>NC_045645.1:18281750-18891500 GCF_009829145.1 Chiroxiphia lanceolata | reverse complement strand
GAAAAGGGAGAAGCTTTTCTTGCCCTCTGCCACAGGGTGGAGATATGACTGTGTCCTACGCAACTTGCAGACACTGGGCAAAACAATTTATAGTTTATTCTAATAGTTTTGGTTCTATTCACTTGAGAACATCATTTATGTTTAAAAAGACACAGTATTCCCCAAATAGACATACTTTCTTTCCCTGGTCATTAATGTACTTATGAAGTTATGTACTTATGAAGTTATCCTTGCAAGGAAGTGTTAAATAAGATGGAAAGGCAGTCTCATCAGAAGTTTGATGACATGGGACACCATGATGAGAAGCACTTGTTACACAAAATGACACTCATATATAGCAAATATGGAAACTCCAAGCTTGTCGATCAGCTTTTTGACAGCTGTGCTCAGGTTTGCTGGCAAGTGGCAAAAGAGAGAGACTTACAGTCTAAAATGGAGCTGTGCCTCATTAATCCAAAGTTCAGTGGCATCTTTGTGCCACTTTGGCTTGTGGGTAGAGCTGTTCCATGCTCATGAATGTTCAGCCCCTGTGTTCAGTGGCTATGTCTCTGCAAAATGGATGAGCAAAGGGCTGGTGTAACTCCATTGGACTTTAAAAGTAAAACTCGCGATACTTTAAAATTTGGGTTTTTTCACTGGGCAACATTAATTACTTTGCTATTGAGACTGGAATAGAGCTGTTACAACTATGATTTATCCATTAATCCCAGCTTCTTCAAAGTTCCCTACAAAGGATGAAATATGCTCTGAATATACTATAGTTTCATCTCCATGGCAAGGGATTGGCAACTGTTCTCAAAATCTGTTGTAATGAAACATCAGGTGAGTTTTTTCATGGATGGTACATTAACAGCCTCAGTTGGTGGCATGTTTAAAACCCAGAATTATAATTCAATTCACAAGAGATTTGAGCTTTCAACAGGACCTCACAGTGTGGATCAGAAGCCACTAGCCACTTGTTAAATGATATGGTACAAAATGAATTTGGAAAATGCTGAATTCTGTCAACTCTGTTTTCTTGTTTTCTTACTGAAACCCAAAACAATGTGTCACTGATCACTGTATGAACAAAGTCATGGTGATTTGGCATTACAGAAACACCATTTTAAGTTCATCTCTGACATACCACATTTAGTTGCTGTGTATGTTGTTTAATGGCTGTACATTTTTCTTAAAAATACCCCAAACCCACTTTCAAATTATTAGCATTCTTTTACTTCAGTAGGGGGTCCAAAATCAAAGCTGATGTACCTCCAGCCTCCACCTTTTCTTTTAGGATTAATTGGGAAGAAAGAAAAGCTCTCCTAATTATAGAGATTTAGCTTTCTTTATAAGCTGGCTATTTTAAGATCTGTTTACAAGATCACAATATGAAACATCATTCAAAAACAGTGTGAATTGATTACATTCTTCTGAAGAACATGTAGCAGTAGAATATGCATTTGGAGCTGTTCCACTGCCCTATAATTAAGATTTTATTGCTTCCCTTCTAAACACGTGTTGCAGCTGCTGAAAACCAGCTGAGATAATTAAAATGAGACAATGGAAAATGCTCCCCCCCCCAAAAAAAATCACCCTCCAACCTTTTAGAAAAAAATGGCAGGACGACTGTGGTCACCACCAAATAAAAGGGTAAGTCAAGATACTGATTATAGTTTTCTGCTCCAGTTTCTTTACAATGAGTAAATTTTCCTTAAATACTATTAATAATTTGAATGTTGCTAGATTGGGAGACTTTGTATTAGAACAGCAGAACATCTTTTGGTCTTTCCATTCATTTGCATGGACTCTGGATCACAGCATGGTGATGGAGTGGTCAGCAATCACATTGGGAATGTTCATGTATCCCAGAATGAATGAGCAAACCAAAAAACCATATAAATACAAATAATATATAAATACATTTGCATGGTTAGAATTACTCAGGGAGCTCAATTCTGCTCTGATCTCCCATTTTTTTAAAACTAAAATTAATACAAATAAATAAATAAAATAGCTGTACCACAAATAATTAATTAGAAAAATCTAACATTGTAACCATGCTATTGGAGAGGGACAACAAAGGAAAGTCTTCACAGACTTGCAGTTTATTTGTTCTGAATAAATACATTTGATAAATGAGACGACATATTAAAAAGCAGAGATGAAATAATATTGTTTTCCATAAAGGTCATCTATAAAACCAGTGTTTCTAAGGGGAAATTAACATATACAGCAGTAGTGTTGATCAGCTTTGTCAAATTGCAGATAATGACTTTCGAAGCAGTCAAGCCAGAAATCCCATGGCAAGCCTCACAAACTTCAGACATACACTCAGTGTAGGTAGCAAGCCGTATAAAGTAGGAACAGGAACATTTCAAGTTAAGGGTTAAAAACTAAGCTAAATATAATTTAAACCATGAAAGCAAATATCCTTCTAATTGTATCCAAGGTATTTTTTCCTTCTGTTCTATGTTTTAATTTTCTGTATTCTGAAATCTGTGTATAAACTGCAATCCAAGTGACAGATGACAGTTATCTTTGTACCACTCCCAGAATCTGAGTAAAGGACAAAGTACAGTACCTTCTTTTGCTCCTCAGCATCTCTCAGTACAGGGGTAGCTAAGAGAATGGCAGTTCCCTTTCCCTGGTGTGTGCCTGGCTCCCAGCTCTCCATGCCAGCTCTTTGCCAGCTCCTCTGTCAGGGGTCTGTGTACCCTGTCCTAACATGGCCATAAAAGCTCTTATTAAACCTGGTCAAGGTGCTCATTGGGTGAGCAGGAACTAGTGTCAGAAGTGGTTTTACAGCTCTTATGGAAAGGGAAAAAAAAAATAAAAAACCCCAGGAAACATCTTCTGTTGGCATCTCTGCACTTTAACCAGATAGAGCATGGCTTTTTTTACCTTGGGTTATAAGAACCTGGCTGAGACTTGCCAGTTTGACCCAGTACTGCCATTCTGTATTAGTTATTCGGGGTGTGGTTGATGATTATCTGCACTGAGTGTCTCTCTGCTCCAGCAAAAACTCACATATGAAGAAAAGGCTAATATAAATAAAAGGTTCTAGGTTCATCCTTTAGCAGAAGTGTACTTCTTAATTTGCTGTACCCCTATGTGACAAAAGGAGGCACATTTTTAAATTCTTTTAACAACTGCATGCCAGAGTGCACAATCATCATCACAGAAGATTATAATTTTGATGTTTTTTCTGCTTTTGCACCTCCCCTTTTATATTTCTCCATTAATTTTCTTTCCTACAATGAGATGGGAACAAAATAGGTACAATAATAGGAATAAAGCAACATGCTGGAAGGCACCAATAAATATTGAACAACTTACTTTACTATGTTAACCTGTCACAATTAATTCACTTATAAAATTTGTACTGTCCCATCAGTGAATGAACACGTAGTCTCCAAAGAGCTATTCTCACTTAGCTATTTTCTCTCAAACCCAGTTACAAATCTTTCTCTAACCTTTGCTTTAGCTTTGCTTTTATGTCAGCTGAGTGTCTGCCAGGTTGTTTTGTTTATTGCAAAAGGTATTGCTGGTGGACAAGAGTAGGAGAGGATACTTAATTCTTTTAACAGTTTTTCACTTTATAATATAATTGCTCTCAATTTCCACTCTATTTCATAGCCTCATATAATAGTTTTTAGGTTGAAAAGGACCCTCATAAACTTCCCTCTTTTGCTTTTATCAGAAACTTCGGACTCTTGTGCTGTGTATATTGAAGAATCAAGCAGTTAAGAGATGACAAAGCAGTAGTGGTTCTGCAACTGCAGTGAGCTGCTGCTCATTTTGGTAGGCCCTGTCAGCCTGAAGGGCTTAGTACCAGCTTTGTGGGGCCCAAGCAATTCCTGCAGGCTCCTGGGTAGGAGATGATGATGTTCAGACCACCTCTGGCTTTCTCTTGTAACCTGACAGACAAATAATGCCGTGCCTGAGTGAAAAAACATTTCTCCACATAGAAGTAAGGAGCTTTGTGACAGTTGAACATGTAGGGAGCATCTTGCTCAGCTCTCACTTTACATACTATTTTTTTACCTCCTGGTGAAAGCTTGATTTATTATCTAAATGAACACAACTCCAGAGTACAAATAAAAAAAAAAAAGTCTTATTTGTTTTCATTTGCAGAAGGAGCCTGGTGAGATGTTTTATGTTTGAAAAAAAAAATCAATTCATATTCTAACATTGCAGCTACTTATTTTTTGATTAAAAAAGTTAATTCAAAAAGGCAGTTCAGTTACTCTTTAAGATGCCATAGTGTTATAACAATTATTTAAAAAACAATGAGTCTTCATCACATAATCAATGTTTCTGTGATTCCAAGAGAGTGTCTTAGTTTGGCTTTAACAGTTAATGGCTTTCTGGCAACTTTTCATTAATTATTAATGCAGACATAATAATGTTTATTCCTTAATTAACCTTTGAAGCAATACAATTATCAAAAGAATTATTCCTGCTGGAAATTCAGTTTCATGTCACAGTCTAGATAAAAAAATTTAAACCTCAAATATGACTTTTTGCCTGTAGAAAAATGAATACAAAATTTTTTAACATTTTTTCCAATTATATTTTAGATGAGAACATAATTTGACAGTTCTGCATTTCTTTAATCATGTATTTTACCTAAACCAGGATGTACCTTCCCTTTTCAGTCCCAAATCCACTGAAAGTTTTTGTCTATCCCTTTTAGGTTTGGGTGAGTTATATAATGCCAGTGAGGCAGAGCCACTGTCAGCAGTAGGGGCTGCATCCAAACATTGGTGCCTCTTGGAAAAGCAACATGGTAGGTTTCTTGAAGGAGTTTATGGTTCACCCTATTGGCCAACATTTCTTCTAATCACACCATATTCAATAAGGTGCCTCTATGGGATTGCATAGATTAGGCTTTTCTCTCTCCACAATAATGGCAGGAGTAGAGTAAAAATGATGGCGAGGTAACAACAGGTTCACACAGTAAAAACTTGAAAGCTGTGCAGTGTTTTATGGAAGTTTTACTGCCCAAGTGCTTTCTGTAAGGGCTGTACAGTTGGATCCTCTAGTCACTCAAGTCAGTCCCCCTGGGTAGCAGATAGGAGCTCCTTTATTTGTTAGAAAAAGGTTTATTTAGCCATTTTCTTTGAGTACACTTAAAACACATCAGAGCAGCCTATTACATACACCTCTGCCCTCATCCATTCTTCATGAAGGGACTGTTTGTCCAAAACAGTGGGCAGTGCAGATATGTAATATTAAAGTGATTTAGACATATGAAAGAAAGCCACTTGATATTCCTTCTGGCCTACAAAGCTCCTGCTGGAACGTTGGTTTCATGATTAACTTATGCCAGCATGATCCTTATTTTAGTGATGCTATCAGTGAAATCCTCTCCATAGCTATCAGGCAAATGAAAAAATGTCAATAAAGAAAGCAAAAATCATTTTGAAAGGTCACTATTTTGGGTGTAGGCTGACAGCAGCAGGGGCCAGCAGGGTCCACATTTATTTCCTTTTCCTCTAGACATGCATCTTGCTGCAGATACTGTACCAGAGTCTGTACCAGGCAACCATATAAAATCACTTAGTGCTTAGAGACACTGATGCCTTACCCATACAAGCCACCTGTGTTTTACCTTTACTACCAGCTATTTGCACTGGTGACAGCTCCCCTGTTAGGTAGCAGAAGTATCTGCATGACTGTTGAAACTACTACAAAAAGGACAATGTTTGATTGTACTTAACAATGGATCTTTGGTACTGCATGATGATAGAGAAAATCAGGAGAATAAACACATGGTCAAAAGAAGGCCTCTGTCTTCTGCTAAAGTCTTTCCCCCATAAGTTATGGCCTAGCTAAAGATGAAAAGAATTGAAAAAGAAATCATGAACATAATGAGCATTTTTACCAAGGATGCAAAATGTCAGATGCTTCTGATTTCCAAATGTCTCAGGTAGCAATGTTGTGCTCCAGCAGAATATACAGGTAAAATCAACCCAACACACACTGGCATTGCCCATTTCAGCTAACCAGACAGTACGTGTCCTTAGAGGTTTCTAAATGAGCCACACAGTATTAATTTTTGGTTACACTGAAACATTCCTTCTAGGTAAGCCTGTTCAAGCTCAAATTCTTGCACTTTCATTTATCTGGTATTCAGAGTGTTACTGCTGTTTGACTTGCTGGAGTCCCGTTTATAGGACTGTACACCACAGAGAGATTAGGAGCTAAAAACAGCAGGCTAAATTGAGTATTAATAAATGCAAATAAATGCTCACTGGGGAAAAGCCAATTCTCCTATATATACACACTGATGGAAATTAAATTATTCAGTAACCTTCAGAATAGCTCTTAATGTTAGTGGACAGTTCTATGGACTGGCAGCTCAGCATTCAGTGGTACTTTAAAAAATAAATTAGAAATTAGTGGGAAAGAATGATGACAAAAATCAAAGCATAATTATGACAACATGTACATTTCTGGTGTGCCTGCATTTTGAACACTGGTTGCAGCAGAACTAGAAAATACAGAGAATAGCAATAACAATGAGCACAGATGTGAAATGGCTTTTGTACAATATGGTATTAAGCTATGGCTTTTCCTCTGGGAAAGCAGCAGTGCTTGGAAAACACACTAGAGGTCTGTAAATTCTTGAATGGTACAGGGAAGACAAATAGGAAACAGTTGCTCATCTCTTCTCACAATTTAACAAGTAGAGGGCATCACCAGAAGTTATTGGGCAGCTGGTTTAGGAAACCACAAAATGTACTGATTTTTCCTACATGTTAAGTTGTGGAATCCATTCAGCATTGTAAATACTATGAGTTTAGATGGAAAAAAAGAAAGCACAGGGAAAGCTATTAAAGGCTATTAAGTTCATTGATAGAAGCTCTGATGTTAAAAAAAAATCTTCAGAAAGGATACAATGGGAAAAGAGCACAGTCCAGCCATGTTGTTCCTCCCTGGCTCCTGCAAACATCCACTGCCAGCACAGCTGGAGAAGACACTGTGTGGCACAGCCCTCTGGCACAGCACTGCCTTCCTCCTAACACAGACTCCACTGTGAGTTGTCCACCCTGAGAGGGATGCATACTTCCTGCAGTATTCCAGGAGCATCTTAACTGCCATTTTATAGATAAAAAGAAAAAAAGGGCTGAGCTTTCATTACTACTTCACAGGAGCAGCATGAGAGAATTGCAGAAAAGGTCGTACTGGTATTCCAGGTTTCACTTGCAATCTAAATTTTTTAAAATCAAAACCACAAAATACTCTCCCAGCTTGGACAGGTCCACAGCCACCCAAGAGCAGCAGCTGTGTGCTCTGGAATTGACACCTGCTGCCATGAGGTGACTGACAAGAGCAAGCTCCCAAAATACCACCACAAAAGGTGCAGGTGATGGCTGAGGCCCTCCTGTTCTGCCACACCAGAGCCCTGATTAGACTGTCTCATTCCTGCACCTCATTCTTTCCACATTCAGCCTTTGGCCTGCTCAGGCCAAAGGGAATAAAACTGCAGAAACTACAAGTCCAGACTGGAAAACCTTTTGGGTGGAATAATTGAAGACTTCAATGCATATTGCATGAGTGAATCAGCTAATCATTTCAAATGCAAAACTCTCTTTTATTTTCTTAACCCTTTCTCTTCCACATTGACTATCTGAAGAGGGAAGAAGTTAAGGATTACAGGAGGGTCAGCCATGGGAGTAAAAGATTTCATCCTGCAAACTCCAAATGGAAGCTCTTATGCTGGTAGGATCAGTGCTGTGTCATCACTGTACAGACAATCTGTTTCATGAACTGCCAGTTTTTTCTTCATCCTTTAAAAAAATGTGAAATTGAAGATGTCTAATAGACATCTAATAGACATGTAAGTACTGCATACTAAAAACTACATTAACAATACTTTAAACATCATTAATCTTACAGAACATGTTTGGCGTCTCTATGTACCATGTTGCCATCAGGTGACTGGCAAGACCTATCAGTGTAATCCTAAAGTCCTAGTCCTTGAAAACTACGTGAGGTAATTTTACAAGTACAAGAAATTACTCAAGAAAGACAATATAAGAAGAATGCTAAAATACCGAAATACTTCTTAGAGACTAGGATACAGAATGAGGACAAACTTTCCTTATTAAACTTTTTATTAAAATGGAGCTATTTTTACATATTTAAAATACTTTATATCCAAATTATGCTATATTTATGAAAACAATTGTATGCAAATGCATAAAAATATGTAAAATCAGAGCTAAGCAATAAAAAGCAATATATAGCATGTTCCAAAATGTATTTCAGGACTAGAATACCTGAGTGTTCAATAAGCTGGTTTTCTGCATTTCACTGATTTTAGCAGTTAAATTTAATAATGTATTTGATCTCACATAAAGCACTTTGGTTGGGAGAAACTGCATGGAAAAGGCAGAGATCAATCAGAGATATTACTCAAGGCCTGTCTTCAGAATCTTCTTCCACATGAAGATCCACTGTTTGAGATGCTAGGAAGGACTCCCATGTAGCAAGGCACTTAAAAAAAAAACAACACATACATATGAGTACAGCAGATAGATTTCTGTAAACACTTAGCCAAGGAGAAAAAGAAGAGAAAAAAAAAAATCAGAATACATACACATTGTCACAAGCTGCTTTTGTGGGACCATGGTAAGAGCAAAATATGGTTTCCTAGGCAGCTCGGTGATATGCAAAATGTTAGCTAACATGCTGAGTGAGCTGTAAAGGTCACTTCTACATAATGACAAGCGCACAGTGTGAGCATTGTAATTGTATGTTGTAGCATGGAAGATGCTAACATTAATTATGCTCCTCTTTAATCTCCCCCTTTAGTTACAGGCAAAGATCTCTTCCAAATAGAAAGCACATTGTCAGGCACAGTTCCCTTGTAATCTCTGTGGATTCCTATTGTACACCAAATTTGCCTTCCAAGTTAAATTAAACCAATTTTTTCCTAAATAAGGAGAGGATTCATTTTTTCCCCTGAGTAATGGGAAAGAAATGGGACCAGAAAGGCAGGGGCTGGGAGTAGGGAAATTGTCATCCTTACAACAAGTGGCATTTCTCTCCTCATGGAAAAATGTATTTATCATTGTAAAAACTAATTTTTTTTTATTTAAATAATCAAGACTGTAGCAAGTAAAATTAAAAAAACCCAAAACCCCAAATGACTTTGGTTCAATTTGGCTTAAATGAGTGTTGGCAGCTTGGCAAGCCATTCTAAATCATAGATTAATGTTGAGAGCCATGGCAAGGCTATCACTAGGTAACCCATAGTGAGCTGACAAAGCCCCAGGCTTCTACTATTTCAAGTCTATCAGTAGAACAAGGCAGGGAAATTCATGCAATAATTTTCTTGTTCTGATGCTGTTGATAAAAAGCTCTTGAAATGGAAATGTTCTAACAAAATTTTGACTTATACATTTGTATCTATTGTTCTAGACACCGCAGCTTATTTACTACTTAGTGTACACAGGTTTTTTTTCATGAAGAATCTGTATTATTCACAATAAATAGGTCTTCTGAAATTTCTCAGGAAATATATATTAAAACCTGGATAGCACACTCCATTTACCTGAACTCTGAATTAAAACAGTAGCCTGAACAGCATCATTTCCTAACTGAAATCTTTTGCCATAAGCTATTCAAGCCACAGCAATTTGCTAAGCGCGGCTACAGTGGAACATCTAGCATCCATCTGTCATTGCTTAGGAGATGTGGAAATTACGCTGCTTGAACTTACAGCCACCTAACTCTGTTAGACATTTCTTGTGAATGACTTCCAAGCTCTGCCATTAAATATGCAGATTTAATCATATTACACTGGGTCCTGGTATAGCTCCATATCTATGTGCAAGCTGATGAGTGGGAGGATCTGATAGTCACGAATAATGTTAAAGTATAAGCTCAAAGAGCAAAACAAAGAATACACACAGGATGACTGGAGCTGGGAGAATCCATGACGATAGAAGGATGCAGAACCAGGGATACCCGTAAAATTATGGGTGACAAAAGTAACAAGAAAAAGCAAACAAAAGTCAGCAGTGATTTTGTCTCTGAAGACAAGAAAGTAGATGTGGGTCTGCAAGATAATGAGAGTGGTTAAAACGGCCAACTGAACAAAAAGAGCACAAAGAAAAAGTATGTGGGAGCTTATTCTTGCATACGTTTTTGGTTGTTATCAGCCCTGTTAGAGATCATTCCTGTTACTCATATATTGTCCCCTAGACTATGAATACCATGAATCTACTCCCTCAATCTTTCTTTTCTGATCTTTCTGACAAAAGCCCCAACTAACTTCTGCTATTGCATACAACATTATGCTGCTGTTCAGAGTACATCTAATGTTTGAATTACTGTGAAAAGAGAGGACTAACAGGATAAGATTCATGTGGAAATCTGCTTTCTTCATTGACTTTTTGAAGAAATGTTATTTTGAAATGGTACATCAGGGAGAAATAGTGAAGATACTGCTGGCACGAACAGTGAACTGCAAGTGGTGCAAACTGTTTTCTGACTTAAAAGGTCTTTTTGACCTTTTGTATAAAGCCTTTAAGGTTTGATCATTAGATTCTCCCATACTTCATGTGACACTGTGGCAGCTGAATCTATCTGAGATGCCTGAGTTGGAGTGTGGCATCTTGGTTTTAAAATGTCAGTGAGGCAGCAACATGTCTTCGCTGTGGCGCTCAAACTCAGCAATTGCTGTTTGCTGGAGCTCAGCCTCGGTTACCATCCTAGAGAGCTGCAAGACACAGCTGTTTTCCTAGGCTTTTTCTAGATATAGGACAATAAAACATCACTTCTTCTTGAAGAGTCTTTTGTTGGCAATGACAGATTTTTTTTCCTGAACCACAGTTTAATTTATACCATGTAACTCCATGTTTTGTCATTCTGCAGTTTCAGTAATGTGAGTTAAAATACATATATCAGCACTGGCTGCACTGTAAAAATGGCTTTGTCTTATCTTTGCAACACTGAGCCAAACTGCACATGTTAAAATGCAATCACAGTATATTGCTTAAGCAGAGAGATACAATCTACTGAAGTCTTTCCAGACAAAGATGCAAAGCATTTTTTCACACAAGTTATTCAGTTTTTAATTCATCTCTGTTTATATAACCAAAGCACATTTTTCAAAATGTAAGAGGTGGCTCATTTCACTGTCAGACATCACAGTGCTGCTACAGCTGACAAGTTTTATAATTAACCATACCAAAACAAAACTAGGTCTCTGTGCCTTAGGCTCAAGCTTTTCATACTGTGAAGCATGAACTGCATAAACGACATTTTGTTAGTGATGTATACTTCAACGTTATTACAGAATGATTCTACTCCATTCTCCTGGGAGGCTGAAAACGGAGATCTCAATAGAGGATCAGCCAGTTTTCACAAAGGACACAGAAAGGAAGAAAAAAACCCCAGAAAATCCAGACTGAGGAAATTAAATGTCTTTGCACAGGATTGAAATTCATAATCCAATTATTTGTAAAAGCCCAATGGAAGAAATAAAAAAAGCCTAAATACACAAAATGAAATAGCAAGAGCTTAAATAAGGCTATTTTACCTAAAATATTCTGATTACTACTGCAGGACATGTATCTATTCTACAACATCAATCTTAGAAAAAAAACAGCAGAAAGTTTTTCGTATAGTACAATGGCATATATAACTAAAAAGGAGATATAAAAACAGAATATGTAGTAAGGATGTTAGCAGAAGCAGTGTGTCACATGCCCTGTGTGTTCCCTGTTATGCACGGTCAATACCTTAAAAATACCCTTTATGATGGCATTTTTTGGAGTAGAATATGAAAATGAAGTCTTGTTTGCGTCCAAGGCAGAAAATATTTTCATAATTTCTGGGTGCGAGGAAACAAAAAATAGAGTGCATAGAAACAGTCATTCCCACGATAAAAAATGTCTTCCTAAAATTATTTAAAAGAAATCGTAATGGATGAAGTGAATAAGGGTTCAAAGATGGAGCCTGTCTTTGAAGCGACATGCACAGAAGACAAATGGGCTCAGCCATGTGGGAGCTTCCGAAAATCACGTGAAGTTTGTTAGCTAAATTCCCAGGCATTGCTAAGGTAGGATGCGATCAACGTGCATGAGCAGCTAACTCTGCTACGCAACCAAATGACTAGTTAATGCATCATTACAGAGGCCTCTAGGGCAAGCAACAAATCTCATCTATTTTTCTACAGCTTTTACTAGACCGAGAGGTACATAAGGGAAGTTGCTGTAATGGGGAATAAGTATTGTTTTGCCCTAGTGAACCTTTTGGATCAATTTATGTCTATACAACAATGTAGGTCACAGAAATAGACTAAATTATGCTTGAGATATTTAAGACAATCAGGAAACCATTTATATTTTTGGAGAAGATTAAGGTGTGTCAATACCAACATGAATCTGACTATATCAAAGGTACCTTTAGCTTTTAATCTGATTAAGCTGGAAAGGTTTAACAGGATTAGTTTGACATGAGATAGATAAAATTAGACACTACACTTTAAAACAAAGGTTTATCCCTGCTCAACAAAAAACATGTTCTTTCAATGCCAAAACTAAGTATCATCCTACATTAGGAAAAACCACCAATCTTTATGCATTTACTAGAGCGTCTCATGAGCAGTGGAAAACCAAACTCATATATTTGCTGGAATTATAATGTCTAGTTATCTTTGGATTGAGCTGCCACTTATTCTGGTGTTCTTCCTGAACAAAATAGGTTAACAAAGTTCTTTGCTGAGAAAAAATGAAGTATTTCTTTTTCTTCAATGCTGTAAATGTCCTAGTGACTATAGTAAACACATGAGGAAAAAAAAAAAAGAATTTAGTATATGTTTAATCGGTTTTGCTCTTTGAAACCAGAGTTCAACACTGCTCAGTTTTTCACTAGTTTGCACCAGTTACATTTCAAATATGCTACCTAAATAATACTACCAGCACCACCACCAACTTTGTATTTTGGTTTTTGTAATGCTGCATAGAATATCTATACCTAAATTAATGAAAATACTCATGGTGACAATCAGCTTTCTCAGCTGGTAAGCTCCACCCTGTGGACAGTTTGTGATTCCAGCTGTTTGGCAGATGTCTCTTCTGGACTAAGGTGTCTGACCATAGTGTCATGCCTAAGGCATCAAGAAAAGGAATAAAATAAACAGTACAGTGTTAACTCATGCTGCATTCAAGAACTTTTCTCTGTAAGGCAAACAAATCAATGCTATTTAGTTCACAAATACAAGTAAAGTTCTGAACTTTTAAAAATCAAAGCCTTTTTACATAGTTTCAGAAAATCCCCCCTATTTTAGCAATGCATTTACAGTTATTATTATTACAGTATTTTTTTGGCTTTAAGCCTTTGTGGAATACAGGTAGACTTAAGAATGTATTCAAATCTTTTCCAGAGCAAAGAAAAGGAAGTAGAGAGCTCTATGAACTCTTGAGACCAGCTACAGGAATGCCAAATGATTGGTCAGTCATGGTAATTCTTGGCTACTAAATGATATATTTAAATATAATTAAGTGTGTACATTATCACAGAAAAGCTTTCATTTTCATAGGCCTGCACAGGAGCACCCTGAAAATTTGCAACACTGGGCTTTCATTTGTTGTCTTTGTTACCACAGCATTGAGAGTCACAAAGAGATTGGTGATTTCATGGCTGCAGAAACAAAGCAACACTTCTTATTCAAGTATATTAAATAGAGATAGTCAATAAACTGGAAGGCTACAGGAATAACTCTACTTGTTTTGAATTAGTAAAGCCAGAGAAATACAATTACAGGTAATGCTTTAAAGTAGCACTTCATTAATGTGAAAATTAATTCTGCTTAAGGGAGACATACTCTTTTATGAAATACTCTTAACATCTAAATGATGCTTGATAATTTGATAGCAGAATCCTTAGGCAACTACAATTACAGAAAACCCCAGATAAATATAAGGTCTACTCTTCTCCCATATTTTGACCAAGAGGAAATAACATTTTAGAAATTCTAGTGTACTTTGACACATTGCTACGTTGTATTTGATCACACTGGCTTGAGTTTTATACAGTCTTGAAGGACTGGATTCTCTGCTGCAGAAGCCATCAGAAAACAGATGGTTGTCTCTCATCACTGTAGTTCTCAGAAATTTAAGGGATGCAGAGGATGACCACTAACAGGAATGACTCCTGAATCACATCCATGGCATCCATGATGCCTGGGAAAATGCACAGAATGTGCTTTGGGAAAAAGAAAAGGCAAGGAATGAGGGATGCTACAGCAAGAAAAGGCTTAGTAAGCATCAAATGGTGCATCAAAAGTCTGAATGAGTAACTTCAGACATGTGAAAGAATGTTAATGATGCAAGTAATGACTGAAAAGAGAAAAACACTGTAAGAGGAACTGTGTGCATAAGTTTAATGAGTTAGACTCAAACCCTTAAGGCAGGATTTTGTTTCCTACTGCAAGCATAAAAATAATATTCTCCTTCCCAGGTTTCTGAGATTCCCTTCCTGAAGTTTCACTTCCAAACAGCTGGAGCAGATGCCAGAGCTTATTTTCCTGCTCCTTTCAGGAGTGCATTGCACACCTGTAATTTTTAATATAAAGGCAGTAATCAGTAATCATTTCTCCAATAGTTAACCATCAGCATTAACCACAGGTCTCAGATAAATGGGTATTTTAGATCAAAACTCCCAATCGAAATATTAATTTTATCAAATTCTCTTGAATGTCAGGATTAAAATAATGATTTTCTGATAAAACAGAGAGATATTGGTAAGCCCTCATGTTGCAAGCAAGGAGTGATACATTTAGCACAATGTTGTTTATTAATGCAACTGCTGCAGTAAGATAAGGGTTTTTTTCTAAAATATAGATCTACTGAGATGTAACAGTAAACCCATTTTATGCAGATTTCAATATTTAAGAAAAGCACAAAGAATCATGTCTCAGTATAAACCAATTTGTCCAGTATTTCAGAGGCTATTTAAGAAGAACCACCACCAGTTACAGAAATAGCTGAATCTTTTTCTGCAGTTTGTGGCTAAAATAATAATTTCATGTACAGTATGAGCTTTGGTGTTCTGAATTAAACTTCTGATTCAGCAAAAAGCATTTCTAGACAGGAAAAAGAAACAAATAATTATTTTTGTGTTTTAGCTAATCATTCATAAACAAAATATTCCAATATATTCAGCACTGTTTTATCATACATATTGCTGCTATAGAAGTCAGAGACCATCAATAACTGAAGACAATGTGAGAGGATGCTTGCTGTCTGATTTCAGAAAATATTTTGATCTTAATATGTAACAACAGATTGTCAATGTCCATGCATCTCACAGACCGCATGTTAATTAATTAGACTTGATGATCAAGAGCTCTGTCTTTTCAATTACGTTTTACAAAATGATTTGTAAAATCAGGGCACTGCCATTGGCTAATGGGCGATCCATAAAAAGTTTGGACTACAGGACTGGAAGTTACAGATATCAACATATATCTGCAAAAAATACTGATTTATGATTAATAGATGGCCTATTGTATTCCATTTTTTTTCCTAAAATAAGGAGAAATTCTTTAAAAAACTTCAAGGCATCTGGGATATTTTCAAAATGCGCATTTCAATCAAGAACGTGTTCCCCATAAGGAAACTTCACAGAATGCTTAATGTATTTTGTTGTATGTTTTCAAGTTCTCCTTCTGAGTACATATCCTTGTAAATGGAAATTCTTACCAAGAATATTACCCGTGGCATTAGAGCTGAAACTAAAAATATGATAGAATAACACTGAAACTTTTTCCTCACACAGGATCATTTAGACAGGTTTGAGCCTTCCAGAGGGCTTCTTCATGCAGTTACTGCAAAATGTTTCCAAACTGAAATATAGCAGCTGACACTGAACCGAAAAATATGTTCCAAATTGTTGTGGTTAGTAAAACAAGAGTGCCCTCTGTCGATGATGAACTCAAGATCGACCACTTGGGCACAAACAAAACATTTTGCTTGAAATGTGTCAAATTAAGGATAACTGCTTCCCTCTTCCCACAAAACATGATTCTGAAGTTAACAAATGTTTGAACTAAAATGCAAAAATTCCTCTTTACAGGCAATCCATGAACTTTTGCACTGAAATAACCAGTGAAAAAATAACATTGCTATGAGAAAGAGTTTTTACCTCTTCATAAAAACGGAGATTATTCTCAGCCACATTAGTGAATGTTGATCTCATATCACACTGCATGTTCTGCTTCCACCTGTCCCAATCCGCTTTCAGAGCATTATTGGCACGTTCAACTTTGTCTTCAAGTTTCCCAATCTCTTCTGAGAACTAAATATTAATTGTAAATATTAAAAAATATTAGGAAAATCACCATTTTCAAAATTATTGAAATCAACTGATTGTAGTGGAGGCAAACAGAACTGAAAAAGCAAGGCTGATATTTAACTTAGCACAAAAAATCATATTGAAACATCATTCCTAATGAATAACTCACTATAATTTTTGAAATATTAATAACAGAAATTCCAGACCACAATTCAAGTATTCCTGAAGATATTTTTATTGGCTGAGAAGTTACAGACTCTGGCACGTCTTCACTAGCGCCTGACAGTAATGCATCTAAAAAGTAAAATATAGAGGGCTTTACTGAAGCATAATCAACTCTACAGTTAGATTTGCGCAAGAAAAATGAGAAAACCCTGACAGAACCTTTGATAACCTCGGGAGAAACCAGAATGGGGAGAAGACAGCAGAAATCAAAAGCACAACCTTTTTGATTTCTTGCCTGTCACACTGTCATCATTTTTGTGGAACCATATGAAGGAAAAAGGAATACAGAAGCAGAGAAAGAAGTTAAACCAAAGGACTTTAACAGAGAAGAAACTCTTCCACATTGATCCAGGATCCAAAACCTTGAGGGCTAGTCTACAGACGTTACTTGCTTCTAATTACTGTAGATGCACAAAGTGACTTTGCAGCTAATGGCATGAGTAAGTGCACAGCGGCCCTCTCTTTAATGAGTTTTCTAGTCTTCTCAGTAATTTTGTTACCTATTGTCATTTACTAATCAGCAGTGTCAGTTCTGGCTGACACTAGATACATCTCCTGTAGCTACAGTGCAAAATTCATCTGCTGCGACTGCAGAGTTACTGTCTGCAGCAGGAGGGGTCAGGCAAGAACATCACCAGTAAGGAACATCAAGCAGGAAATTTAATTCCTTGTATTGCTTCCATTGCAACTCAGGTCCCATACACTTCTTCTGCTTCCTTGTATTCTGCTATCAGGCAAATAATTTTTTTCCTCGTACAACACCTCTGTAAACTTGGATAGCTATTCGTGCTTTCTGTAGAGATGGTGTTATCAATGATAGGAAATTCAGGATTCCAGGATTAACTTCCAGGATTTTCTTCTGTGTTCTTCTTCTGTGTTCTTCTATTGGCAGAACACAGAAACATCAAAATTCAGAGCAGGATGTGGAAAGTCTTGGTGCACAGCCTCCTGCTTGAACCATGCAGGGGTAACAGCAATCCAAGTGCAACAGCAGTCCTGCCACCATTAGACACAAACTAAGCTGCACTGCCTGAAATGGTCACAGAACCTGGATCCCATTCAGTTCGACATACTAGAATCCTTCAGCTCTTAAAGTAGCCAAAAACTCCTTAGCTAGTAAAACTGAAAAATTCATCTGAATAGGTATTTTCCCCATTCCATAATAAACATTTTTAGTTAGACTTGATTTCTACACTGATTTTCTTTGGCACACTTCTAGATTAATAAAATACCAGTTATTAATCAAGAACAAAATGCAAAATCTTATTTCTACTTTACTGAAAAGCCCAAGTTCAATTACCTAGCCAGACCAGTAATCAAGTTACAGACAAGGGTAATTTCAACTACCAACTCTGCATTCAAAATGAAAAAGTTAATCCACAGTTTAAATGTGGGGGAATTACCTTTAAAGGAATTACAGGCAACTGGATTTGGTATTTTGAGCATATCCCATGCTAATTGCTTTTCCTTCAAACACCAAAAAATGAATGCACACGGAATACTGAAAATGGTGACATTTTTAAGACGATTTAGAGTAGGAAAGGCAGTTGAATCCATTCTCTGCTTTTACAAAAAAAAAAGTTCCTCTATGGGAATGCACTAGTCTACACACAAAAAGAATTACTCAGAAGTCGTGGCTCCAGCGGCTTCCCCTTATCTTGTTCTTTATATCTCTAAGTAATTTATTTTACAGTTTGTTTTTGTCTGTTCTTTTCTAGGAACTATGAATTTCTCCCACAGTGTAGTCACAGTGTGACATAGATAGGCAGACTCCGTTCTACATTCCTGCCTAGATATACAGTTTAAACATCCCCCTCTAAAGTCCCGAAGAACCGTGTGTTGTATCAAGACAAGGGTCTGACTTAAGATCTAAGGGCAGCATTATGCTGCCATCATCTCAAGTAGAGAGGTTTAATATCTAATTTTTGAAAATGAAAAAGAACCATAAATGCCACCCTCTTCAGCTGCCATGACAGCAGAATTCAAAGAAGAATGGCTTGATCTTAATAAAAACATTTACCTAGTGTGTACCTCACTTACAAGGTGTAAATTGTTACAATTTATCCTGCAAATTAAATAGGATTCTGAATCCATTTTCTTACATTGATCTCGCTGAGGCACCAAGTGTGAGAAATTAAATCTCACATCAGTGATCACCAGAGAAGGACAGCACAGTGCTAATCAGACATTCGACCACGGGACAGGAAGGTGGGAGCCAGACATTGTTAGGGCAGAGTGCCACCAGATGTGAAGAGTGGGACCTGTAGCCAAGAGACCTGGCCCAATAGCCAAATTACCTGGTGACACAGCATTTTACACTGTCTTAGTATGGTAAAATTGCATGAATTTCTATCTGCTGCATGAATTAATCCTACAGTTTTAAATTAATCCTTTAGCCTGGAGTTAAAACACAAGCTATACTCAGAATGTAATAGATTCAGCATTTCATCTCTTTACTACTCAGTTTCAAGCCTGAACACTAGAATCCTTAAGTTAGCATTTAATGCTTATCTGGTTCTGTCAGAGCACATTATACCAACATTTTGTCAGAATTACTATCAGCGCTAGTGGCAGTACTAAAACTGTTAAAAGTATCCAAACCACAGAGGGATACACGAGCATTGCTGTGTAGCCTTCAGAATGGAGCATGGGAGCGATGGAGCAACATATCCCAACAACTTCACAGCCAGAGCTCTGGAGGTAGAAAGGTCTAGACAAGCAAGAGGGTACCAAAGTCCTCCCAAATATCTCTATCAGAGCCTGCATCCAAAATCACAGTCTTCAAACCATCCATACCCTGAACAACTGCCACCTTCATGGACCAAATTTTGGAGCGGGAGACATTGTTTTGGGTTTTTAGCAGCACCACAAGCAGCTTCCTAAATGCCAGGTTGCAGAAGCACAGCTCAAGAAAACTTTTTTTTCCCCAGACAATGAGGTTAACGTCCCATAAGGTTTAATTTGCAATTCCAGCCTATTTCATCTGCACTGACCTTGGATATGTTTTACATTCTTCTGCTGTACAACCTCCTGTTTGTTAAATCATTTAATGTTTGCCGTGACCAATGTTAAAGATCTCACAGCCTTTTATCAGCTCTAATGACAGTCTGAGTCTCCTTATCTGTGGTGGAAATGTACTTCAAATGAAATTAGAGTTCATGCCACTCATTGTCAGCAAAATTTCTGGCTACTAGATTGCACTGACAAGTTCAATCTGACATCCATGAGATCATTAGAAGCTACAGGAGTTCTGCTTAGGAATAGAAATGTGCAAAGACACTCAAACTCAGTGTTTGGCACCAGTTCCAATAACAGTGCCTGTGTTATGACCACCTTTTATTTTGAAATCAGTTTGGTTAGGAGTGTCAGAAAAATATTTCAACACATAATAAAAATTTTAAAATAGTACAAAAATTACCAAGAAAACAGTTAGAAGTCACTTGAATGGTTAAAAATAGCAGTACAGCATTCTCTGTGACCAAACTATCCTTAATAGAAAAAGCCTTCTAATTAAGAAAACATCTTCAGATACAGCTGCCACTCAATTAGAGAACACAGAATTTTATTATCAGATTAGACTAACAGACATCTGTTTTACTGCTTTTGTGAGACTGCAAGGAGAATCAGGCTCTCAGAAACAGGATTCTCTGAAATGAGTAAGAAATAGAGGGATTGGACAGATAAAGCAAATATCTGAACACCTGGGTAATCACACTGTCCAAAGGCTTTACAAAAACTGTAAATGCAGATATTGAAACACAGAAACAGTGAAAAAAGATAACTTTGGGCAAGCTGATCTCAAAATCCTACTGGAAGCAAGTACAAACATCTCACGATGGCGTAAACCATTGTCAGTATCACATCAACATGGTGTAATTAATACTATGCTAAAGTAAAAATATTCCTTGATTTGTAGTAGTTCAGGAAAAAGGTAGTGCATGCACCTTGCCTGAGGACTCCATCAGGTTATAACAGGAATACATCCTGAAGAGGCCATGTCCTGCCATGCAATGTTCTATGGTGGACAGCAATGAAACTGCCTGCTAAACAAGCTGTATGAAACTGGAATTCATCACTGAATGGACCTGCCATTGCTATCCTGTTCCCAGCCTAGAGGACTTTTCCAACTTACCATCCTCTGTGCATTTTATAAGAGTTTCAAACTTTAAACTAAGGAAAGAGGACAGGAGAAGCAGCAAAGGAAGCAAAGAAACAAAAGCAGTTTAGAGAATGCAGAGGCAGAGAAATGATAGGACAATATAAGTAAAGAGAATTTCTACTTCAAGAAAAAAAAAACCAAAGAGGTATTTACTTAATGTCCCACTGCAGTACTCAGAGTCAAACTGTTACAAAATATACCATAGCCATAGTAGATACCAGAGAGTGGTAATATATTCTTATTTATTCATCTCAGTGACAAATCAAATGAAAATAGGAATTTCAAATCCAAAAACTATCTAAACAGCTCATCTTTACATGAAAACTAATTACAACAACTCTAATAAAAAATATCTGAAATGTCAAGGACTTTCTCCTTTTATGTACTAAAAAGTTATTAGTCAGTTTTATATATTATTTACACTGTATAACACTTTGCGTTAACACTGTGCTAAAAGGACATTACTTAGGCATGACAATTCAACAATCAAAAATTTTAAAATGCCAATACTCATGGTGGAAGTTGCTTTTAACTGGCTCGCTGAGCCTTGCTGATGGTTTTGGGGATGCCTGTCCCCACGGGCTACCAGTTACAGTCTGACTTCACTATAACGAATGAAGTGTCATACTGGACTTAAAAAAAATATTCGGCTCAACTAGATAGAACAAAATGCAGAATGTTTCATTTTAAATAAGCTTAATGAACAACTGCTGATTCTAACCACCTCCTCTCCCTCTCCTACATCAATGGAGCAGCAGCTACAAGAGCATTGCAGCAAGTCTTACTTTCTTTTAACTCCAAGTGTGGAAGCAAGTGGAAATGCTAAAAATAATCTGTGGTAGTCTGTGTTGACAAAACACAGTGGTCGCCCACTATGACCAGCCTTTCGCTCCAGCAGCCCATCTACTGAAGTGCTACATCTTTCTCAGGACTGCCTTTGCCTGGCACATACAGCTACAAAGAATTGCAGAGACACCATCCAGTTACTACACATGGCTTCACAGGACACTTCTTTTGCATATCTTTTGCAGTTAGAATAAGGCCTGGAAGATTTCAGCTTTCTGTACATACTCACCAGATCCTTTTCTGTCTTTCTATTGGCTAAAGCATCAACTTTGGAATCAAGCTCGCCTTGAATTTGGTCTCTCCTTTTCAAAACACCCTTAATATAGAAGAGGAAAAAAAAAGGAGTAAACTACACCATATTTTAGCTGTTTCAGAAAACCATCAAACACCTTGGCTATTCTATAAAATAAGTAAGATCACAGAATGATGCCATTTAATAATTTTGACATGATACATATTCTTTAATTAAAAAAATTAAAACTATGAAGACTTATTTTTCCATACCTGTATTTTATCTTATGTGTTTTTCAAGAATCTTAGTAAATCCAAAATCAGTGCCACAAGAATCTGCCATACACAGTATCATTGCTAGTTACATGAACAAAACTGCAACAGCAGTTTAGTTGGTATCAGCTCAACTTACTATATATTCATATCTCAAAACAGCAACATGAGTTTGCCAAATCTCATGAATGACAGTATCTTCATTGAGCAAAATTTACAATATAAAGTAGAATGACTAAAAATGGTATACAAGGCCTTACTGAAAGTGTGATTTTAACCTTTAATATTATTTTGTAAGTGCCAAATGTAGTTCTGAAAAATCAGAAAAAATTAACAGAAAAATCTGATAAAATTATCATAGGAATGATAGCTGTTCTACCATTGATATATGTGCTTATTTTCAGCATATGTAATTATTACCTCCTTTAAAACTGTCTTATCAGGTATTGGGTTTTTAGCATAATGTAAAAAAAATATTTAGAAAGGGGAAGGAACCTTACTTGTTAAGCTACAAAACAGGAACAGTATTAACAAATTAAATTTCCATTTCCAGTGCTAATTTGCTCTGAGACCTTGATGAAGCCTTATAAATTTCTCTTTGTCTTAGCTTCCTCATCTGTAAAAGCACACTCAGGTATGCTTATCTTGCAGAAGTGTTGCAAGGCTTTAGTCCTTTTGAAAAAAGTCAGAAGCAGAACATATAAAATTACAGACCTCAAGATCTTCTTTTACTTTACCTTACCACAACTGGTTTTACTGCTTCTGCTGCAGAGATGTTCAGTATTCACCTCTAGCACAGGGCATGTTGAAACATCACAGGGTACAAGCAGCTCTACCTTCCCTAGCTCTCTTATTTGACTGAAAATATCTCTGAGATCTTGTCACTTTATCAAACACAATAGAATAATTTAGGAGTTTTTTTCAAATAATTTTTCAGTGTTTCTTTTTGATCTGGTAATCACAATAAAAATTGGTAAACCTGACTTTGGGCTATTCTGAGTAAAAGATTAGCTATATATACAAATGCTCATAAATCTACTCAATAGCTCAGAACTTAATAAACATAGAAGAAGTTTAGCTATAAGCACAGAAGCAAAACAAATGTCTGGAACAACTTTTCTTCATAATACAAATGCTTGCTCTTTTTTACTATTTATTTTGCCTCTTTTAAAACTGTTTTCATGGCTGCTATCACAAATTATAAAACAAAACTGACTATTTTAATATTAAGGTGCTACAACTACAGACAAGTGCTGACTTCTAATGAAAAACATAGGGACTATATTTTTAAAACATATTATTATACTTTTATAGCTTTTTGGTGTAATATTTAATGGTACTCTGCCACAAAACCCTCCAATTCTTTATGTGAATTCGTAAACATTTAATGCTGTAATTTGTACCCTGAGGGACAGCAGTTTTATTCTGTGGGTCAGTTAGGAAGGAGCTGGTCCAGATGTATATATTTTAGCTGTGAATTCATTTCATTCCTCAGTTAAAGGCTGAACTCACAAGGCTGAACTCACAACACTGGAAAATACAAGGACTGTATTGTATTGATCACACCTTGTTCTGCACATTTGCATGTGATCTTGGCAGCACTGCACATGAGGGGTTAAACACACCTCTGAAAGCAGGTTTATTACTGTGTGACTTCCCATGGTATTTTTAGTGTGATTAGTTTTACCGTCTCCAAACTCCAAGAGGGAAGTAAGCCATAACAAAAATAAAATCCAGAGTGAACGAAGGGAACAGCAGTGAGCTACTGAAGGAAGGTTTTTCCTCTGGACAGGACCTCATGGCAGACTAATGCTGTGCTGCAAGTGCTGCATCAAGAAAGCTACAAGCAGAAAAGATGCAGTGGGGAACAGCAGCTTGTAAAGTGTGCATGAAGAGCCTGGGGCTTGTCCACAGAAACCTCTTTGTGCTCTGGACAGAATGCCTGAGAAAGGGTGAGGGTGAGCCAGGCTGCAAAACAGAAGGTCATGGGCAGGCAGAATCTCTTCAGTAGCATGAAGGCTAGGATCACTCATGGGTAACAGACTTAGAAATGCTGAAAATTTACTTCTGGAAGTGGGGGAGACGAAGAAGAGCTGCAATTGCTAGGATGGTAATCTCTTTAAACCTTTAAGCAAAGCAGTACCTACCTCCACCTACCAGCATGGCCCCTCTTTCAGTGAAGCTTGTTTTAAATACAGCAGTCATTGCAGCAGTAATTCCTAACCTCTCAGTAGCTGAGCCTTAATAAGAAATTGGCAATGCTCTGCACAGTGCCAGCAAAGGCTCAGTTAACTTGGGTCTTGCTCTACCCATGGTCTGCAACACACTGTCAGCCCCTACTCAGAAGGCACTGCAGTAGGAGCTGGACTCCCAGCAGTAACAGAAGAACAGATACTGCAGCTGGCATTGCTCAAAACCTAGACAAAGAGGGGTTTGTACACATGTTCTGCTTTCTGGAGGCAGCAAAGTGGGAATTATGACATGCTGAATTCAGTTACTTAATTATGTTGATTATCCACCAACACTGAGTATATCAACTCTGGAGTCTGATTTTTTACATTCTCTCCAAGTGTAAGAAAAATACATACATAAAGGGAACTGAGAGCAGTAGCTTATGGCAAAGACTAACACATGCTTATATAATGGCGCAGGGACTGGAAGTTCCCTGCTGTTCTGGAAAAAGAAAACATAGTTTAGGAACAGCTCCTAGAAAGGGAAAAACCTCTCCACTCCTTTTCCCACACACAATCTGTTACTCAATGAGTTCATATTCTATCCGTGTCAGAGAAGGTCTTTCTGAGCTGCTGTTCCCAAACCCTTTCGGCTACAATGCAGAGCTCACTGAAGATGGCAAAACCAGACACCCTCGCACAGCTACCAAGGGCTGCCTGCCAGGCAGAACTGTCAAGCTCTTCTTATTTGGAAGGGGCATCTCTGGCCAGATTAGCAAGGGAACAGGACCAACCAGATTCCCTCCTAACAGACAGTTATCCTATGCTGCACGTTTTGTAATGAGTAAATACAGGGACTGTAAAGTCATTTTCATCATTCTCTCCTAGACTTGTCACTGGTCTAAGCCAGATTTTATTTACAGCCACAAACAATCCTTAAAGAAACCTTACCATCAGAATTTCACTGTAGAGAACATATTCATGTAAAATTGGCAGCAAGTTTTCTGAGAGCCCTGCCATTCTCTTCTCCGTAGCCTTGCAACACCTGTCGATGCAGCTGGCAATGCCCTTCAGGGAGTCTGCTAAATCTTCTTCCGATGCTGACCAGAGGGTGTGGATGGGGCCGTATTCCTTCATTTCATTAAAATAGTCTTAACAGGAACATATACACATATTACTCTTTGTTCTTTAATAGATATCTAAGCGATGCTAATTACAACCTCGTATTTACTGTGAACAAACCAAGAGGCTGAGGCTAGTGTTTAAATTTGCTCAAATGACCAAGGTAAGTAAACTCTGGTTCATTGTTTATGAATAAACTAATCAATTAACGTATTGTAATTAAGTAGTTTCAAGAAATCTATCAGCAAAAATGCCCCAGTCGTTTCAAAAGGACACACATACTCAGGTAGACCTGAAGAGTTGTACTCAGACACCCTGCACTGATGACCTGCGTTGCTTCACATTGTCTTCATATAGAGCGACAGGAGCCATGAGCAGCCGTGGGCAGCAGTTGGTCTGATTTGGGTCTACTATCCTGAATTCCTCTGCTGCTTGAAACAGTAACGTTCCGAATCCTGTCTCAGTTATTAAAACCAGAAGCTTTGTTATGTCCCAAAAGCTTCAAAAGAAACACTAAAGTTCACACCAGTTCTCCAGGTGTTATGTCCTTCAGTAGTTTTTAATATTTTAAATACAGGGATATCCAGTAAATTCTCTTATGTCTCTAGACCAAGTGATAATCTGTAAGCAGAGAGGGCCCAGAATACACTGTGCCACTTGGTAGGGCTAAACGTGGGCAAGGCTCCATATGACCAGGAAACTGCATGTTCACAGGAGGGTACTGTGAATGCATTGGTCATGTATCAAAAAAAGAAATGTCCTAGAAAAGATGAAAGCAGTTGTGTGGCATGAAGAGTGTAATGTTTACTTTGAGACTAATTGGACAAAAAAACCTCTGTGGAAGATGTAATCAAGAATCCCACATCAAGCTACTGCAAGCAGGAATGTTGTCTGCATTGCAGCTATCAACAGTTCCGATCCACAACAGTGCAGCCCTGCACACAAGTGTTCTGACGTGCTGTTTAGAAAATATGGGAAGAAGATATAACTACAGCATTTGGAAGCATGTCAAAATTCTTAAGGTTTTCCAAGAATTTCATATTGATGCCTTGAACCTACAGACCTCAGCTATTTCCATTGAAAGGAACAATATCAAAAGGAACTCTTTTCACCAATATGTATTTTCCTTTTATAAGATCCTTCCAATTCAGTGAGGACATGCTGAGATCTGGTGCTGCACAATCAAGCACAAGGGCTCAGTTATTAAGGAACACAGTGCAGCTTTTTAAATTATATAGACAAGAAAATACCTCAAGTGCTGCCCAGTGGAAATTCTACTGAACAGGCATAGTCTGAGATCAGAGTAATTTCAGAATCTCAGAAAAGTCAGTCACTTAGCATTCCACGTAGGTGTGCAAACTGCTGTTACTTAAGGAAAAAAATAAGGTCAAGTCATTCTTCTTAAGAAAACTCCTAATAGACACAGCTTACCATGACAGAAATTATGCCCAACAGTAAAGCTATTAAAAAATCTACTTAGTCAAAACAGAAAAAAGGTGAAGAATGAAACCAAAAAAAGAGATGTTTAAAGATCTGGAATCTAGATAGCATTATGTCAGCATGAGATTGCCCTGAAAGTAAAAAACAAAAGGTCATTCACTTTTCCAAAAAGCACAGGTAAAAAGACAGCCACACTTACTACATTTTCTTCAAAGTTCCTCATAAGTAGCTGAACGACATGTTAAAACTATTCCTATTAAGAACTTATGAAAACTAACTGGAAGATCTGTCAAAACCATAACCATTAAGAAAACCACAGTATAAACATAAATCCCCCTTTTTCCTTCCTTGTTGGAAAGAGCATTTTGCCTGGCATGATAAAAACTAATTTACTTTTCCAATATATTAATTTCTTAAATCAATAAAACTGATACTTGTTTTCTACTTACCCCTTTCTTCCTTGTAAATCCTATGAGCTATTTTATCTAGTAAATTTATTTTCTGACTAAATGTTCCCATGTAATCGTTGATTTCTGTAAACATTCCAGGACGATTTTTAACTGCTCCTCTTACTGAGGATGCTACAGCTCTGACGGTTTGTCCCATCCTGCTCAGCAAACCGGGACCCTGCTTCTTGTGTGATGAGAGTTCCTAAAGACAGAATAAGCTCTGTTTACTTCCAAGTGCTTTTTTTAATTCTCTGAAAATAATTCATAAAGTTTTGGGGTTTTTTTAAATAAAACTACATACATAAGCCTCTCTGTGTCTTTGTAGTGTACAAATCTTATGTTATAATTATTAGAAAAGTGTCAGAATTGTACCTGTCATGTGCATTTATAAGCCAAGTCTTTCTGAGCAAACACAAGTATCACGCTCCACAAGAATGGTTAAAGATGGCAGAGAACCTTTACCCCTTCATTCCTCAGGGTGAGTTAACTAGTTTCCAGTTTAGCTTTTTGAACAGGAAAGCAGAGGTAATGATTGCAGAAATAAGTGAGAAAAGCAGACAATGGAGGAAGTAATCCATCTATTTTTTTTCTCTTTTTAAATGTTGCTAGAATAACCTTTGCTGAAGTTCAGAGGCAGGCTTTGCTGAGTACAAAACTCCAGTCTGCAACTGGTGACATCTTGCAACAATGCAACAGGAAATTCTTTTATGAGACCAGTATAACTTTAAAAAAAAAAATAGAGAGATGAAAAAGACAGTGCCATGCCAAACCAATAATTAATTAAAACCACTATTTTCCTCATAATCTTGGAAGCTTATATGTGTACCAAAAAGCATGCAGACTTGACATACTGTGAAATTGCCACAAAAGAATCCAGAATGCAGTAACAAAAACTACTTTGGAAGGTACAGCAATATTTATCATCACATACAGGATTACCAAAACCACAGAAGAAAAGGTTATCTTGAGGTATGTATATTCCATAAATCCCTGCCTTCTTCTGCCACTTCTGTAACAAGCCATGGAATGACACTATTGAATACTGAGCCAGGGGGACTCCTGATACACTCTACTAATACAAGAGGTGGTTTCACATAAATGTAGATAAAAACAAAGTAATTTTACCCAGGCTTGTGCAGTAAGAAAAATTTTGAAGTCTTCATTAAAAGTTAAAGTTGGATGATCAGCAATACGGTTCAAAAATTTATGTAAAGCTTTTCTTCGAGTCTCAATGAATTCATCACTAAATCGTTCCACCATGCCCTTCATTATGAATTTTTCAGGCAATGGCTAAGGAAAAAAGAAGAATAATATTGTACAATTTGCATAATATTAGGGTTATTATAGTAGTTCTTCTACTTAATAAAAAAAATAGGTATACCTTGTAAAATCTATCATGCAAAAACCCAAAAGCTATATAAAGTTATCATATTCAACTAAGGTATAACATGGTTCTTGTAATAATATGGTTCTTGTAACACACAGTGCAGAAGAACACAAATGCAACTAAGAAAGGAGGACATAAATTATTGCAAATGGCACCATGAAAAACCTAATAAATACCTTTATGTGATTTTTAATTATCACATGCATATAAAGCTAATGAAAATAGGTTGGCTTAATGTTTGTGAGACTTCAGAAGTTGCAAAAAGACCTCAAACATTTCTGTATAAAACTGGAGCTATCTTATAAACAAATAAAAACAATAAACAAACAGGAATAATCAGTGTCGGATGTGCTTCTTCAAGTTTGCTCTTCAACCAAAGGAAATCCTGGTATCGTCTTCGAACTTCATATTCACTGGAGTCAAATTCACCACGGGATGTCTGAAAAACAGGGCCAGAAACAACAGGCTTGGGTTACAATACCAGAAAAAGAAAAGAACAATGCAGTTTTAGATTTTGGAGAAAACTGAGTACTTGAAGGGAATGCAACATGATTCTATTTTGCTCCTGTTATTTGTTTGCTGTTATTTTAAAGTACAACAATCAACTCCTTGAAGAGTTAAAACACATCGTGTTTTAGCAAGAAATCAAAGTTCTATTGGGGAAAAAAGGAAAAAAGCAAGCTTTTAACTGCACTTTACGCAGTGATGTAATAATTGTCCTACCACAATGTTTCCAAAATATTTCAATAATTACTTTAGTGTTGCATTTTCCTTTTAGCAATCACAGTTATGTTCATTACTTCTAGGACACTTCTTTTAAAGTGATTAGTAATCTACTAATGAGGAAAGTCCATTTTTTAGCATTCTGAATGAACCTCAAAGAGCTGATATACATCCTTGGGACCTGCTGACACTCATCAACAATCCCCACGTTCAAAACATGAAAACTTCAGAATATTACAGCAATAACATTTCTTGCACCGCTTAATGGATTCTGCATCCCATCATCAATTCCAGTTTTGTAGCCCTTTGTTAGAACTTGCCAACAAACCTTTAATGTCTACAAAAAATGCTTATTACAGAGTTACAAAATTGTCCAGACCATGAGATTTATTTTATCACTGCTCTGTCTTCTAGAGGCAAGCCACGAAGAGCCCATGTTTTCATTAAAATGTGCTATTTAGCATTCATTGTTGCACAGAGATTTATAATGCGATGCAAGTAAATTCTAAAACCTCAAAACATGCTTTTGTAATCTAAACATTTTTGTTGAATAAAAATTTTTCAAGGTATGTGGGAGGAATACTATTACTTTATCATCAACAGCCAGTACTCCAAATTAAATATGATAAGAAAGGACAGAAGAGATAAAAAAAGGCAAAAGCAATCTATCTTATGGCCAATCCATACTTGCCTGAAGAAAAAATGTTCACTAGTCTACAGAAACATGCATAAAGGGAAAATTATTGCTAGCAACCTAATGAAGATAGCTCTCTTCCTACTCTTTAAATATTTTATGAGGAATTGATATCTCCTCTTATTTAAAGATGAATAATTCCCATTTGAAAATTTGGTTTTAAATGAATCTTTTAAAAAGAACTCAAAGTAAAATAAATTAACAGTGCAATTCTCAAAATGCAGCTTGCAGAATATTTGCTGGTAATCTCATAAGACCTGGCTGGACTCATAAGGCTGACTTTTCTCCTTATTTCCTGTAAATAACTTGCATTTAGGACAACTAAAAATACACTTCATTGTCTCCCAGCATTACTTTTTCATTAGAGAATTGTGGCAGTTTCCCCAGAAATCACATGCAACTGTAAATGGGAAACAAACAACCATGTGATAATGGATGCAATTAGAAAATATGTGATAATGGATGCAATTAGAAAAGAATGGAATTGAAAGACTGTAGCAGGTAACATTTATGCCAGACAAAAGACCCATAGGCTGCAAGTGATCCAAAAGTCATAAATACTTGTGCCAATATAGTGTTTTCAAACTGAATCTGTCCTTCTGCTGTTTCATGTTCCTGCTGAAGATCACAACAGAAAATGTTATTCTCACATAGCACTCATTTGGCTATTGAAGGTTTATTAACTATTTTCTCAATATAAATAATGTAAGCACCTCTGCAGGTAAGCACCTATGCAGACTTACACTGATTTTTTTTCCAGAATCTACCACAGTTTCATACAGTTTTAGTTGTCTGTAACTCATGGCAAAATCAGAGTACAATTTAAATGTAGTAATATCACAGAGAATGGTATGCAAGAAGAGCAAAAATGCTACTGGTGTTATCAAAGTAAGCCATTACAGCCATGAATAGATGCTTACCTTTGTGACTACTCTGTATGTAATAAATGTTTCAATGGTTGTAATGTGGCTTTCAGGATCATCGACTGTAATGAAGAGATCTCTTAATTCTGGTCCATCTTCAAATTTATATTGGTTTATCATTGATGAGGGGGATATTGGCATTGAAGGACTGAATGAGTTTACCTCAGCCAGAGATGTATCCTACAGATAAGACAGGAGAACATTCATATCAATACATCTTTGTATACAAACACATATGTCTCAGATGCTAAAATGGCAAGCTTTTAAATAATCTGATAGAACAGATATAATATAGAGCAGATGAAAGAATTATATAGTACCTAGAAAATCTATTATCCTTTTCAGTACGTACTTCAGTGAGGATGTAAGAAATGAGATTTATTCTATAACTGTTGAAAGAGCAAAATACTACCATTTGAGAAGAATGTTCTGCAAAGAGAACTTGCCTATGAATGGTAAAATTAGTTATGAATCCAAGCACCCATTAATTGTGTAGAATACTTACCAGCTTTATTAAAATGTTAAAAGCCAGTTGCTGAGGACTTATGATGTTTGAATTATCTCTAATAACCTGAACAGGGTAGATAAAAACCCAATGATTTAAAAGAAAACAAGACAAAATCAGAATCAGAATTTTTATTGTAATTGGATATTTCAGTTTGCATGTATTTTAAAATAAAATTTGAAATGGAAAACAATTACAGATACATAAATTAATCTTTTTCTTTTTTCTAAAGGAAAACAGTAAGTAAGGATGAAGTACAAATTTGCTGCTTAATTTCTAAAAAAAAAAAAGTCAAACCACTATTTTGCTGAAGAGGAAATCCACTTTTTAATAGCATCAACCACTTCCACACACCTCGCTAAGAATATGACCCCATAGCAGCTGCTTCTGCTCAGTGCATTCAATGGTGACCACTGAAGTGCTGAGAAATGGATTGTAAATTGGAAACAAGCAAGAAATCTCATTTGCTTCCTTAGATGCAAGTCTGGATGAGATCTACTAATCTAAAATCTTGAAAGGTACAGTTACTAGGAAAATAAATTGAAATCACTAACTCCATGAAAGAGCATAACAAATTATTAAACCATTAGAAATAATAAATTAGAGCAATTTGAATAAATAACTATATTTTAAATAGAAAATACTGTATACTTTTTTTAATATATGCAATGCAATGAAGTATTTTCATAACAAACCTGAAAATTAATCTACTTTCTAGAAGTTTTCTAAAAGCGTAGTTAGACTACACTAAGTACTGAGTGGTAGCTGAAAGAGTTGCCCTTTCCAGTGCCTGCTTGAATGCCAGGACTGGAAATGTGTGAGTCCACACAAACTGGAGTCATGGCATTGTCCCAAGGCTGCTCTCATGGGAGTGAAGAGCACACCACCATAGTGCTGCTGAGCTGGGGAGAGTTCCTTTTTCCCTTTGAATTCAACTAGATCAAAACTTTCTCTGGAACATGGTATCTTGCTCTTTTCCTGCCTTAAGCTCATTGCCTACTGCCATCCCTCTCCTTTGGATTTATCAATGTACTCCCACAAATATGGAGGAGAAATTTATACTGGGAATTATGCCCAGAAAGCACTTATGTAGCAGTTCTTTGAACAGGCAGACAAAAGCAACACAGATAACTGAAGACAAGACTTTAAATATTATATAGTGGTTTCCTTGTACACCTGTCAGTCATTTTACTTTTATTTGGTGTGTTTCTACACGTGATTTCTATACTGGTATCCAGCTAGCACTGTCCTGAGTGGTGGAGAATAAACAGAGAAGCTGTTTTCAGAGCCTGCTAGCACTGGCTGGCCACGCTCTGGATGAAGAATGAGGACTGCTAGTTCAGAGCAGCCCATGCGATTCAAAGCGCTGAGACAACAGGAAATTTCCAGGGAAAGAAAAATGCATGTGAGCGTGTAAGGGACTTGAATAGCCATATAACTTGAGGACTAATGACTCTGCAAGGCCTAAATTGGATCAAGGTAAATGTGTTTCATATTTTCTCATTTTCCATGGGGCATTAATGTCTTAATGTTTCATTATTTCCTCTAGGTTGCTACTAAAACTTTCTCTATACATGCAGGTTTCTGAAAGTATATTTTTATGTGGAAAGGCTTATGAATATGTGGTTTGTGAAACAAAGCATAGGCAAAAAAATCCATAGAATAAGCAGGTCTTCAGATTTGTTTAATACAGGTCTAGTCGTCATGTGCATATGAATGAATGCATGTGACTTTTAAACAAGTTTCATTCTCATGATACTTCAGGTTTACTTACAGTAGTTCTTGAAGTTCATGCAAGCTAAGTCTGATGTCATCACAGAAACACAGTTAAAAAAAGATGATAATTTTCTATACCGCTGTAATTTTGTGGTTGGAACTATGTTTTTGTGTGCATACAGATGAGGGCAGAAGGAGTTTTGCAGCACAGGAAAAACAGTCAATTCTTCTAGCTCTTGTGTTGTGAAACCTTTTTCTTCTTCATCCATGCAAAAAGCATCAAGGCCCTGTCCCAGAAAATTATGTCCTTTCCGATGCCTTCCCCAGCCCCACCTACCTGGAGTATCCTTTCTCGTTCCAAGCCCTTTCACTCCTGACAGAGCAGTTGGCAGAGCTGTGTGTGCAAGTCAGGCCTTTTGATTTACTGGCCAAGAGACCAAACAGACAGAAAATCAACGAGCTCCTGGCAGTATGAGGGCCTTATTCTGGCTCTCCTTTCTCTAATACTTGCAGTTACCCTATCTCACTCTCACATTTGACTGCAGTTCGTCAGTAAGACTCTAAAATAAATAAGGGAAGGAAAACACACAGCAGGAGTGGCCTCAAAAAAGAGCACACAGCCGAGACTGCAGCTCTTTGTAGAAGACATTAAGCCTGGGGGTTTGCCTAAACACCACTCTTTCCCAGAGCACAGGACCTTGACTCAGGTTTGCCTCCATGCCTCATCCATCCATCCCTACCTCCCAGTAAGGATCCAGAGCTTGCAATTATGTGAAGCTTTCCCAATGCTAGGTGTCACTTAACAAGGAAGGCAAAGGATACCTGAATGGGTATTGCAATACATGCAGTACTCCATGCTTCCAAACTCATGGAAGAAAGCAGGTTGAAACATTGTACCTGTATGACTCATAACTCAACTCCTAGAATTTGTCTCTGCTGAAAAGAAGTCAGAACTTTTTCAATGGTAGTGGAAACTAGGATAAAGTGAAATGCACATCACATCATGAAATGGTTTATCAGAGCTGCCGAAGAAGATGCTGGTCTGTAGTATGTGAGATATGTCACAGGATACCAGGTCAATGGCTTATGACACTATCAGGTTAAACGTCTATGGATTTTCATAGATTAAAAAGCCCAGTATTTACATTTTGAGTAATAACTTAGGGTACTGAGGTTGACAATTTTTAAGAATCTCATTTTTCACCATTTTGGTAGATGGCACACTGCACTGACTAAACTGAGAAAGATGAAGTCGACGGCAGTGGCAGGTACCGAGTTCTGCACTGCCGTTGCCGTCCCGCTTGGCCTGCAAATGCTAAACCACTACCTTACAGACACTGGCATAAGGAACCCCATTAAGGTACAATTTAAATCAAAGTAGTCCTCGAACAGTATGTTACAGAAAAATTGGTTTTACAACACTTAATTGGAAGCTACATTTAGCCTGTCAGTTTCCCTTGAATATATGGAACATGAACAAATAGGGTGTAAAGCCTAAACAACCTCACAGATTTTCATAAGCTCAGAAGATCAGCCCTCAAATTACACCTGAAAACAAACCAGGGATTTGTGGTCTATATATACACTACAGGCAGGTGTCCAAGCTTTGGAAAGAAGGTCGTATTTTAACATAGTATGACATTTTTTCTTGTTTGTGGGGAATAACTTATCATGTAACATGCATTAATAGTACTTAAGATTTCATATAAGTAAGAAATATTTGTCATGAAGCCAAGTAGAAATTTAAAGACATAGGTATTTGCCAATAGCAGCAGTAACTTTTATCAACTCCACTTGTTTTTATTTTTTTATTCCAGAGGGGAATAGCTCTTGACAAGCAAGCAGCATATCTGTTGATACACTGTGTTAATAGGCAGATACCTTCATGCAGAACTGCCTGACCTTACCTCATAAAAGCAAAAGGATTCAAAGTGAGCACAAACAACTAAAATTATATTTTAGCACTGCTTTTGCATGCAAGTTCAGTGAATCATTCATTGCTTTATGTCAAACCAAGGCTGGTGCTTTCCTAGAAGAACATATTTCAGCTAGACCCTAGTTATGCTTCAGAAAAACACAGATAACTTGGTGAAATTTAGCCTGATGTCTTTCATGTTAGAAACTATTAAATGACCTAATAGTTCCTTCTGGCCTTAAAAGCCATGAGTTTCAAGAATTCTACTAGAGTCAAAGTTTAAATACATAGCTTCTAAGAAGGAAGTCCTTATTCCAATGGTTTTATTCATGCACACCACAACAACGTATCTTGCCTACAGAAATATAAAACCCCACACATTTAATCCATATGACAACCAGTCCTACTGAATATATGGATATTGTTGCTTCTTCAAATAAGAAATTTATTTGCTGTTTCTCTCCCATGGCACACACCCTGTCACATAGCAGTTCACAAGCCTCAGAGGGTGAACAGCACCTTAGCCTCTGTATATATTTTTTCCACCTTAGCTCTCTGTATGTCCTTATATTTTAGATGCTGCCTTGATGAGGCAAATAGATCCATGAGATGTTCTCCTCTTTAACTGCCGAGAAGGCAAGAGGTAAGTCTAATCTTAACCAAATCAGTACAAAATGAAAAATAATATACATGGTAGCCATACCACACTTCATTGATTTAATTAAAATCAGCAATATTGGCAAGACTGGCACCCACGTACCTAGCTGTGTGCTTTCTGAACATGGACCCTAGTATATTTCAGTTACATTTATTTTATTCCCTTCATCGAAATACAGATGTTAACTTCTCAAGCCTCCTATGTGAAGGTGGGAGACTTCATCTTTCAAAAGAAAACTCAAACTGAAACTTGCAAACATTTATTTAAACGCTACTGCAATTACTAAACACGAGTGTTTATTTAATTTACAGATACATATATGGTACATAACGAACGTAAGTGATGATAAGGTTACAGCGAGTCCAGATTACACGGCACATTTAAGGTAAGGGCAGTCATGACTCGAACTGCTGGTCCGAAGCAGCGAACCTGCCTTTCGTGCCGGGGAACTCGCCCGGTGCTCCGTGGCCGCCGAGCGCTGTCCCCAGGCAGCCCCGCGCCCCGGGCAGCCCGGCCCTCGCAGCGGAGCCCCGGGGGCGGCCGGACCAGCCCTGCCCTGCCCGGGCGGGCACCGTCCGGGCGCGGGGAGCGCGGGCTCCCGGCCGGCCGCGGGGCAGGCGGGCAGAGGCCGCGATCCCGCTCTGGGCGGAGCCGGCCCGGCCCGGCTCGCCCGGTGCCCGCCGGGGCAAAGTGCTGGCCAGCCCGCCCGGCCGCCCCGGCGCGGCACGGCCCGACCCGCGGAGGGCGCTGCCGTACCTTGCTGAACACCTCCAGGTCGTCCTCCTCATCGTCCAGCGCCAGCACCTCGGCGGCGGCGATCAGCGGCCCCCGGGCCGTGCCGGGGGCACCCGCAGCGGGGCGCGAGTCGGCCCCGGGCCCTTCCCCGCAGGCAAGGAGCGGCGACCCCGGTGCCCGGCCCTCCGCCTCCATCCTGCCCTACGAGCACGGGCGGGAGCCCCGCCGCAGCCGCTCCCCGCGGGGCCGCAATTGGCCGCCCGCCGCTCCCCCGCCCGCGGCCCGCCCCCGGCCCCGGCCCGCCTGGGGGGCGCACCCAGTGCGCAGGAGTGGAAGCGGCGGCGGGCGGGTTGCGCTGCCGGCCCGGGCTGGGAGGGAGCGGGGACCGCGGGTGCCGGGAGTGCCGGTCCGGGCTGGGAGGTGTCGTGCCTGCCGGCGGGCCCCGACGGCGGGTCTGCGGCTCCGCGGCTCCGACCTCTGCGGAGGCGGGACGGGACGGCCCAACGCCCACGGGCGTGTTCGTGGAGGCGCGGGGCCCCTGCCCGGGCCGCCCCTGGCGCGGCCGGGGACTGGGCGGGCCGGGGCCAGCGGCCGTGGGCGAGCCTTCCGCGGGGCGGTCGTGGGGAGCGTGGCCGCTGCTGGCCGGGGCCGCTGGAACAAGTGTGTGCAGTGCCTCGGGCTGGAGAGCCCCGTGCGGCCGGGCAGCCGCCCGCTCTCTCCTCGGGAGCCCCGGGCGCCCGGCAGGGACGTACCCAGACTTTTCTGCCTTCTCCAGGCTGGTCTCTCCCTTCCTGGTAGACGCCCAGGGCCCGCCATGGGAGCAGCAGCCCGCGAACGCGCCTTGCCCGTCGCCTCTGTTACTCCTGGGGCAGCCGCTCTATCGTTGTAGCTGGAGGCTCGCGTGCCCCTTCGCCCTGGGGCCGGGTGTGCTCGCTGGGGCCAGGCACTGCTTTGGCGGCAGGGATGTGCTTGTGAGAACAAGTTGACAACACATTACATCAGAAAAGGAGCGCGAAGAGAGACGCCAAACATTTTAAACCAGTAAAACTGTTCCCTTTTTTTTCCTAAGTGAAACCATCAGAATTGCGGAATTTCGAAGTTGCAAGTATTGAAACGGAAGTAATGGCCGGCGTTACTCCCTGCAGGAGCCAGGGACGAGTAGGGAGGTGGAGTGAGGTGGACGCTGGTCTGTCTTGCGGGGGTTTCAGTGCCTCCCTAGGCGACTGGATTCTGCGCTGGACACACGGGAGCTCCGCTGCGGTGTCGGGCACGTCACCCAGGCACACTTGGTTCAGTGTAGAACAAGGCACGTCTTTACAGGCGCCGCCTGAAGTATCTGAAGTCAACTTTGTTGTTAATGTAAGTTTCAGGAATCCTGGGCGGGTGCTGAAGCAGGCAGATACAATATAGTCTTTGTGTATCTTGGTTCTCTTGCTGTCAAATAAGAAAACGCAAATCCCGTCATCAAACGAAAGTATTTTGGAAAGTATTCGTGAAACACTCCTGGCAGTTGATGAGGAAATTCATTTGATATTTGATGCTCTTCAGTGAAGTCTTGAGACACAACTTGAAATAAAGGGATAAAAAGAAACGCTAAATGTTCACTGAACTGTGCCAAGAGAAAAAGACTATGCCTGCCTAATTAGAGAATGTGTACTAAGACGTTTTAATTCTTGTTTTAAAAAATGAAATTCAGAGGGAGCTGGGGGCAGTGTCTCGCTACACCTTTTGGCTGACAGAAGCCTTTGCTGCAGTAGGTTGCTCTCGCGGGGAGCAGCCAGCAGAGGGAGATGGGATGCACCTATCCTGGAGACTCCACTGATGTTTCAGTAAGTTAAAACAGACAGTTTCTGTAGTTTTAAAATAACAAATGCCTCTGGTACGAGATTCTCAGTCTTCTTTACGACCCTGTGTAGACTGTCCCTGCCCTGCTGCTCTTTGCTGTGCCCCAGCTCTGTGCCTCTGAGGAACCTGGGGTTTCTTTGGTGGGCTGCCTTCCTCATAGACTGTCATGGGCCCTTGGCTGAGTGCTACTCACTTCTAGGTGCTGCATGGTGCAGGCTGGGATTCCTTGTGGTGCAGGTGCTTCTCATCTGGCTTCAAATCTACAGGTCTTCCCACCTATGTCTTTTATAGTTCCTTTCCAGTGTCCTTGCTGTTCTTGTATCCTCTGATTACCTTCAGGTACCGGAAACTGATGAAGAGTGAATATCACAGTATAAATTTTCTATGCCTTCTACTCTGTCCTTTGTAGATGATCCTACATCATCCTACAGTGATGCGTGTAGCTAGTTTGTTTTCTGACTTTGTATAGGTGACGGGTGAGTTTTGTTTCCAGGGGATTTGCCTTTATTTCACTGTTTCCAAGTACCACACATTGTGCCAGAGGCCTGCAGGTTTTCTGAATAGAATAAGTATCTTCAACCCATACAATACCTGAGTTTTTAATATGTTTGTATTTAAATTCAGATGTTGTACTTGTGAGGCAATAACAAGATAAAAAAAACTAATCAAGGATCATAATTCTAGACAATACACATCAGAGATGATAAATAAAAGACAGCTAGTCAAAGAAAGTATAAAACTGATGTACTGTAGGTTTGAATACTAAGGCTGTCATATGAATCCATACTAATTTTTCAAAGTTTTACCATGCTCTTGGGTTCTTTATTTCTGTTTGAGAGAAATATCACAAGATGCTTTAATTGAATTTTTTTTCTTATTATAGCTTTTTATTAGCTCATTAATCAAGCTTAAGAAGACGTATTTTTAGTTTCCTTGCTGGTAGTGCTTATCTTTCTGTGCTTTATATTTGAAGTATCAATCTGTAAGGAAAAAGTTTTCATTGTCCTTCACTCTAGGAAAATATGCATTGCATTTAGTCATCACAAAGACACCTGCTAAAACAAAATAGGAGACCGTTCTGTCGTGGCTTTCAGCTGCCCTCCCCACCCTCTACCCCAGTTGTCCCTAATTTCTATGGAAGGGGCCCAGTAAGCAAATGTACCTTCAAGGCACCTTCCCTCTAAAGCCAAGTCCCAGGGGATTGCCTGCACCTCTCCACTCCAGTATTTAGCAAAAGGAACATATTAGACTCAGAAATTTGTTGCTCTTTTTCTGCTCTAGGACCAGAGGTGACTTTTAGCAGTTGAATAATTGTGCTATTCAAGGATATTGCGGGTAGTGTAAATACAGAGCTACACTTAGCAAACGGGATTTACAAGTTTCTCTTGTACTGTCATTTCAGAAGTGCATTGCTGTAGATCTCGGTTATTCTTAATTAAATGTGTGTATGTGCACTGGCTCAGTGTTTCCTGAGCACCTGGGATTTACACACTTACACACTTAGCCACAGATATCCTTCCCTGAACCTGTGGAATGAGATGTTGTCAATAATTAAGAGTAAATATATCAGATGTTGTTATGCCATGAATGTTATTGCCCCACTTATTTAAAAAATAGTGATTACACTGAGAAAATACTCAACAATATTTTGCTAAATAAATTTTAAATTTTGTAAAATATGGTGTTTTCTAAATACCTATACAGTCTTCATGAAATACATAACCTTTCCAGGCCCTCCTGCTCAGGAACACTGAGTGAAGTATTCTCATAAGCCAGGGTTGAGCTGCAGTTGCCTCCAACTTTTATTTATTCACTTAAGCCCAAAAAGCTGTTTTGTATTACAAAAATGTCAATATTATTCCTACTTGCATTTTATCTTTTTCTTTGGTAAGAGTGTTGATCCCAGCTAGTAATCCCTTCCAGAGTTGCTTTTCCTTGAACAAATTAAATTTACAAACACCGAAGCAGAACCAAGTTATTCCTTTGCTCTCATGTGCAGGCTGCATGTGATCCCTTTAGGCCACAATACCACTTTGAATACTTAATGTTGCTTTGTCAGGTTTCACCAACTGCACAGTAATATGGACAGGATTAAATCTTGTTTTATTTCACCATTTCCCTAGCCAGGCAGCGGCAGGGTATAGAGGCTCATGGTGTTTTCCTCTGTTCCACCACTGCAGTGCAAATAAGCATATTAGTGAATCTGCTGACATTCGGCACCTTGACGCAAATGAGAACGTTTTTCTAGATCTGAAATGGATTGTCAAGTAGCATTCTTGTCAGGGTTGTGTAGTGCATAAGCAGAAGTCATTATGTTTACATCTAGAAGACATTTTGATGGTAAATTAAGGGCTGACCTTCATATCATACCATTTATTAGAGCAAGCTTTCTAGTAAGCTCCATCTAATGGCTCAAAATAAGATTAACTATTTATGTTCCATATCTGAACTCACAAGGAATTTGGAGCATTAAAACTCTCAGATACATTGTGAGCTGCTTAGCTTTGCAGCTGCCTGTTGTGTTTGGGTTGAAAGGTAATTGTTAAGCTCTAGTGTTATTTTTGTTGTTGTTGTTATTTAAGTTGGGAAGGTGCTTTAGTTGGAATATTGTAAAATGATTTTTCTGTCAGGCAGTGGATATCCTCCAAGCTTATTTTTCTCAGAGACTATCAGACTGTCTTTCCTTTCTGACTGCCCAAAGGAAATTACAATGTAGTGTACTCATAATCATGTTATCTCTTTTATAGCTGCAGATCATTTTTATGGCATTGTAGCTGTACAAAGCCCTGATTGATATCTGGAGATGTGCTATCCTTTAAAGCTATGTGACTCTGCCAAATTTTAGACATGAAAATATTCCAGGTGAAGCACTTTTGGGTTTCATATTTTTTACAATATCTAAAAACAGTTCCCAAGCTTCATTAGTTATGAAAGCATTGATTTTTTTTTTTTTTTTTTTTTGTGGGGGGTTAATACTTTGCGCTGTTGTCAGATAGAGTCCATCTGTTCTAATTTAGCATTGTCTTTTCTACTGAAGGAACGGTTTCATGTTTCCAAAAATGCTTCTGTTCTTGTTTTTTGATGAATGATATATTTAGCAATCTGTACTTCAGGGCCTGAAATATCAGAGTATCTCCTAGTCCAAAAGTATGCAAAAATATGTTAATATTTAACATACCTATAGAGGCTTATCAAATTAATTTGATATATGAATATGAGTTATTTCTATTTTTAATTTTCCTGATGCCTAATTTGGAATTCAGCTTTAGGTAAAGAGAAACAGATAATACTGGATGTCAAGTTATCCTGTTTATCATTGACTAGGTGTCATTGTCCTGTTTGTTAAATAACTGAAAAAAAAATGACAGTGACTTATATGAATGTTATTTCTTTACAGATGTCTCTTTATAAACCATTTAAATTGAAGAATTCTGTATTTCAGCTGGTGCAGTGTAATGACACTGTGATCATTGTTTGCCCTTTTAGGAATGGGATCTGCCATTATTTCAAGGTTTATTTGCCTTTACAGAATTGCTTTATAAAGATTTAGCAATCTTTCATGTTCACACATGAACACATCAGTGACCCTAAAAGCTTTGTAGTAGGTGAGCCTAAGTAGGTTTATAGTAGATGAGCCTACTTAAACCAATACAGGAGACAAGACACATCGTGACTGAATTAACACTTCATAGTCATTATGTTTTAATAGATTTGTTTATTTTTTCAGACAGCAACTTCGTGTGCCTCTTGCCATAGTTTATTACTACCAGAATGACTATTAAGGTTTTCATATAAAAGAATTTTTTAGTCCTCAAAGCCACATCTGAACTACTGACATAAAATTTGGATCTATATGTGACCTAATTATTATTTTAATACTAATTGATAGAAAGTGATTTGTATGTAGTCATTCATAAAACATCAAAAATGTATTCTACAACTACACTGCCACACAATCTCTCACTTTTATCTGTGCTGTTCCATAAAACTGTATAATACTAATTGTAAAGGGCAGTGATTCAAGGTCATTCTTACCAAAAATTTCCACTTTTTGTTCTACAGAGATCAGAAAATGTAAGAAAAATCCCATCATCATAATGCAGAAATAAAAATGTGGTCATGTTTAGTAGATTATGACCCAGAGTTAAGAATGTGAACAGTATTGCTGCAGAGAGGAATTTTAAGTGATGTATGTGAAACTGCCAAAATGAGAATTGCAGCTGAAGGAAGTGAGCCAGCAGTCTAACTACAATCAATATCCAGGTTAAGTAAACAATTACAGTCTGCCAGAGTTGGAAGAAAATCCACGCAGCCTGACAGGGTGCCTGCAGTGTCTTCAGGTATAAATTCTGAATTTTCTTCATGGATACCTCTCTTGTCGTTTACACAGACTGTAATTGATTTTTTTTTTTTTTCCCCACAATCCATAAGGCAAAGACTGTTCTCAGGGTATGAAGAGCTGTTGTTAGATCCTTGCAAACAAATGATGCATTTTGACTAATAGTGGAAGTTGTTTTAAAAATCTGAAAACCGGTGAGACTCAAAATTGACCAAAAGAACAATGTATGTTGTCAGACAATTTGATTGGACAGGGAAACAGACTTATGAATAATTAAAAATCACAAAAGAGCAATATTAAGGTACCTTGTGAGCACTGAACCTGTCTGGCATAGACACCGAGTCTAGAATGGAAATATGTGTTTACAGCATTTTAGGATAGTTTCCTTAGCACATATTAATATGTGGAAAAGCCCTTGTGTGAAAACTTGGCAGTTGGTCTAAGAAGATTCTTCCTCTCCTTGACTTCCTCTTCCTCTCCTAACTTAATTTGTTATAAAGTTGCTAAATAGCTCAAAATAGTTTCAACACCATTAAAAGAGATTCCAAAACCCCCAAAAGAGCTGAAATAGATTTATGGAAGAATGAATGTTTTTACATTGTGGCTTGATCTCTTACCCTTTACTTAGGCAAAATTTCTTGGGAAACCTCAAAATTTTCCTGATAGCAGACATACATGGGAAGCTGGTAGTATAGTAGACAATTGTTCTACTTGTATTCCCTAATTTTATATTTAACTCCCCCAAAATATCTTTATGATATAAAAATATCAGTTGCTCCTAGTGGATGAGTATGTGACAGCATTTATTTTCCTGTGCTCAGAACACATGAAAAGCAGCAAGCCAGCTACTGTCTGTTCTCTCACCAGTGCATGTTGTGCTTGGGGTTAGCTAAGGCATGTGATATATCTGGTGGGAATGCTATATAGTGAATGTGTGAGTGAGGTGTGGCACAAGTACACAGGACAGTAGACTTCATTAATTTAGTAGTGCTGATTTTGGGTGGGGTTTTTTTGTTTTTATTTTGGTTTTTTGGGTTTTTTTTTAAATTTTATTTCCTCTTAGCATGTCTTAGTGTGTTTGCACTGTGTTGAATTTTGGCAATTCTTTGTCTTCAAAACTGAGAAGTATTTATCTCCAACTACAGACAAGAGCCATTGCCAAATTCTAGAAAAGAATAGCAGAAGAAGCTTTTAAATGTCAAGACTTTATATCATGATGTAATTCAAGACACAGTGACTTTGGACAGTATGGTCAGACTGCAGCTGCAAGAACTCTAGATCAGATAGGAAGGAACTATTCCAGCAGATGTGATTTACAGTAGCAACACAAGCAGTCACTGCTTCCTGCAGTTTTCTCTTTTGTGAGAATATGGAAAGGACTGGATTGGTCTGTGTCGTAGAGGGGAAACAATGAGATTAATTAGGTCCCTATTAAATTTGACTGACTTTTCACTTAGGAACGATGTGATAATGCACTTAAGATGTTGACTCACTGGATTTGCAAGAGAACTTCTGTTTAAAATTAGGTTTGTGGATGGACTGTGGCATTGAAATGCTGTGTTCTGGTGCATTACAGTGAGCTCTGTAGTTAGACATCATTGGCACTTATTTACCACTGAGAGAAAGAGAAAAGCTGTTAGGCAAGATGAAACTGCAGGGAAGAGTAGGTGTATCTCCCAATCTCCTATGAATTAAATCCCTGTCATATTAGATGAAAGCTTAAATACATTAAATTTCTCTTCTTTATTCATCTTTATGATAAGTAATTGCTAGAAGGATGCTATAGACTTTAAAAAATGGAAGGAATATGGGAGAACTTGGGAGGTGTGTAGTACAATATTTACACTTAACTTACTCCATGCTCTGAAAAAGTTTTGAAATCAGAGAAGTCAGTTCCTTTACACCTTAAGTTTATAACTGTGCTTTCCTTATCTGCAAAGCAAAGCTACATGCTACTTTTGGCTTTATTGAACTTCTGAAGCCTTAATAGAATAATAGGGTTTTTTCTGTGCCATATCATTTAAGAGAGCAAATGACTAGCTGCTAGACTGCATTTTTCAGCCTGTGGCTATATATGCTGTTGTAGTTGAATTGGTATTCTGTAAGAATTCCTCTTTAAACTGACTTAATTATTTATACTATCAAATTGTTCACATTTCTAAACTGTACATGAAACTAGTAAAACAGACTAGAATTTTAAATTTTTCTTCTTCTCATATGATACACATGAGAAAACCAGCAATGAATAGAACACAACTGTTGGAAAGGGTTTATTTTCCATGTACCACATCTCTGAGAGCACCTTTGGGTTTGCTTGAGAGGAAACTCCAGTTTAATGATTCTTGCTTCTTTGAGACTTCCTCTTAAATGGGCAAACTCTAATGCCACACTCAGTAGCTGAGTGTAGGGGAAAGGGTCTTAGTGGTAAACTCATCTGGTTTTGAACCAGCTGGGAATTACTTCAGCTCTTTAACAAACTGGAATAGTTTAGCAGTGCCTTCACATGAATTTGCATCTCTGTCTCAGAAAGCAATTCAAGCCTTCAGGAGGAATGATATAAGATGTGGGAGACTTTGATTTGGTTCCCACTCTGCCAAAAATCTCAAATATAATTTCCTATGAGCTGTATGGATTCTGTCTGAAGCCTGTGCTGATACGGCAACACACAAGTATTTTGAATATAGTACTGGAGCACAGCAAGGCCATTCTTGCCTTCAGCCATGTCCTCTGCTAATAGAGTCATTGAATAGATTGGAGCAAATCTCCTTTGATATCTGTGTGCCTTTTGAGGGCTTTAGGAGCATTCCCCAAGAAGATGCATGATTCCCATGCCCTAGAAGAACCAATGTAGTTTATTCACAAGGCAACAAGTTAGCTGACGGTTCCCATGAAGATATGCTGCTGGTATGAGAATGCTTTTTTAACTTTATCCTTAATTTTACATACATGCTGGAACACAGAAGCATGCCTGATAGGAGTAAGGAAAGGAGGTGAAAGGAAACAATAAAAACAAACACAGTAGTTATAAACTTAAACCCTGAAGAAAAAAGGTTTCAGTAATCCTCTGGTTATGCGACATATTTAAAACTATGATCTAGTTAATAAAGCATTTTTTCTCATTACTTTTATACCACAAAAACCCCAAGTAATGTACAGATCAGTAAAGAAGGTGGAGGAATGAGCCTCGAATAAAAGTATGTCCTGAAATGCAAATGGTTTTTAAACAAAATTATGCCTATTTACAAATGAATCAGTCAATTTGTAGGTAACCACAATGCAGAGTGGAATGGACACAGATTATCTCACAGTTGATCAAAATGTACTTCTGCATACTGAGGAAGCTGACAATAAGGAAATAGCTTTGATAATCTGCCTCGGGGGGCTGAAGTTGGCATAACTGCAAAATGAGTCCAGAGCTAAGAAAGGGGAGGTAAGATAGAGATTTTTGGATGCCCAGCCTATCTCTTGTTAAGAGAAGAAGTGAATCAAGTGTTTCTCAATGATAATGGAGTTGGCAATGAGCAGAAACACAGGAAAAATAAGAGAAGAATAATGATCTGCATGACAACAGTCAGGTAGATCAGTCTGGTCCAGCTTCTGCAACATGAGGGATGAATTCCTCACTGGTTCTTGTTCTAACATGTCACCCCCGAGGGAGGCACGTTATGCCACCTCTCCAGGGTACCTGCCTCTCCTCTGCGGCTGGGCAGGGGAGTGGCTGGGAGGAACTGGTCAGAGGTTTGACGAGGGAAGTGCTTCTGGCCCAGCTGGAGGAGAAAGCAACAGACCAGAGCAGCTCCTGAGGTGCCACAGTCAGCAGGAGGATTTTGATTAATCTGGGTAAAACCTGATGGCCAGGGAAGAGAAATTAAAATGTTTTTATGCTGGAGCAGCAAAATGTGGGATGTTCTGGAACAGGATCCCCGAGGAAGTGGTGGATTCACCATCCCTTAAAGTGTTCAGAAAGTGAGTGGATGTGGCACCTTGCAATATGCTTTAGTGGGCATGGTGTATCAGGGCAAAGGTTGGACTTGATGATCTTGGAGGTTTTTTCCAACCTTTATGATTATATGTTAGAAGGATTACAAGAATGTAGTGGTAAAACAGGTGTGAAATCACAAAAGGTAGAATTGCACCTTAATTTATGAGGCAGATGAAAGAAAGAAATAGCATTAGTGTAGCTATGTTGTTTGAATCAAAAGCACTTCAAAATCAAATAATGATAGAAAAATTCTCTTAGTTTTTTGAGTCTGTAGGATATTGTAGGGTTGAATTTGCTTACTAAAAGGGATCTTTTTAAGGCGTTTTATGTTTTAACATTTTGTACACAGTTAAAGCTTTTAAGTACTACCAGGAGTTGTGACCATATGGATGGGCAGTATTGGAAGTATTTAACTTCTTCAGAATAACTTGGAGAACAAATGCTAATATTACTGGCTATTTCTGCTGATAATAGCTGACAGTTTTTTTCACTTCATCAATAATTTTTCGTTTAAGTAATGAAGATATTCTAGATGAGCTGATTGAAGAATATATGATGTGTGATTTACATAAATTAAATTACAAGAGTAAAAGAAATCTGCATGTAACTGAGGATTTCAAAGCTTGATACTGTACAGATCTGAATGATTAAATCAATCTACCAAAGAAACTCAGAAACTTAAATATGGAGAAGGTCTGGAACTTTTTTATTCAAAAGTTTGAACACTATCCAGCACTGTTAATATCCAGAACAAAGAAAGAAACATTGTAGAAATAATCTAACTGGATTAATAGCCACATCATTAAAAATAAATTAGCAGAATGTAAAAAGATTGTGGAAAGGACTGACAGGCAGAGAAATCTATGCAAAAGAGTTAAAGAAGGGTAGGAGTAAGGTGAATTAAAGTCAAGAGGAGCTAGACCTTGAAGTGGATATTAAACATGATAAAATTACTCAGTTTTAAGCAAGCAGTTTCAGAAACAAACCACTAAGAACTACATGGGGTCACTGTTCAGAGATTAAATGTATGACCCTAAAACTAATAAAACGTTTTATTCTGTCTTCATTAGAAACATTGCTACTGATTGTGGTGGGAAATGGAGGTTGCTTAGTAGGAATAAGTCTACAGGCTTTAAAATAAAAGTTATTGTCAACTGAGATACAAGCAAAACAGAAGCATTTTGACTTAGTGAAGAATGGTAATCAAGAGTTCCCTGACCAGAAGGAGACTGACTTGTGAAGTCTTGTATCTGACCACATGACAGCAAATACACAGTGATCAGAGAGAAGGAAAAATGATCCAAGTAGTCTTAGGTGCCTTAATTCTACCTTGAGGCTTAAGAACAACTTTTAGAGGGAATCCTTCCTGTACCTGCAAATGTTTGACTGAATCCAGCTTTGTTTATGAGTGTTGGACTGTCACAGGACTGCTGGTGTTAGCAGTGTGCTGCAGGCAATACACACACACTCTCATCAGGGTCCAGGTATTTTTAGGGGCCAATTTACCCCACCTCTGGGCTGAAATAGTGTCTGAGCATGGGTCAGTCTAGAATTCCTTCTTAATTCCTTGCCTGTAACTTAATTTTTGTACATAATGGGCAGATCAAGATTCGCACGAACATGAATTTCAGTTTTAGGTTAAGACTGTCTCACACAAAATACCAAAACTTAATATAAGAGCAGAAGACAGATGATGGAGTTTCTGTGAGACTCCCCTGCAACTGACTTATGAATGCAGCTAACTCTCTGATCTCTAACTTTTTTCTGGAGGATGAGAGAGAGAGATTGTGAAGAACAACTTGAGTCTACAAAGATTTTCCCGCAAGAATCAAGTCCACTAGATGAATTTAAAATTTTGTCCTGGAAGGTAAGTACTTTAGATCTCTTACTAGCACTAGGCATAAATTAAGTTGTGAATTGCAACCTGTTTAGAAAATTTAAATTTATTTTTAAATTGTATTTAAGCAGTGATATTGTGAATGAGGTGAAAAAAAAACCCACAACAGATATTTTCCTAATAGGTTTCCTGATAAAGGAATTTTCTTCTTGACCATCAGAACCAACAGCTTGACAAAAAGCTGGTCCTAAATAACACATTTTCTCTACCAAATCTACAGGGATTGTGGGAAAAATAGGCTTACCCCAAATATCAGAGAGCAAGTCAGATTTTGTGAGCTATCATCTTCCCCATCATTTGGGACTGTCTGTTGGGCTTAGGTTTGGGAAATTCTGCCTGGAACTGAGATGAGGAGGTGGTGGGCATTTTTACAACGCAAGTCATTTTAGTGTTTAAAATTAGTGCTTAGAGTGCTTATACTCTATAAAGAGTGCTGGAAAAGGACTGTGCAATGAATAATAAGCTTAGGCAATGCTGATAAATTAAAAATAAAACCTGGCTTTACAAGTTGCTCAGAGGAGCTTGTTAATCTTTAAGTTTTCCCAAAATTAAGTATTAAATTATTGGTAATGCCTGGCATCCTTTGTAGCAATGTAATTCATATACACTCATCAGAAGAGCTCATATCATTAGAGAGGTGATTGTGTCATCTTCTGTAGAATTATTCCACACCATTGGTGTTTCTTGGCAGACTGACGTGTTTTCACTTGACATTGCTGTAACCCCTGGGAAAGAAAGCAAGTCCTACCTTTCTGTGAATAATTCATTAATGAGCCATCACACTGAAGTATTCCAAAGAAGTATTCCCTTCTTTTGAGGGAGGAGGGGAGGGATACCAAAGCTACTTACTTTTTTTTTTCAGTGCTATCTTGCAGTCTTAACACTTCCTAAGTATTCTTCCATACAAGCTTCTCTCCCAACAACTCTCAGCTAACTCTCAGCTCTGATCTTTAGGTTTGTAAATTAATTCGTGTTATTTTTCTAAGGGGTTCTGGAGCAGAGCAGGGGAAGCTGCTGATGCAGTGTAACCTTTCTGAGAGTGCTGGATTGTCTGTAACTGGCCAAAATTCCTGTAAATCAAACTTTCCCTCAGAAATTCAGCTAAGAGGCATGGCTGACTTTTAGTAAAATGTGCTAAAATATATTTTATAATGACTATATAGACTTGCATTGTTAGCAGTGAGCATGCAGGACACGTATTACACATGTGGCAGCACCAGGGAAAGATAGCCTTTCATTTTTGACCAGAGAATGAAGGGCTTAGCATTCACAGACACGCCTAAAGCAGTGGTGAAAATATTTACACGGAGTTGGTTTGTCTTATTTTTGAAATGTAAAAAGCCTGTGTCTTCCCTTTACATGGATAAATGTTCCTATTTCTAGTAATGAGTTTAAGAAACGTAAGTTGAAACAGAAGACCCTGTCTGGCTTTTTTTTTTTATTTTAGGTAAGCCTTTTTTTAGGTGTCCTGTTTGAAGGTTCTGCCAATGACGTTTTTTCCCTAAAATTGTATCAACAGCAGGTGTTTGCTTTATTCTTTGCTTTTTGACTTCTAATATGTATTTTTTTTATGTCTGCTAGAAAAGCTTGACTCTCAGTTTAAAGCATATTCTTGATAACAGACAGGCAAGGGCTGGATGAGCTATTCTTTTATTCTTATGTGCAATATCTCGGGTATTCGAAGGGCTCTTTAGTGATCCCTCTCTCTAAGAAGCTCAAATAATTCCTGGTCTTTTATTAATCTGTCAGAGCAGAGGTTGCTTCTGAATTTATCTTGGTATTTCTGTCTGAAACAGCTGTGCAGCCTATGCTTCAAATTGCCAGCATTAAATCAACATAGTTTTCCTCCTCATTCTTCATCAATTTGTCATATAGATAAGCCCACTACCTGCACTACCAATCTTCCATTATCCACTGTTCTTGCTGGTTTCTTCCATATACTTCCATCAACACCCACAAAGGCTTTTTACCCTCAGATATATTCTGTCTTTCTCTCTTTAGGTTTTTTAACTCCACTGCATAAGACGCTATCTGCAGATAGCTAATGACTCTAAAAATTGAGCATGACATATGACTTATTTTGCCAGTGATATAGCTAGGTGGTTTGGACTTTAATATCTTGAGATCACACAAAGGAAATTAAAAAATTATAAATCAGATAAAAAGAAAAAAAGTCATGAGAAAAATGCATCTTGATGATTTTTGTTATTTATGGAAACTCTGGCATCCAAATTTCTTTTCTAATTTATGAAATGGTGCACACTGAAAATATACACATTTGAGGAATATAAATGAATACACCATACCCTCCATTATGCACTGTGCAGAAAGTGTCCTTCATGATCAGATTTTTACCCCATGAAATTTAATCTTCATTCAGATTCTTCTGCTTTTTTCATATATTTGCCTGCCTTTAACTGTCCTTCTGTGACATCTGTACACGTAACCTCCATAACTAAGATGTACTTATTTGCATTGTAAAAGAGTAGAGCATTTCCAATGCCAGTGTTATAATGAATACTGTATTTTAAAGATCATGCCTCATTTTTCTATGAGCTGTGTCGGCAGCAATGTTGTAGTCTGTCCTGATATTTCACTGTATAAATTAGACAGCTAAGGAAGGAAGAAGGAAAACAGCAGATATAGATTAAGTGACCTGTTTCAGATCACAACACACGGCTTTGACAGCATGAGAAGTAGATTCCTAGCCCAACCTACTAAATTAGGAGTCATCAGAAATGTAGTCCTGATTTTTAGGAAGAGGTGAAGAGTTTGGAATTGGCTTGAATTTTATTGTATCCTTTTTGTGCCTCTCTACGGAAATAATTATAACTATATACAGTAACTGTTGTAAACCTCTTTGAAAGGGTTTTCAGAAACTACTGCTTCCAATTCTCATTTCAGAATGTTTTTCTAAAATGCAAAAGAAAATGAAAACTAAGTTTTTTTGCATAGGAAGAAAGACATTTCAAAGACTTGCTGCTTTTCCTCCATTAGAACACAAGAACAAATTGAAAAGCAGCAAACATTTTTCAGTGTGTAACCTCCATGTATGGACATATTGGATGCTAAAAAAAGAACTGCCAGACTTTTTTACAAGGAATAGACTTATTTGCAAAGGAAAAGATAAGCAAAATAATCAAAACACCTGAATAAAAAAAATAATTAAGAATAAACCAAATGGAGACTCCTCTAAAATGTAGTTGTGCAAGGTGTTGGCAAATAAGTACTTTAAAGGAGATGACTCCTATTTCGAGTCAGACAGAAGCTGCTGATTCCCTTTGCTTCCCTATTGCTGCTGTGGGTGCCCCAGGCTTTTTCCTGTAGTGCAGCTGTGCTCCACTGAAACAAATGGCACTTCCTGGGGACTACATCTTTAGTTACTGGTACAAGAGTCATCGTAATGTGCAATGGGATATTTCAATAATGCTTTCAAATAGCTACTAAAACACAACACTGCATAATAAAATCACAACTGCATGGTGGCAGATAGAGCCACCAGTGACACAGCTACCTATGTATTATTCCCTTCCAACAGGAGCTACTAGAAAAATTGCAGGGCAGCAAGAAGAGAGAAAAACAGATGCTCAGTGGTGTAGTCTCACTGCTTCTGTCCTTTCTTACCATCTCCCAGTTTTCTAACTTTTTTGCCTCACATCATAGGTAGTAATTATTCATGCCTAACAATGTGAAGTATGGAAAAGTTGATTCAAAGTATTCCTATATCTTCAAAAAGATCCCCGTTATTACCCTTACAAAGTAAACATCTTACTTGGGAGAGTGAAAGATGATGTGCATTAACAGAATATTTTGCCTTTTCTGTGGGAAAGATCTCTTGGTTTAGAATTTGTGCATTAAAGCAGAGGTAAACCCAAATGATTATTGCTGGATCACAAAGCTCACAGCCTGTTCTGCCAGGTAGAAATTAATATGATAAAGAAAAAGTTAAACAATGTTGAAGAATTGTAGCAAAATATTCCTTTCTCTTTCCTAGTATCCCCCAGTAAATACAAAAAGGGAATCACGTATAAGTGACTCGAGTGCAGCATGTGTTCCTGGCTTGTCGGGGCCTCATCTGGGACATGTGGAATTTATCTGCCAAGGGCTTTGCAACTGTCAAGGCTGTTGCTCTTAAAAGTGGCGAAATCCTCACCTGACTCTAAGGACTTGTGTGTCAGGGTAGGATGCTGTCGTGTCAAGGCATCGAGATTCCCAGTAAAGAGTAATATACACCTCCTGGGTACATTAAACTTCCTTGGGGCAAGGAAATAGGGACTTAAAAGTTCTTCTGGGTGCTTGGAAACTGAGCCCCACAACAGCCAACAGCATCTGGTCTCAGGGGTTTTAATTTTCATTGTTTTGTGCTTTTGGTCATTATCTTATTCTGCCCTTAAATACAGTTTGGTGCTTGTCCCGTTTTTCATTTGAGGAGCTAAGCTTGTCATCCTGGACCCATGAAGTTGTATCTGTAATATGAATAGAACAGTAGCACTTCAAACACCAGTATGGATTCATAAAATGTTAGAATTTAGGATCTTTCCAGTGACAGCCATGAGTGCCTTGTTTAATGTCAGGCTTCCAGAAGATCCTTTCCCAGCCAATGTTGTTTACCTGTCTGTCCCTTAAAGAGAAAGGAGACATGGGTCTTGTGTTTGAGTTACTCCCTCTCCAGCTGGAAACGTTGTGTAGTATATTCTTTATTGTATTTATTACAGAGCATGTGGTACCAGCTTGAGTATACCAAGACCACATCCTTGTATTGTTTTGTTTTTATGATTCATCATTTTCCCAATCATGGAGAATCAAATCTTTCTGAAATATCTTATTTTTGTAACAAAATTTCAGTCTCATCTTGTGTTCTGTACTATTTATTTTATCATCAGAACTGTTAAAATTCGTAGTAAGTGATTTGGTGTTCTGTCTACTTGTTAGCCAGTTTATTTGGGAAAATTATGGTTGTCTCCTAGGTATTTCCATCATGCTTTTTTGAAACATACCATTTGGCTCTACACTGTTTGAGAAAATGAGTAATTGAAATCTGAACTGTATGCTGTTTTGATAGAAAGTATATTCAGGTTTTGTCTTCTGCTTGGGGAGGAATCAGGTTTCAGCTCGAATGGTCGTGGTTCTCCCTCTGTGTTTTGTTTCTGGTAGGTTGTTCTACAAGCCTGCAGAGTAATCTTACAGGATGAAACCCTCCTGAATATATCCTAAGTACGTTGGCATGTATATGTTCTAGAGATAGTAGATTTACCACTTAGAATATTTGTAATTTAGAGGATTTTCATTTCCTTATAGTTTGGATAGGATTTTTGAGTGTCAGAAAAGAAATGTCTGTCTTTATCTTCAACTGATTCTTTGCATTAGTGTAAGGAAATTATCCTTCTAAAGGTGTCTGGGAAAAAGTCTCCTTTGATTCTTTAGTAGCTTGAAGGCATCACTTAAATTCATCAGTTTTTTTATATATGTATGTGCATACAAAGACTGAAGATCAATATGTTTGGGAAAGTTAAGAGCTGCTGGAAAGGGGACAGTGGACAGTTATTCAAATATAGCATAATTGAGACTAGTGATGCAAACAACTGCTCTTAATTTTGATAGCTGTACCTAATTTTCTTCTGATGATTCATGTAATTTCAAAAACGTGATTTTAAAGGTGAAGCTTTCTATGGAGCTGTCAAAATTATATAGTTCACATTTCTGAAATAATCAAATTACATTTTCTTATACGTAACTAGAGAGACCGAGGTGATTTTCACATGCAGTATTGCGCTTAGCACAAAAACAAATGCTAATGTGACTATCAGTACAGGACCAAACTTTATCTGAGATCTGGGGTGTTGCCATGGCAATTCCAATTGTTGGAAAAAAATTCTCTTTTGTGCTTCATTCTGACATTATATTCCAAAATGATGATTATGAAGAAACATGCAACCCAAAAGGGGGGAAAAAATCTCTTCTTGAAGATGTAAAACATACTTTCTATTGCATTTACTTTTTCTGAAACACTGAGTGTGTGTCTGGATTGTTACGAGCTGTATTTTTTGCAGATTCAGATACATTGCTATTTCTCAAGCTGCCATAATAATACTCAATGTTATTTCTCCCAAATGTAATAATCAACATAATAAGGAACTTGGAGACACATATCCCATTTCCTATGCAAAATATGCATTTCTAGTATATTATACTGCTGATGTGGACCTTTTGCTTTCAGCAATACTGCCTGTGTTAGTTGAAGCATATCTAAAATACAGATCTTGCTTATGTTATTTATATATATCAGCTATATAATCTATTTATAATAGAATAGCTCATAATAGCCAATAGATCAGTCATTCCTGTTTAGTTATAAAATTGTTTTTCTACCAGTACATCTTACTGTGAGAAAATTGATATGGTTATTACCTGTTCCTTGCTGAATCAATATCCAACAAGCTTTAAATAAATAAATAATAACACCACCCCCTCCCCCCCCCCAAAAAAACCCCACCAAACAACAAAACCACACAATACTTCCAAAAGAGAAACAAATGAAGGGGTACAGTTAAAATGTGGTTTGCACTGTAATTCATGCTGAAGTTTATTGTGCGTTCTTTTATGTACAAAATGTGTAAAATGGGAAACGTTTCCAGAAGAGAACTAATTCTTGCAGTGCTGCATTGCTGCTTTATAAATAAATCATTGTCCTTTCTCTATTGATCACTGGAACAATTCAGTCAAAGAATGCTGACTTAGTGCAGCCCTTCTCAGGACGGCTGGATTGAAAGAAAAAGCTGGGTAAGTGGGACCCAGCAGCAGGGAACAGGGGAAATCCCAGACTGGTTAGGGATCAGGTTTGGTGCATAAAATACAGCCCTTTATTTATCTTTTACCTTCAAAAAAACTTAACAAAGCAGCTGATTTCTACGAGATTTTCTGTCTGTTTTTCTTTATTTCCATAATGTCATTGATCAGGGAAAATTAAATATGAGACAATACTAGTTGTAATTAGTGGATGCTGAAGATCTGTGTACGATGTATCGTGATTTTTTTTCAAGAACACACTAAAGAAGACCTTCCAAATTAATCCAGTCTTTTAATGAATGCAAATTATGATATTTATGTGTCAAGAAATAGGACCTCAATTCTTCCAGGAATATATTTGAAGACTCTCAGAAACAGTTCTGCATTCCTGTGAATTGAGGTGGAATCTGAATTTTATTTGGTTATCTCAAACATCACAGTTTGCCAATCTGACAATTTGATGATGTCTGATTTGTCAGGATTGCTGATATCAGGCTTTTCTGGGAATAGGAGTAGCCTGTTACTGTGAGGAGATGAGAAAAACTATCTGGGTTTGCATGTCTGACTGTTATGATCAGTATTGGATCTCAGAGGCATCTAATTTTTAAAACATGGCTTTCACTGAATGCTGTGGTAGGTGTCCCTTGCAAGGCTGTACACTCACAATGTTGTTATCCAGAACTTCCAAGTAGTTCTAGAACATAAAGTTCTTATTTTTCATAAAATAAGATTTACTGGTAGATGCATGGCTTAGCTGATGATGACAGGTTATTCAGGGCTGTGGTGATGCATTGCTTTTAGGGCATTTTGTCATCACATAATTTTTTTCTGTTTCTCATTAATTACCAGTATTTCCAGGATGCAGGTCTGTAAAATGTAATTATTTATTCCACTGGGTGTTTTGTCTCTAGTACTGCAGTCAGAGGCAGCACATGCTGCTGTGTTCTCACCCGTGTGCAGTTGGCTGGCTAATAGGAAGCAAAGTGACTTGCAAAAGACTTTCTTGACTCCCATAGAGGTGTAGGGCATGGAGCAGAACAGCTCGATGTGTGGAGCTGCAGACTTGAATGCACAAATTGATCTGAATTGCCTCAATTGTGCACGGGGTGGCTGGGGAGGGTTTCTGTTCCCCCTGTACTGCCAGCAGGGTGCAGCTGTGGGGCAGCCAGGGCTGTATGACAGCATGGACCCACCAGGATCAGCTCCCTTCATGGATCCACTAGGATCAGCTCCCTGTTGAATGTGCAGTCGACAGAATGATAGACTTGAATGATAAACCTGGACCAAAAGGACTCCAGGGAACAAATCTGGAGGTACGGAAAGAGACTAAACATGTCAATGTTGCTAACATGGCAGAAAGAACCTGGCACAGCCCTGGTTTCCACTGGACTGACAGCAGACAGGCTTTCCCTTTCCTGTCCCAGTGTCCAAGTATCGGTCCATTCGTGCCTTCTGCTAGCATGCTGAAAGGCCTATAATTAACACGAACATAATAAACCATGAAGTATATTGTTGTGTGAAATAATGCGATCTATTAAAAAACCAAAAAGCCCGGTTGTGTTTGTTATTACTCCTCTGTTTGACCATCTCCCTCTTCCAGCTGGAGCAGAGCCTGACCACTGGCCACTAGATGCCACTGTTGTATAAGGACATGTTGAGCATAATGGCTTAAACAATAACTAATTTACTTAGAGAACATGTATGTGTATAATTAGGAGTCATCAATGCCTTTCTTTTAAAATAAAATAAGTTTACCATATCTAATTAGATATTTCTTATAGGATGGATTTCATTCTAATTGGGTAAAGCTATGCCACTGGTTTAAAAGACAGCAAAGGATGTATTTGTATTCACTTTCACAGTTTCCATATTTTTTTAGTCCTGGCAATAAATGGATCTGATTACACCTTTTAAATCGATGTTCTCTGAAACTGGTATGACATAAATGATTGTTCTGTCATTGTGAGTTTACTGCCATTGTTTTCAGCATGTGAGGTTTTTTAGTGATATTTCTCTTAATCTCATTCTGTCTTTCCCTATCCTCCTGATTGTGATCTTGAATCTGCATGTTCTTTCCATCCAAACTGAAGTAATCTATTTAAAAAGCCAACAATTGCCACCATGCATGACTCTAGCTTGACCATGACAGCGCAGGCTTTCCAGTATCAGTGAGCTCATTAATCCCCAGCTAATGAACCAGAGCTCTAAAATGTCTGTTGTGCAGGGGGGTTCTTTAAAAACTCATATTTCCTGTAACTAAGTGTTGCCAACAGAAAATCTAGATTTTTCAGATGTCGGACTATGTTCAGCTGTGGTAAAATTCAAATTCAGTGCTTTTCTGTAGGGAAAATGAATGCCTTTAAGATTCTGAATGAATTCAGAAGGCACTGGCTAGTCAGTGTCACACCCAGCATGGGCAAGGTTTACACCCCTTCCCAAAGCAATTTCATTACTGCCTGAATTCGCTTCACCAAGTGAGTTTGGATTTTTCCACTAAAATGCTGTGTCACGTGCTAATGTAAAGTCTGTGTTCATTTTACAGTTCTTTCAGATCTGTGGCAGTTTTAATACAGGTGGTCTTCCTCAGATCATCTCAGGTGATGCCAGGCTGGAACATCGACCACTTCCACCTTGTGAGTGTTCCCATCAGACCATTCGTACCTCTGTCCAACATGTGAGCCAACCCTAGCTGTATTTCCCAATTATGACTAGAACTTTTCTATTCAATCTGGATGGCATCTTTTAAATTACTTTAAATTATCTTCTGAAAAAAGCTACTCCTGCAACAAAACAAAGGCAAAGTCATTTTAGAACAGTTTTCAAATTGTGGTTCATAGCTGCATTACACCTCAGAAATAACTTGGCTATCTGTCACAGCGGGCACGGCTTCCTCTTCTGTCCCCATGCTCTATATACAAAATGATGAGTTATTATACAGAAGTTGTATCTCTGTCTTATTTACTGAAGTGTTGGTTCCTAAATAAAGGATCTCAACGATGATTTGAGCTGGCTGAAAACCTGCTTGAAAATTATGTATTTCAGTAAAAGGTTTTACACAAGCTCTATTTCTGAAGTTAAAGTACTTCAATTCCCAATGATAAAATTCATTAAAATATAAATTAGCCTAAAGAAACAGATGAATCACTATGATATATTTGCATATCATCTATTTGGTGTGAATGTAGCAGTTTCTTCATGTAGACTTACAGCTACTGCAATCTTCACAACTGCATCGTTGGGTAAATGACTGTGGGGTGAATGAGAAAGCAAAGAGGACAAGGACAAAAATTATTTTTGCTGAATGGGAAAGAATGCTGCAGAATTCTGCAGTTGGAATTAAAACCTATGTTAAACTAGTTTCCTCCACTACGATGTATCTCAGCTAATCAATTAGCATAGGAGGTTTATGACTATCTCAGCATTCTAATAATAGACGAGGATTTAAGGAAATATCATGTTTTGATTGTATTTTCAGAATTGTAGATAATTAATGATTATTGCAATAAGGGTGAATATCATCTAAGAAATAAAGGTGAAGAGTGATCAGGTTGGATGGAATGAGAATGTCTTAGGGGAGATAAATGATCCACCTGCAGTAAGACCTTTCCATCTGCAAAAGGCAGCAACAGAAATTTCTAATAAAGTTTGACCTGTTATTCTGTAAGTAATATATTCAAGACTCCAATACAGAGTTATCTTGTCAATTCCTCTTAGTAAATGAAGCTGAACTGATACAGCAGCTTGTACAGTTCCTCTGATCTGTACCAGTTCTCTGTATATGCCTTCATGTGTATTTCTGTGAATTACTGATGCAGTTGGCCAGTGAGTTTTCTGTGACTTCAAAGCCAAGACTTTCACTTTGCCTTGTATAAAACATGCCCAGAAGCTGGGTACTGAAGAAAATAAGTAGGGAGAAAAATATTGATTTTAGATGTTAGGATAATCTAAGAAAATTTTGTTTGTTTTTTCTTTAGATTTCTTGTTTGTTGCGAATACTTCCCAGGATATTCTTTTGTAGCAAATCAGTTAGCTCCATATAAATGCAACTAATAACTGCAAATATGTCATTTGTAACATCCAGAAGGTGCTATGGCATGGAAGGAAATATTCTTAAGAGACACTATTCTACATCTGTCCAGTTTTCTAGGGGAAAGGATGAAGAACAGATTGGTTACTCTTCAAGAATGATGGTCATCAGGCTCATTGTTGGCTTTTTGAAAACGCTTATGGTTGACATCATAGAGCACAAACTTGATTAGCTCTAATGTAATTTTTAGCTTTTGTGATGCAACTTGGTTTGTCGTTGTGCATTGCTCTGACAATGTAGTGTTAGCAAGACAGTCAAAAGAGCCAAACAGTCTCAGATTTATGCCCTTTTTAGAAATGACTAAGACATTTTGAATCCTATAGATTGACAGACCTTTATACTTCTAAATCACCTAGAATATCTTTGAAAATATGACCTTTAATACAGTCATATCTTTCTAAACAGCTTCAAGGGTCATCCCAGTGTTTCTAGATAAATTTGGAGACAAATAAAATGAGGAACTGCAGAGCTCAGCCTTAACCTGAGAAAGAATAAATCACAAGATGTGGAAAAAAAAAGAAAGTTCCATGACTACAGATTTTCAAACAATACAATTTTACTTTAATATCATACTCCACAAGTTCTTCAGTCACATGAGAACCTGAAGCGTGTAAGTAACCTGACTAAGTGTGACTATTGCTACTCTTTAGGAAAATGGTTCAATAACTCATTGACCTCCAATTGCTTAAACTTGTCTAAAATATCTTCCTTCTTCTACTTGATATGATCAATTTTTTCATAAGTGGAAGAATTTTTAATATTCAACTTGGTAACATTTGAAATCAGCCTGAAATAGACAATTTTATAAGAGTTTTATAAACTTCATTTAAACTGAATCCAAGGAAATGGGAAAAAAGTATTGCAGATGAGTAATTTTTAAGGGATTGGGAGGAAGAGACACCATTATGTAAAGGAATGTTTATTATCAAAGCGTATAAATGGCTTTAGCTGACAGCAGAACAATAACTTCAAAATTTCACATATCATTCTCAAATTTTAATAGAAAGGGAAGCTAGAAAAAAGAAGGTAGATTTATTCTATTCTGAAGATAAGAAAGGCTGGTGTAATTGTGGTTTTTAAATATTTTTCAGGCATAACTTTTGATTTCAATGTTTTTAGTTCTGATTCGCAGTAATAAAAACTAGGTGCAAATGAGTGCTGATGAGTCTGGATTGAAGTTAAAGGAATAGTTAAAAATGTCTATGAATATTCATTTAAATTCAGAAATGAACTCCAAATTGATCATACCTATGACTCTTTGGGAATTTGCTCTCTATGAGCATACAAGCACTTGAAATTAACTTTCATGAATATTTGCAAAAGCAAATTTTCAATTAGATATTTTAGATACTTGCAGGAAATAATTTTTCAGGGATATATTTAATTGTGAGATTTGGATTTCACATCATGCTGCCTGATATTCATGATCTGTTCAGTGGGACTGCATACCTGAAGGCCCTCAGGAAGGTTTTGGCTGGAGGGAACACTTTGGAGAACCTTTACCTTGTGAATTGCAGGATTCATCAAGAAGAAGAAACAAAGATACAAGAAAATAAGAAACTGTGCAGATTTCAAATTTCCACTTGAGGAATTTTTTTTTTAATATATTGAACATTGTAATTCAGCATGAAGTGAATCTTAGAAGCCAATTTCTCCTGACTTGTGCTGTCAGATGATCGCTATGTCCAAGCAGAATAATTTTAAGAAAGTGATTGGGTTTTTTTAACCATTGAAGACAAAAATCCTGATAGAATGCAATGGCTGATAGTTTGGGATAAATTAGAAAAGTGGTATACATGCAATGACTGTCAGTGGAGCTCCAAAATGAGATGTGTAGTTTCAAATAGAAGCTGACTTCATGTAAGAAGTCCTAGATCTAATCAGATGTTTGTATAAAACTGTTCTCATTGTGTATCCAGTTTAAGCATGACCTTGAGTGTGTTGTGACTTGCAGGAAGAACTGAAGCCAGAAAGAGTATTCTTACTAAGGAATATGACAGAAATGACAGTTTGGCAATCTTCCATATCAGAAGAACAGCCACCAGCAGGTGAGTTGAGAGGATGAGATGTGGCCAGCTTGGCACATGTACATTTGTATTCCTAGAAACAGGGACAAGAAGGAAGGATTCTTGACTCCTCTGTGAACTCAGTGGGATCAGTTCTGGCCTGAGCTCCAATGCACGGGGAAGCTGAGAGAGGTGCCCACAGGACCCCATGGGCTGGCCCAGAGAAGGTGAGCTCATCCACCTTGAATGGGGGAAAGAGGCTGCTCAGAGTGAACAACCTGAGCGAGGTTTGGACTGTATTTGGCAGCCCACTGTGCTGCTGATCTTGCAGGGGCTAGGTGAGGTCCTTATCCATAACTGCAGTCTAGAAATGCACTTTTTAATTTCAGTTTTTATTTTGTGAGTTTATCCAATGTTGTGTGCAAGAGTCTAACCACTTATTTTGCTGGATTAAATGTGTCCTGATTTCATCTTTTATTTTGATAAGTGAAAAGCACATTCCCTGTGGCTGAGTCAGGGCACTTTCTTACTGGTGGAGCAGAGAACTGTACACACTGGCACACAGGTATTCCCTCAGAGCAGAGAAGTAGTTTCCCACCTATTTACTGGAGTCAGCTTGAGGGCAAGTAACAGGCAGTGCTGGGTCAGCCTCCCTCAGCAGGCACAGCCAGTCTCTAACAAGCAGCAGGCGAGGGGAAATTGTTTATGATGCATACGGTACCATAAGAGGGTCGTACAACTCAAAAGAAATTGAATCAGGTTTCTGAAACTGAGACAACTAAATTATTTAGCCAGAACAGTCTTTGTTTGCAAAGGTGCTGAGTACCTTGAATCCTACTTTCAAATATTCTGCAAGCTAAAATACTGTTTATTATAAGAAATTTGTGAGTAATTTAAAGCCAGGGATTATATGGGGAGTTTTCTAAGTGATTTGTAGATGATTTAAAAACAAGAAAAGAAGGGTGAATAAATTATTTTGTTGCCTATTGCTTCTTCATCTCTAGTTTGGATAGTGAGGGAATCCAGCCCCAGTGGCTAGAAGGCATACATGCCAAGATTGGATTTCCTGTGTAAAAGCTATACGATGTGATAACACAGTTGTACTGCATATTCAGTTTTGATATGTAACCTTTTAAATAAATTGGAATACTCTTTGTGGCTCTACTGGCACACACAGAGAGATCATAAACAATAATTTTGTAAAGGTCACTTCCACACTAAGCGCTTGAGCTCATGGCAAGAGCAGCATAGGGCTATTAAAGGACCTTTATGCTTCTATTTTTTGGTGTCTGTTAATATTTTTGCAGCTTTGAAGCTCTGTTTAACATAAAGGCTCTGTAGTCTCTCAGGCCACGGGCTTGCCCGTGCAGCCCTTGCAGTGGGGCCCTGGGCTGCCTTGCTGTGCTGCAGGGCTGGCAGCGAGTGCTCGCGCTGGCTGTCGGAGCCAGGGGTTACTGGCGGAGGTAGCGTGATGCAGAATGCCCGAGGCTGGCAGCATTCCTCCTCCTGCGAATGAGGGGCAACACAGCACGATCCAGACTGTGGAGGCTGCTGACCTGTTGTGTCAGGAGCATCTCAGAAGAACCAGGTATCAAGAATCTGGGCAATACATGAGGGCCAGCAGTGAGGAACTTGCACAAGGTGAGAGGTACCAGATGCTTGCCAAGCTCAGTCCAGCTGCATAGCACACTGCTCAGATTTTCCTGCTGCTTCCTTCCAAGGTGCTAATGAAGTTGTTTGAATCATTTTATTTTGGTCCAGTGGAAAACTTGTTCTCTTGCTCTTGTGTGTCTCCAGCAAAATACTTTGTCTCAGAGTAAATTTTTGGAAGCTCATAGTCCATCCAACCAACATTAAAACCATGTATATCTGCTGGTCTTTAGAAACAGAGGCACATTTTGTTACAAACTCCCATTATGTTATAGGATGTTTTTCTTTCTTGTGATTGACAAGATAGCCTAAATCAATATCCTTTTATTTCCAGACCTCTATTATTTTGAAGAAATCCGCATCTGTCTTGATGACAGTGTAGGGGAAGTTATTTCACCAATGTAGTGGCATCAGAGGACGCTCTCAGCAAGGTAAGTGGAGTCTGTCTGGTGTCATTAAAATAGCCCCTAGCCTTTGGATGTCTGTGGTATCTGGGGGCTTCTGACCTTCAGGAGAGTCGAGCAGGAGACTGAGGTGGTGGGTTTTAACTCCTAGATGTTTTCCCTCCAGTGCTGCTGGTGGTGTAAAGTCACTGTGGCTCACAGGAAAAACAGAATGTTTGTAAGGATGTTGGCAATGTGCAGAGGTGTTGTAGCTAGCGAACACCACAGTGTGCCTAGAGAAAGGATGCTTAATGTTGCAGACATGGCCTCTCTAGCACAGAGAGGTGCTGCCTACCACAGGAGGTGGCTTGTCCATGTGCTCACAGGGACACTCCCATGCCTGCTCTGCCGCAGTTGGAATTGTCCCCATCACACACATAGTGCTGTGCAGAGCTGGGCCAGAGCGGGGGGGACAGCCCAGGTACCCTCCAGGTACTGGGGCATGCTGCCGGCATCCGTGCTGTTGTGGTGTTTATTCAATACCTAGGAATTTTATTAAAAACTACTTCACTTCTCTCTCTGTGAAAAGTCCTCAAATGGACGATTCAAAGCTTTGATTTTCTCTTCTGTGGAAGACCCATGCCTAGCACCTACCTGTGATCTTGGGGAGGTTACCTGAACTCAGCAACAGAGAGATGTCAGCCTGAAAGTTTAAATTACCCATGTGTCTTATCCTGGAAAATCTCTTCACTATTTCTGTGGGCAAGATGATAATAATCCATATTTCCCAAATTTAAAGTATCAGTGACAGTTTGTTGCTAGCCCCTCCGGCATTAGCATGGACAATCATATTAATACTTTGTCTATTTTATGAGATTCTTAATAACTCACCTAAATTTTAACGCATTTACTTGACAGAATTTTAAGGAAGGTCATAGCATTATAAAAGTATGTATTTGTACTTGTTCCACATCACTCCACAGAGTGTAACTATTTTTTTCCTCAAGCTGATGCACTGTAGCTAATAATTTTACTCCTTTAGCAGCATTTGTCTAACCTTCCCTACCTTCCCCTGTTTCCTAAATCAAAAAGAATTTTTGGTACGATACTACATAATCTTCCCAGAAAAGGGATAGGACTTCAATCTCATAATAAGGAAGAAAAGATGTAATTTCTCTTGTGATTGATAAGCATAATTTGTAAATGAACCTGCTTTATGAAATGGTGAAAAATGGTTGGAGCAGTTAAAAAATGACTTGAATATAGAGAAAATAGATTCCCATAAGAAAGAATATAAATTTGTAAATGCAGAATACAAAATTATTTTTAGACATTAAATTAACAAATTAATTTGGCTGACATTACCTTCAATTTACATAGAAACCATCTTTCACATTTTCCATGTAGACCATTTTCTATGTTCTGCTGTGACTGAGGGGAAAAACAAAGCACATGAGTCCTTTAAGGCAAGAGGAAAACATCCCGAAAGTCATTTTAACTGATTCCAAGAGTTTTGCAGCAGGCAGAGATTCAGGGAATGACAAAGGCATGCAGAGAGGGAGGCAGCGATGCCAGGGAAACAGCTGGTGTCTGAAAAGCCCAGTTTGCCGTCCCCGTTACTGCTCTGCGTGGAGGCTGGGGCGGAGCCGGTCGCTGATCAGGCCAGGCTCTAGCACAGACACTGCGGTGCAGATGCTGGTCTAAACCTCATGGCTTGTGAGGCCCCAGCCAGCTGGGATCGAGTACAGCAAAACCAGATCCTAACTACACACTACCATGGAGAGTTGGAAAAACACTTCCTTGCTTGACCACATGGACTTATCGGGAATGGCTGCATTAAGGAAAAGTCTCTGAGGTGGACTTCTTTCAGTTCTGCTCACACATTGCTCCTAGACTATGTGGACACATGCTGGCCCATCTCTGTGCTTCTGGCTCTTCTATCACGAGACTGAAGCAAATTTTCAATTTGTGGCTCATTGTTTCTCTAATTCCTTCTGAACACCCCAAAGCTGAACAGCTGGTAAAAGCTAAAAGTATGTCTTTAAGGCACCTACCAGCGCTACAAACAATCCACAGCATGGTTAGATTATGTCATAACAGTGTCCAGAGTGTTTCTTGTGCAGGAAGACCTAGGTGAACACCTAGGTAGGTGCAACTAATTTGCACAAACAGAGTCCAGCTCTTGAGCCCCACTGAATGTCTGGGAACAGCCATAGGTTGGTTTAGAGGCCAGGGATAGTGACTATCTGATTCTTCCTCTTCCCTCTGCATCCTTCCCCATCTTCTTGGTGAGGAGAGTAAGAAACACCCATTTACTCTTCCTAGATCAAACTGTAACTAGTCCATAATGAGACATGCCAGTATCCTTTCTTCCTACTCAGGCACATAAAACACTCAGCAAGTTTTTCCAGGCTCAAAAACTCACTGAGTTGAGCCTTGCATGGTGATGCTGCGTGACCAAAAGCAAAGTGCAAATATGTCTAAAATTCAGGACTTCATTTTAATTCACTATTGTCAGGACATTTCAGACACAGGATGGAGAATGATACATGAATCCAAAACACGATGTATGTATAGAAAGTCTAGTAAATATTTCCGATTTCTTCCACAAGCATTTTTTTCAAGAAAAAAACAACTCTGCTATTGTGTTCTGACATTGAAGCTCAGTAGCAAACTGTGTGAAATCAGCCATTCACATTAACTGTGGCCAGGTGAAGGAAACGCCGTGGTGAAGATATTAGGAAGAGAGAAGCAGAAAATTAGGTTGCCCATCTCCTTTCTCTCATTTCTTGCACAGTTTGGCAGAGAGTTCAGGAAGGGGCTTTTCGCCTCTTCAGGGAGAGACATAAACTTGGACCACACATTCTCAAACACTGCCAGCTTGTCATTCAGCTCATGCATTCAAGATGTTGCATATTAATAGCACTCCCTGATGGCTGGTGGATAGGGTCTCTCCACCTATAAAAAATAAGCCTCTTGGCACAACAAAGTACAAAAGAGGCCCATACAGGGAAAAAAAAGCACTTGAGAACTGGTTTGGAGAAACTCTGCACAGATGCCCATGTGCAGATGCATATTTCAGATTTTTTTTTCCTGATTAGCATGCAGCAAACTCACCTGTTTTGCTGCCTAGAGGAGTCACAGCAGACATGGAGAAACACCTGTGTGAGTTCAGTTCTGTCTCCCTGTGAATATGATTTTCACATCAACCTTTTTCAATTGCCCTTGTGTGTAGCCACTGATACGCTTTTCAGTCACCTTCTTGGACATGCCTAAGCCATCAAACACAGAATAGTACTTCAGGATGAAGACAAAGCATGAACAGTGCAGGGAGCTGTATGTTGAGAAGGGAAGAAGGGAATGGGTGGGTGGACTGGTCCCACCACCCTTACTGTACAGGTGCTTTGGGGGAGCATTGGGAATGCTCAGGCCAGATGGGTTCTGGCATGGCTGAGATAGGAGGATGAGCTTGCAGGACCTGGACAAGAACCTAACATTTGTGATCTGCAAATGATCTGACACTTGGCATGTATGTAGCTTTACCTGAGGTCTGGTCGTGGAATCCAAGAAAATGAACCAGGCTGCTTCCCCCCATCCCCTGCAGTGTGCTGGTTACACGTGTCTGCTCTTAATTCTCACACTGAGCTCTACAGACAGATCCTACATATACATAGGGAATAAACTTCCTTTGTACTCTGCTCCATTGTAGTTTACTCCAATGGCAGGAGGCACAGCTCAGTTCTAACCGTGTGTTTTGTAAAAATGAGCCTCAGGAGGAGAAGGTGGAGAGAGGGTTGCTTATACATGTGTTGGTATCTGATGCAATCCTCAGCATGAGCCACGTTTTTCTGGATATTTCAGCATATACTGAGAATGACACATGAGCAGTCCAAGCTATTTTCGGAACTGACAGTTTTCCTTCTCACTCCAACAATTGCTTCTTCAATACACTAGAGTATGCAAAGTGCTTCAATAAAGTTTTAATTAGGAGTAGGAGTAACAGTGAAACTAAGGGAAAACTTTAGGCAAAATGAGAAGTGACTTCAGCTTATACCTGTTTTGCAGGTTTGTTGTTAACTTTTCGAAAGAAAGTGCACATTTTGGAATTTGTTGGTTTCTGGCAAGGATTTCTAGAAGGAATCCTTTTCAGGAGTCCTGAAACAGCCGAAGAAAGATTGTTTCTATGATGTTCTGACCCAGGAAAGACCCAGCAGAAATCTGCTGTGATGGGAATCATGGGCTAAAGCAGTCTGGATATATTTTGATCTGAGCTCTCAGGTACTTCTCTAAACCAAAATATTCAAAAGGTTTGAGATTTTTAAAAAGCTTAAAATCTTCTCAGATCCTTACAAGAGAGAACAGGTTGCAAGCAGAAGTTTCCAGATAAATCTGAGATGGATTTTGCTGCGGTGGCCCTTTCATACTCTTTGAAATCTGCTGATTGATACCAATAACCTGATGGAAGGGGTCTCGACTTTTTCTTAAGATGTCCAAATCAATTAGGTGTCTGAGGCATGGTGGTGTATTTCCTAGGAACTTAACCTCTCTCTGTTACCTCCTGACAGAAGTAACCAGTCTCTTTGGAGCTTGCAAAGGAAGGTGCATCCCACAGAGCTAATGTTATGTGCACTACTTGTAGACAGGTATTTTTAAAAAAAGATGCATTCTGGATGCACTCCAAATATCATCACTATTGTTTAATTTCAACTCCAGTCCTGCATCTGTTTAAGATAGTGTCAAAGATAATAATCTCACCAGACAGATACAAAATACAAAACAAATTACATTGCTCAATTATTTTGTTTACTAGTGGTGTTAAACTACTGTATTTCTCTGAATCATGCAGAACAGCTATGATTTTTTACCTTCAAACTCCTCTGAAAATGCAGCCATTTAGCATCAGTACCTATTTCTTTCCAGATTACGTTACATGAATGAGTTTGATAGGAGTCACCATGGTGAGGAAAGGATAATGGAATTTCAGGTAAGAGTTCTTCATAATGAATTCATTCCTTACACCATGTTAACACCCACCCATGGAATTAAGGACCTTTGTAACACAATGCAACAATTTACTAGACATCACAAAACACCAATTATAGAATTGGACTGAAATAGGCTGCCAAATACTCTGTTCCTGATAAAAGAAGGTAGGTATAGTCATGCCAGCACATTTTAAATCCTTCCTAAAAATTCATTTGGGTCCATTGTCTACTTCCTTGGTGATACAGAATTGACTGCCATGCTATGTATGACATGAAATGTAAAATAAAATAAAATAAAATAAAAAAAGGACTAGATCATGAACAGCAGTGAATGTGAACTCAGTTTGGATCATATTTATTTAAATAATCATAGCAGATTGTTAACTGTGAGAATCTTCTGATTTTTGCAAGGAAAAATGATAGAATGTTAGCTTCTATACTGTATATTTAGCTTGATAAAAGGAAGCCAGCCTGTATGGAAGAAGCATGCAACTGAGGTTCCTCAGCTGATATATATAAAAGGACAATTATATGTCAGTACTTTACAAAGAACTCTTAAATCCTTAGACTGAATCTTGTCTGGTTTTGCTGGTAGGAGAGTACCAAACTGTAAGCAGAACTGAGCAGGATCTGACTTTCCATCACAGACAGTTAATAATTAAATCAAACATTATATTCAACAATAGAACATATGCATCAGCTTCTTTCAAATTGCATTTCCTTCCTGTTAGATCCATTAGTGTAAACCAGACTGCCTTTAGAAAACCCCTTATTGCTGCTGTCTTTCAGCACAGTTCCTGAAATGGATAATGTGGTGCGTATTATGGGCAATTACACAGAACTCCCTAGTGACAGGGTTTTAGAGTTTCAGAATAAAACAGCTGGAACTACAGGGCTGTAAACTAATCAGAAAAAGAGACAATGGTAAGAAATTTAATGCACATTGTTAGAACATGGACAAAGACTACACATTAAATACTACATATCACTATACTTACTGTATTGCACACCATTTTCACTGCAAAATCCTGGTTAACCCTTGAAGGACAAGGCAGTCAAAAACCAAAGAGATTGCCATGAAAAAAATGCATGCATGGCTGTATAACCTGAGCTAATTGGAAACATTAAAGGAAGAAGCCTTGAGCCAGAGTCCTGGTTTTTGCTTAATGTCAGTTGAGTTTGAATCAAATAGAGAACTCTATTCAAAAATGATAATTTATTAACAAATGCATAATGAATGCGTATCTAGATGTGCTAAGAAACTATGTCTTCATCCCTCTTTTACTGTTTTAAAACACTCTGAAAATTTAGCATTTGGGTTGCAAAAATTGCATTTGCTCTTGGATATATCAAGACTACTGCCACAATGCATAGTGTTTGATCCTCCATCAGTTTAAATTGATGGCAAAGCTCCCATTAATTTTAGTAATACAGCAGCGAATTTTTAGAATAGCACATGCATCATTTGAAAGCACAATGACCATGATTACATGTGTAATCACAGTAATTGTGCACACAATTACTGGTTGGGTACCTAACTGCCTTTCAAAAATCAGTTGCTCTACTTGCATGTGTACTCACAGCAGTCACTTGTTCGAACACAGTGCAGCCCAGAGCATCCCCACCTCCGTGCTCACCATGGAAATGCTACAGAGCAGGGCTGTGTCTGTGGCACTAGATCTGTGTGATAGAGAAGCTTGTGCTTATGTCGCAGTGTTCTGAACAATAAATAAGAAAGGAAGAGAAATGATTGCAGTGTCTTTTTGGGAAAGTAAAAATATGAAATTACTTCAACTAATTTTTCAAAAGGACAGAGACTGATTTTCACCAGCTCCTGTCTTGTGAGCCTTCTTATCAGCAGGGTCCAGCAACCATTGGCACATTAGTGTTTTCTAATGCTATGGCAAATTGATCAAATAATGTATTGAATAACAGCACCATAATAGAATAAAATAAAAAATAAAAACTAAAATGAAACAAAACAACACTGAGTAAGATTTTACAGCCTAAAAAAAGTCAGAAAACAGTTAAAATTTCAACATAGTGTGCAGTGAGTTTCTTACAGTGCAGAACCCAAGAACCAGTTGCTGTGGCTTACTCTAGTTTAAAAGGTGACTCCTTTTGCTCAGAAGGTTGATTTTTATAGCTGCAGAGGTATAGAAAAGCACATCCTCCTTGGATAGTCATAAGACACGGATATCCATTCTTATGCTCAGCAAAATGGTAGCAGGAGAAAATCTGACACAAACCATTTTATTCATTTGTCCCTCAGTCCTGGCCTCCCTCTTCCCCTGTAGTGCAATGAGTATGCTTTGCTTTTCTGGTAACAGCTTTATGACCCCACAATCAAGGGGATGGAGGGGCTGGGCAGTCTGGGCCTGGCTGCCTGGCATGTGCTTCTCCCGAGAGGTCTGTGCAGGGAAGGTTGGGCCGTGAGTCAACATGAGAGAAAGCAGATGTCAGTTAACAGCTAGAAAACACCCTCCTACTGGGGAGAAATGGGCCCTCTTCCAAGGGATGGCAGCGCTGGGGTTGTGTTAGGGCAAGAAGTAGCACAGCCTCTCCAGGAGCCACTCTTGCCGTGCAGTGACAGCTGAAGGCACTCACTCCAAGGGACTGGAACAGGACAGATCCCACAGCTCATGAGCATGGGCTCCCCAGCAGCCCTGATGTGAAATGTAGCTGTCTTCCCATATGGGAGAATCCAAAAAAATTACTATGAATGACAAATGAACTTTTTCCGAGGCTGCCTATCACTGGGGGAGGGTGGCTGGGCTGGGAGGCCTTCGGTGGACTACACTTTGTATGTTTACCAAGAGGAAAGCCTTGTAAAATGTGCTGGGATGGATGTAATGGTTACAAACCACGCATGCTGTCTAAATAAGATCTGTATATCAAATATCATAATGTTTGACAGTATCTGGGTCTCAACTTCCCTTGTTTTAGAGGTGAACATTTTGAAGCTTAGCCCTATATGTGGGATTTTAGTCCCATCAGGGTTTGGGAAGTTTGGCCCTGGGCTCTGGTATGCTGAAGAGAGAACAAATGGATAGTCCCTTTCAGGCGGAACAGTGTTCAGATGCTTGAAAAATGTTTGTTCTGCTACTGGAAAGCTTCAGCACCTTTTCTCTCATCAGCACCAGCTTGTGGCTGAGCTCAAGGCTGGGGAGCATTGCACTGTTTGCATGGCTGTACTCCCTGGTTTCTCAGGGCCCGTGGCTGCACTGACTTGACGTGCTTGCAAGATAGCTTTATGTAAGTTAATTCAGATGCTGTGTCCTGTTGCCTCTGTAAAAATAACTGTTAAACAGTTTTTTGAAACTTTGTTGTAGCACTTGATTCCCTTCTTGATTTTCGACAACCATCCAGCTGATCACTGCAGCAGATTTTGTTCTTAATTTCATTACAGTAAATGACGAGTAACCTCTGCAAAGTCCAATCAGAGGGAATTTCAACTCTTTATATTGCCTTGTGTCTGCAGTCTTGTACACTGGAGCTGTGCAAGTGAACTAAATTCAGTACAGAGCATTAAACGCTGTCTCTTTTGTAATTATCATCAGAGAGCTGTATGAAGTCTTGAAGCTATGAAATCCTGCAAGTCCTGTCGAAAATGTTTCTTTATACAGATCTTAACTGTTATTCAAAGGAATTCACCCTAAAAGATGGAGAACTGCTGGGACATGAAGAACATAAAGCTCTAAGACTGTATGTTGGAGAAAAGTTCCCTCAGAAGTGTGTGTTTAGACGCCTTTGGTGACGCTGCCTTGCCTGCCATGCCTGCAAGTGTGGCCTCACTTTCACTGTTATTGCAACATGTGTCAAGTGAAATGAAAACAGAAATTTGGGAAAGGATATAATTAACCTACTTGTAAACATTAACCTTAAATATCTACCTAATTATCTCACTAATTTAATCACTGCATATCTCAAACTTGTTTGTTAAATATTTAATTCTGCAAATTGTTTTTGATACAGAGGTGTGGGGAGCTTTCTGTGAATGTAAGTTACTCTGTAAAACTCTTTGCAAGATCATTGCTATGTTCGCACTTCATTGAACAAACTCTGCTGTCAACAAGACTTTTAATGGAAATCCCAAGAAACTATGCCCTGAGGCTAAGAGATATCGTGCCCTATTATTTTAAAATCTAATGAACACATTGTGCAGAATGTAGACCGGGGTAAATTTGTTCCTGCATATCTTCAGATTTGATTCCATGGGAGTCTAGAGTGGAAAGTTCTGGGTTTCCTTGTTTCTTTGGTTGCAGTGCAGCTGTACAGTTGTTTCTTACCTATTTATTACTTGGGGGACTCAGCAAAATGCTGTCCTTGATCTTCAGCCCTTTTTATCAAGTCACTACCTCGTGCTAAAAGTAATCTAAAAGGTGTTTAGATGCTGCAGTTACAATGCCACTCAAAGTGGCTCTAATTATTCCTGAGAGAAAAGTTTTGAATTGGGAGTGTTTGTTGAGAAGATAAAAGCTCCATGTTTGTTCCTTCCTCCCCGAAGGGAAGGGGGCTATGCTCGCACTGCCTCCTGCAAGCACACACGAGGCCCAGCTGAGCACTGCAAGGAGGGCCTTGGGGGTGCCTCCAGCTGCTGGGGCTGGGAGAGGAAACAGCCAGGCTGTGGGTGCTGAGGAAAATCCCAGATGGAGCAGACAGCTAACCCAGGACAAGCTCTGGAGGCACCTGAATCCTCTGTTCCGTGAGAAGGTAGGGGCTCTCAGCTGTGCAGTGCCTCCCCTCCCTCTATCACTCCCCAGGGGCTTCAGCCAGCCCCATATTTCAGGCTGTACCCATGGCAGTTCCACAATGCTATTTTCTTCATTTTTGTTATATAAGTCTCCTTAACTGAGGAAGGTGAAAGATTGGGACTAACATTGTGTTTCTGCACTGTAGTTCTCACCATCAGATGAAGGTGCAAAGCTATACTAAATCCAGGTGATGGCTCACAGCAGACCTCTGACAGGAGCCATGTGATTAGTTAGATGTCCATATAAATACCTATTTGCACTATATTACTACCTTATCATATATTATTTGGAATTTCATCCCGATTGTCTCTATTCATTACATACAATTAATACATTTATTTATTACATACAATTCATATATTTATTATACACAATTCATACATTTATTACACACAATTAATTTATTACATGCACAATTCATAGTGTTTTGTTCAATAAGAAACAAATTTCTGTGAATTTAGCTGAATAAAGCTGTGTTTGTTCTTGTTAGTTATCCAAAGTCTCGTTCTTTCTATACATTATCTCAATTTCTGGGCATTTTTCCCCTTCATTTACTCCAAAAATTACTTCAATACCAATGAAAACTGAACGACAGCCAAGACAGGGTGAACTTTTGGACAATTTATGCAAACATGACAGATGAGAATAGATTTACTATAAACATGCCAGGCACAAAAGACTTGACTGCTTTTTAAATACAGTGATACTGGAAGAGATTTATGGATATTTTCAACTGTTCATTAAAGAGAAAGATATTTTGAAACTATAGGCACTATCCTTTTATCCATTTTTGCCTTCCAGGCTGAGTTGCAAACCTTTGATGTTTTCTTCACCAAAAAATAAAAGTAGTTATGAATTTATTTCTCCCAAGCACTTCCATTTTTGTGTCAATTTACAGTTTTTATTACATTTCTGGCTGTCCAAATTATGGTGTTCGGAGAGCATCTAGAGTCCACAGCTCTGAGTTTTCTGAAAATAGGGATGAAGTTCACTTAACGATGCTTTCTGGCCACTGTCTTTTTTCTTCTCCTTTGTAATAAAAGGTTAATAAAATCTATGAATACTTTAACTGCCTGCTAGACCAACCAACCAATAAAAGGTTATTCTGATCTAAATTACTGGAAGCCTCGTGAACTGAGAAAGCTAACATGCAGTAACTAGTACCTGCTGGATCAGATTAATAAAATGCAAAGTCTTAGAGATGAAAATCATGTCTAAATATGGTCCCTGTAGTTGTCCAAGACATCAATTCCTAGAGCCAGATAGGCATATACTTAACTGTATATTCTCAGAGTCTGCTTCTGTGCCCTTAAAAATCAATAGTAAGCCTTGCTTTCAACTTCAGTGCAACTGAGGTTGTTGGCAGTCGATGATTTTGCAAGATCAGTTCAAGATATTGGAATAGTTTCATGGAATTATTGGATTCTTTCTTTCTAAAATAGTGTTAAACTCATATAAGTAGTAAGAATTTAAATGCGAAAATATATGCTCTTGCATTGCTTCTTAAAAACAATGTATCTTGCCAAATCTCTCCTATCAGGTCAAAACAGTGCACCAAAATGGTAGCAGGAAGAATTGTGCAGTGCTTGAAAAATCTAATCCTACATACTCACAGTGCTGACTATGTCCTCATTCTTTGCAAAGATGGAGAAAGAGCAGATTTGGATGGAAAATAACAGTTTTCATCGCAACCTTAGAAAGATATTGACAATTTTATAGCAGAACCATTTGAGCATTCTGAGAGCCGTCAAAAAAAAGGCAGAAACCTTAATAAATGCTTCATTTTGGAAAAACGGATAGCTGAAAGTACTATTTTAACAATTTTTACTGGACTTGCATTTCCAGCTTTTTAAAATTAATTTAAGAGCCACAAACCAACACACATTTATGAATAACATAATGAAGTTGGAGATAATGCAAATGTCTTTATAAATAACATGGTATATCTTAAATCATTATTTTTAATGCTTCTTTTTTTTTTTTTTCCCCTATAGGAACAGGTCTGTGCTGGTCTGCATTAATTAAATCTAGATAGGATTCTAAGGCCAGATCATCATTACTTCTGTGTCGCTGATTTAAATCTGCAGTAAAACATTTCTCCATTTAGTTTGGTGCTTTTGTGTCATATTTCATACACTAGTTGTCTCTTAATTAAATCCATGATGGCCCACCAACACAGACTATTAAAATAACTATACTTTGCACTTGACATATTTATGAGACAGATTCATAAGAGTATAGACTGATACTTGAACTACTCACTGAGAAATGCTAATAAGATTATGATGAAGGTAAGATTAGAACATTCGTCTCCCTTTTTGCTTCTCTCTTCTTTTTAGAAATTTATTTTTATAACTGCAATTCACTATTTCTATTCCAGGCTCTTTGATGTTGTTGTATATACCAACAGTTCTTTCTGTGTGGATTTATTGTGGCAATGAAGAGTGGGAAACTGCTAATTTATATCACATCAGTAAAGTGCATAACTATTGCATTCCTTGAATTATGAATGTTTGCAGACGTCTGTAAAACCTTCGCATGGGATTGACATGTGCAAGATAATACCTTTGGAACTGGGTGATGAAAAATATGGATTATCATGAAGTGCCACATTGTTTTTCCTTTACTGCCTTACTCCTTCAGAGCTCCTGTAGGTGTAGGCCAGCTGAGTCTGCTCCTCTGTGAGGGAGGAGGCAGTGGCATTGCGCCTGTGACCCCTCACTGCATGTTGTGCCAGGCAGGATGTGGCCTTGGTTCCCCAGCTCCATGTTTGAGAAAAACATTACTGAAAGAGCTGCTAAATGAAAATCTTCAAGGATTTCTATAATTTTTCAGGACCAAGATGTTCACCTCTGAGGGACCTTTCCTCTCTCTCCCTTTTTTCCCATTCACATTCTTTCATGGAAGGGCTCCCACTCATGACTGTGTCAGGGGTCCAGGTGTGGGCGCAAATGGAGAGCAGCTTGGAGGGTATTCATTTTTCAAGTGGGGTATACAGAAACCCATAGCTACATGGTGTTCAGATTTTTTTGAGGGTAATACATCCCTGTGCTTCATTCTGGTATTCTCCATGAAAGTGGCAAAAACATCAAATGTTGGGATTTGATGTAAATACAATAGTAGAAAGTAAGAATAATAAAGATATATTAAATATTTCATCCTCTACAGAAATAAACCAGCTACAGTTCAGGGAGCTTCACTAAACACATTAAGTCTAATAAAATCGCCTACACGTACTCCTGACACTAGTAGTAATTAAAATAACTTGTTTCAAAAAACTGGTCCTATACATGAATACTTATTGGCAATTATTTCTAAATTCTTCAAACCAAAGATAAAGTAATTTGATTCACACACAATGTTCTTGTAAACGTCGTTCATACTGGGTTTTATATGCAGCTTAGGACTGTTAATTGCCGTTTTGAGCCTCACAGTAAAATAGAGTTCAATATGTCGCTTTTTCTAAAGTATTGAGAAATGTTTGAGAAATGCTTGTCTTAGTCTAATCAACTGTGAATAATTTATTTCTTAGTCCTACTTTTCAGTATAAATGGATCTGACTTTTCTCCGAGCTTCTCAAGTCTAATCAACTTGTTACATTCATTTAATTAAGGAAATTTGTAACGAACTGTGAAATGTATGTACCAACAGGCTTTTTTGTTGTGTAAAATTGGCATATCTTCATTGTGAATGTGATTGTGACTGTTTATACTGACAGGTAGCCTCTACTAAACAAATAAATTTTTTTTTCTACACAGATAGGTCAATATGAATAGCATATAAGCTCTTTTCTGAACCACCTCTCTCCTGTTGGACCCACCACCCAGTTTCCCCAATTCACACAGTTGTAGCTTTCAGGCAATTCTCATTTCTGAGACAGAAGTGTCAGGATCTGCACGCCACACAGTTACCCACAAAGGGGTGAGCTCAGGCGCTGAGTAAAAGTCCTGTCTGTGTTTTCCAACCTGACATAATTTGTTCTCATTTCTCTGAGAAATCAGCATCATAGGAAGGGTAAAATAAAGGGCTCTTACATCACATATGCATTTGTTTTTAAAAAGACTCTATACTTATTTGTTAAAAGGTGTTCAGAAGTCCATAATTTCTCCCATATTCCTGTGATATGAGAAAATTTTTTAATAAAATAAAAATAAAGAGAGATTCTGTGGGGATTGACATTATTTTTTTTCTCCTTGTGCTCAGACAAATTCTTCAGACTCAGAGAAAAAATCCTCAACCCTGGTCTAAAATACTGTCCAGTGCTTATGGGTTATAATATGAAAATCATCAAAACTGTCCTTGACAGGATGTTTCTTTCCATTAGTTGATTAAAATGGTTTATTGTTGCCTACAGCATCATTACTTTAAATGTATTTTTTTACAAAGAGCAGATGTGCCACTGTTTCTCTTCGTGTGGTTTCTGATAAATATGGAAGTGAAATTACTATCTTGGCAGATCCCTCCTGTGGAATTTCAGAAAGGGAGAGGGAAAGGTGAGGGGCTCAGTGGTGGGGCTGGGGTACCTGCTGAGTTGGGAGTGCAGGGGAGGGCAGTGGTGGCAGCACTCGGGCACAGGGGTACAATGGCACTGCAAAGAGTTGGAGGCAAAGCATGCAAAACTGCAAGCACCAAGTGCTCAGAGTAGGAAAAAACCTGGCCAAAATCTGTAATTATCTGCCTGGTAATGCTGTATGTCTGCTCTGACAAAGCAAGAAGAGGGTTTTCACATTTTTTCAGATGGAGAACTCTAAAAGTTTCAGTCAGAACGTGGAAGTGGAGAGCAGCTGATCCTAAAACACTAAATAAGGTTGCATCAGTATAAAATCTTATCTATCTACTGCTGTGACAAAGAAAACTGAAAAGTCTAAGTTTTCAGGATGCACATTATACTTTCTTTGTTTTCTTGTCCCATTCATGTTTGATGGGAGAGCTGAAATCTCAATACTATTTCCAAATCTAGGGGTCATTTCAAGCAGTACTTACAGTATGAATACCTTTCCATCCCCCAGCACAATTTTTCTAAGGCATGTTGTCATCTAATGATAATGGAGTCTTTCATTAGTGAATCACAAGTTATTAGGAATGTGACCTTATGTTCAATAAATATCTATTTGAGAGTTATAGGTTAATTAATTTCCATTGTTTCTGTTTTAATTCTATACATGCTTATACTATACAATTAGAGAAAAACACAGAGAACCACGAGTAAATGTTGCTCATACAAAATGTTTCTATTACCCTTTACTTTTAAAACCATTAATAGATTATTAGGAGATACAAACATAGGAGGCCATGGATCATATTTGCATGTTAATGAAATTCATGAATTATACATTATTTGCTATGGAGAGTACTAGAAACAATATTCTTCCTTTCTAATAGCTATAAAAGCTAGCAGTTTCCTGGAGCACACATCACATCCCCTCTGCAATACCTTCTAATAGAAAGAAAGAAATCCAGCTCTTCAAAGCAATCTCTCACTAAATGAAATAGATTTGTTTGTGTTGCTTTGCAACACACAAGTGTGACAGTTCATTTTAAACAAAATAGTTTTAATAATGTCATTACTAATATCTATTTGGTCATCTCTCTGAAAAATGTTGTTTTAATAGGAATGTTTCATTTTAATAAATGGCAGAAGGGGTAAGCTGCCCTGAGTCAGCAGGAAGTGGATATACACCAGAGAACAGGCTGATTGTGTTAGATTCATCCAGAACATTGAACAGCACACAGACAGTCCAAGAAAAAGCAACTGGCTGTATTCAAATGATTAGTCTTACTGCTATGCTGTAGCACAGATTCACACATTCTTCTATTATTCCTTGACCTTCTGCCAAAAACTCCCACTTGAAGTAATAATTAGAATTAGTGCTTCCAGTGCATGCTTCCATCTTCCTAACAAACAGTAATGAAATGTGGCTTTTACAAAATATGCAGTTAATTAAACTTTTTTTTTGAACATTGTTTGATTATTACAGTTCCCCTGTGCTAGCCCCTTATTATGCCTGACTATCTCTACCTAGGGTTGGTGAATTGGAAGAAAAGCACTATCAATAGGATAAGTGAAATTTTAGAATTTTGCACTTTAAAATTGCTTATGGGTTTGGTTTTTTTCCCTTCTTGTTTTGTCTCTGTCTTGGAATAAACTGGAAAGATAGCCATTATTTGTAATCTTGGTTTTTTAAGTCGAAGACAGTATGTGTATTATATAACTACTCTACAAATACCCTCAGCATGAATATAAAGAACTCATATATCGAGTGCTACAAGATAATAAGTGGATTTCTAGGCAAGCTTTTTGAAAAGATGTCTCAGCACCGTATTGCTTAATAACACTATGCAAATAGATATTCTGATTTCATTTTTTTAAATATTATTTCATGCTTTTTTATTGTCTGCCTTAATTATCCAAATGCTGAACAAGTATAGTCTTTTGATTGATGAGAGTTCCACCCCTTTACCCACACCCCTGCAGATATGAGGCTCCACAGTTTAGTACCATAAATCACTGTGATTGTATAACTTAACTACTGTATGATCAGAGATCACATGCAGTGTTAGCCTGGATATGCATTCATCCTCTGTTATGAATGTTTTAGGGCTAAATTTATTCTGGATGTTTGGAGAAATATAAGTTTCTTCACTTAAGAAAGCAATGCATTTTAAATAAGCAATTCTCTCAACAACTGGAAATAATCACAGAAGTCTTCTATTTGCAAGTTTCATTAATGAGAGTCATTTCACCACTTTAGGAGAAATCCTTTCAGAGGAAAACAACAATTAAACCCCTCCCCCCAGGCTCTGACAGCTAACAATCTATGGATCAGCCATTTTAGTAATTAACCACAATTCCTCTGATTTGTGAATTTCCAGATGATGAGGCAGGAAGCAAGTTACATCTTGGAGAAATTGCCCTCAGGAGAGAGGAAAAACTATTGCGAGGCTGACAGCACAACCTTGCACCAGCACAGTTTCCCTTCCCCAGTGGTTCAAGGAGTTCCAAGCACCCTCCTGTAAATCATCAGCTCACATCTATTTATTATCTTCCAGCCCACTGCACAACACTATCTGTTACACACGGATACCAGCAATATTACAAGGTGGACTCAAGGGATAAGAGACAGCAAACCCTGCACACCTCCTATGCCTGAGTCACACCCGCTATAAAGTCAGATTCTGTTCATAAAGTGCATACTGTTGTCAGAAATGAAACAATATGAACCAAATTGTTTCAGAGTTGGGGTTTTTTTAGTGTTTCTCCAATATGCTTGATCTTATCATCTTGCTATCTTTGTGTTATTATACAGAGACAAAATTTATCTGCATACAATGGACAAAATGTCTATGAAAATATTGCTATCCTTTCAATGATTGTTGTTATATTTGGAGTAGGCACCAGCCTCACTCTGTGATGCTTGTCCTGGAATATCAATAAATAAATCATAAAAGCCAATGCTTCAAATATTGAAAAATTCACACTTCAAACTGTGTTTTGAACTATGCTGAGAGCAATGCCTCAGATTGTCCTTTTGCTTTATATGAACAGAGGAAATTCAAAGTAGGAGGAACTCTCTCCCGGGATTTGGCACCAGGGAGTGCCACAAACCATCAGCCTTCCTGTCTCTGCTGTGCCAACGGAGCCTCTCCAGGGATGTACCACGAGGAGCAGACAGTGTGTCTGGGGAGTTAATGTGGCTTCATATGAAATTATCTCCTGCAGAATCCATCTTGCCTGTTGGTTGTGTGCACGCAAAGAAGCCAGGCACAGCAGGGCAGGTGAAGCCTCAAGAAAAGTAGAAGCATCTCCTTATGACTCTGTTAAGTGAAGTTCCTTCCACCACAGACTTAAGGTGCTGGTGAAAATGTGACATCACAACTCTTTTTATCCTTCTGTCTGGGGTTCTTTTTATCCTTCTGTCTGGGGTATGGTATGAACTCACTGAAGTCCACTCCTCACTCATAACAGATGTCTAAATTATATGGTGTGAATGACAGCATTAAAAGGAGAAATGAGGGCAAACGCCCTTCTGAGTACACTTTAGTTCAAGCACAAGTGTTTGGGCTGATGCCCAAGTTACAGAATGACTTTCCATGGTTTGTGTCGTGCGGAGGACCACTAGGCAATTCTAATGCTTCTTTTTCTTTTGCTTTAAAAGGACTGAAATTAGCTGAAAGCTAAAATTAAGAATGGTATTTTTTAGTAATTGTAAATGCAATGCTAGACTAGCACTGGAAGTTGCTCAGGTACATCTATTCAAAGATCAGAAGAAAAAGCACTGCAGGTACTCAGTGCTTTATCTGATTAGAAAACAGCCTGGCACAGATGTGATTTCTGCTCCATATATCAAGCTATGGCAGGTTTTTGCTGCTTCATTATGAAAGCATCTGAAGTAAAATAGGTTTTGGAACATAAAAAATGACAAATTTGGAAAAATATCTATATGCCAGATGGGTGTAGGAAGAATCCTTGTGACAAATATATTATTAAGGGAATATGCATAAGGAAAGAAAGTGTGCCCAGTTCTTCCAAGGATGGACAGGCAGGAAGGTAGCGTCTCACTGTGTCTAATGTATTCTCATGTAATCTAAATCTAATTAATTATGTTGCATCGCTGACATAAAATCCAGGCACCACACATTACAATGGTCGGCTGTGGTGGGGCTTCGGTGGGGCTGGGGATTGCTTTGCCTTCCCTGTTTTTCTTTGCTTTCCTCGGGGACTGCGGGTCAGGGTGACAACATCTCCACTGAGGAAAGGCTAATGCAAGCAGACGGGGCTTTAACTGCGCACCACGGGCAGGACAACATGAGCTCATCCTTGTCTCCTGCGTTACCACTGCTCCGGCCTCCACCAAGGATGCTGCTTGGAGGGGTTTTATTGCAGACCGTGGGTGCTCCAGGACACCTTCTCCTTGTGCTTTGTGAAGAAATGGGGGCACTTTGGCAGTGTTTGTCTTACTGAACTGATGCTTTTGAACCTGAGTTCAATGTCTCAGAGATGGTGCCCAGAGTGCCTGGGCAGACAGCTCAGCACACAGCTCCTGGCAGTCGGCTTTCCAGTGTAGGAAGGGTTATTGTTATCTGTAGCTCGCCCACCTGAGCTCCCTGGCTCAGAACACATGACACTGTGTGGGACAGCACAGCAGTGCACAAGGTTGGGGGTAGAGGTGGTGCAGAGGAAAGAGGCTGAACTCTGGTGCCAGGAGGCTCCTGGACAGGCTGGGGCTATGCAGCAGGTCAGGTTGTGGGGCAGGACTGATGCAGGGGGAAACTTCAGCTTTGCAGTGTGGGGCCACTGCAGTCCAGACTGGTGGGGCCAGGCACCTCAGGTTTCCTCAGACCCCTGAGGAAACATTACTGCCTCTTCCTTGTAAGCAGGCAAGTCAGTATTTCAGCTTTAGAATAAATAACCCAGAAGGACATGCATGCTCTGGCCAATTCTGCATCTGGGTGGTCGACCAGACCTGATATGGTTTTAATAGCAGCTGGACAAGCTGCAAGGAGATATTACACACAGCTGAAAGGGATCTTAGCCTTTGGTTATTCCCAAGGATGGGATACCATACCTGGTTTGGATTCAAGGTGCAAATGATCTAGCCATGATTAATGTCTTCAGTACTGAAATAGAAATGGAGGCAGGGAGGATGGTACAGCAATCGTATCATTTGGCTTCACATAATTTGATTTTACTGATGCCTCATCCACTATCTGATTACTCTTTTCCTATTTAAACCCAGCCAAACCAGGAGGCTTTTGCTCACAGGCTTTTAGTACTATTTTATTTGGCAGTTATGGAATAAAAGAATTTTAGTATTGCCTTAGAATTTCTCCTGACATCTATCACAACCAATCCAGCTCATATGTGGGTGAACTGTGTTTTGATCCAATTATAAAATTCTATTGGAGTCTTGTTACATTCTTATCCCATGTGCATGTTGAAAAATTCAAGAGCAAAAGAAAATTCTACAAAATGTTTCTCATTTACTGTAGGCTTGGAGACACAGAACTGCATCACACAGTCGTTTGTGGAGGCTAATAGCAAACTAGAAAAACAACATATTCCTCAGGAAGAAACCCACCCTGTTAATCAGCAACAAGATTTAGAGGGAGAATAGTAAAATCTGTGTATAGATATTGCTGTCAATAGTCTTTTGGGGAAACAGCCTTGGTTTTGTTAATTGTAGAAACAAGAACTTTACTGGTGTTCTTCCAGCAGTTATGATGACAAAGGATCCACCAATTTGAAGACAATTTTGAGAATGCATAAAAATGACAAATTTGAAGAGAACCCAGACACAAAATGACCAAGGTAACACATAGCTAATATCCCAATGGTTTGTAATGACTATAATACTTAAAAATGAAGATACTTTACACACTCTTAGCATCTCTATAAGAAAAATGCATTATTAAATGAACAACTCATGCACTATTTGATTACCATGATGGAGAAGCTGATGTAGGATATTTCCGTCTCAACACTTCCACTGTCTTCAGGCTACAAAACATAATAAAACAAATTAGATGCCTTCCTTGCTCATTGGCTATGGAAAGCCACACAGAGGTATAACTTCACAGAGTGCTTCTCCCAGCAGAGGAAATACACTTGCTCCAAAGCTTTGTGACTCCATCTTGGTGGAGTCTTTTACACACTTACTATCAGAATCACCATCCTAAAGCTGTGTGACTAGGAAGCTGCCAGGACCAAGCCAGCAGCCTTAGGCAAGAGCAAGTGACCCTGCAGCCAAACCACAGTGACAGGGCCAGGGCCAAACCTGGAGCTCAGACTTCAGCTGGGAGAAGTTCAGCCACATGGAAAAGCCAAGAGCTCTTTGAGTTTTGCAAATACTGCTTGCAGTTCATCCCTTTTGGGTCTGCAGTGATCCCACCTGCTGCCCCCAATAGCAGATGCTATGTGGTACTGCTGGGATGGATGTCTCTACCTTACCTGGCTGAAGTGTGCCCTCCATGTGGATCACTGAGGCCACTGTGCTCCAAGGCAGCAGGAAACAGGTGCTGAGAGCAGCCTGGACATGGGTGGCCCCGCAGGGTGCTGGTGGCAGGCACCCTGCACTGCTGGGCTGGCCATGCTGGCACTGTGAAATGCGCAGGAAGAGGTTGGAAGGGGAACTCCCAGCAGCAGTCACCAAACCTGAGGAACCCATCCACACACAAGGACAAGGAGGAGGGCTGCGTGTACGTATATTCACAAACCATGTTAAATCATTCCCAAGGCTGTCTGCTCTTGGTTACATCAGTTTTGCCTGTCTGTGATTCCAGCAGCTTAATAGTTATCCAGTTTTCCTTATTTCTGAGGGTACAGACAGGTTACTTACTGGTCTTCAGCTCCGGAATGCTGTCTGTGTTTCTGCGCCCCATGGGAGGTTGATAAACATGGCACCTCTCCCCGTGGCTTCCCCAGGTCACTCTGAGCCCCATCATTAAGCTCTGACACAAAAATCTGTTTAGTCACAGAAGCAGATTGCTTCCATGAAGCGCAGAAATGTAATTTGCCAGTACTTATGCTACAATATTAAATACTAACATGAAGCTCTTTCCCCTTTTCAGTTCTTTATAGCAAAAAATACTTGGTGTGAAATCTTGTTTCTACAAGGGTCAGTGATAAAATCTGCAGCAGCGACAGAGCAGCTTCTGCCCTTCCTATGGTGAGTGGTTTTATTGGTTTTGCATTTAAAGCTGTTCCAATACGTCAGTGCTTTCATTGCCAGTCCAGAGCACTCGTACACTCTCAAAGCCGGTGAAGAGGTCATCTCCATACTTCCCTTACCCCAGCTGTGTCCCATGCAGGAACAGCCCTTGCTAGGGCTTATTCTCCCGTGGAAATGAGCAGTGTTTCAGTTCTGAGGCAGAACACACTCCAAGCACAGCCGTAAGCCAACACGCCTCACCCCAGGCTCCAGCCCGCTGTACTTAATCATTAAATAATTCCCTGGTGATGTTATCCAGTGCTGATAAATTACAGATTTCATTGTTTTGCCTGGAGCAGCTTTAAATTGTGTTAATTTCATCGAAGATTGACACTGGTTTTTATTTCCTTTTGCTACTGTTTTGTCCTGTAAAGTGACACACACTACAGACTTCAGATTGCTCGTGTAAGTGATACAACAGATTTTCTCCTCATATATGGAAAAAATTCTAATCATAGGCTTTGAAATATCAAGAACTTTGAGATCAATGAAATAATAATGATAGTGTATTAAAAGAGGAATATTGCCACAAATCAAATAGCTTTAAAAACAACCTTATTGTTGACTATGTTTTTTTACATGTGATCTCAGAATGATTTCTAATTTTATACAGCAGTGAATTTATTCCACCTACAGTACACGTTTCTGACACAGGATTTTCTCAAAAACTGAAGATAAAATACATTATACATCTTCCTGATGAACCAAACTATCGTTGATCTGATTCTCTCTTTTGGCAATGGAAAAAATATCCCCAGGTAGTCCTACTCTTTATGGGCAAAAGAAAAAGGCTATTTTAAGTTAGTGGGATCTTGATCGGTTCTTTTATGGCAAATTCCACATATTTTGGAACAATTATTGTAGCAGTTCAATGTGTATTGAATAAAAGATACTGAAAATTTCAGAGCTGTAATTTGCAACTACAAAACTGATATTAAATAATTTCTGTACCAGCAACAATGTGACACAATACAATAGTCTGTTGTGGTAAATAAGAGAAGGTTTTGATTGTGCACTGTTGTAGCTGCCTGAGCAGAATGTTGAGTTCAACTAGGAAATACTGAATAAAACTTCATATCCCCTCTGAGGTTCCATATCACAGATGGTATTTTTAATAGAGGTCTCTCCCAATAATTTCACTTACCTGGGGTTTGCTTTGGTGGGTTTTTGTATTTTTTTTAAGTATGTGTTATATTTTTTTTAAGCACGTGTTATAATGTAGTATAAACCCCCACTTTGCTGTAAATGTACACAGAAATTAATTGAACAATAAATGAGATGTCAGGTGCCCTGAGATACTGATAGGTGTTAATGGCCCTGACCAGCCTCACCTGGGGCATCCCACCCCCTCCATGGATCAGGATTTAAGCTCAGCCCTTGGCAGCAGACTCTTTCTGAACAATGCTGTGGGGCTGCTGGTCTCTAGCTCCTGGTCCGTGCCTCCTGCTGATGTGAATTTTGGCCTGCGTATGGACCTCCAAGCTTGGTGACAGAGCTGTCCTGTCGGCATGGACCTGTCTGGCAGTCTGTGGAATGTATCTGGTTTTGACCCTGACCTTTATATTGGCCACTAATCTTGGCCCCCAGACCTGCGTTGTTGCCATAAATTTGCCTGATATTGGGACTTGATGTTGAAGCTGTCCTGCTCTCCTCGTCAGCTGGTACGGGACTGGCCCTAATACTGCCACCAGCTCCTGCTTCCCTGTCCTGCTGGAAGAAGACATGGATTAGTCAAGGTAAATAAATCTGTTAATAGAGTTTACTTAACCTGAAGCAACCTGCTCTGCCCCATGTCTCCACCCACTATTTCTTATTAGAAGGCTGAACTTCATTAGGAAAACAAAAATTAGCTAGATTTAATATCCTAGAGCAACTAATCTGGGATAGCTTTTCAGATCTGGTTTTCCAGACTTTTCCCCAGAAACACGGGGACAAGAGCTGTAGCTCCTTCAAGGATGCAGCTGGAGGAAGCTTGAGCTGACCCAGACCTACTGCTGAGTTTGTGCTATCCTGTGAAGCCAAAAGGTTTCTGTGGAAATCAGTGCTTGCTCACCTGCCTAACCTTGTATCTGCTTACTCTGTATGCAAACCAAAGCTATTGTTCAAGAATTTCACAAATGAAGACATGAGCCTCCTGGCATCCATGTCTTTTGTGCAGGTCGTGGTAGAAGAGATGGGGCAGTGGTGGCTGGGAGCTGAGAAGAAGCTGGATGGTTTGTCTTAGTTTGCTTTCTTTGGACAGAGTGTGAGGCAATGAGTTGATCAGAATCTCATGGAATTTCAAGGTAGCTGTAGTGATTTGCAGCAGAAGGGATCAAGGTAAAATTCCCCTGAGTACTCCTCAATAAACATCAGGCTCTTAAGAAACCTATGGCACTACTTCAGGTATTTAGCAGAACAACTTAGATGTGTAGGCCATTTAAGGAAATTGGATAAATAATTGGCCTTATGTTGCCTTTCTCCACCATTTATAAAAAAATACAAAAACCGGTGTCACTTAACTGGTTTGCCCATACTTTTGTCCAACTCCATGCAAGGCTTGATCTAGCATCCAGGGGAAGACAGAAGAACAAATCTCTATTTATTTTGCCAGATTATGATAGGGCAAGTTTGAGGGAGAAGCAAGAGTCTGCTCACCTGGGATAGGTGCAGTTCTTCAGGATATCTACAAGTGAATTTGGATGTGTGTGTGTTTAAACATAGTATTAGTGTGAAGGTAATAGAAGAATATGAGCTTCATCCCCCAAAGCTGTAGACTAGAGCACTTGCCAAGTCAGATCCCTTATATGTAGGGTTAATTGGCATAATCTCTGAATGTTTTTTGTTTCCAACTGCTCTACATAGATTAGCTTACCAGATTAAAAAAACTTGTGGGTCCCTCTAAGCACTTGGGATAATATATTCTCATTTTAAAAGTACTGTTGAATATATTGAGTAAGGGAAAGAAAGGCATGAAATCTAGACTTTAGAAGCGAAGCAAAAAGTCACAACATTTGTTTCATGGTACATCTGGGATCTTGCCACCTGGATAGGTGTGAGAAGCAGACCTCCCAAACAAAAATAGCAGGATAATAAAACAACAATAGTAAAAAGCAGCGATGAGATACTTGAAAAAAAAATCTACATTTTACACAAGTGTAATCGTGATTTAAAAATACAAAAACCACTGTGACTCAAAAGAGGGAGAGCGTGGGTGTTTGCTGAGGATGAGTCAAAAGAGAAGAAATTTCAACTCCAGAAAGCAAATGCAAAAGATGAGGCTCTGTAAGCAGAGCCTGCAAAAAAGCAGACCAAATTTATGCATTTGTTCTGCATCCAGGGTTCACCTCCATGCTATGCAGAAGTCATTGATTAACTGACATTAGATTGAAATGGGGCAATTAGACAGAGTAAAATGTCTACAGCATAAATTATACAAGAAAAGTGTCTGAAGAGAGCCTCCCCTTTGTCTTTAAGACTTGCCAGCTGTTCCTTTCCTGCCTTGTGATTTTTACCTTTCCAGATAAGCATATTCCTTTCCCTAAATCAATCTGACGGAACAGAGCTAACTGTATATCATAGGGTACAGCTGTATGTCCAGATACATTTTTAATAGGTCAGCCAGTCCAGTGGCAAGATAGCACTGATTCATGTTAGCATATGAGGAGGAAAATGATGCTGTGGAAGCACCTACAGCAAATACTGCTGCACACTTCCTTGGTACCAATTACTTGAAACAGTTTGTCACATGCTTAAACTGAAATGTGTGCTTTGGTCCCCTTTGTAGTCAGTGGAATCAGGTGCCCAGTCTTACACAGTATTGAAAATTAATTACAGGAGTTGGAAATCCTGCTGTTTTCCAGTATAAATAAGGGAAGTAAATCACTCACTCATGGAAAAGACAAAGCTGAGGCAGTTCTGTGGCTATGCTAGCTCAGTACTCTTTGCTTGTAACAGTGCAAGGTCTGTTTTAATGCTTTTTTGCAACAGGAATAATGAAAACTGGGGTGGTTGGTATTTTGTCAGGTTTTTTTGTTTGTTTGTTTTTGTTTTTGTTTTTTTTTTTGGTGTGGTTTTTTTTGGAAACAAATTTCTTTAAAACTCCTCTTGTGGTCACAGCTAACACAGTGTGATCCAAGAAAACCTTAATAGCGTAGTGAATTTAGCTTGTTTGTAAAGCAAACCTACTCTTTGCTATGGTCTTTGGATTGGATGAGTCTCCATGCCATTAGTATGCTTTTGCTGTGCCTCTCATCACACTGGCTAATCAGCTGTGAGCTGTTCGTGGGGCCACTTAAAGTTAGGCTCTTCTATAGAAGCACAGAGTAGTTGAAGATGCACCCAAGCTGTCGTTTTCAGCTGCAGTTTTTACAGCCCATGTCTATTTACCAAGTTCATACCTGACTGAATATGAATGGTCACAGCTATGGCAGCAGGGCTGTGCTCTTATTTTTTTCACATCAGCACTGAGCACGGTTTAGGAATGGGAGTTTCGCTTAGCCCTGTTTTGTTGGGGGCATTTTTATTCTTAGGGTCATACTTTGTTCCCTCTAAGGCTGCTTTGAGCCCTGACAGGAGTGGAAAAGGCAGCCTGCCCTGATACACAGGATCTGAGATGGCCATCCTTACAGTGCAATGTGCACTGAGAGCATCTGGTGACCTACAACAGGTTTGGCTTTTGTCCAGTATGAGGAAAGCAACTCTTAGCATCCACCTGCTTGAACAACAAAAGAGAAGACTGTGTGGCGGTGCTATACAATGACATGCACTGGGCTGTTGGGAGTAAACTGGTCATTAGGCATTTCCTGATCTTCCCTTTACTCATGCTAGCAGGATTAATGAATGAGATTTTCCACTGGAGAATAATGTGCAATTCATAGTGTGGTCAAGTGGGATCCTGTGTAAAGCCCAGCCACTTGATCCTGTGTAAAGCCCAGGTTGCTATTTACAAAATGGGTAAAGGGGAAATGAGTATTTAGAGTAGATATTGGCCCCTGCAAACTGCTTCAGCAAGCAGTCAGTCTTCTCTCCTTGTGTTGTATGCAACATTTGACAGTGAATTGGCCTGAACTGGTGGTAGCTGCTGGATGACCTCTTCAGTTCTGCATTTAACTTTTAACATATTGTCCGTGTAATTTGTGTGGTATTTTCATCCATTCCTTTTCAGTTCTTTCTATAGAAAGGCAGACTTGCTATTTCTGTGTAGTTCTAGCATGGCATTGGCTAAGAGAGCCACCCAAATCTGATGGTATCTCCCCTCTTATCTGTAGCAATCAGTACTTGACTATGATTTAATTGTCAGGACTGCCTCAAGCATAGAAGTTCTGCAAAGATCTGATGTTTATCCGATTTGTCTGAGTTTAATGTGCTCAGCCAAGCGAAAGGAAAAGAGGTGAACAGTTAGCTAAATGGTGTTTACATTATTTTTATGCTGGGTTTTATCTGACGCGTCACACATTTTACATTTTTTAAGCATGTCTCCCAGCCTTCAAGAATGCAGATTTATGATTTTGAAAATATTTTACCTAATCTGAGAGCATTTAACTTTTCATAATTGGGTTGGAGGGTTCTACATATCTCACCTAGTCCAATATGAAGGAAGAGTGAAATGTTTCAATTTTTCATTTATAGACCATGAAAAGGTGAAGGCTGACTCTAATGATAATATAAAAAATGAAAGAGAAATGTAAATCAAACCAATCTGATAATATATGTGCTTGTTTGGTAATTTCTTGGTGTTAAGGAGTGTTTATACAGCACTGAAGTTAAAATATCTGACTGTCACACAGACAGCATGATGATTTTGTACAGAGAACTTGTATAACTCATTTGAAATGAACCTGTCAGTCATCATTAATGGCTCGTGAAACCCTATCCCAAGCTAGTGCCAAGTCTTTCCCACAGAAACATTGTGATAAGCTCTGCTGTGTTCACAGTAAATCAGGGAGTTTCACAATGAGTTACATGATAAGCTTTGGAGGGTTGTACAGTAAATCATTGTGTTGAACAATTACACAGTAAGCCTCCTTAGTCTTTTTCTTTATAGGAGCATCTGTCAGTAATGGATAAAAGTCAATATTCATATTTTTATTCTCCTTCTACCACCTACCTCAAATGCAATTTATGGACACTTCTTAAGGTTGGAGGGAAGACCACTGTGTTAGCCCGGTATGCCTGCGTATAGGATGTGATGTAGTTAATAAAGTACTGGGGGACAGTGCACAAGAAGCCTAGAGAAGTCTAAAGGCATCACTGAGGCTGATATCCTTGGTTTTCAGTGGAGTTGTGCCAGTTTACACTAGCTGAGTGTTGGCATTTTTCTTGGTTCTCCAAGAAGATATGTGCTAGAACTTCCTATTTATGCAGTGATTTGTATTTGCTTTACTGTGTCTTAGTTTTCATTGTCCCATTCAATCTTTTTAGTCAGCGCTACTATAAGCACCATCTTTCCATTTAAAATCTATTTTATTGATTCTTGTTGTTTACAGGACTATTTCTCCCCCTACAAGCTCTTACGTGATCTAACCTGCTGCACCTATTTGACAGTTCCTATCTCAATAAATTTATTCTTTACACCACCCCAAATCCTCAGGTCTTCAGCTGTCTCCAAGACATCTCCCACTGATGTTCCCTTGTCCTCCAGGACTACTGACTGAAAGAGCTTCTTGCCTTTCCTCCCAGGCTAATGCCTGGTGCCTCTCCCTGTCTGTCTCCAGGGTTCAGACTTGTCTTGTGATGCTTTGGTTTCATCTCTTCCTCACTCCCCATGTCTCACTGCTTCCTAGGGACTTACATAGCCTATTGCCTAGTGCTTCAAAAATGCAGTTTGCATTCTTCTTCCCTGGCACAGCCTCTTAAACTCCCACTACTACAGCCTTTGTGTGCCACTTCAAAAACACACACCTTCTAATCTTCCCATTTTGACAAGATGAAATAATAATAAAAAAGGTTCCTGTTGCCATTTCAGCTGGGTCCCTTCAGGTATATAAATTGTTGAAGTCAGATTGTAAGAGATGTGTCTGGCTTTCAAAGAGCAAGGAGTTGTGTTTGCATTAATGCTGCCTCCATAAAGTATCGTGTACTGAGAAGGGCTATCATGTACATCAGAACTGCAGGAGCCAAATCCCCATCTGCAGAACATCAGAAAAGCTCCAATAACAGCAGGGGATGTAGCCTGGGTTTGTGCTGGCTGAAGGTCTGGCCTTGAGTAGGAACTGTGTAATGCAAGCAAGAAGATAGCTAGTGAGACCATTTAACCTCTCTTGGAAACCCACTGCAGATACAAAAAAGAACACGAGAGGATCTTACTGAAAAGAAATGAGAAGTGTGGGCACAATGCTCTTCACATTTGTTTTATTGATAAATATAGTGTTAGACAAATAAAATACTGGGATTCATGAGCTTATAGCTGCTGCTGTCTTATAAATCCTGGCATGAGGCATTACCCTGTAAGTATACATGAGATTTGCTGGTGGTAGTCTGTCCTGTGGAGTGGAGAAGTGAGGAAGGAGCCCAAGTCTCTGCCAGCTAAGGTTTGTTGCAGTTCCTGAGAGTAAGGTTTTTGATTTCTTTTGTCTGTTTCAAGTCACATTATTGTTTTCTATAGATGTTCAATTGAGGTGGTTGTGAGGTTAGGCAGAGGGAAGGAGAGGTGAGAAATGTGGTACATTTTTTAGTCTGCATGCAAGGCAGCCACTTACAGTGTATGTTGCTGGTTTTAAAGCCCTCAAGAGGATGTTGCAGGACTCTGATGTAATAAGATACGTGCGATATCAACACTTGCTGCCCTTATTTGAAATGTCATAAAATGGGATGTATGTACTTGGTGCAGAAGCAGGCTATATAGCCTCCAAAAAGTATGTGTAGGTAGTATATTACAGCCTTTTTTCTGGTATGCATCTGTTAGGTGGCCAAAATAAAGATTAAATCCTGTTTTGTGACAAGTGAAAATATTGATACATGTTGTGGTATGAGCAACCTCCAAACATGGCATAACACCTGTGTATTCCCCTTTTGTAGGGGGAGCTGCCTTTGTGTTGGGATGCAGGAAGCCTGCAGTTTAGGTTTGTGATTGATGTGTGTGTAAAACATGATGGGGGAACCCAGAAGGCTCTGGGAAAGCTGAAATGGGATGAGGCTGTCAGGACAACTATCAGGCCTGTATGTGAACCCTCATGTTTCAAGTGGTGTGTATGTATTGACACTAGCTTATTAAAGCAAGTATTTAGGAGCTGAGATAAATTTACAAAAGGTTTTCATACTTGGGAGCTGGGCCTTTGAAGCTGTTGTTCCTCTCTTTTATCAAAATCAGGAGACATGCTGAAATTGCAAACTGCCTTGTCATCCCTGGAATCAAATCTTCAAATGAAGAGGAAATCTTTTCTTTTTCCTAGAAAAGATGCACTTGCTGAGTCTTTTCAAGATACCATTTCTATTTGTGACAGGAACTTTTTCAAGGAAATGAGCAGAAGGTAGAACAGCATGCTGCTTCTGATTGTACATTTCTTAATATGCTTTAGAAATATACACACTGGCAACAGTCTTACAAGAAAATGGCTCATCTTTCATTAAAGAATGACTTATAAAAAAAGCCTTGACTTTTGTATAGCTGTGTATTTCATTAGGCGTATTTCATACTTCACTAACAACTCCTAAATGGCAAATAGTCCTGAGTCGTATCTGGGAAAGCAATTTGCTTTAAATGGTTCATTTAGGTGAATTTAGCAATTTTATTTTGTGTATAAACTGAAAAGCTTTTCTTAGCTCAGCTTTTCCACTTGCCAGAACACAGGTGTTTAGTTATTGACAGAGATCATGCAAAGGAAAATTCTCCACGAGATGCTTTAACAAAACCAAAAATACTTGCTTCCCAAATTATAGTTTTAATTACTGCAGAGACACTAACTGGACACTACCACAAGCAGGTAGAATTAGATTGACACTAATGGGAACACATCTGATTCCATCAGGCTTCCTATAAGCTATTGCAGAGGAATTGCATGTGCCAAAAAGCAACTGAGTGAACACTAACTCCAAGACAGCAGCACAAGTGAAGGTCTGAGTGTTTTAGCTAAATGTTTTTCCCAAAAGTCATGTTGTAACTTTGATCCTCCTAACATGCTTCTTCTAGCACAAATTCCTTTGATGCAGAACAAAAGCACAGAGTAAACAGAAAAGACACACCCACAAAGATTCACATTAGCAGGCTTTCCAGTGAAATCACAGTGTACTCTCAAGCAATGATTTCTCTTACTTCCTTCTTATTACCCTTATTTATTCTTCCTTTACACTGTTGCTGGAATTAAACCAGTATACAAGTGCTTTTCTCTGGATGTCCTTTAATTTGACAGCCTCTTGGCCTCGGTGCCCTTTTTTGCCAAATATTGCTTTTTCATAGGCACAAGTTAATTCATGTTGTATTGTGCGACAGGGTTGTGCACAGTGAAAGCCCAGCTTGCAAACTGTCTCGTTTCTTTTTAGCCCCTAAGGAATTCTGAATGTGTCAGTAAGAGCAGATAAAACTATCAGCATGTTCCTTCTGCTTTCTTCTGCAAATTTTCCTTAGACATATCCTGAAACATGGGGTGTTTTTTCATTTTATTTTGCTCACTCCTTGCCCCATCCACTTTCTATCTTCCCTATTTCTCACTTCCCCTATAGGAATGCAGTGGCCATATATCTTCACTTAGTCTCCTTACTGCAATTTTTTTGCATAGCTGGAAAGAAAGTACTTTGTCACTCATGAGCCGTTACACCTGCCAAAGCTAATGAGCTAAGTTTGACCCTCATTCTGACTGCTTATTTAGGACTTCACACTCCTGGCAGATTTCTAACATCCCAAAGAAACATCTGAGCATTACTACAAATATTTCTATTAACAAAAAATTTACTATGTGATTGAATATATCCTATTTCATACCTAAAATGCATTTTTTCCTTTAATGTCATCATACAAATTTCAATAGCAGAAATAATATTTTTATCGAGAGCTGACACTTCAAAAGTTTATTCAGACCCACAGAGGAAATGCAGCAACAGAAGTTTTTAGCAAAAGCACCTTTGCATGGCCTGACCCAGGGTCCTGTCCTTTTTTTTTTTTTTGGTGTATGTCCTTCTGGTATCCCTGATGGCAATGACTTTACCACTGAGTAATGGAGCTGAGGTGGGATCAGAACTGGATCCTAAAACTCATTGTTTTGGTGCTATAACTCAAAATTATGATAAATAGGAAAATGAGATGGGTAGTTGTTTTAGAGACGTTCAGTGATTAGTGGTGGGTGAATGTATTTGTGATAAGAAAAGCACTCAGAAGAATAGATACACATTTTCCCAAGCTCTTGTCTGGTGAGGAAGGGGGTGCATGCACCCTTGGAACCTTCTCCATGTGCATCTGGATCCATAGCAGAGAGGAGAAGTGCTGCCAGTGGCACTCTGCTGGGGTAGGGCAGGTGTCCCCAGCCAGTGGGCAGGCTGGTGCTCACCAGTTTGGTTGTTTTACCTCTATTGACAAACTGTTATTTTATGGGGAATTTTCAGATTAAGGTCTAGACAGCTTAGAGAGCCTTTCAAAAGATCCACAAACCCTCTGAACCTGTGTGTTGTATTTATCTCTTAAGGAACCTTGTCATTAGGCTCAAATTAAAAATGAGCTGTCAGTTTCTATTAATAATTAATGCTGAAATGTTAGCACTTTGAAAGACTGTTTCAAGTGCAACACATTCCATTTAATGCTGAACAGTTTTATATTTACAGTAATTCCACCTTTCATCCCTTAATGTCAACCTCTAAATCTTTAATACTTTAATCACACTTCTTATTTTGATATCCCAAGTGAGCTGTTCTAACCTGTGTCCGCTCCCTTTCGATAAGGTGCACATTTTATACTGGAAGGTTAGTCAGCGGCACTTGTTAATTATTAAGGAAAACAAAATGCTATTGCTGGTAAATTATGTTTGTTCCCAGCTGTATGTGTTACCTTTAATCTGTACTGACAAGAAGCAAGAGGAATCATAAAATAATCAGAGGAGCCAGGAGAGAGGATTGTTTGTGAAGAACATTACCCAGCAGAAATGTAGACAGCTTTGATTTGATTCTGTAAATGAACCTAATTACTGGGTAATGTATTGTTCTATGGAAATAACATATGTGTAAAATATGTAGTTAAAAGAAGGCACTGTGAATTTGAAAGCCGATGATCTTTGCTTTTTAGTTGTGTTCCCTGTGTTCCCTATAGAATATTCCTGGACAGCACTAACTGAATGAGAGCTCGTCTCGTGAATGGGCAACACTAAAATCACCCAACCTGCAGCATAAGTCTGTGAGCCAAGTTCTTTACTGCAGCCTCCCATTGTGAATAAGGGAGAATTCTGTAGAGAAACAGGCTGCCTAAATGTATTGGGGAGTTTTGGTTTTGAAATAGTTCTGTCTCCTTAAATATGCAAGAACTTAACAAAATAAATACTTGGAATTTTCTTAACTGCGAGGCGAATAATGAATATCCTGGAGAACTAGAAAAGGCAATTAAATGGCTTGCAAAGAAAGGAAATGTTTTTGAACTTGTAGTTATAAAACATATTGCTCCAATTTGTTTGTGTTTTCCCTGTTCTTTCCTTGAAGTGAGATAGGTATATAAAGCCAATGGTATTTGTGATCAAGTTTACATAACATTAATGGGTTACAGAATGGTATTAAACTATAACCTACTGCTTAATTACTGAGATCAGTAGAATGAGACTCCACCTTTCATCTGGCAGATTCGTGTGCTCTGGTGTATCGCTACCAATTTATGTTAGAAATTCGTTATTCAGGCACATGTTTTCTGGGATAGATGCTTAAGACTATTATCCTTATCTTTTTCTACCAGTGCTGTTGTACAGAGAAGGCAGGTAGGTGGTTCACTGTAATAGAAACCTCAGCTTGCCCTTTTCTTTGCAGAGACTGAAAAGAGGGTATGGTGCTGGGGACAGATCTGCTGTGGCTTTGGGTACCCATATGGGCGGGGCCCATAAGGTTGTCCTTGTATGGAACCGTATTTTAATCATGTGTATCTATCAGCAGGAAGATACCCAGCCTCTAAATTCGAATGCTAAACATTCTCCCTTAATAATGTTTTGTTTCTTTTATTTCCCTGCATCCTGAAACATTTGCTCCTTTACTTTCATCTTGTTCATAGGCAGCTTTCTCATAGGCACACAGGAAAATCCCTCCATTGGTTTTGCATTGATAACTAAGAGTTCAAACTCACTGCGCAACTCACAGCAAATACACACCTTACGCCATGAACATCCATTTGAAATCAGGGGACTATTAGATTGGGACACTCCAAAAAAATCTCCATCCTGTTTTGCCTGGCCATTCCCACCCAGGCAAACAGTGTTGTGTCAGTCAGTAATATTTTGCACCCATTTCACCTAAGTGCTAGTGAAAGCACAATGTGCAAAGTGAAAAATCAAGACTGTATTATGATCAGTTCTAGCAACATTTCTACCACAAATGCATATATTTCAGTAACACTAAACTGGAGTAAAAGAAGGTAGGATTTTCTCAGCCTGTGAACTTGTGCTTGTATTAGCAGCTCTCAACAATATTATCTGCTTCTTTTATCAGGCTCTCATCGTCTGGGCTTTTTTATAATTACATGAAGAGTGGATGAAGTCCTATTAAGTTGTCTGTGACTAGAAAAAGAACTACTGCACTGATACTTTCAATCTTCACTGGCTTGTAAAAAAGGCATTTAGAGTTTACTGAACCTCCGCCTTGCGCACATCAAAAAAGAAATAGAAAAATTCCTGCTGCTACATTATCATGCAAGTATCCAATTCTGTCCTTCCTTGCTGTGGAGACATGTACAACATACAGGAAAGACTTGAATAATATTTATAAGATGCCCAACAGGACAAAACAAATGGACATGTGTAGAATATCTACATTGTTCATTACAAACATGATTAGTGTGTATATATAATAGATGTGTTGTTAAAGCACAGTAGATTCTTCGAAGTTTACAAGTTTGTTATGAATTGATTTATTCATGAAGTGCTTTGTTTCTATGACAACTTTATTGGTTTGCCTGTGGTCTAAATACATATAGGCATGGCAGGAATTCTACAGTACAAAACAAATTACATGCTACCACCTGAATGGCTTGATGTCTTTAGGGAATGTACAGAAATAGTCCACAATGAGGGCTGAAATCGGCATAGATTGTGCCAGTATGAGAGGGCTCACTTAATAAAGAAAAATGCATAAAGGTCCTCCACAGCTTCCAACTCTGCAATAAAAGCAAAAGATGGAAATGAAGAAAGGAATCTGGTAGGAAAACATAAAAGGGACCCAAAACCCAATTGCAGAGATACTAGTGTATTCAAGAAAAAGCCACAGATCAAAGACCAGCACTCTCTCCCACAAATAGAGCTTGCAAGAAGCTATTAATATTCATAACAGATCTAGAGCTACAAAAGAAACTGGACAGCTATTGTTTAGTAAGAAATTAGTGTGAAAGTATAGGACATTAGTTGATAAAAGGATAGGAGGGCTTGCTGGGAGAACACAAAATGGGATATGTCAGTAAGTGGATCAAACAACAGAAGGACAAATCCTAAAATACAAGAGCAATAATTAAGACAGGGACTTGGAAGAGAGGTCTGAGTCCTAAACCAGATAACACTTTTCAAAGCATGGAAAGCACAAGTTAGAAGCTGGGCTTCTATGACTGACCCCATGATATATAGGTCTCATCAAAAAAGTACCATAAACTTATGGTAAAATAGTGGCTTGGCTGCTTCTATCCTGCGTGATACAAAGTTCTTTGGGAAATAAGCAAGAAGAGGGGAAACAGAAACAGGCTTTCCTGCTCCATCACCCAGAATCTATCTGCTTTTCAAAGTCATAAACATCAGAAGAAGCAAAGAGTGCAGTTCCATTGCGAAAGTTTTCCAGCAATGTTTTTAAATTTAAACAAAGCTGCATAGTATTCTGGATCATTTTTAGAAAATTGATGTGAGAATTTCAAAGGGAAGAAGGGTCACTGATCATCCTCAGCCTGGCCTGAAAGCAGGCATACAAATGCCTTAAATTAGAGCAAAGCAGTGCAAATGTAAGTCCTGGGTTAGTAACCACAGACTGCACCACCAGCTCTTCTTCCTCTCTCGGGGACCTGTGCTGTGGTGCAGGTGTTTCAATGCTCACTTGGCTCAGACTAGGTTTTTGCCTTGTAATTTGGGTGTTGGGATGTTGTTCATTGAAGTATATCACTGATTTTTGTCTCTTATCATGGAACGTGCAGAGCATAGACATATTTTGCAGCACCACCTTCTTTGAAAGGTGACCAGGCTGACAGAGACAGGAGCTACACGAGGGTCAGAGTCCTGAGTGCAGAAAGCAGAGAGAGAAGAAAACAAAGGTAGTGAGATGTGAAGGTGCACATGGCTTTGTACAGGATGCATACTCCACTGCCACTCGGTAAGTGCCTAAGCAGTCTGACTAATTTGACATGGAAGCACTAATAAAATAAAAAGCTTCTCCAATTAGTGCATACTCTCTATTATTTCTGACTTGTGTTCTGACCCAGTCCCTTCCATATTCCTAATTGCCTGTGCTGCACTAAGTGGTATCGCCTTTCACACAATTTTATGAGCTGTGGTCTCCTGCAAGAGGAGAGATTTATCTGTAGCAGCCTCCATGATTGACCTGAAATGACACTGTTACTTCAACTGGTCAAACTGCATATTTAAAAACTATGGAATATCTGCAGAGATAGACTCCAGAGGAAGAGAGTGATCACCTCTTGGGACAGTGAGTCTTGTTCTCAGCTGGGCATCCTTTTGTATCTATCATGTTTGCTTCAAAGCTCTTCATAGTAGCAATGGGTTTTGTTTGGAGGGGGTTTTGTTGTTTTGGATTTTTTTTTAATTATTTTTTTTGTTGCCTTGAGGGAGAAAAGAGTGTTGGCATCAGCCAAGTAGCTCCTGACTCCACCAGATCTTTGGGACTGAAAAACTGCTGAAGTAAAGCTTATGGGTGTGCTGAAAGAGAATGGAAGTTCATTTGATGTTCTTTTGGTCTCTGTTTCTAGATACTGAGTCTTCTGTCTCTGGAAGGAGCAGTTGCCCTTTCAGTATTCAGTCTGGATATAAAATGTGTGGTGAAGATCTCTCTTCTTTCTCAAGAAAAAGATTTTGTAGCTATTCCTTCATTATTATTTCTTTCTTACTGGTTTAACCCCTATATGGCACAAATAAGGCATTTTCAATTCAGCTTTTGTTTTAAGGAAGCACATAGGCTGAGCAGTGGGACAAGATATCCCTCCATAAGAAGCCAAAAGTAGCACTAAATCTCCCTTAATATTCTGGTGGAGGCTTCATGTAGCACTCCTGAAATATCTGCTGGCTTTTCAGTGCTGTTCCTAAGAAATCCAGCAAAGGGCTGCTGGCGGAATGTAGCAGGACAAGGATGTAGCAGACATTTGATGACCAGAAAGACCTGCCAGGAGCTAAGGTACCTGGCCAGAAGCCACCTAGTGCAGGCACTGGAGAGATGGGTGTCTGAAAGTGCAGATACCCCTCGGCTGCTTTTTCCCAAATCTTTATATATCCTCTTCTCATTTTAGAAACTTGTGAGACTTTTGGAACACATCCCTGGAACATCACAGGGAGTGCTGGATCTCCAGCATCCAAGTAAGGTTATGGTTCACAAATGGTACCATCAAAAAATTCTGGTTGTACCACATCGGCACAACTCCTGCTATTTACTGCATGTATTTCAGTAAAGAGTTGCTTTTGACAAACCCAGCTGGTAGTGAATTTAAAACTATTTTTAAAGTTTCATAAGTGCTTTTAGGGCTCTTTTGCGTGCTGTCTGAGCTACATCGGAAGATGTCATAGTTTATCCCATAACTAACCAAAATATTTAATTTAATGATGGCTATAAAACAAGTTGCAACAAAGAGAAAACTGTTCTGAACTTTCCTAACACTGTATTCAGCAAATACTTGCTCTTTATCTGACATGCCATCATTTACTCCCTCAGCCCTCAGAGAACAGTAGGATAGCTGAACTATTGGTGTAGTAGAAGAAAAAATCACAGAAAGTAAAATGATATTTTGAAATTAATGATGTAGTTCATCTGATGCACTGAATGAAAAATGTAGAGTGAAAAGCTTAATGAAATTTTGAAAATATCTCCATTTCAGTCATAGAGTGTGTGATAGCCTTATATATACACAAATGATATGTCATACATGATCTGATGTGGTAAGTTTATGCAGAGAATACTTTACACACACATTCAAATGCTTAATAAATGCCTCTTTTCACTGCCTCTCTGGGTTTGGGCTTGTGTGTGTGCATGTGTGTTCATATACATGCATACAGAAGGGTTAGAAACAGGTACCCTTTTTCATTAAGTAAGTGACATTTTCATGCTAGTGCAGCATATACCTATCTATCTTCTTTCTGGCAAAGCTGTGAGCCTTTCAGTCAGCATCTGACTAAAGATCAATGAGAGAAAGCTTTTTGAAGGTGCTTTCAGGTCCTGCGGCAAGGGAGATGATCAGAAAGCTGCCATAAGCTTCGGACCCACTTGACAAATGAGGAACTATTTTGGCACTCTGTAAACTGCTGTCACATCAGTTAGAAACACTAATTAGAACTACTTTGCTGTTGAAAGTGTCCAGTGCATTAAATACCACTTCTGCTTATTGCAATTAGGTTATCCATTGACTTACACTTTATACCACAAGACTATCAAAGATGGAAATGCATAAGGGATTGTTTAATAATTTACGAGGGGAATTAGAACTGAATGGCAAATAGCTTTTGCCTGCTACCCTTTGACCTTTCATTCCTTGCAGAGCATGAAACTCACATGTGAAATGTGCTCATCCTTGGTTTTGTGTAGCTTGAGAAGAGTCAACAAACCCAGATGCACAAGCAAGCAAACATCAGATTTTGTCATCTCTTTCTCAGAGTGATGGGGAGATTAAGTGATGTGGGTAGCTTCTGAGAAGTAATTGGACATCATGGTACCATACAGTGTGTAAAGTGAGAGAATTTTACACACTCTCTGTACTGTTCTCTGAACTGGTTCTTGTTATTGATAAAGCAGCGAGACTTTGTTCAATAATTTATACCATGTGGTGTTGTTGATAATTTTTAATGCTGTTTCCTTTTCATACAGGACAAATTTGCAGATGATACAATCTAGTAAAAAAATGAAGCTATAAGGACTAAGACAACTTCATATTTTTGTTTTAAGGTTTAATTGTGAGCCCATAATATTTCAATATGCCTTAGGATTAAGAAAAAGAAAGCAAAAAGTTTCTCATGCTGTAAAAGACAGAAGTGGCCCAGCCATTAAGGTTGTTATGACTCTACATTGTACACAGAAGTTTTTAGCAGAGGGGAAAAAAGAAAATATCATTCCAAATAGATGGCTTGCAATCTAGCACACAACATAAAGTCATGAGGCTGCATTCCTCATTCTGCTTTTGTTACCTTGGTCTAAGAACTTATTTTTTCTGCTTGGTTTCCTACTGATGACATTAGTCCTTAATTCAGTTGTCAGGGTGTTAAAGATCAGGATTTTTAATTTGCTATTTTAAATATAAGACTGCAATCTTACCACTACTCTTACTTCTCAAGAGTTGGAATAATACTTTATAAGTGTCCTAGTTTGTGCCCTTCAGTTTTGATTCATGTTAACTGGGAGAAGGAAAAGAACTGGTTTGGTTTTTTAATGAGATTAATTTGAAAACCGAACCCAAAGATGATGCAACAGAATGTATCTTGATGTGACATGCAGAGCTGTCTGAGGCTTGCTTTGGTTTGGAGCAGTTCAGCTCTTTGGTCCCTGGGGAGAGCTGCACATGCTGCTTCAAGTGGCTCTGTTCCTCTGGCTGCCATAGCAGGAGCATGACTGAGACATTATTTTTTTCAGAAATTCACTGCAGTGTTGAGAGTTTCTGGATATTAGGGAGGTCCAGATCCATATGGGAGCTATGGAAAACTTTTGAGGTTCAGCTGCGAATCTGCCATTGCAGCCAGCAAAGTTGCTATTGATGCTGTTGGAGCCAAGAAGAAACGCCTGGGCAGGAGGAGCAGAAGCTATATGCATGTCCCAGCCTGAGGCTTTGTTTCCTTCATTTCTAATTGTCTACTGCCTTCTTCTAAGACTGGTAACCTTAGACCGGAGAGAAAAAGAGGATTATTTTTAAGCATGATGAAATTTAACTTGTAATTGCTGTTTCCGCAGCAGCCAATTGAGAGGTAAGAGCATAGCTTTACCAGGCAGCTCCTAATCTCTGGGATTTACAGATGCTGAAAGTGAGCAGAAAATCAGGGCTGCAGTAACCTAGCTGCAGTGCAAGTGCAACACATGTTCACAGATATCCACACTAAAAACACAATATTCCTAGCAAATTTTGCATCTCCTGCCCAACTTTGAAAACACTCACCGTTTGATGTTTGTGTCAGGTTTCACCTAGCATTAGTCAGACCCTCATTGTATTTAATGTCACTTTTGGTATCTGTCTGTTTGAGACAGGGTGTCATAATATATTCCATTGCTGGCAAGTTTCAGCAGGGAAGCAGTAACTTATGCATTGCTGTTTCCCATGAGGTTTCATGTTCCTGTAAAATCAGCCACTTAGAAAAACCCTACAGTATCAATTTAACTTGCTATTACACATGAAACTGCTAAAACAATCCCTGTAAAAAACAGCACTTCTTCAGATGGCCAGTGCTGTATGACGTGCATCACAATGCTGCTTTGTCCTCTAACAACATTTTAAAAGCCAGTACTGATTTAGGTTTTTCCTTCATTTAAAGCCCCTCTATGGTGGCTGGCCAAATTTCTTCAATTCTAAGGAGTTATCTGGCTTTCCTAAGTACCAAGTGTGCTGTAGTACCTATTGAAAGCTTGTGCTCAAACAAAATGTGCTGTACAAAGAGAGTTCACTTCTTGCTCAGCCTTTTGCTCTTCAGAAACAGCAAATGCTCCCAGCCCTGAACACAGGCATGCATGGAGCTCCTCTCTCTCCTGAACTTGTTTTACTGCCCGCTGTTTGCCAGCAATGCAGGTGCAGCACACTGGCTGCTGAAGGCCAAATGTGAGACGTTTGTGTTGGCAAAGACTATTGAATCATAGTCACTCCGGCACAAGTGTTGGATTTTCTGTACTAGAGCATTGGTCATGTTATTCAAATTCACATGTATTTTCCAGAGTAAGCCCAGAGTAAATCATCAAAAACACACCACACCTGGTTAGAATGTTCTGGAAAAAGTGTTTGTTGCCCACTAGGGAGAGTTTGGCTCTTTCTGTAGAAAAAAGGTTTACCTGCCAAATATCTTGGTTTGTGTTTCCTTCTCCACCTGTTACTAATTTTAACATGTCCCTCAATTGAGAGGTATTAAAACTTTTACAAATGACTGTGGAAAAAAGTATGGACATGTCCAAGAGCTGATGCAGGGGTAGGGAGCTTGACCATTCAAGTTTGTGTCTGATGGGGGGTGTCTGGGTGGTCTTTGCCCCTTTCCCCTATTAGAAAGCGGTATGTGTTTGGGAGGACTCTTCCAGTCCCCTCCTAACTGCTCCCAGGTCTTCCATGGAGCTACTGGGGCTCCCACTCCTACTTGAGGCTCCGAGGCCAGTCTGATTTAGCTGCTCTTGGTGCTGAGGATGTGTAATTATGCAGCAAGGTTATTTTTCTAATCTGATAGAAAATAGTTAATATATTAATTTTGTTTCACTTAACCAGTGTATGTATTCTCCCAACAGAAGCATACATGGCCAGAACAGCCCACTTGAATGCAGTTGCCTTGGGAAGCAAAGGCTCTTTCTAAATTAGAACTGGACCAGAGGTAAGGAATTCTGTGCTCTGAATTAGTGGGGCAGCCAAACTCTTTCTATCCGCTTTTCTTGCCTGAAAAATGCTCGTGAACTGTGTCTGGACTTAGTCCCTTAAAACTTGTGTAGATGGAAAAATTCCAGTGAGTATTTTAAAATGGTATTTGAAAATAAATACAGGGTATATAAAAATACTGAATAAGCAGCTGAGCAGGAGAAAACTCTAAGAAAAATTGCTACTGTGTAAAGATATATAGTTGCAACAGTAGACTGATACCCAATAATTTACTACTAAGTTCTAAAAACCAGATGACTGTAAAGTGTTTGCTAAACCATTCTTTTTCATCTGACATGTGGTTGGATTATGTGAACTGACTCACCATTTAAATGGGGCCACTGAGATTGGTGAGTTATTGATTCAGACAATCCTTGACCCCAGGGATAACACTTGATGTAACAGAGGTAGCTGACTTTTAGGCTAGAATTCTACATCTCTCTCTGCATTTGTGTTATTTGACAACACTGAAAACAAAAAGATTAGGGAAGCAAAGAATGAGTTAATACCAGCAAAGTCAAGCAACTTCTTTGATAAAATAGTGCTGGTGCTCTCCAGAAGAAAAATTGAGAGGTACTGAGACTTCAGTCCTTTGGATTCAAATTCTTTTCAAGAAAAATTCTTTTCAAGAAAGCTATCAGGGGGCACTTGCCAGGATGCCTTCAGGACCTTTTCTTTGCAGAGAAACTCCAAAATAACAAATGAGTAATGCAGCAGACTGCTGATCCCAGATGAAACTGAAAACTTGCACTTGTTTCTGTTTTAGGAATATCATCCCTAGGCCTGTTTGTAGTCCAGGCACTGTGTGTACCTTCTCAACCTGTCATTTATCGAATTCCAAAGATATCAGTCTTCAGACATTAAACAGGTAGTCTGGCACTTGTCCGGCAGGTACTGGATGATACTGCAGCTGTTGAACAAGTACTTCATCAAAAATTATTTTCTGCCTTTTTATCAGATTTTTCAAATCCCAGGTTGCAAATCAGTTGCTTCCTTTTTAGTTACATGGAAGCAAAATGAGATGCACCTGAATACTTTTAAAAATAATTATTTCTAATACTATTTACCAAGGGAAACATCCATCCATCCTTAAGTCTTCCTCTGTAGACTACAGCACTCACTCCTTTCTTACTCTTTCATATGCAAACACTATATCGATGTTATAATCACTGAGCGTAAGCCAAGTAAAAGCAAAATCTGATGTATTAACAATGAAAACATTCTTCTGAAGAAAAACATGAATTACCATGGGATTTTTGCTAGGATTATACTAAGAGCCTCAGAACTTGTCTCTGAAAGACTTATTCTTCTGATCAAAGTGAACATTCCGTTTTTCTATGCCTTTTTCCGAAACAGGTTGAAGAATGATCTCTTTATATGCACAGTTTCTCCTAGGCACAAAATTTCACTAAAATCATTTAGGAAAAGGGCAATTGGCAATGTCTTAGGGGTAATCTTCCTGTAGTCCTCCAGTCTATTGAAACAGGATGTAAACAGACTTGGTCTTTGAGAGCCTGAAATCTCCCCCTCTGGATAGTGGTGTGAAAACAAATCCCTTTCGGTGTGGGGGTATCTGCACAGAACGGCTGAGGTGTGCTCTTCTTGCAGAGCAGCAGCTGCTACATTCACACTACATGGCTGGTAGGTTCCATGGTGGGAGAAAGTCAAATGTGGATCCCTATGGGATCTACATATGCTAGACTTTGGAGAAATTTCTCTTGTAGTTTCAGACAGCTCCAAGTCACGTGCTGACCTTTTGAAGGATTTCTTGAGCTGTGAGTCTGAAAGCACTGGTGTTAGTTGTGACAGTTCTGAATGGGTTGCACACAATATGTTTCATTTGCTTTTACGTGTTTAGATGATGGTTCACTATTGCCAAGTGGTGGCAGGCAAAAAAAATTATCAAAAAGGGGTATGACAGGGATGCAAGGCAAAGCTATGTGTGCAGAAACATTACTTTCCTTTCAGGACACAGGACTGTGTCACTGAACTAACGGATAACATATTATACAACAGGCCTGCCAATGTCCAAAAAATGCAGTGACCATGTCCTACTATGATCTGTAACTCAAGTCAAGGTACAGTCAGACAGTACAGTTTCATTTTTTTTCTAGTGGTAAAAAAAAATCCAGTAAAATCTTCACAATTATTCCTAGATGGATCAACATAGCATAAAACAGTAGTGCACAGATCAGATGAGTCATATTGAAGCTGACTCTACGCTGACAGTAAAATGCTTTCAGTTCAGCAAGTTCTTGAAGCACCTCATTTCCTATGAGCTAGGTTATTTTTTCATAAATTGTGGACAACAAATAAGTTTAGCCCTTGCCTTTGTTGCTGAATGGGGCAAGCTGATCTGTGAGTAATGGAGCAAACAGAGCAATCTGTTCCAGAGTCTCCACAAAGTTTACCATTGTTTGGGGAACGAATCAGTCCATTCTCTCCATGAAAGGGACAGTCACGCTTAGGAACTTGATTTGTTGCAATGATCTTCTTAAATGTATTGCATTGCTAGTGACATTCTCATTGATATGGGATCCTTTGTGTGCTTTGTATCAGTTTTATTTTCCTGCCAGGAAATTGAAACACCTGTATATGTAAGAAAGTCAATCTTTGATTCTTTCTAGCCTAGAAATGGGCCTACTAACATGTTTCAGATTAGACTGCATTCACAGTGGCATGGAACCAAGGTATAAAAAGCTTGGTAAGGATTTTACCCCATCTTTCTATTACAGAGTTAATTTTCATCTTAAAATTAACTCTACTTATTTAGGGCATGAGTAGTCTTTTGGGAGCTCAGAGTGGTGTTTGGAAGGGCATGAGTTTTGCCACACTTAGGTGGTTGCTAGATTGGAGCTGGTTAAGTGCTTCCTCTAAACTAAGACAGGACTAAGAGAGAAATCTAACTTGTGAGTTCATGTGATTTGATTAGTACTAACCTGAAAGCCCACTCCTCCCCAAGAGGAAAGATCTAGTTTTACAGGGAATTCCTACCTGGACCATGTAATTCTAAAATAAATAGTACACATCTGTATTAAGAAACCTTTAATCAAAAGAAAGAAAAATGAAGACAGAATTGAAAAATAAAGAGGAGGAAGAGGTAAAGGGAACGAAGTTGATAAAAGCACCTCTATCAAAAAGGATGTGGGGAAATGGAGAATGCTGGAATTTCCTTTCTAATGAACAGCAGTTTTTTCCTTTCTAATGAACAGCAGTTTTTTCCTTTCCCTGTTAAAAGGAGTATATCACATATATATATATATATATATAAATATATTATATATAATATATATATAAAGTCATTCACCATTGTCAGGTGTTACAATAGCTACCGGATAGACAGTGAGTAAGAGCTCACTTCTCCAAATGCCCCAGGACCTTGAAAAGGGTATGTGAAGAGGACTGCATATATGTGGCAGGGAAACAGCCAGCCACAGACTGATGATGGTAAGGAAATGCTGGTAGCCCCCATTCTTCACTGTCTGGCAATGTGGATCGCTACAGGATCAGAGATGAAGACCCTGTTCGGTTCAGCAGTAGGCACTGAGACTGTTTGCTCTCTTGTATAGGACTGTTGACATACTGGTCTCTTCTCAGCCCAGGAAAAACCTAATCAAATAACTTCTCTTTCCATGGCAGCACACACAAAGGTTAGGAAGATATGGTAGACACAAGGGCTATCCTTATATGTCCTTATAGTTATCCTTACACCATTACCCTAACCTCCCTCTAGAGCCAGTAGGGCTGCAGTCACTGGTGCTCAGCTCAAAGCTTTTGTGGTCTCCTCCAGGATCTTTCCATTCTAGGGGTTATCTTGCATGGTCAGACTGGCTGGGTGCAAGCGAATCCCAGAGGTCAAGGCTTCATACAGCACCTGCCCTGTAGCTTGGGGAGGAAAGCTGGAAGTGTCAGCCTACTGACTGAGAAACAGCAGTGTAAAGAAAATTGAAGACATGTTTTCTTTAAGATTGCTTATAAATCTTAGCTGTTTTAGGGCAGACTCATTATGGTCTAAGGCCAGCTTCATTATGTTTGGGACAGTGCCCCTATTGCTCCTGAGCAGCAAGGCATGCTGAGCTGGGGTGTCTTGGCTTCTGCTTGGTAGGACATCTGTGACTCTCCCAAGTGCTTGTGTTGCACCTTCTGCACATTATAGAGCATTTCTGCCAGCCACATCCTACAGAACTGCCCTGATCTTCTAGTGACCAGAGCCCTGCAGCTCTCTGCACCTTGCCTACTAATAACCCAGCATATGCCTCCTTTGGCAGGGGAAAAAGGGACTTAGCCAAGGCTTTTGAACATCTCAAGAGCTGTACAGAGTTGGTGCTGAGTCACTAGTGTAAATCCCAAATGTCCTCTGGAGGCTGGAAACACCTCCCTGAGCCACTTCAGCTGAGAGGTAGATGAACCTGAATCATCAGCTTAAGAAGAGGCTTGAAAATGCTTGTGAGAAGTTGCTGCTGTGGAAGGGGTTAATTTTTCCTCTGATTTTGCTTGTTTTACTCTTCATTTTCTCTTTGGTCCTCAGAGAGGAATGTGGGCTCAGCTTACAATGAATTAGGACTAGACCAAATTCTTTTTAAGAAAAGCTTGAGATTCCAGGCAAGGATTTTTTCCCTTTTGTCTTGTTTTCTGTAGAAGATGCTCATTAAAAGGAGAGTCTGACTTTCAAGAGCAGGTCTATTAGAGAGGTAGAAAGCAACTCTAAAGCTTGACTTTGGATCCTGATTTCCTCCAAAGTCTGTGCTGAAATTCAGATTTAGGTGGGCCTAATGAGCGTTGCTCAGAAATATGCCATGCAGAATATTTCTGGGCTACACCAGGCTCAATTAGCTCCTGGCAGCTTTTGGTGGTAATGTTTTGAAGCTCAGTCTGTGGGGTGTTTTTTCAGGGGTCATTCAGCAGTGCCTCACCACAGAGAAGAGCACTATTGAACTCCTTGGAAAAGCTATGAAATTTCATACACTGGATGCAACCCCAGGAGACTAATCCAGCCCCAAACACTATCACTCTTAGATTTGTGTTTCATTCAAGAAGTCATGAAGCAATCTATTTTGCTAGGGGAAAAAAAAAATAATCATTATTTTATCATCATTCTGAGTACTTTCCATAGGAACAAAATTTATCAAAATGCCTGAGATCTTTGAGAAAGATCTCAATTGCGCAGAAAAGCATTTTACATTGATTGTGAACTCAGCCTTTCTTTGGGTTTTTCTGCTTGTCATTTTTACTTAAATACAAATATTAATGAAGACCTAAACGTGCCCTTTTACTATTGCCCTTTATTTTGCTTTTCTATAAAGATTGCTCATAATCCTACAGCTATCTTTTTCCACTCTAAAAGATTCTTGCTTCTTATTGCTGTCAGGATAATAATGCTGCATCATTCCACCTAAGTACCAATAAATAGAAATGCAGAGCCATGACTTCTATTCAAAAGCATGCAGGGTCCTTTGTATGTTTTGGTGTATATAAATGTATCTTTCAACTTGTAGCTGTAGTACAACATCTGAATTAAATCATGACTTATTCGTTCTGTTAAAGCTGTGTTGTCCTTGCCATTATCCCCTTTTCTAGTAAATGAGTACAATGAAAAATTGATTCTAGCTGTATTGGACTGCAGCAAAATAACAAAAGATGATTGTTACATTATCAAAGTCCTCTCTACATCCATAATATAAGAATCAAAAACACCTGTCTTTATCTTCTCAATCAATATTGCACCTGAGTCACATTTTCCTGGAAAACACTTTAAAGGTGTCCACTGTATGTTATTTAGATTTAACAAATGCATTATTCAGACTGTCTTCATTTATTTTGATTACCTGAGATTGCTCTGCCATCCCTGTGAGTTATAAAAAGCCTAATAGTAAATGCCACACTAGACTAGTATGTCAGTAACAATATCAGATGACTTCTCTTATGTGAAGCAGTATGACAGGTGAACAAGTACACTTTGTAAAATGTATGTGGAAACCTTGTATTCAAGGGGGACATTTCATGGCATGACACTCCTTTTCTAAAAGGTAGAGCAGGGCAGAGGGCTTCAGTTAACGGTAGCTCGAACAGTATGACCCAGTTGGAAGCAGATTTGGGGAAAGTGACAGTGAACATTGGAGTCTTATCCTTCTAGAAAGGATAAGCCAGTGTTAGATGCCTAAAACTGTCAGCTGTGCTTTACAGCCATGCTTTTTAATATTTTTAACAGGCGATGCTTAAGAGCAGCTAATTTACTGCATGTTTCAATAGCAGTCTGAAACTGTTGAGCATCTAGTAAGAACAGAGAAATAAGCGAGTAGCTCTAGAGACACGGCCATCATTTCAACATATGCATTTGCATATTCCATCTAATGCCTCAAGTCAGATGCCTAAAATTAGTAGATTTATTTGGATGTGTGGAAATAATTGTAATTTGTTTCACAGCAATCAATTTGTGATGCTTTGATTTCCCTTTCTACAGAATTAAATTATTAAGGGGCAAATACAATTTTCAAGATACTTTTTATCATTCTCTCTGCTTGAAGTTTTGGCAAGTTTGACACACTATAACCCAACATTCTGCCATGAGTAATAAATATTAAAAAAAAAAGCCAAACAAAAAACAAATTAAGTATGAGAAGTGGAAAGAAATGAAGGACAGCAGGCTAGTACCTTGCCTGGAAACATGACCATAACAGGGGCCTGTTTTCCATATCCACCAATTACCTGCAACCATTCTAGATGACAATAGTGGACTGAGTGAGGAGACTGTGTCTGTCAGGCTCTGTGTGGGGCCATGTTTGGAGGGCAGGGAGACAGATGAAGGGTTGAGCTGTTCTTCAGAGGTGCCTTCATGATCCTTCACCCACAGACCTGCTCTCTGGCAAGTCCCATAAGGCACAGGCTGATTGGAATTTTAGCAGCTCCATCCCAGTAGAAACAGTAAGGGCTCCTGCAATAGTGCTCAGTAAGGGGCATTTGCTCTAAGATTTGAGGCTGGTATCAGTCCTGCCCTAGGCAAAGGGAAGAGATGATGATCATCTGAGTCTGCTCCAGCTCTTCAGCTCCCTGACCAAGGTTCTGCTAGGGCAGAAAGGATGTCCTTGCTGTTCAGAAGAGGTCTTGCACTGCACTTGAATGATGTTTGTATTCCCCTCAAGATGCCTGATGGTGACCGCACAGCGTCATGACATGTGCTTGGGAAAGCAGATGAAAGCAAGCAGAAGTGTTCAAATTTTGGTTGGTGCCTAAGGTTGACTCATGCCGAACCCAGGGAAACACCTGAGCACCCCTGGCCCTGCAGAGCAAGAGGCCACCCCTGCTCCAGCAGTGAAAGCATCAAGGCCCTTGCCTACACCTCTCTTGCTTTTGGCATGAGTACCCATATTTTTTTCCATCCTCTGTCCTCATTTTGTTTCTTTGTTTGAAAACCTTGCTTTTTATTTTAGCAGAGGAATAAAAACAACTGCTTAAAAATTAACTTCAAAGCCCCTAGTCATTGCACAGCTACAAGCACAGAAGTATTCCCTTTCAATCTTTTAATCTTGATTTTTTTTAATTTTTTTTTTTTTTTTTTACAGCTGGGCACAGAAAGATTGTACTGATAAATCAGAAGCCAAGCTGTACCATGCCTGCACACAGCCAGTGGTCTAAGTGTGCCCTGCTGCTGCAGCATGCTTTGGGACCCCCCCATTCATGCCCCATTGACTTATCAGTGCAGCGTCTATCTGTGATTGAGCAAAGCTGTGACATTTCCTCACTGGTTTGTGCTAGTTCCTCAGGCCCCAGAGGGGTCAGACCTTGCTGTGACTGCATACATGGGGGCACCCAAATGAGAGGGGAGTAGAAGAGCCAGTGCAAGTGCAAAGCCTGCTCTTCAGCTGTCCTGGCTGATTATGGGGCTAGCTCAGCAATATCTGAAGTTTACCTTGGCTCAGATGAGACCTTGAGTGCCAGGATGCCTATGTCAAGCATTTTTAACCTTCAAGTGGCAACATCACATTGATACCCTGATGACAACAGGCTTTCTCAGGAGCTGGGCGCACCTCTGCTGCCAGGACAGCTTTGCCAGTGGCATTTTGGAGCTTCTACTTCTGATCCCAGACAGAACAAAGGGAAGAAGGAGAACAAGAAGTGAGAAAGTAGGTGGAAAAAATGTATCTGGATCTGGGTAACAGCAATTCCTATTGGAAGTCAACCTCTGTCCATCTGTCTGACCCTCGCTCTGCATACCTGTCCCCTACTCAGGGGTGTACACAGAGGATGTCTTGGCTGCATTTCTTTCTCTGCTCATGCCATGAGTGCTCAGCAGGCTCTGCCTGTGCGGGGCACTGTGCGTGGTAGGAGGGGGCTGTACACCTGGGTCTGTGGGAACCTGTACTCTGCTGTCTGCAGAAATGAACGGTGAAGCTGCTGCTTAGCTCTAGCCCTTAATATATTCATGTTTCCTTATCAATGCAACTATAAAGCGAACTAAAAACTGAGTTTATGATGAGATTCTGGCTATCATTAAGGAATTTGGTACCTATTTAAAAAATATATGCAGGAGCATGTTGCTTATTATTTTAGGAACCTATGCAAATTTATCGATTTGCAGTAGGAAAAGCTTGCTGTGATGTGTAAATTAAGCCATTTAAATCATCTTGCATGCTAACTGGAGCACCAGCTCTGTTTATTCGATGAATTACCTACCATAGTTTTATAGTTGCACTTATGGTCCTTGCTAGGCAAAAGAGCTAGCTGCTGTTCTCCTGCTTGTCTTTACCAGCAGATAACCCTCCTGCTGTCTGGGGTGGGTTTTGCTTGTTGCTATTTTATGGTGCCCCAAAGTGTGCCAGCTGCCTCTTTGGCCAGGCAGGACTGTCTCTCCCTGGTAGAAGAGGACACAGTGGCCTTGAGTGGAGGGCAGTCTGCAGCCAGGACAGCAGTGGCTATGTCAAGCTCTGCTTTTGATTGCTACAGATGACTTAACAAATCTCTCTCTATGGGCAGAGTTTCCACTTAAATACTTCTGTAAAGTGTGATAAGGGATATCTTCAGCTTCATTCCCAACCCAAGTCACCAGTGGGTCAGATATAATTGGAGATTAGACAGACCCTAAATTTTTTTCATGTCCTTGCACAATAACATTTGGAAGCTGCTTTAAAGATGGACCAAGGGATATATTAACACATAAATCCTGCAGATAGTTGTATTAGTTCTCAGGCAAACATACAATTGCACGTACAGTCCCACCCAGTATCTTTTGCACCAGAGCTGGGCTATTGTTACCTGAAGTACATAGGTGTGCTTGTAAACGTTTGCAGACACACGCAACTGAAGTCTGAGGTAGCATAAGACATTCCCTGGAATCCCTAACTTAGGCTCTGTCCTCAAAGAGGGGACTAATAAATGAGGTCTCCTTTAACAGGTGCTCTTCACTAAACAAAAAATTGAGATGAAAATTTTCTGGAGTGGATTGGCTTTTCCCTTCAACTATGTTTCATGCTAACATCGTTGCTTAGGCTTTTTCCTAACAATAGAACTAGAATCATTCAGTAATTGAGGGATTATTTGATTATTTGATGCAGGAATAATGCACGTATCCATCAGGGCAAAACCACCCTGACTTTTGAAAGCCTTGTACATGACGCATGTAGCATTTGACCATTTAGAAAACTACAGGCTTTTAGGACAACAGATCATTGGCTGAGCCACTTGATATTAAGATGAGTGGCTCAAAACTATAACTCAGTCCTGGTAGGCAATGCTGCATCCGTTCAGGGAAAATATGATGTTCTAAAACTTCCAGATGAAACAGAGAAAAAAAATTAAATGCAAATGTTAAAATGCATGTTTTAGTTCTCACATTTTGCAAATTTAAGAGGTGCTGAATTTTACTGACAGTTTTCTTGGCAGCAAGTTAATTCCAAAGATGCACATGCAAATATTTTTCAAAACTGAATTTTCAATTTTGCATGCATAAGGATTACTCCAGAAGTGCTGGCATACTCACTTGGTCACAGAAGAAAAGTAGTGTCGTGTGGCACGTCTGGCCAATCACAAGATAACTATGTATTTTTAATTTTAAATATTCTGATTAATCCACAGAGTAAAAAAATATAGTGAAAAGAAAGTCACTGAATATATTTGAATAACAAATTCAAGATGGTGTGATTGGCTTATATATATTCTCTAAGCAAGGAGAGACAAAATTAATCAAATAAATTATTCATTTTGAATTATTTGTTCAGCTCTGTTTTTACAAGTAAAGCCTAATACTGATGTCTGAATTTTGCAGTTTGCTACAAAAGCTCTCTTATCATGTGCCCTATCCTCCTGACACCCACCGCTTTGCTTTGTATCTGATTTGTTCACACATGAGCACTGTGTTGCTGTGATGGTGTGTCTTCTGTGAAAGAGTTCCTAAAAGCAATTAGGTCTTCAGTGGCAGGCACTGAAAGTCCAACGTGCTGGTTGACCAAAAGGCATTAGAAATGTAATGGTGCCCGTTACTACTCAATCATTACAACACAAATAGCATTCATCTGCCTGGCCTTTGAACAGAATTAGATTCAGGTTAGAGTGCATCAGTACACTTACCCTGAGAAGCACTCAGCGTGGCTGTCCTAATTGCACCCCAGATATCTAGACCATATTTAGATAGAGAATTTAATGGCTCTGCTACCAAAAGTCTGTTAGTCCTTTATTGTGTTTATTTTCATCTGAAAAACTAATCACTGTGTTCTCTGAGATAAATACAGTAATTAAAATATAATTCTTCTTTCTTTGATAGCTATGTGATGTTTTGTACTTGTCTACAGCCTTATTCCAAGCTCCTATAGGAGGGAAAGCACAAAGTTGGACTACTGAAGCATATATCAGCCTTCTGATATTGGTAAAGCACTGTGCTGAGAACCAAAAGAGGACAGCGAATTGCTAAGCCTGTGTGCCTCCTTGGCAGACCAGTGCTGGGTCAGGAACAGCAAAACATCCCTCGTGGTGGATAGGGAGTTGAGGGTGTGCTGGGGCATGTCAGGGCCCCATCATGGAGGGCAGTCTGCAGCTTGCTTGAAGCCCCAGGTCTCACCATTTCTGTAAAGCAAAGCAGCAAGGTGCTAGAGCAACATTTTCCTTCATCTGCTATGGGTGAGCGGTGGAATGACAATTGATGCTACAGCACAGTTGTCCTGAGGGGAATTTAAAGTGCTAAATGGTATGTCTCTGCTCCAAAACCCACCCTGTGAGGCTCAGGGCTTTGATCAGAGCCTGCCAGCCACATCTCGCTGCCCAGGCTTTGGCCAGGACTGGTGTGGAGGCAGGTTGTGACAGAGCTGGCAAAACCTGGAGCAGTATGGTCAGCTCATTTCATAAATGCTGCCAGATGATTGTGAATTTCGTTGCCAAACCTGACTGTGTTTGAAACACGAAAGTGCACAAATGTAAGTGGCACTGTCAGCTCTCTAAAAATCACATTTTTGGAAGACTGTAATACTTCTTCTGTTCCATATGTGGAGGGATTTTTATGAAATGTTCCAGGCAGAAAGTGAAAAACTCTGTGGTGTACTGGCACGATAAAGCTATCTTGCATGAATGCAGTGCTTTCCACTTAAAGTGACTTGCATAAGTGGAAATATTATCCCCATTTTGCTGATGAAGAAACTGAAGCCCAGCATTTCCTTTGAGTCACATCCAGCGAGCAAGGATAAAGCCAAGAATGAATGTGCTGACATGCAGGATTTCCCATTGCCACCAGACAGGTTGTCGCCACTGAAAATATTTCATTCTGACTTTATAGTTGTCTTCTCCCTGATTAAAGCACCATCTTACTAACCACTTTATTGCCACAGGATAGAAAAAAGATTGTCAGTATTAGCTCCAGTCTGCTCTCCAAAGCATCTCTTAATATAGTGGGAGACTTTGCAAGCTTTACTTGCGATGACTGGACACAGCAGAGAAGAGGCAGTGTCCTAAATCAGCTGATGCAACTGGTGCATGCACTAAATCTGTATCTGTGCAGGTCTACAATATATGGAAGGCAGCAAAATGTGGCTCCTGGAAGACTTATGTTGTCTAATAGGAATCATTATAGCTTTGGTTAGAATTGTTAACAATTCAGCAAAATTATATGAGACATAATTATGTGAGTTATTGATTGATGCGTGTTAAGAAAGACCTCCTTTTATAGGTCATTATGAAATGTTATTGGTCCCTCTGAGTGCATCAATAAAATCATTTATTTCTTCACATGGATACTAAAGAAGACTTAGAAAGATGCCATGTGCAGAAAGCTGCTTGTGCCAGTAAATTATATTTACATCTGCTGCATATGGATAGGCGGGATACAAGCCAAGTATGTGATGGTGGGAAGCAGCTTGCTGCTTCTGTTTTGGGAAAGTTCATCGCGGTTGAAATTTTGGACAAATTAGATTCTGAATCAAACTAGAGAGACAGCAGCAGATGAGCTCAAAACTTTGGTTGCTCCAGAAACTCCATTCAGAATAATATACTATCTCACGTGTCTTATCTTTCCATGAAAGTTTCGAGGACATTTTCTGGTTGCTGATGGGAGCAGGGGAGAAGAGAGGATCTTGCACTGAAAGGGAGAAAACCACACATAATCTGTTTCACTCTGAGTTTTGTGTTTGGAAAATGGAGGACATGGAAGAAGTCCATCTTTGCTGTCATTTGGATACAACTGTAAGAAAAATTAAGAAGGTATGGAAGTCAAACTATGCCAATGGTGAATCTGGTCTTCTGCACTGGTTTGTGGCTAAACACAATATAGCCTATAGACAAATTCAACTACAGTTTTTGGACAAAGTGTAAGGCTTGGAGATGAAGGATACGGAGACGGGTGTTTTGTTTTCAGAGGCAAATGAGTGCAGTAATTTTCCTGGTACAAAACCACGGCTGAACAGAGGCCTCCTGGCAAGGTCCTCTTGCCTAGTTTTGCACTTTTTTAGGCTCTTGTCTTGCTGCCACCTCCCTTCATTGAGCAGCGGCTGTGGGCTGGCAGGGAATAACTTGGGGTGTTACCATCAGGGACCAAGGTCTGACCTGCGCTCCAGGTTTCCCCCCCTGGGGAGGAACTTCTGCTGGGACAGGAGGAGTTCAGGCAGGAGCTGCGGGGGCGTGGGCAGGGAGCAGGCTTTGCCTTTGCTGGTTGTGCATTTTGCCCTTCTGGACAAGCTATAAACTGGGTCTGCCTGCTCGTGCTGTGCCCGAGACAGGGTGAAAGCACACTGTCCAGGGGATCCAGCTGGTGATGCAGCCTGCTGATTGCTGTTGTGAATCAGGAACACAGTCAGACCCTGCCACTGTTTTGCAGTGCAGAAAAAACGGCCTTTTCTTGAGAGAACATGATAAAAATTGACTCTGGCTGAACCTCCAAATCACCTGAGGTTGGATTAGAGACTCAAGCAAGCAGAGCCACTGCTTCTATAACCCAAATAATGTCTGAAATGCAGCTAGCTGGAAATGACTGCACTGCACGCATGGGAAAACCTAAACATAGGAGGACGGAGAAAAAGGAAGGACTTTTCAGGCACTGTACTGATAGTTTGTTGACTTGTAGCTGTTACACAAGGAGAGCTGGCTGAAAGGTCACTGGGTGCTTTCAGGCTTGGCAGCTGATGGGTAAGATGTGTGTTACTGCGAGCAGGCTGTGTGTGGCTGTCCTCTGCTTGCTGGGAATGAAAGCCCCACTTGCTGGCAGTGGTGGCAGAGGGGTTCGGGGGAGGCAAAGATCCTCAGCATTGCTGATGTTGGTGGAGAGAACAACAGGGCATTTCTGCAGCATTCTGCACCTTGCCTGTGTTTGGCAGTGCCCGCCCAGCAACCAGTGGGCCTGGCTTTGTCCAGTCATGGACACATGCTGATCCCTGTGCATTCCCTGGTCAGGGAACCTCTGATCTCATCATGAAGCATCCTGCAAGGATGCCACTACCAGCCTTTGCTGCCCAGGGGTGTACCTGTGGATTGTCTCACAGCACCTACCTCTGTTTCTCCTGCAGGTATTTCACTTTAATCCACTGAGTCAGACTCAGCCCATGACAGCTCAGCATAGTAAATCACAAACAGTGAAGATGACAATTTTGCAAATCTAAAATAATGTTTTCCTGCCACAGATACAGAGTGGAGACCAAAGGTGACCGAAGACCCTTTCTCAAGCCCTAGCAGGGCACCTGAGGCGGAGGCTGAAGCAAATCTGGCTCTGCAGGCAGGCTTCTGCCTTAAATTCAGTGACTCCTGGCAAGTAAAATTACAGCAAGTACCATAGCCATTTGCAGAGGTAAATGCACATATTTCAGCAGTAAAATGCAAATGTGTCTGGTGTAGTCCCCCAAAGTGCACGCTCCTGATGATGCCACTTGTTTGTGTCTATCCAATTTTGGATTATGTTTGCCTCTCAAATTTTAATAATTTTGACAAGTTAATTTCAGTCTGTTCTGGAAAAGGAAAGTAGCTACAAGGAATAAAAAAAAAAAAAAGGGAGGAGTGAAATGCTCAGGCAAGGTTAATAGCATAATACTGCATGGCAAGTTACTTACATTTTGAAACTATTGAAAATGTTAATGTTCAAGGATTTTTTTTGCCCAGAGAAAAGAACATAGTGTCAACTGAACAGTGACTGAAGGTCCTGGAGCAGCCAGAGTGTGTGCTGTTGGAAAGTGCCACATTTAGGCTAAAACAAAGGGCCTCGAAAAAGATAAAACAATAATTAAAATTCTTAGATTATCAGTGGAAGAATATTGTAGTTATTTTCTTTCTGTGTCTTCAGTGCAATGGCTACAGGTCTCCAGGTCAGTCTGGTGCAACCTGGTGCAGGTTATGCAGCCAGAAAAACCTCTCAAGTGGCTGATCCTGCAGCCTGAGGGAGGGCTGGCAGATGGCTGACTCTGCTCTGCCCTTAGGTTTCTTCTGCCCGCCTGCCCTTTGCCCTCTCTGGCCATACTGTTCCCACCAAACCATGGGAACAAATGCTATTTGTTTTGATGTGTGTCAGTACAAGCCCTGGGCTCTGGAGGTTATCTCCAAGGCTGTTTCTTTCAATAAAGGGCACACCCCTCTCCCTCCTGGGCTGCTGCGACCAGTACAACATTTCTCTTTAGCTGGAGGGAATAGTTGAGCCTATGAGTAAAATCTGCCACACCAGAGATGGGGCGGCTCCCAGCAGGTCTCAGAGGAGATGGCATGTGGCCCCCAGGCTCTGCTCTGGTTCCAGAGCTCCCTGGCAAGCCCTGCTCCTGTTGCCCAGCTCCTCTGTGGCCAGGTGCCCCAGGCACATGCTCCACACCCCTGCCTTGAGCATCTCTGGCTGCAGAGGGAAGCTCTCATGCTTCCCCCATCCTGTCCCCTCCTCTACAGGTGATGAATATTTGGGTGTGTAAATTAAGAGAAAATTTAAGAAAAATTGGCTAGAGAAATTAAAACTGCCTCAGGCAGCTTAACTTGTACAGCGACACATACAGTACTTAGCACCCTAGATTTCATTATTCTTAACAGCATAACTGGAGTCCTATTTTCACACATTAAATATTCTTGGATTTTTTTCCCCAATGAGCAGACATATGATTTTTTTTCTCTGTCATCAACATGCATGTTTTGTCCTTTCAGAGACTTTTTTCAAATTGGAATACAGATTAGTTTTACCTAGGATATAAAGAACTCCAATGCTTGATAGGGCCTCGATCCCTGTTTTTTATGGAAATGCATTGCTGTGGGGGCTATGGGGAGCTGCTCTCTGCTTAGCACTTCTGAGAGGAGAGCTGTGCAGGAATACACTATTTCACATCTTGGCTTTCACAGACAATGTGAAATTTGACTGTTTGCCATAAAAAACCTGTTTTCTTAAGTAGGAATGGGCATGCTCTTTTACTCTCCCAGGCCATGTCTGCAAACCCCTGAGAGCATGAAGGAAGTATCGAGAGGCAGGAACCAAACAACCAAGGCCCCACTGTATCTGCTTGAGGTAGACTGTGAGGGTATATATGAGGAGACTTTCAATGTCTGAGATTTCCACTTGGAAAGCATGAGGGGCAGAAACCTTCCCAGCAAGCCCTAGGGCAGGCGGACTACTGGGTAAAGTACCCGCTGTGTGGGTGGGAACTCACCAAAAAACCATTTGCTGAAGCAGACGGGTGGGGGGAGAGCTGGGGGCGGCCAGCCTGGGGAGGAGTTTGGGTGAGTCCTGTCACAGGCTTTGGGAGGATTGCCAGCATTGCTGTCGGTATTATCTTTGCATTTCCACTTCTTGGATAAGATAATGTGCATAATGAAACCTTGCGTGTCAGGTTTTCAGTTGAAGGAAGTATTTGCATGCACACATCCCTGCCTAGATCTTACTAGGCTGTTTGCTCACATCCTTCTGAAGCTCTAGAGCCTTTCAGGGCGAGATTTGGGCAACAGAGAAGAGAGCCAGGGAGTATGCCAGCTCACCAAACATGGGTGTCTGGATTTGGGGTTGCTGAGCAGCTTGCTAGGCTGCTCTGCTCTATTGTGTAAAGCCCTATAAACTGAAAACAAAGCTCGGAGCTGTTTGTGGGGCTGAATACCATCCTCGAGTTCCGATGCAGCTGTAAGATAGAGCATCTACTGCCCCTGTCTCTGTCTTGCATATCTTGCCCTCCCCTGACACTCCTGGGACTGTGGGTCCCTGATGCTGCTGTGCTGTCCTACATTCAGACATACCAGGCTACCTCACATGAAGTGTCGAGTGGCACTAGACATTCATGATTAGGGATCCAAATCCTTCCTTAATTGTCCTGGAGTCAGAGTGAGGGACTGTTCTGGTGCAGAGCATCATCTTTCCTAAGATGATCTTCAGATATCTACATCCTACTGCTTATTAAATTTAAGCCTCACCTGCTGGGATGATCTGGGCATATCTCATCTAAGTAATTCTTTGCTATTGCAGAGGGCTCAGATATACCTGGCAGCTTTGTCTGCTTCAACCAGTGAAGCACAATTTAATCTTAGGACTGGAAATGTTTTAGTCTAATGAAGTCTTTGAGTTTAGAGCATGGGTGAAATGTAGTAATCTATATGGTACAAGAGGTCAGACTAGATGAACTAATAGTCCCTTTTGGCCCTAAATTATGAAATTCAGAGAATGATTTCTAATAATGGATGCATTTGTAAAACTTGGATGCCTTGTCAGGAATAATCTGCAAACAGAAAACCAACTTGTTTTGTTAAGCAGACTGTGACAAACAGTTCTTCCAACTTTATGCTATGCAGACATGTATTTTTGGATATTCTTTGGGGGAAAAATCTACTGCAGTCAAATCTACATAGCCTGCAAGAAAAGAGTCTTAAACAAAACAAAAGATATATGTAGATTATGAAAGGTAGAGAATCAGGTTGGAATTCTAATGTAAATGTATGTCATTATTAGTAGAGATCACTTGTAAAGCAGTATTTTAACTTGAAGAGCCAAGAACTAGAATATTAAAGAGAACGTCTTTTTACATGTGCATTTAGAACAAAAGGTTCCCTGTCATTAGAAATGATATATAACAGTTGGATGAGGGTTGTTGTTTTCAGTGTTTGGTTTAAACACAATAAAGATGAACAAAATTAAAATATGTTCATTGATGCATGAGGATGAAGTCAAGATCAGAAGTACAATTTCCTAATTTTTAGATTTATTCAAAGACTCTTCCTTTGTATTAACTGCTAGAGACGTTTAATGAATGCTTAAAACCAAACACTGCTTCCCCCTGCCCACCCCCCCCACTGTGTTCAATGTGTTTCATACAGGCAACCTGATAAAAAGAATATCTAGGAGGAGGGGAAGGCAAAATCAAAGTTGATATATCAGAACATCTACTGCATGTCTAAATACAATGAAATTTGAACTGTGTGGGTGTATTCACTCATTTTAAAGAATGTTCATTGATTTTTAGTTTTATTATGTTTGGAATTGTGGTATGTTACACAAAGACCATTTTACTGATCTTTATGATTCCATAAAATCCTATAACAATTTGGATAAAACTGACTGCACTGTATTTTTTCTTTGTTTCTGCCGTTAGACTTTATGCTTAGCTCTACCTATAATGAGCACATGGACCTTTGTCCTGATCTCACTGAAAACTATAGTAACAGTGCTGCAGACTCAAAGGCATCCAGCCACAGGGTACATCCTGGACCGTTCAGCAAAGACACCTGGTTTGACCATGTGTGGAGTTGGGCTATGGACCAATGAAGCATGAAGCTGACATGAACTGAACCTGTGGTAACCACAAAGGCAGGGTACTGGAAAAGGGTTATCAGTATCTAGCAGATTTAAGTTGGTAAGGATCTGTGAGTAAATTTCCATGAGATTTCAGAAGTGCAATCCCCTGATCTGATGAAATTCTCTCCTCCAGCTACCTGTCTGACAGTCCACTTCCTGATGTGCACATGGAAAGAAGGATAAGCTTGATGAAAACCTGAGTCAGTGTCCAAGAAAAACTATGAGTTTTTCCTTTTTTTCCTACAAAGAAGATAATTGGATTGTAGTCAGAGGAAATTAAGACACAATATCTAGGAGTGCCAGATATAGCCAGGGAATGGTAAGAGGACTTAGAGCAGGGTAGTGGGAGTCCTGAGAGTTGAGGTATATTTATAACTCTGTAGACATCTCGCTGTGTGGACTTGGACAAAGTGCTCCAGATTGATGTGAATATCAGTAGCAATACATAAGACCCCTGTTGGCTTCCACAAGCTTTGAAGTATGTTTGAACCAGACTTCAGTGGCTCGGTAGGCACTGCACTACCTGCTCCTGTTCTCCCAGGCTACAGCACAGACCTCCTGTGTGGAACTGCAAGGCCAAAACTTTTTCTCCCCAAGACCCAGAGGAGGCAGAACAAGGATGCAAGGTATTGGACAGACAGGCTTTTGTGCTGAGAGACTGGACTTGCCTCTTGCCATGAGGTGAGACCTCCTGAGCCTTCCCCTCTCTTCCACTGGAGCTGGCAGTCAGGAGAGCCCCAGCATTGACCACTGCAGGGTCTGCATCCAGCCAAACCCACTTTTCTCCTTCTTTTAAAGGTGGGTGGGCTGCACTTCCATCTACAGCAAAGGACTAGAAAAGGTCGCTTTTATGGAAAGAGATCTCACCTGGTTGGGCACTTCTGCCTTGGGTGCCCAGAGCAATTTTCTCTGGGCACAGCAGGGTCTGTTGGGTACACTAGGACATGCCAGTAAGCCCTCCTGTGCCTATTAGCCTGTACTTGCAAGGAAGTTTGATAGGACAGGAATACTATGCAGCTGGAAGCCAGAGGGCACAAAAGGCCAGTTGCTACCAGGCACAGGTGAACCATCAGTGTAACCTGCACCTTCCGACCTGCTGTTGGCAGCTGTAAAGCTGCAACTGTTTTTCTTTTCCTTGAGTGAGGTTTCACACTATGATTTCATTTCACCTGATGGACGAGGCATGTTTCCTATAGTTAAGTTGAATAGACAGTGCATCATCCTGGCTACATTTTTCAAGGGTGTTTTTAAGTTTGTGCACACAGGTTTTCCACAAGGACCTGCTTTTCACTCACATTCCCCATTTGCTAAGTGATAACAACCAAATCATGCTACATTCAAACTCCTAAGCATAGAGATAAAAAAGATTTCCTGGGGAAGGGAGCTTACAGTCTAATTAGCTGATGGTGCTCCTCCTCAAACAGTTTGTACTTACGGATCAAAGGTTGAGGTAATTTAAGCACTGGCTTTCACCACAACAAGCACCCAGCGCTCAGCTAAAGTCAGGCAAAGCCCAGGCTTCCCAGACAGAGATCGTATGCCCTGTTACACCAACCGCTGTGGAGACCTTAAAACTGTTGCTATTATTGCTGATCCCAGCTGGAGAAGTTTTGGTGTCAGAAAAAAGCTCATGTTTAAAGAGATTGTTCTCTAATACAGGTATGTTTTGAAATCCTGGGTGAGATTTAGTAAAATCCGTGAAGGGAAAAGAGATGAAATTCTTTTCACCTCAGTATCCACAAAATTCCTAAACCAGAACAGACATCACACTGTTGTTAATAAGCTTGTCTCCATCTTACAGACAGACCAACACGTGTACACACTGTCTGTTGCACACCGGGAAGCTGGGTGACATGTCAGTGTGCCGGCGATGCCCTTGGCTGGATGCCAGTAACCCTGTGCCAGTGCAGTAAGTGCCATTGCTGCCCAACCTGCTTTCCTTTTCTTTTTCTTATTAGCTAAACGTGAGTCTTTGTTCAGCTACCATGCCAAGACCATAGGGGTTTGGAGCAGAGGGGATACAGAGACTGCTGTGTGCTGTGTGAGAGATGGGGCTGTGTGGGGCAGCAGAGGGTTCCTTGCCTCCTTAGTGGCAACTGCGCACAAAGTCATAATTAATTACCGCATGTATTACTACTGTCGACAGTCTCAACTGAATTACTGTACAAGGAGAAGAGGCCAGAAAAGGACAGTTTCTGATTTTGTGACACGAATGTCCTTCAGGAAACTCTGGTTGAAAGGGCAATGTTGGCAGTGTAAACATTAGGGGTGAGGAAGCCACACGCTGTTGGTGGTCCTGGTGCTTTGCCATGCTATTTATCTTTCCCAATTAACTTCTGGAGTGCTCTTGCTACAGCAGCACCAGTTCAATAGCTGTGTGTGGGAAGTCAGCAGTCCTGATGAAACAGCACAGCAGCATACTTCTACTAGATTTTTCAAAAAAAGATTTGTCAGGCTGCTGCCAGAACATATTCATGACTTCTTGAATGTGAACTGGTCTCTTTCAAGACACTAAGTTTTGTTCTTCAGAAATGCCCCATTTAACTCCAGAACAATGAGGCTGGGGGCAATGGGTTTGCTTTAACTAATTTGTTAATGAATTCTTCACCACCACTTTGTTTCTCATGTTGTCAAAACAAGAAGCTTATGCTTCAGGGAGAGTCTGGGTCATCTTATCTGGAGTCTTTCAATGCTAATTTTAAAATTTATTGAGGATATCAGTAATTTTGTCTGGTTTGAAAGGACAGAACTGCTATTATTTTTAATTTTCTTTTTCTTATTCCAAATTCTGCTGATTAACCTCCGCTTTTCAAAGTTGTTTCATTACTACATGGATTTAGTGTGTGTTTTGTGTGTTCAGGGTACTGAATTTCCTTTTATAGGTGCTTGCTGTTTTGCAGGGCATGCACCACAGACCCCTCATAATTTGGCTCAGTTTTGGACAAACAGTCCTGGTTTATGTGAGAAATAAATTTATCTTAGGTGATGTCTATCTCAATGGCCAGTAGAATAGTCTGTAAAAATGTCAGAGCTATGGTGTGTGTGAATTCTATTCTCTGACTGGCCTTAGTCTGCAGGTACAGTCAGAACCTCAACTTATGAGTGCCATACAAAGGGAAACTCTCCTCTTCATAGCTTCCCCGGCTGAAAACATCCATTTCCTTTTCCCTTGCTGGGAATATTGCAGTAGTCTTGCTGAGAAGCCAAGGACAGGAAAGTTGTGGTACAAATTCTACTACGCAGTTTTCAAGGGTGGTGTTTTTTGGACAACATTGTCTCTTGCATTCAGTTGTGCTCTCCCAAGGCCATGACATTATGGAGAGCATTAGAAGGTAGTATTTGTGTTAACAGGATTCAAATACACTCTGGTTTTTAGTCTGTTTTGCACCCACATTTAATGGTTCCCAGATTTTTGCGCCTGACTATAATTTACTGCTGGTGTGAATGTCAAGATGTAGCCATTTAGCTCACTGATTTGTGGGAGCAATGAGGTAATTTTATGCCTAGGTCCTCTCATTTGTACCTGCCAGCAACGCAGAGGTAGTCTTTCCTAATCAGGCATTAAAAGTTCTTCTTGATTAATCTCTGACTTTGTTGGAACCATTCCAGATTTCAGCCAGTGTAATTCATTTCAGGATCAGACCCATTAAGTGTTTTCCAATGACTAATATACTGTGTCATTCTTCTGCTCTTAAGGATTTCCAAAATCACAAAATGATTGGTGCAGATCTGGGAGATACATGGCTCTTCTGACTCCACTGGCATCTTCTCTCCCAATCTCCAACTTTGGGAGATTTGTCTGTAGGTGAAATTTCTTTATTTCTATTTCTTTCTGCATTCAGCTGGAAGCATTAACAAATGGTAAAGTGTGATACTGTCAATCCAGTGCTCTGTGTGGCCATGCAATCAGGACAGAAATAATTAACACAGAAAGTGGCCTGCCAGTATCCTGCTGAATGAAATTGGAAGGAGTTCAAATACAAAAAGATTTTTTAGCTTATCACTTCTGGGCTACACATAGCAATAGCCATTTGGAAGGACAACTGCCAGCTTCCATTTCAGATTGCTTGACAGCACTAACTAGAGCACTAAGAGCACCGCTCCATTTCAGCAGGGGCCATTAGCCAGATTTGGGATGCAAAGCATTATTTCCAGACAAGAGAAGAGATCAAAGAGGGGATCAGGAGCAGCTCTGATCTGTTGTGAGAAGGTGAATTTCTCTGAACATGGGAGGAAATGTGGTGTGAGGAGTGCCTCTTCTTTCTAACCTACCAGGAAACTGGTCATGATGTCCTGGCTGCATGGAGACCCCCTGCTCCCCTGTGTACCTGTTACTTCCTGCTGCTGCTTCCTGCCACTTCCCTGCCCCTGTCCCTGTCTGTCACAGCATGCCACCACACAGGGATGATGACTGGGCTTATGGGCATGTGCCCGAGTGTGTCACAGTGGCTGTGTCTGCGGGGTGATACAGGAGAGGGGAGGAATTCCTGAAGCTCTGAAGACCACTCTCCCCTTCCTCTTCCTGCTAGTTTCAAAGATGGTTAACGCAGCATGAAACAAAACAAATGGTGGCTGTAAAGGTTAAGAAATCTTCCTTAGGAGCAGGGATTTCTTCTGCTGGAGAGGTTACAACACCCTCTTCTACCATGGTGTTGGTTTGAGCACCCAGGTCGAGGTTAAAGACATGTATTTTGTATGACGCTGCTGTCCTTTAGCTCATTTTTCTGGCTTTCCCTCCTATAACACTTGCAGAGTCAACCTGCTGTAGCAGGTTCCCATGCAGAGAGTAAGAAAATAGTGCTTTACTTGCTGTAAACTGGTTATCTGTACTGATAAAAACTGCAGCTGTACAGACAAAATTTAGTTCTGTCCTGGCAAGCACAGAAGCTGCTGCATACCTTTTGTGCCCTACAATTAGTGCTTCACTTCGTCTCATATCTGCCTACATCAGGAATATACTTGGTGCTTTCAGTGTTTGCAGAAATGGCAAAGGAGAAGATGATTAGGAGAAACAAGGCAAGAGAAAAAATTAAGAGTAGCAAGCCTTTGAAATGGTTTTCCTCTGGAAATTGTTCAGACTGGTGAGCTGAGATGCCTGTGGTGAGACTGCATCACTCTGCCAGTTTTCATGTACAATGAATTGCACAGCATTTCTTCCAGAATCCCTAGTTCTGCCTTCTCACACTTAGTGATCCTGAGATGGTCCACCTGTATCTCTACCACTGGTATCTGTCGTGAACATACCATTACCCCAAGGTCTTACAGACCATGACCTGACTTTGTAAAGCCACTGGAGGCTTAAAGAGAAAAACTGCCATGCAGAAACTATGCATTGTTCATATTTACAGGTAAGTCTTGCCCTTCCTTTACTTCTCTTCTTTGGTTCCTGTTGAGCATGAAAATGATGATAAGCCTTCTCTCTTCGTTGAGAGGAGATGTTGTGATGGAGACCTGAGGGGAGAGGAAGAAGGATCTAGTTGAGTATTAACTTCAGAAAATGGCTTCATTAACTCCTTGTGAGAGTAGTGTTTCTCATTGACATTACATCACTTGCTTCCTATCAGGCAAGCTCTGTAATCTTGGCCTGCACATCTCAGAAGCCTTTCCTCTTAGAACCAGGTGTGGCTTGAGATGCTTTATTGAAACAGCACCTCAGTTATTATGAAGAATTTGACTTCAGGTTTTTCCATGACTTCCATCACATCTTTTTTTTTTTTTTTTTGAATTTGTACTGAATGCATGTATTTCCTTTTTCTCCTGCATCCTGAATCTAAGTTTTAAAATGGACCTTGCTTAATTTGACCTTATCTAGCTAATTTATCCTGTCCCTGTGTTTCTAAACACTGTTAAATGGAGTACGTTTCCTTGTATCTTCCCAAGTAACTAAGTCTCTTGCAAAATTCAAACCATCAAAACTGAGGGCGATAGAGAAGCTCCAAGAAATGAGTGAACTTAATATAAAAATTCATAATCATGTCAATTCCACTTTTTAAACAATTTCTGAAATGTTAGTTTGCTTGTATGGCTGGTCAGAAGCACAAAGGTTAGGTTAAGCTTCTTTCGTTAATGGTTTGGCTCAATGCACCCAGCAGTATAATGTATTTTATCAGTGAGGGAAATGATATTGGTTTAAGAGGTTTCATGTAACAGTCATATCCTGGCCAAATGTAATTTTGAAAACAATCAAGGCCATTATGGCTCACACAGAAAGAAAGATAAAGACAGATAGCTGTATATGGGTTTTTAATAAGTAATTCACCCTGGGTCTTGAAACATCAGATTGCCAAGTAATATTATTAATGTATAAGCATGTTGCTAAAATCATGTATTCTTTCCCATTGGTTGACTATAGATATGTTTCTGATGCAAATATCGTGTAAGTGTATTGAATCCGAGCTATGTAAATAGACTATATAGTACATCCATCAAGCAGTTGACTTGATTATTCCACACACTAAAGAGCATTTTCTGACATCAATCTACATTCTGCCTAAATAGAACATTTTTCACCAATGATATTATGCATCATTTACTGTATATTTGATACTAATTGTTCAGCATATCGATCACCTGTCACTCTGGGAGTTCAGTGATCTTTGCAACTTGTCCTGGCAACTTGGAAGTTACAGGCAGTTGGATACCCATTGTCTGTGGTAGCAGACTGACATTTCCTGGATGGTGCTGAAATCTTGCCCTGGGCACTCAGCATAGACAGGAGTTAAGTGGGGGTAAGGGCCTGCCAAATTGGTACTTGAAGAAAAGGAAAAAATTACAACCTTCTGATTTTCACAGAGATTAGGCTATGGCAGCACACAAACACACTGCAAAGATTAACAGATGTCACTTTTTCTGTCCCTTTCTGTTTGGAAGCAGTATTTTAGTAAAGGCTCAGGAGAAGGACTGACCAGTACCCCTTATATGGATGAACTATGCCATTTTGTTTTGTGAGTGCAGGATACAGAAGCTCTGCAATCTGCTTCTCTTGCAGAAGTGGTTAAAAGGGGGGATATCCAGGGAGCAAAGGCCACTTTTTTGCATGCAGAGTCTGCATACATGGCAGTTACCTGTCAAAAGATAGCCATATTAATAGCTAGGTCTTTTCCAACCTGGTTGATTCTATGGTTCTAAAGGACATGGCTCTAATGATCAGAAAAGCTTCAACCACCTGATAAAAAAAAAAATCTGTTTTAATATAAATATGTTCATCTCTCTGATCAATTTTAAATATCTACTTATATGTGAAAATGTGGAGATTCTTGTTATATAAATTTAACTGCAGCTGGAGGGGGGCTGTTAATATTGACTGTTCTTTATTTGTTAAAGCACATACATTATTGAACTCAAAAACTATTGGAAGCAAGGGCTTTAGAAATAGAAGAAGAATATATTGATTAAATAATTTCATTTGTTCAGCAGTTCTTTTACAACATTTTTTACAGCACAGAGTGGGGACTGTCTACTTGCCACACACTTTACTCATTGAGCAGGTCATGTCTTTGTTGTATTTTGCTTTATAACCCCTCTGTGTTCCAGGCCTTTCCTTCCTCAGACCATCAAAGCTTCTACTCCTCTCCATCTAAGTTTGCTAGCTTTTCTCCTCTCCAAATCTTTGCTTTAGTTCCAGGAGTGCTGGAATGCCTGCTGCCCAGTGTCAAGGCTTAGGGGCACAACCAGGGGCAGTCAAGCACAGAGGTACTGAACTGAGCTGCCCACAGGAAGGGGAAAAGAGAAGGCAGATTGAAATTTTTTTTGGTGACAAACAGTAAGTTTTCTGGAAAACAGCGTTTCAAGGGAATCAAAACTGTTAACAGGTTAGGATGAGACTCAACACTTTTTCAGCCAAGAAAAAGATACCTAAGAAGCGGCAGGTGGCAAGAGATTTTGAAAACCTTGAAACAATTCAATCTGACACTTAAAAAACCCGAACATGTTTACTCTGCTTTGAAATGTATTTTTCAATTCCAAACTGAACTGAAAAAGGGGAAAAGATCATGGAAAGGATTAAAATAACCCCAAACTTTAAGCAAAACTTTGTCTGGAGTTGAATGACAAGAACTGACTGATCTGATCTGAAAAAAAAAAACCACGGAAATTTTTTCAGTCACACAACTCAAAGTTGTGTTATTTTCCCAGCTTCACCCATTTTAGCCACTGATGACACAGACCAACTGTACTGAATGTTCAGACTGGCTGTTTCTTTTGCAACTTGACCCCTAAACTGTAGTCATCTGTTTCCACTCCTTCCCTGCATTTTGCCTTTTTTTTTTTTTTTTTTTAGAAGAGAGCTTCTTCAGATGAAAGGAACTGCACATTAACTCAAAAACTGGGCCAAAATCACTAATATAAAACAAAATTAATTGCAAGAAGCAGTATTACCACTATCTCAATGGCTTTGCTTTTCTCAAAATCATGATCCTACCTACACCGCTTCTATGGGGATGTGGTCTCCCTCCTGTCTCGGAATCAGCAACCTCAGAGGTGGAGGTTGTCAATGTTTCTCATGAATTCCTGACTCTGGGGTTTCAGACTCCTCCAAAAAGCTTCTCGGAGTCTTTCTGGGGACATCTATAACCCATCATCAAGCAAGTAAATGGAATTCTCATACTCAGGAACAGGACTGCCTTGCCTGTGTATGTTTTTCTTTGGATCTTTTCAGCTGTCATTGTGGAGACTTTCTTCCCAAGGGTTATTTATAAAAGATGCTTAGATTCAAGCAGTATGTGGGTTGTATGTATGTCTGGTAGTCCACACAGTGCACAGCCTGTAGCGGCTCCTTCCTTCTCTCTGCTCTCCCCTCCCATTCTCTGCCCAGTGCCTTGGCTGTCCCCTTCATCTCTGCCTCCCAGCTCCTTCCCTCCCACCCACTGATTCTGTCCTCCAAGACTGAAGGAATTTGCTGGATCCACAGCTGTTTTGGGAGGGAGAAAATTATGTAGCAGCAGCTGCAGCACCAGGCATAGCAGTGAATTACATGAGGATACAGATTATCTGAGCACTTGTTTCAGAGAGGTACAGCTTATCTCAGATGTAGACTCTGCATAAGCAGCATAGAAACGCTAGCAGCCCAAAATGATGCTGCTGCCTTGATTTATTTGGGTCCTTCTCTGCCAGGGCCAGCATGGCCTGTATGGGGAGGTGGGTGCAGCGGGGCTGGGGACAGCAAACAGATATCCTGCCTGCACCTCTGCCTGCCTGCCTGGTCCCATGCACGGTCATGGCACCTGGAGCAGCCAGTGTAAGCTCCTCAGGGCAGGAAATGTTTCCCTTACTTACCCATGAAGCATCATGCAGAGCAGCAGTGGTTTATAAATAATAGATGTTTAGAAACACTCGGGAAAAAAATCTTCTGCAGAATATACACAGTGAAACCTTACTGAGGCATCCGTGAGACTGCTGGAGCCATAGGCACGGTGAGCAAAACCGTAATGTCCCCCCATTCATCTCTCTAACAGTCATCACTCTCTGCTTTACATAGCTGTTTACTTTTCCAGGCATCTTATGCCATAACATTAAGACACAACAGGGTGTGCTTTACTGGGACATTAATAATACATCGGGTGCATTGTGAGCCATGACTGCAAAGGCTGAATGACTTCAATAGCCCAAGAAATGTATTAATGTTCTGGTAAACCATATCCGAGAGTGGTAATTCAGGTTTTATTTTGTCATTTTATTAATGACGCAACTGATGTGGTGTTATGTGTGACGCCGTCTAATGGCACGTGCAGGCAATGAGGGGGCAGCGAGCCCACAGGCAGTGCTGGGCAGATCGGCTTCTGTCCCCTGCGTGCAGGGAGGGCAACTTCGGTTAGGGAATTTTAACCAGCTGCATGTGCTTTGGGGAAATATGACAGCAGTAGTAGAGATAGCCCATGCAAACCTGTCTAACATGTACAGTCAGGCTCACAGTGCTATGGAGAGCATGTATAATATTCAAAATGGGAAGATGGATCATTTGCACGTGCCTAATGCTGTAGCTAATCATACACTTTAGTAGGAAAAACTGGGATCCTTGTTAATCAGAGAAATTATGAAAGACAAGAAAAAGAAAGACAGTTATTTCCTAAAGAGTGTGAGAAATAAGGAAAGACAGACACCAGTTTGTAGGGAGCATCTCACCTCATTAAGCATCCTAATTCCCTTTTATTGTCCATACTGCACTGAAGCCTACAAGACGTATGCATGATTTATAAGCAGCACTGTGCATCAGCTGAGCAGTTTTATACAGGGCTCTGAAAGGCTCAGGCACGTTGGTGCTCAGATTTGGGTGGGTTTTCTGCAGTGTTAGAATCTTGCCTGATTTCATTCATGGTGTCACTTTACTCTACCATGCTTGCATGCTTTTATTTTGATAAATGTTTAAACACCTCTATACCAAATGAAGCCAAGTAAGTATGAGCACACCTTACTCTGACATAATTTTAAAATTAATTCGTACCTAGATAGACCTGCATTTCATTGAAGTCCACTAAATAAGTAATTGATGGTTTTTTGGAGCCAAGAAATCTTTATAGATAATTTTATAGTCATTTAATAATTTTATTTGTTCAGCTTAGCATATTTTAGATTTTCTTATACTCTTGACTGTTTAGCTGTACAATCATGAAGAAAATCTAAAACAACAATGAAAAATGCTGGTGTTCAGATCCCAAGATAAATCCAATAACAGCTCTGACAGGATTGATTACAACAGGATCAGCAAAACCTCTAGACTCTTTTTAATGTGGTTTGAGACATAAAGAAGATAATGAAAGATGTTACTTGACAGTAGTAGGATCTATGTTTAGAGCTAAAAGCAAACTGGTCTGAATTTTGTTGGGTTTTTTTTGTTGAAACATTTTTCCACTGCAAAATAGGATTTTGGTCAAAATTGACATATTCATTAAATTACATTAATTTTGATGACATTTTCTTCAAAAAAATTAATATTTTTTAAATGGCCCTTTGGAAAATTCTATTTAGAAAAATGAGATAGAGTGAAAACCTGAAAGCACTTTTGAAATTAAATTATTCATCTGTATTTATTGTTTCAACATCATTTTATGCTATGTCACTACCATTATTATTTTCTGTGCTCGTTTTATAGAATCTAGTCCTCTGTGCCTTTCTGCATCTCTGAGTAATTTCATCTGCAAACACACAATGAGCTACCATCCCTGTACAGCTAACTTGCAGATCTACCTGTGTGCTCACAACCTGTCTTCTCTGGCCAGCCTCATCTCTGGGCTTGTTTCTCTGTTATTTCATGTAGGCGACAGTTTGTCAACTCAAACTCAATGTGGATGAGACAGAACTTTTAATCTTCCCCAATTCATGTCTTCCCTGCTAGTCCCCTCTTTGATCACAGCAGACAACCTCACCGCCCTGGCTGTCACTCAGATCTGTAATTTGTGTGTCATCTTTGACTCAGACCCCTTCTCAGGTCCTCACTTCCAGGATATGGCATAATCCCAGTGGCTGCTACTTCTTAGCATCTCTAAGATGTTGCCTGTCCTGTCCATCCCCATGGCTAAGGCCCTTGTCTAGTCTCTTCTATGTCTCAATTAGTGCAACACATTTTTTGTCCAACCTTGAGAAATGCAACATAGGCCTTTTGGTGCCCACTTAAAATGACACTGAAAGTACTATTTTCTTAGAGCCATCCATCTCCCATTTTATGTCCATCCTTCTTTTATCTCCTCTTTCAGCATTGCACCAAAAGTTACCTGTGTGTCCTCGTTTTCATACACTGTCACAGTCTGCTTCCAGTTATTGACAGCTGCTCAGTACTGCTAGCTGGGGTTACTGTGATGCCAGCTCCATTTTCTGACATACTGGGAGCCCAAAATTGCATCCCCAGCTCTATCCGCTTTTGAGGGGAAAATGGAGACCTCATTGCAGTTACAACTTCCTCATGAGGGAAGAAGAGGGAAGAAGAGGGAGAAGCACTGATGTCTTCCCTCTGGTGTCCAGTGACAGAACCCCAGGGAATGGCCTGAACCTGTGTCAGGGGAGGTTTAGGTTGGATATTAAGAAAAGATTCTTCACCCAGAGGGTGGTTACATACTGGAACAGGCTCCCCAGGGAAGTGGTCACACCACTGAATGTGGCAGAGTTCAAGAAGAGTTTGGCTGATACTTTCAGGCACATAGTGTGACTCTTGGGGATGGTCCCATGCAGGGCTAAGAGTTGGACTCAATGATCCCATGTGGGTCGCTTCCAACTCAGCATATTCTGTGATCCAGCAGGCAGCTGCCTTGCATCCTCCTCCCCATCCCATAGTGAAACTTTCTGTGCCCTCTTTTCCTAACCGCTGCTAAACTCTTCATTTTCTGCCTGTCCTGTTACTCAGTATCATCCTATGTTCCCAAGTATGACACCATTTATTTTTCTGTGCTCCACTTCTGTTTCTTGCCTTACGTTTTAAGGCTTTAGGAGCATGTACCATCTTCCTATTTTGACTAATAGTTTGAGGCTCAGCTCACAATCTGGTCTCATGGGGTAGAAGTATATTATACTCATTCTCACACATGTATGCATTATACTAATATAAGCAGTTATTCTTCATTAATATTATTACTATGAGATTATGGCATGGTGTTTATCAACTCATGCCTTTTTATTACTTATTTAATATTCTGCTGCTTTATTGTCCTCAACTTTTATATTATTATTGTTATTTGAATAATTAACTTTGTTAACTATTAAGCAAATATTTGAAACCTCTTATTCTCTAGATCAAAGCATCTCCCACTTCTGTTATAATGAAACACTTGAATTCTTGGACAGTTTGAACAGAAAACTTAGGTAAGAGTCAAAGTGTTTCGTTACAATGAAGAGATGCTTTGATCTAGAGAATAGGATTTTAACTATTAATTTTTTTATCTTAAAGATAGCATCTAGCACAATAAAATGCATTGTAAATGTAAAGTGAAATCACAGGAAAGTCCAGCTATTTGCGTAACGTGGGAGATTTATCACGTGAGATAAAGTGTCAGAAGACTCCCTGGCCCCCCCAGATGCTGTGAGTTTCAGTATTTAGTACCAAACTCGCTTACTCTAATAAAACTTGAGTTAAAGCTGAGAGGACATTGCTGGGAGCTTGCTATGATGGAAAGGTCCAGTCAGGCCAATGCTGCAGTTGGTGGTGGTCCCACTGTGCAAAGGGTAACTACAGAGGATCTCTGTGGATCCAGGTAGTAAAACCCACAACTGCTGCTAGCAGATCACTACCTGTTGAAGTATGACTGGAAATCTCATGTTTGCACTTTTAATTTATTATTATTTTGAATTCTTTCTATTCAGTCACATTTTGATACATAACGATAGTCTCATTTACAGTGGATGGGAAATATCTGCCTTTCCCATGAAGAGTTGTTCAGCTTGTGGGTTTTGACCAGCTCTTGCAAGAATATAATTTAGATTTCCACTTAAAATACACATTTTGCCATTTTACTTTGTTAACAGAATGCACTTTAGTGTGGATATTTTGCAATGTCACCAGAAAGTGGGAGGAGAAAAGTGCTAAGGATTGGCAACAAAAAAAAAAGGAAAAAATACTGTGAAAGATTTATGCACTGTGCACTCATGTAAGAGCTATCTCCTCCTGGAGATTTCCCCTAAGCCCTGGAAAAGATGACTTCTTAAAGAGTCCTCCCTGTCCTGCTGAGAAATCCATAGCTATCACCTCTTTCAGGGGGTGTGAGGACCATGGAGATGCTAAACTCCCAAAGATCCTTTTGGGAACCAATTGATGATAGATTAAAATATTTCATAACAATCTCCATGGAGACCAAAACCAGGCTGGCATCCTCCAGACTGATGGTGATAGAAAACCCTGTTGGCAATGTGGATTAGTGGGTGCTCCTTTTGGAGTCAGAGGCTACCCTGGATGATGTGGTTTATCTCAAGTGTAAATCAGATGTGACTCAGCGGCAGACGCTGCGCAGCCAAACATTCAGAAGAGTTGCCGTCAGCGCTGAATCAAAGCCTGAAACACAGATCATTATTTAAAGAGAGTTATGAGAATGCCATGAGTTTTGAGAAGATGATCAACACTGCTGAAGAAGCGAAAGCCAAGAATTAGAGATATACTGATAGGAAGCTCTTAGGATTTATTAACTGTTTTGTTTGGACTTATTAAAAAGGAATGACACCCATTAAAGTATATCACAGGAATTAGATATCTAGCAACCCCAGGGCTGTGACTGAAGGGAAGCTCTGTGATAAAGTGAGGGCTCTCTATTGCTTTCCAAAGACAAGGCACTCAGCAAAAAAAAGAGGTTTTGCTTTATAAAATTTTTCTTTCGATTCAAGAGTTTTCTCAAGCAAATGGCCCAATTCTCATGAAATACATATATTCGGGCATTAGTCTGAGACATTTCTGATATTTTTATGACAATTCAAAGCACTTTCATTGCTGTGTTATTTAAGGTTGATGTGCACTGGCAAGTCAGATGGTCAGTGCGAGGGCCGGGTGGGCAGGAGCTGGCCCAGCAATGGCAGCTTGTCTTTCTGCCTCCCACATGTGAGGGGCATTTACTGTGGGGAGCTTGACAATACCCAAAACATTAGCATTGGTGTGGAGAGCAAGTGGTGGTAATGCATCCATTCCTTTTTGCTGTCTCTTCACAGTGGTATTTCTTCGGGTTGCCAAACTGCAGGCTGTGCTCTCTGTATTTACTGAAGCATTTCTGTTTTTACCTGTGCTTTTCAGGTGCTGTAGGAAACAGCCATGCTCCTCTCCATCTTTCTGCGAGCCTTTGCATGCACACCTTGCTAGCTTTGCATAAGCAAAAGCCACAGCTGAGGCAGCTGGGACTGCCCCCATCAGCAGGAGTGTGCCATCTCTTTCTGCTCCCTCTTGCTGTCTCTCATCTTTGTTTAGTCACTCTTTGGTGTCAGCAGCTTTCTCGCAGTTCAGATATGAGCTGCAGAGGTTTGATGCACTCACTGTACATACATGCTCACTGGATCCTTTTGGAGTGGTGTTTCTAATCCCCTCACACATGAGGGTGTGTTTGCCCCTCTGCTGCCCACCGCGCCCCCCTAGCACCTCACCCCCTCTGCTGTTCTCTGCTATGTTTCTTAATAAGAAATACAAGTCACAAGCTAAGATAAATCTCTTTGTCTTCTTTTGTTACAACTGTACCTGCCTTTTAAGTGATGTCAAAACAACTCTGGGCTTATTTATCTGCATTCAGGAAATTCTGCTTTACTGGTGTAGATTTTAGACCATGTAAAAACAAGACTTTTTCTTTAAATGGTAACTGGGAGTGGGGACTTTGAAACACAGAAGTTCCAATCCTGCTTCATGGAAGCTCAGAGAACATTGCTTGATAGGTTATAAAATAATTTTTCAGGTGGACTTCTGACATGTATCTGAGCTATTTACCATGTCCCTTCAACTAAATTCAGATCATATTTCTTTTCAGTTTAAAAGTAGTAATATGTTGAACATAACCAGGATAACTGAAGTGCAACTAGGGAAAGCTGACTTTCTTTTTTGGAAAATAATTGTTCACTCCCTCTATGATATGGCAATAGGAGAACATCAGATTAGAAATCCTGAAATCCTGTTTCACACTGTTTGCCACCACCACCCTATGGGAATGCTTGGTCTTTTGTGCATGCTCCATTTTTTTTTTCATTTGGTCGAACTTCATCGCAGCTTATTATTATTGAAAGTTAGAGAAGAGACTGAAGACTGATTACAAGGATATAGTGTACCATGGAAAAGCCTAGTTATATGAAAGCTTAGTTGAGAGTCAACTACTTTGTGTTCTGCAAAAGCTACTGCAGACATCCCTGTTGTTTTTATTGATCTTATAGATTCAGTACCAGGGCATTTAGAGTTTAGCTTTGCTTTGGAGACTGGCATATTTTACTTGAATTTGCTTGAAATGCAACAGATTAAAGTGATCTGACAGATTTTTGAATGCTGGCCTAGAAAAAGAAATACAAAGGTTTCTCATGTTAAGGTGAGCCAGCTGTCTCCAGAAGGAGAGTTATCACTCCACACTGTCACCAGATTTTCAGATGCCCAGAAGCTCTGATCAGGCAGAAAGCCTGTGCCAGGGCAGGCAAAAAGCTTCCCCTGCTGCCACGGGCAGGAGTAGTTAGCAGTGCCATGTGCATCCAAAGGGGTTTGGTGTGATGAGGCTGAGCCCTGCCCACCCCAGAGCCTCCTGACAGGTGGCGTTGGGTCCAGCTTCCTACTCTGCAGCAGACCTGATGCTGTACCTCCCTCTGGGGCTTCCATCAGCTCAGATTGAGCAAGTCCCGAAGATCAGTTGGGAATCCAATCCCCACCCAACCTCCTACACCATGTACCTCACTTCCCCATCTTTACTGCAGTGGCATTTCTTATGTTTTAAACAGAAATCTTTCAAAACTGTGATATTTCCAAGGATATAGAAGAGTGCTGTAGTTGCTATTTTACTTAATATTAAAAGGTTAAAAAGCCCATGAAAACATATAGCTGTGTGGAAATTAATGATGCTTATCTCTTGTAAACTAGTGCTGTGTATGTACCTATCCACTCATAATGTTTTAAAATATACATAGCAGAGTGCAGATAGTGATAACACATTTGATTTTATCTGCTACAAATATATATATATTTGTATGTCAGACAAAAGTCTTATCTCTCTTTCTACTCTCTGTATTGATAGAATCCGTAGAGGATTTAATCCATCTGAGTGTGCTTCTCCATATTATTCATCTCAACTGTGCACTGAGAAAGTTCAAATATTTAAATTGGTTTAAAGTCAGAATATTAACGGCTGTTCTTAGAAATTCAGTAAGTTACATTTTCCCAGTTGATGGATACTGTCACAAATGGCTACCGCAGGAGTGTATGTAGTTAATTACTTTGCAACAATTAGGATCTTAGCACAAGTATATGAAGACCTTTCCTAGTATATGTAAAGAGAAGCACTGAAGCACTCTCAGCTCCTGATTGCTGTAGGAGTGTATTACCGATCCTAGCTGATAAACCTTGGAGCTGCTGTTGACAAGCAGTATTTTGTTTTACCGAGGAGCGAGGTCTAGGAGGGTTCAGGACCCTGTGCAGGACACAGGTTTTGGTGTAGATGAACATTGTTTACTCTTAAAATATCAATCCTGGTGAAAGAGAGGATTGCCAAGGAGAAATACAGCTTCTCTCTAAAGGCAAAGTTTTTCAGCTAGAAAGACAGAAAGAGAAACACAAAACTTTCAAAGAGAATTCAGCAGCAAGGAGACAAGCCCTGTGCAACATTACCCTGTGACTAGCCGCCTCTTCTTAGTGCAAAGCCAGAACACATGCTTTATTTCAAACCTGTTTTTTAAATACACCCCTAATTATGAAATCATTACCAGAGACCTGCATGATAAGGAAAGAAGAATTATTATATTAACCTAGGGTCTTCAGTGCACTCAAAGGCATAACAAAACATCTCTCCTGCAGTCAAAGCCTGCGCACTCCTTCTTTTCTGTCATCCAGTGAGTCTCTTCTTCTCTTTAATCTCCTATTAAAATCCTTTTTATCCTCTTCAGTTTATGATTCTGCTGCTGCAAGGTGGTTTGTGGCACTCGGTATGGCTAATCCTTGGGATCGCATCATATTGAGAACAGAATAATTGAAAACAGCTTGAAGCAGTTATAGTTAGGCACACAAATCAACGACAGATAATCATTTAAGCACAAACCAAAACAGACATTTACATAGAAAATAATCATGGCCTTGGAGTTACACCCTGCTTTTGCCATGCAAAATCTTTCACAGATTTGGCAGAGTACCATCGGAAGCTAAATCCCATTGCCAATGTGCCCATCCCCTTGAGACAACCCTGGCAAACCCCTGCCGGAAACCTGAGCTCAATTGTAAATAGGTTTGTCTTGAAGGCCATTCAGCTTTCGGTGAAATAAAACTGCACTGCCCCCTGAGCTGTGTGAGAGTCATGGTCTTAGATGAGCAGCCCGGAGCAGTGCAAAGCTGCAAAGCAGAGGAGCAGATGGGGCTGTGTCTCCCCTTTCGGGGTCCTGCTTCCATCCCCAGTCCCCGCCAAGGGAGGGGTCATGCTCAGGTGCACTGCACTGTGCATGGAAGTGCAACAATAATACAGAAAAACTCCTACAGTAGAATGTTTCCTAGCTCAATAGTGCAGATGGGAGCACATATTTCCCTGTCATTTTCCTATGACAATCATATTCATACCAGCTGGTTAAAATGTTTTAATAAATGGTTACCTGATGAGAACACTTTCTCACAACTACGGTGCTGGGGTTTGCTCATTTTTGTCACAATCCCAATAACCTTTCAAATTAAAAAGCAAACCAAACCCAATAGAATTACAATTTATTTATTTATTAGGATCTTTAGAAAGGCACCTGGAAACTTAAATCCCAGCTCACCTAAAGTGATAATTTGAAGAAAATGTGTTGGGGATGTCTGTTGCTCTATGTTGTTTGTCCTGGGGGTGCTGGAAGAGCCAAGCCTCCATCCCTGTCTGGAGGCACATTCCATAGCCAGATGAGTGAGTGAGCGCTGTTATGTGTTGGCTCCCACAGCTCTGAATCTCTCTGGAAGAATTTCTCTACAGAGATGAGGTAAATCCAGAGTGAATGCCCACCTGTTTCTGTGTGAGGCTGGGAGTCATGACCTCCCCAGTACTCCCTGGCCCCCTCGCTGTTCTCCTGGCTGCAGTCCTTCTGCCAGGAGCTGACCATCCTACTGCTGCTATGATGCACATGCATGCACAGAAATCAGACAAAAAGAGCTGGTCTGGTAAGTTTTTATTATTTATATCTGGTTATAAGTGGGTAAGTGGTACTTTAGTCCTATTATTTAACCTTTTACTTTGAAAACATCAACACCTGCACCAGAGAAGTTTCAAAAGTTTAGTTGCCAATTTTCTTTCCACTTTCTGTGACTCCGGTGAAGGGGTATTATTTATCAAACTAAGTGTATGTTATAATCTTTGCAAAATGGTAAAGATCAAAGACTACCTTGCGTCAAGCGGAATTACAATGCCATAACATTTTTTCTTGTTACAGCTGATATCAATCACGGCATGACAGCAAGCCACAGAGAAGGTTTTTCGGTTGGTATCACTGACATGCTGCAAACATCTGAAATACAGCAGCCAGCTAGCATTTCTTCCTTTCTCTGGGTGTGAGAGGGAAAAACCAGCAGCATAAGTAAGTGCCTTCAGTACCCGTGCCATTAAATACAGCCATTTGGCAGTGAAACGCGTGCGCATGACTTTAGCTCTGCCTGCGGCTGTTGCATCCTCGTAAAGGAAGAGATAAAAGCCTCTGTGAGAGGAGAGGGCTTGATTTCAAGTGACAGTAGTGACATTTTCAGCAATGACCCTCGAGTGCGGCAGAGTCCGCCATATGATACTCCTGTCCCAAAGGCATGTGCATCATCCTCCTCTCTCTGGGAAGAGGTGGGAATTCAGATGAGTGGCCAGGGCTGCCCAGCACTGGGTGGTGAGGCACCGACCCAGCTGAGCCCTGAACAGCATCTGGCTCTGCTCATGGTGCCGCTGCCAGCATGAGTGCTGTGCAGCTTTCTTCTCACAACTCACAATCATATCTCTGTTTAATTTAGTATTGCGAGTCTTTTCACCGTGCCACAGACAGACTAAGAAAGGAATAAGATTACTCTTGCTCCTCCCCAGGACCTTGTCAGGCTGACGAGTTTTACAGATCCAGCACTTAAAGTACTGTATGCACTGTGTCCTCTAGACTTATCTCTGAGAGTATCTGGCAGAGAACAGAAAGGAAAGGGAAATTATAAGAGATCTGTTCGCATACAAATCACTTCCATCTCTCCTCTGCACAACTAGAGCCAGCCCTGTGTATTTCTCCTTGTAACATGCACAAGTCCACCATCTTTCTGTGCTGTGCTCACAGGTTGTGCTTTTGCCAAGTGCCATCTGAGCCCCAAGCCCATGGAGATCCCCCCAGACCCTGCAGCAGGAGCTTGCAGCAGTGGGGCACACTGAGGCACATCCTGCTGTCAGCCAGCACCAGCAGGAGCAGCAAGGACCAGCCTGTGGATTCTGTGCACCACTACACACAGGCAGGAGCCCAGGAGCTCCAGGCAGAGGGAGGCTGCAGTTGTGTCGAGCAGTATCGATTCTGGCAGTGACTGGAGCACTTCTGTTTCTGTATTGGGGTTATATGAGCGTTATGATTTCATAAAATAAAACTTCACTTTAAATGGTCCTGCAACTGTTTCTCAGGGACTTCAATCCAGAGTGGGAATCCTTTAAACATAGCAAAGAGGAAAAGAAAAAAAGGAAATGTGGTTGGGAACATATGAGGGTTCAAAAAATGTAAACATCTTGGGTTTTCAGAAAACTGCATGATTTTAGACAAAGTGCCCATCTTCATTTTTTCAGTCTCCTTTTCCTCTGTTGCAGAGAGCCACACAATATACTTCCCCACCAGTTACTAAAATGCTTCTAAAAACTTGAAGAATTATTTGAAAAAGGGCTTTCCTATTCCTTATGCATAAAACATGCATGCATATTCATATAAAACATTTAGAAAAATTTGTACCAGTTATAATTAGCATGTTTTGTGCATCTATTTTCTTTGCTATTAAATAACAAATTTGTGGTAACCATAGCAACTGGAACATCACATGGTACTGGTGCTATTTTGGGGATAACATAAGTACCTTTCTTAAAGAAGCATTCACACCTCTAAGCTATGAATTTTAATAATTTTCACAACAAATTATTTGTTTCGTAGATTGTATTTGTCTCTCATCCTAACACTGATTTAATGTGGAATGCACTACCTTGTATTGCAGTAGCTATGACCACTTAAAAGCTGTGATGACTTCTCCTGGTTTCCAAAAAGGCAAGAGAGTTAGGAAAGGCAAAGGAGAAGCTATGTGGCATTCTAGTGGAACTTGCATTGTTCCAAGAGAAATTAAGGATTTCTCTTATTTTTTCTGGGGAAGGAGCTCACATTGGTCATGTACCTCTTCATGCTTGAATGGAGGAAAGCAAAAGGAAAGACATGCTTTAATCTTCGACTCCTACTGGAATAAGACAGAAGTGCTGTAGCAGCTCTACTGGAAGACGGGAGAGGTCTTTGGGAAGTTCACATGGGAAGAGACCGTTTGAGCCATCAAAGCCAGTTCCCTACTGCTGCAGTCAAGTGTGTTTGTCTACTGAGTATCTTCTGTACACCACACCTCATACCACGGGCCTTCCAACATATCTCAGAGCCTTACACTAATGAGATGAAGAGCAAGAGACAAATGCCACAACAATAACGAGCCAGTAAAAGAGATTGGGTGGCAACAAGGTCAGTATTCATGTGCTAGAGTAGGGATTCTCTCAAATAAAATTTGCTGGAGAGTCATTTTACAGATAAGAGCAAAACGTCTCAAGAATCTCTGCCACTGTTATGATGAATTGCGGAAAAATGGAAAAATGTGGAAGAAATTCCCTACAGTCTCTAAAATTGGTAATTCAGTTAATTGTGAGACTATAAGTAAGATGAACCAAACAGGCACCGATGAGAAATGAATGCTATTAAAAATACTCTGCCCACATTGATGTACTAATGAAAAATGCTGGTTGACATGATTAATTGTTTTATCACGAAAGTCTCTGTATAGATGAAACCCACCCTGAGCTGTCAGGATGGTGTTATCCATCTCCTAGAGCAGAGGTAATGAGAGATCATTCACCCTGGGTGGCTCAGGCAGGTGATTTGGGTTAATACACACACCGAAGAGGCCATTAGGCTTGGAAATTACTTAGCTTGAGCCTGCCTGCCAGGGTAGAGTTTGGTGCAGAGGAATTTTACCAGAAGGTGAAGAAAAGTGCTGGGGTGGATGAGAAGAGCCACGAAACGGAGCTGTAAGTAGACACAGGAGCATGTGCAAGAAATGGAGGGTTGTAGGGCCTGCCAGGGCTGTGCTGACAAAGGGGTGTGATGCCCAGGCAGTGTCTTGGGCCTGAGGCCGGAGCCTCTGGTGCAGGCAAGAGTTTACTAAGCTGTGGACTGGCTTGTGGCAAGTTGCAAGGAGTAAAAGTTAATGAGAATTTTAAGTTTTTAAGCTCCATTGGACAAAACCTTACATATCTAAGTCAAACGTGGGGAATTAGCCTGAGTAAAGATTCACGAAGTAATGCTTTGCCTCTGACTTCATTTTGTTCTGCCTGCCTTAAGTTTTTCTCCATTCAGGTGTATCATTGGGAATTTTCTTTTTAAAAAGTTCATCTTTACGTACCACTAACTTTTGTTTAATCACAAGCTTATTTCTTGTTCATTTTTTTTAATTAATAATTACAAATTGTAAAATGTTGCCCTTCAGCCCTTTTGAAATTATGTTTTTTGTTTCCAAAAGTGCTATAGTACACAAAATGATTGAAAAAGAAATTAAAGCAAACATTCTGATCTCAAAATTGGAGAGTTTTGATTACTCTCAACTAACCCTTAATTGTACCCTTAATTGTTTCCTATCTTTGCTTGCCTGCACAAAATAAATAATCCAAGATGGAGCAATCCTTTTTCACCTCTCTTTTGCTAAGTCCTTGGGGACTTGCAGTGCTTGTTTCAGGAGGCCCTGTCAGGACGTCTTGTGTAGTGGCTGCCTGAGAGAAGAGGCTCCCTGGTCCCCACCATGCTCCCTCCATTACTGACCCTTTTGGACTGAACCTGCTTCATCCTCTCTTGCTGCAGCTCTTGCTGTTCCTTGTGTTTCTCCACCCACTGCCTGCCCCCTCTACCAGTGCTTGGGACATCTCCTCCATTTGCCTGTGCTGTGGAGAGGGACTGGTCCTTGGCTCGGCTGAGTGCAACTCTGTTCCAGCATTTCCCTCACTTCCAGTCTCATTCTCTTCCCAATACCCACTTCTTAGGAAAAGTCTTGGGAAAAGGTCTAACAAGGCAGCAGCGAGGCATTTCAGCTGAACACATATGCTTCCAGGAGCCCTGAGGGGTGAAGCAAAAGTAAACCCATTAGAGGCAAAAAGGGAAAATTGCACAATATGCTTTTTTCCTTTTCTTGATCCATTCTGTGAAACGGGAACTTCCTATTCTACTTTATGTTTGGAGAGGAAGCAAAGCAAAGAAAAAGATTTGGAAGATGCTGGCAAGTGATAACATACAAAGGAATTATTTTTCATAGTAAATGAATGGCTTTCTGCCTTGCCTTTTGTTACAACTCCTTAATCCAGCCTGTAAATAGGAACTTTCCCTTTGGACTGACTGTTTAGATATGAGACTTAGAGCTGATCTGAAGTAATGGGATCAGAAAATAGGAGAGATATATCAAAGAGAATGATACATATGCTCATACTACTGAACTTTCTCTTGCAGCACTCCTCGGATACTGTATGTAAATGTTCACAAGTACAAAGTGCACTTCATTTTACTGCAGACCTAAGCTAAGACATGGGTTCTGAGAAGCCTGCTTGTTTGATCCTCGGGGGGCAGCCCACCTGCCTTAGGGCAAAGCAGAGATTCTCTGCAATAAAGCAGAATGTGAGAGGTAATTCCATTGCATGGCCTGATTTATGCTTGCTAAATGCTGGAAGAACTCAGCATTTAAGGGTGCTGGAAGTGGAGATTTGCACTCCCAGATCTCAGAAATGGCAATAGTAAGCCTGACCAGGCAAATAAGCCAGCAAAACAGAGATTTGTGACAGAGGGAACTCTTAAATCAAAAACCAGATTATCTTCAAAGAAAAACTACATTTCACATTCATGAAAGAACTTTCTACTCTACTTGTTAGGCTACCCAAACTTTTGCATTGAAGTTATAGCCTTTCTGACCGTTTCCTCAGGGCTGTGACATGGCTTTCTGTGAGTATGGCTGTGACGATGCATTGTTTTTATTGGGTTTGGAAACTCTCCAATTCATATTCAGCTGCTGTAGAAAAAATCCTGAAAATTCACAGAGTTATCTTGTTTCCAAAGACACTTCTGACCTGCGCAATGTATTCTAAAATCCTTAATCATTTTCTGCTTACTGAAAATCTTCCCTGACTGAATAAGAATTTTTCCCATGTCAGAAATTAAAGGAGAGAAGGGATGTCTAGTGTGGTTCTTAAAGATTATCATGTATATATGTATATAAGTACAGTGAGAATATAAGTATAAAATATTATACATATATTTTCTTATTAATTTACAATTGATAAATTAGTTACTTACGTTCCACTTTGTATTTAGGAACATTTAGATGCTATTTGATGCTATTTATATTTTCCAGGCCATCTCTTCATAAGATTACTTTTTGAATAGGTGCTACTAGGCCTATATTTTAGAAGATATTTAAAGCAACATAAAGAGGTAAACCCCCAAACAGCACCATCAGAGTCATCTGAAAAAGTTGCTAAGACTAGGGAGCTCCACAAACAAACTTTGTTTCTTTCATTTCTTTCATTAAACTTGTGTAAACCAAGTAGAACTTTGTAGATCGATAATAAGACCCAAGGAAAAAAAAACCAGCACCTAAACAAAATCTCTCTTGTGCTGCTTACATCTGCTTTATACATAAGCAGAAGTAAAGATCAATATTTGTGAAAGTAGTGGCCTGAGCAGATTTTCTTCCCCACTGAAAATACTGCGTGACTAAATAGGAAACCTTTAGAGGAGGCAGTGCAGGATCTGCCCTGTGTTCCTAGAGTTTGAGGCTGTCAGCACAGAGCTAGTTGCTTGTAACATTCCCAGCTCTTCCGCTGAACAGTATGAACAACCGACAGATATCCATGTGCATCTCTCTTTTTCTTTAAAATAGTCTTTATCACTACTGTATACTCTTCTAAACTGTATGAGTGAGTTCTTCTGATCTGCTACTGGGTTTTGTTTTCCTCTCAAAGTAAAGCTGACATCTGTCAAAACCACAAGTTAAGAGCATTTAAAATGGTTTTCAGTATTTGTATTAATATATTTTTCCCTGATCAGCTGAAAGCTGTGAAAAGTTTGCTTTGAATTCTCCCCTAAGATATTTTATTAAATACAAGTAGAAGGGAAGTTTTGATTCTACTACACAAATAGCAGCCACTTTATTCTCTTTTATTCTGTGCTTTAAGCAGTACAACCACTTGAATATTTCCTACTTCAAATACAAAGCCATAGTATTTAAAACATTAAAATAAATCCTTTATTTCACTTCAGTATCACTATGACTATTACTAAAGGATGTGTCCTTCACTGCCCGTTTCAACATTACACTTAAAAGCTTTCATTTCAATTGAACTAAATCTCAACTAAGTTAATTAATAAACAGGAATATCAGGCGATGGCACAGCACCACCCAAGTTGCTAATGCAAAATGATGAGCGAGTGGTGAAAGGTCAGCCCTGGAACTGGGGCCTGCAGATGCAACCTGCTTTTCATATTGATTGTGTTTTCCACTGGGCTTTGGGTCAGGTGCTGAGATCTTGAGGCTTGCTCTGTCTGCAGCTGTCTCACTGTTTTCTTTGCTTACCTTGAGCAAGTTCTGCAATAATTCTGTACTGTTTCTCCAAGAATAAAATAGGTCTAATGTTTATCAGTGTTGCAAAGGCATCAATGCCTCTGAAAAGGTCTTAGGTGTTCCCTATGAGGAAGATGCTATACGCAATAAAATATGTACAGTATATGTATATATAAAAAAATATAATCTCAAGGGTTAATGTTTCTCTGCAGGAAATTTAGTTTTACCTATTATTAAAATCAATTGTGAATTAATATCATTTTTAGGGTAAAATGGGTTTACAACCAGAAAAAGAAAAGATACCAGCACCTGTTTAGAGAGAGAAGCAACATAGAACTATATATGTTATACCAAAAGCATTTGTTGGTACATAACAGACCAAAATGCAATTGCATAATAAAGTGGAAAGATGAGATTAAATGTTCAAATAGATATACTAATTAGAAAGGACATACAACCACGTGTAGAGAACCTGACGGTGAGAGAATGACAGAGATTCAGCACTACAGTGAATTATAAATGTCAAATAACAAGGATGCATGTAAAAAAAGCTTGTAACTCTTAGGAACTAGACTCTGTATTCATGTGAAAGCTGTTGCCTTTATCATCTTCTTAGATCCCTCTAAGGTGTTCTGTCATTCACTGTCAAATTTTCTGCGTAAGATAGCAAGACGTATGTCACACAGGTGTCCAAAACTGCTCCTCTGCCATTGTCAGGACACACCAATATATTTTGAGGGGGTTTGCAAGGAAAAAGAATATTAAGCAGGAGATCTGCTTAAGTATTAGCAGTCAGTTACAGATTCTTCTCCCCCTTAGATATGATAAAATCTAACACACAATGCCAAAAATGTAAGGGAATATGGAACCAGCAATGCGTGTTCAGATGGCTGTGGACTCAATAGGCTGTTAGAGAGCCATAGGATGCACAACAAAAATGGATGCTAACTAAATTTTGGTGTGCAAGAGCATGTCTTTAATTTGCAAGATGTTTTGTTTAATTAAAAGGTAAATACCATTTATAATTCTTCTCACAGACTGTTTGAGAGCAGCAATAACACCTACAGAGCTCTCAAGACACCTGAAGAACTTCTTTGATGCCTCTGATCCATGGCGTAGGTACACTATTTAAGTGAAAACAGTTGACTACTTTATTAAGTGATATTTTGGTTTTTGCACAATATTGATTATTGCGTCTAAAAATTTCTAAACATCAGTTGCAAGATACTAGCTGCATGAAACGTAAAATATTCTGTCATGGGAGTGTGGTGAAAATCCCTCCACAAATATAATTGACTTGGTAAAACAACATTTACCCTAGTGCAGCTGACTTGCATTAAGCCAAGACAACACATTAATATGAAGGCACAAAACCTGTCTGCACAATCTATGTTCAGACCCTTCTGCATACAGGGCACACAGAAATGCTGCCAGAGCAGTCATGACTTCTGAGGGTTGCTTTTCTTAGCTATGTCTTCTCCTTTGACATAACCCTCCAAGCTTGCAGAGCTTATAGTTAGTTTTCCTTAAGGTCTTTAAAACTCAACACGCTGTTACAGATTTTGGCCTCATGCTCTGTTTTGGGTTGTTGTGGTTCCTTCAGTAGAACCCATCACCAGGGTACTTCCTCACTCCTCACAGGCCGAGGTGAATCCATGGCTGCACTCATGGCAGAAGCCCTCCAAAGGCATCATGCATTTGTCAAACAGAGCAGCTGAAGCCAAGAGAGGTGTCCAATGGGAAGGCAGTGCCAGCGCAGAGATGGGTGTTGTGCAGTCACCCTACTACATCTGCACAGCCGCTCTTTGAAACCCCAGTGTGAGCTGCCCAGCAGCACTAACGGCTACAACTGCTGACGGAAGACTGCAGGAGAACCGACTGACTCTGAGAGACACTTGCCTCTCCTACTGGTGGTCATTAGGGACAGCATCTCCAGGTCAGCTTTTCCAGTGGGGAGTCCTGCAGCTCACATTTTGTTAGGTTGTTTTGAAGTGAGTAGAATGCCTGGGAAGAAGCACAGGCTGCTGACACCAAGCTCCCTGATATGCTAAAGCTGGATCATGTTCTGCTCAGAGGGTCTGATGGTATCAGCCTCCAGAGAATCAGTGTCTGACACTTCGCAGTCTGTTGTTCATATTGGTTTGGTCTCAGCTGAGCTATTTCTTACAACGAAGAACATATCTGAGAGAGTTACAATTTGCTGTAATCATATTTTTCCAGTTTTTCTCTGTGATAATTACTCCCATAAATATCATTGCTTCACCTCAGCTCAACAGAGTGCTCTCTATTTCTGTCTCAGTCTCAACCTTCTGCACTTGGATTGCTGGGGAAGGACAATGATAGCATTTGTTATTACCAGGACCACTCCAGCTAAGAGGCTGTTGGGGCTTCCAGTGCTAGTGCTGTTTCTGTGCAGTACTAGCTGATCAAAAATTGCCTTCTGAATTGAAAACTGGTGAAGAAAATGTGTTAAATTGTGTCTATTTTTAAATAATAATAATAATAATAATAATATTATAAATAACAATAATAATAAAGCTTTGACTTGGTTTTCAACTAGGCAAAGACTTGAAAACCAGAAGCCAGAATGCAGCTTTGCAGTTAAACATCCCTGGCTTTACTGCTCGTCCCTGGGTTTAGTTTGATGACAGAGAACATTTTTAATGTAATCAATGGGCTGCAGGTCTCAGGAATTCTGGTTCCTAGCGTGCTTACTGACTAACAGCTTTTATGATAGACCCTTAAAGTAGACTTCAGAAGAGTATGGGCTATTTTTAACTGCAGCTTCAGAGTCACAGACACTCTTGGACTTCAGAGGCCCAGGCACCAGGAATACCTGGAAAGGAGGTGCCTGGTTTGAGAGCATAGAATGCAAGCAAATATGTGGGAAAGAAAAAGAGGCAAGAAGAGGAGGATTGTTGTCCCCATTTTAAAATTGGTGAAATGTGGCAAAACACTAAAGGACGAGCCCAAGTTACCTCTGTTTCCTATGGCAGACCTGGCATTCAAAGCCATGTCTCCAGATTTCTAATGTACCCTCTTAACTACAAGGCCATTCTTCCCCTCCAGAAGATGATATATAGGTATATAAATGTGCATTGATGTAATGCCAAGTTATAAACCACAAGCCTTTCAGAACTCATGTCCCTGATAGATTACAAAAGAACTTGAAGTCAGGAGAATTGTGGTTTGTCTGACCTTATGCTAATCACTCTCCCTACTTGTGTCTCGGTCAAACTGAAACTGGATAGAGTAATGAACCCTTTTGAAAACTGTAATTTCTGGGTGTTGGTCATGACCCAGTTTTCATAAGTTGCTAGGATATGGGGATAATCAGGGAAACGAAGATTCTATCTTATGAGACAAGACCGAAAAGCTTGATTTAAACAAAAGAAATTATGAGAAGGAATATTAGTACACTGTAAAGGGAGTAAATATCAGAACTAATTAAGTTCAAGGACAAAACTGGCATCTGAAGAAATGGATATAAACGGGCCCCTAATAAACATAGGCTTGAAATCTTAAGAAGCTGAGTTATGAGATTCTGGAACAGTTTTCCAAGGGGAATAATAGGGCCAGAGAAAGTAAGTGCTTTTTAAATGTATCTCAATCAGTTTGTGAACTGGGTATCATGCCTCAGACAACCAGAAAGCTATCAGGCCAGAAAATCCAATGTCCCCAGGTAACAGCCAGAACATCACCTAGATATAACATCAGGTGATGTTCTAGAGAAAGAAGTAGCCAGTCACGATGTATCTCAAATTGCATCATGTGGTTTTTGGTTTTTAGGCTACTCCGTTCAGAGTTCCTCTTTAATTCCCTGATTATCTCACCAGCCTAGCACTTGAGGTGTTATTCAACATTTCCAGGTAATCCTTCCCTGCTCTCAAGTGCCAGCGTAGGAGCAGAGCTGGAACAGCTCAAGGTAACATTGAATGAGGAGCTCCTCGTGTTGCCTGCTGAGGATGGGAGAGCAGGGGTGGGCGTGAGCAGGGGCGGGTGTCTGGGCAACACGCACAGTGCTCTCCTCCTACGGCTGAAGACTCGGTGCAAAGGGTGGACCCCGCGCCCCCTCTGTGCAGCCCCAGGGCGGGGAGGCTCGGGCGGGGCCGGGCGGGGCTCGGGAGGGCCCTGGCCCCGCCTCGAGCTGCAGCCCCGCCCGAGGCCGGCAGGGGTCTCCCCCGCTCCGCCCGCGCAGGCGGCCGTGGCCTGGGGGGCAGCCCGGCCCTGCTCTGCCCGGCCCAGCTCGGCCTGCTCCGCCGGCGCCGGGAGCCCCCCGGCAGCGCCCCCCGCCCCCGTCTGCCCGCAGCCCCCGCCGCGGCCGCACCTCCGCGGGTGCGGGACGGGCCGCCCCGGCCAGAAACGCGGCGCAGAGCCGGAGCAGAGGGGCTGGCGGAGCGGCCGCCCCCGGCCTGGATCGGCGGCGGCTGCCGGGAGACAAAAGGCGGGCGCGTGTCCGCCCCTGCGACAGCGGGGGGTGCGCGGCCGCTCCCCCTCCCCGGGCCGCCTGCGGGAGGGCCGGGGTACACTGCCCTGCCGCCCGCCCCGCCTGGCTGCGGTGCGGAGCTCCGGGGAAAGACCGTCCTGTTTGAACGGCGACAGGCGGCCGTGCGTGCGGGCAGCGCGGCGCTGGCACCCACGGGAGCAGGCGGCCTCGGTGCCGGGCTCCGGAGCGGATGCCGAAGCCCATGTGCACAGCGTTAACCTCGAGTAGGGAGCGGAGAGAGGGTATAGAGCGGGTCCTTACAAACCCGTGTGCAGGTGTGATTGGAAAAAAGAAAGGGAGCGGCCACCTTTTATTGGGCACTGAAGCTCCTGAATTATAAGTAGCAATAACTAGATCGCCTTAACACTGGGTTGGTTGGTTTCTTTTTTTCCTCTGGTACAGCATATTGTGCGTTATCGTGTAAGCCGTGCCGATGCGTGCGGGGCACGGCAGAGCGTGGCTGCCAGAGTGGCACCGGTGCCCAGTGTTCCTGCCCTCCTGGCAGCCGCTGCCGCAGCCCGCCTGGCTTCCCGGGAGGTCTCCCTGGGGCCGGGAGTGAGAAAAGCAAACTCTCAAGTTGTGCCCGGAGAAAAGTTGCCCGGCTGGGAGTGTCAGGGGATCCTGAAAGTCGGCACCCACCCGCTCCTGCTTGGTGCTGAGTTCTTTTCTGGTTCTTCTGCAAACCCAGGGGAAGGGCAGGCTTTGCCTAGGAAGCTTGCCGTAGTCATATGGAGACAAGTGGAAAAAGAAAACTACACGTCTTCTGAGTGGCATCTCGCCTTGTTCTGTCTTCTCTCCTGGCCAGAGCTGGAAGAGAGGATGAGGACGGCCGGAGCAGTGCTGGTGCTAGTTCTCCCCACTCGTAGCCTCTCCTCAAGAAACACGCCTGTGCCATCGTGGTGAAGAACCAAACTCAACAAAAGTTGGATCTCTGTCGAAGGGGGGTCCGGGGGCGCCGAGCCTGGCGGCTCCTGCTCGCGTAGTGCTCGGCGGCGGCGGCGGAGCGCTCGCCGCGGCTTGGATTTGACCTGCAGAGGGCAATAGTTGGACGCAAATGCCAACAAAAGCGGCGGGGCTCGCTGGCTCGGCGCCGCGGCCGGGACCCGAGAATGCTGTGTAGGTAGGCAGCAGTGCTTAATTAATGTATATTGAAACAAAAGATCGGGTAAAGTGTTTGATTTGTCTTTAGGCTAAGTTTTCAAGGCTAATCTAATTCATAACTGTTAGATTTATTCTACAGAGATAACACAAACTTCCAGGAGAATCATGCGGTTGACTCCAGAATTACCCTAAACGATAATAGTTTACCAGAACGTTTACATTCAGCCCCTTGGATTCGTATTATTGGCGTTATTACTCTCTGCTAATCAGCCAGGTGAGGTGGAAACGAAGGAAAACTTTCCTAATTGTTGTAGCAATTGTCAGGGCGACCGCGCAGACTTTGTCGGAGGGGGCGACAGCCGCCCGGCGCCCTGCGCGGCGGTGCGGGGCGCGTCGTGCCTGGCCATTGTCTGCGGGGCCGGACCGCCGCCGATCAGCACCGGGCGGGCGGACAGCTCCGGGCCGGCCCCGCGCTCCGCCGCCCCGGCCCCGACGCCCTGCCCCGAGCTGCCGCCTCCGCCCGGGGCTGGGGTGGGCGGAGGGGAACTCGCCTCTCCTCGCTCTAGCAGCCCTTCTCCCCACTAGCTATGGATTCATCAGGGAGTGGAAAAGAGCACTCCGACGGGCGTACTTTGTCTCCCCGTCGGTGTGCGTAGACGCGGCTGCTGCAGGCATCTGTGGCTTGTGTACATATATGGCTTTAATAATTACGTATACGTCTCTATAACCTCAGAATTCAGGAAAGACTAGAAAACGCTACCAAACTGGAGTGTTGGCAGCAGGGGTGATTGCAGGTCTGGATGCGTACTCCATATCATCCCAACTCACCGCCCCTTCCTTCCTCCCTTCCCCCCCCCCCAAATCATATTTATCTGAGATTATGTCAAATATCAGTGATCGGAAATGTCTTGCCCAAAAGCCATTCCCGCTGGAAAAAGTCAAAAAGGTTCCTGGCATTAAAACGACCTTGCGTCATTCCTGATGAAATTAGCAGAGCTGCTTGTTTAGAGCTTTGCTAAGGATGCACTTTGTTCACAGTAAGAAGTAAGAGATTTGGGGTTTAACCCCCCGTCTGAGCAGGAGCCGTCTGCTTTCACTAGCTGCAAAGCCCGAGACCAGCACTCGAAAGCGCCTTAGACCCGCAGTCCATTTTTCACTTGTCTTTAAGTGCAAGTGATGGGAATTGCTAACCTCGGCTAAGAAAATTTCATTTCCCCCATCCTGCTAAACGGTTCTGGTCGACATATGTTTGTTATCAGAGAGAGGTGCTATGAACACAGAGCCATTTTCTTAGCAGCTCTTTGACTCTATGTTACCATAGTCCCACACGGCATTGGTCCTTTCCCGTTGGGAAGTCATGAATAAGAGACTATGAAGCTTGCACGTCAGATCTTCCTCAATTAATCCACCATTAGCATGTTTGGGATCCTCTACTGGATGGTTAACAGCAGCTTTGGTAACTGTATGCTGTCCATACCCAATTATGCTCTGCTAAAAATGAACTCTGCAGAACAACCTTCCTGAGCTGTCAGTGTCTCCCGTTTTCCTATTTTAACGCTTGTGTGTAGTGGCAGGCGACAGATGGTGTAGATCAGATCGATTTGATTGCATTAGGCGATTTTTTTTTTCCTCCTCTCCCCCCCGACTCCTTTTCTGGAAGCCCACATTCATCTGAGAGGCGATCGCCGGGGACATGGGAAGCAAGAGCAGCCGCCGATGTGTGAAAGCAACGAGACATGGCCAGCCAGAGGCGCCGGGGTCCCTTCACGGGGTTTGTTAACATGGTAATCCGGCACCAGGAGAGAAAGCTGCTTTCTGCTGCCCAGAGCCCATTCCCCATCACACATCAGATGACTCCCTGGTTTTACACACAGTTGGAGTTCTGCTCGAAACCTGGATTTAAAGGGTAAGCGCTTCAATAGAGGTGGATTTCTGGTGGTTATTCGGGTAGGTGGCAAAAGGAGCGAGCTTCCAGCGATTTTTAAAAAGAGGCTCCCTGTTAGCATGAATATTTTCTTCCTTCCTCCTTTCATTTTTTTTTTCTTCCGTGCTGCCTCCCCTTTCACCAGCGAGCCCCCTAATTCAGAACAATTTCTCGCACGGAAAGACATCGCACCTCTCTATTGACGGATGGGATCAATATTCCCCCTTCTGAAATTTGCTTTTCGTGGCAAACCCGAGCTCTGCTCAGAGCTCCGCTCCTGGTAGCTTAATTGTTTAATTCCCTCCATCCGTTCCCCTCCCTTCTGTGTGTGTGTCCCTCTCCGCGGGTATGGCAGAGGAGGCGGAGGTGCCCCCCGGGGCCCTTCCCTGGCCCTGCCGGGCTGGGGCTCCGGCACCCGGGCTCTTTCGGCGGGGAGCGAGGCGGCAGCGCCGATAAACATGGCTTTCCGGAGCCGGTGAACAAAGGTATTTAGTGCCGCGGCGCGCCGCCACGGGCACCTCCCGCACGCCGCGGAGAAGGTGCGAGGCGGGCAGCGCGGCGGGGCTCGCTCCCCTGGATCCCGGCGGCGGCCGGCCGGGAGCGCCGGGACCGGGGCGGGCAGGGGCGCGGGGGCCGGCGGGGCCCGGCGGCGGGAGCGGCGCTGGGGGCCGGGCAGCGCGGCCGGCACTCGGCGCTGTCCTCGTCGCGGGTGCTGAAGGGCCCGGCGGGCGGGGGTGCGGCGGGCCGGGCCGGTGCGGGGCGGCGGCGGGGCTGGGCAGGGGAAGTTTCGGCAGGCACTGTATTGGCGGGGAGTAGTGGGGGGGCTGCTGTTCGGGGAGGGGAAGGGCAGTGTCAGATGGACACGGCGAGAACAGCGTTGGCGCCGCGCGGTGCTGCTTTCCCCCTAGAATCGCATCCTTCAATATTTTTAAAAAAACCAACAAACACCCAAAGTTTGGATTTCTGCCCAATTCTCGATGCATTTATGGAGCGCCTCCAAATTTCGGAGAATATCCGTCTAGGTGTATCGCTGTAGAATGTTTTCGCCACGACTCGGTGCATTTCACTTTTTCAAACGGCTTTTGTTCAAGTTGAAGGAAACCCACTGCATCAGTTATTTGAGTTCCAACGCCAGCTAATGGGTTAGAGCCTTCAGTTTCACAGCGGGGAAAAATTACAGTGTTTGTTATTTACTTTCCAGCTGCCATTTAGAATACGACTTGAGAGCTTGCTGTGTTAGAGGAATACAGGAAATTACACCTACAATGAGATTAAAATAGAGGAGAGTGTGTTGGAAATATTTTTTTAATTATTTAAGGTAATGTAGCTATCAAAGTATTTTTTGTTCTCCTTCTATCTTTGTTTTTCCCTTGTCTTTCAAATTCAAGCCAGAGTCTGTTACAAAACAAATGCTGTCTTCTCGTATGTTTTCTTACGAAGCATAGTAGTATTATGTCAAGGGAAGCAAGGGCTCATATTAAGGAAGAAATCTGTAGGAAAAGCAAGCATCTTGTATTAATTTCAATTGGAATCTAATCAACAAGCTGGTCAGTCACCGAATGCAGTGGATAATGAGAGCTGTATGTGCTGCATAATTACTCATGTCTGAAGAAGTGCGGAGTACTCCTGCTCTGTGCGGGTTCGGACGGTGCGGTGCTAGTTTTTTTCCCCCCTCCCCGTCACTCACACGGAAGCTGTCCTTAGCATCAGGAACTGGGGTGAAATAGCACGGAGAAGTTCCTAAGCGCTAGGCGAAGTGTGCTGTGCCATGACGTTGCAGGGATCCTTTCTATTTAGTTGGCGAACAATAAACGTTTATTATCACCGCGGCAGATCATCAGACAAAGCTTCCCCCTCCCGCCTCCCCCAGGCACGAGCGCTGCTGATAAGGGAACTGCTCCGGGTGACAGGCAGAGCCGCAGGCGCCATTCGGAAATAACTTCTTTTATTATTGTTATTTCCTCCCCCCGGCTCGCCTTTTGCAAACCTTGGCAGGGCGGCGGCAGGTGTCAGGGTGGAGGTGCGCTGCCGCCGCCCCCGCCCGCCGCCGCGGAGCCGCCTGCCCGGCTCGGCGCCTCGCAGCCGCCGGGCTCTGCCGTTCGGGCACACGCGGGGAGCGGAGCGCGCTGAATTTGTACTTTGAAGCCTTTTTCGCCTTGTATTTTCATGGCACTAGGAAGGCCTGACAGAGGAGTGCCTCTGCTGAGATAGGAGGCTTTGCTATTTGTTTCTTTTTTTTTTTTTTCTCCCCCTCTCCATCGCTTTCCTTTCCGCCCTCCCTCCTCTTGGTAGCACATCGAGTCAGTGTGAGTCAGGACTTGTAAAATGCATTTCCAAAGCCCAGATGAAAACTCTCTCAGGCGTGTCTGCTGCTTTATCGGAGCTCTCCCAAGCCCACCTATGCAAACAGATTTGTAATATTTGTGTGCTTAACCGTGCATCTCTTTTACAGGAATCTGTTGCTGCGTATGACATCTCTTGCAAGCTCCCAGAGAGAACTGATGGAGCATACAGCTAGGGAATAGGATACCAGAGAAGCACAGAGGAAGAAACCAGGCAATCACCAGGTAAACTCAGCCTTACTTTGATTTATTTCCTTTCACCTCGCCTGCAAGCCCCTGCCCGCTCCAGTAAGGCAGCAGAAGAGCAGAGGGACTGTACGCGTGTGTATTAAATGCCTGCTCCTCTCTCTTGCCTCCGCAGGATGGAAAGGTTCAGCGTCCATTGGATATGGGACAAGATCGCTCGGCAACCCTTGTGGATTCTCCTTCTTCTAGAGGCGAATTATAGTTATGGATTTATTGTCCCGGTGCCGCACTTCCACCACCACCACCAGCAACAGCAGCAGCTTTCTGACTCTCTTCGGTGACGGGTATTCTTGGGTGGATAATACGGATTACGTTGTTATTGCTTAAGAATACGCGTAGTCGAGGAGAGTACCGGCGGCGGGCAGGCAGGCAGGCAGCGCGACCGCCCCCAGCCCACCAGCTGGCTCCTCACCTCCTCTAGTTGCCAAGGTAGCACCTTTTCCATCTTTTCCTACGCTTTGCAATGTTTCACTCTGTGTCTATACCCGGACGGGGGGAGCTCGGACGCCCTCTCTTGAGGAAGGGGTGCCCGCTGTGTGTGTGTGCGTGGGAGCAAGCCCAGGGCTGGGGAGGGCCGGGTAAAGGCTGGCCAAGCTCCGCGGGTAGGGGGTGACCTACGCTGAGCCACGGCCGCTGCGGGGAGCGCATCCGCGGGCAGCGCTCGGCAGGCTGGGCTGGCGCGGGGGGAAGGCGCTCTGCCCGTCCGGACAGCCCCCATGTCCCGGCACTCGGCCGGCAGCTCCCAGCCCACGCCGCCCGCGGCCCCTCGCTGCTCGCCTGCCGGACGTCCCTCCCCGCGGGACACGGAGTGCCCGCAGGGCCGGGGCGGCCCCGGCTCTGCCCGCACACGCTGGCAGAGCCTGGGCTGCCGCCCCCTCGGTGGCCACGGCCCCCGCACCCACAGTAGCCGAGTCATGCGGGGCTGGGGGTGCCCGCGGGCGGGGAGGTGCCGAGCACCCGTGCTGGCGAGGCGAGGGGCACCTCGCACGGCCGCAGAGCGCCCGACTCCCGGGGAAGTCCCTCTTCCCCGGCTGCCGAGGGGTTCGGCCACCCAGCGGGGCCGCTGCTGGCAAAGAGGTTGTGAACGGTTGCTTTCAGGGAGAGAGTCATGATCCTCTTACCTCCTTGTCCTCACCCTGCAGTACCAACCTAGTGAAGGCAGGATTAAGAATCCACTTCACACCAGTCTCAGCCCAATGCAGAGTTTGTCAGCTTCTGAGGCCCCAGGTTGAGACACATGTTCAGGGCAAGAGCTGAGGGGTTGTTTTGCCCTTTGAAGCTCAGGTGGTGGCTTATTTGCCCCTCTCCCAAGAGCTCAGGACTCCCCAAATGCTGTTTGCAGCTGGACAGGTGGGAAACACAACCAATGGAGTGTTGATTCCCCTTGCTGGCCAAGATATGCCCCAATGCTTTAACACAGAAGAGGTTCATCTGATCCTCTCTCCAATCTCAGCAGCAGGGTACAGGCTTTGATTAAAGGCCTGGTTAGTCTTTAGATGCTGTGCTTAGGAAAATCTTAGGCATAGCATTCATAGTTCCAGTCTTTTTTCCCCTGCTCCTCTGCCCACAAGAATCACAGAGAAAAGGAGCAGGGTGTGATCATCCCTGTTTTCCCATTCAAGACCTCTCCACATCCCCAGATGATTCCAGGTCTTTTTGCCATGTAGTCACAATTGTGAGACCAGATTTCAGCCTTAAGTGAATTAGATCAGAAGCCATTTTAAAGCAAGACCAGGATTACTGTGATGAGACAGCCTTTTTGAATGGATCCTTCCCGAAGCTCAGCTATGATGAGGCTAGGAATGATTTTTAATGTGGACGAGATAGATATGGGATGATTGTTAAGTTGTGAGTGCGAGGCGGGATGATGGAGAATGTCTTTCTCTCTGTCTCTTGCTTACAGATTGAAAGGCTGTCTATGTTCTGCTTAATTATTTCCAACAACTGCCAAAGGAATCTTACTCTGTTGCCTTCAGTAGCAAATGGAGTGCTCCTTGTTATACAGACGTGTGGATCTGTTAGTCTTTAGACACATCTTTGATGCTAGCACTCTGATCCTTGTGTTTCTCTAATACCACTTGAAAGCAAATTTTTTTCTTCTAGTTTAGTATGTTCAACAGCCTCAGAAACAATGTTAAATTATGCTTTAAAAAGACATGATCAGCTGCTAAATCATAGTCAGTTCAGCACCATAACACAGCCACATTCACAAGTGCTGCAGGAACAGCGATGGAAATATTATTTTAAACATCCAGGTTTGTATTACAAACCTTCCTCTGATCTGAGCTTTTAGTTGACATTTTCCCTTGAGTCATGCTTAGAGTATTATTAGGAGTTCCCATTTCATCACGTAAAGGATTTGTTTGCTCTTTGCTTGGTTGAGTACCTTGTGCAGTATGGATTGGACTGGTACCCATAAATACAAGCTTAGCAAATGGTTCTTTTACTTGCTTTCTTCTAGTTGCTTTCTGTTTAGCATGATGAGATGGTTTTGCTGAATAATACCTTAATGACAGGGCTGATGCATTTTTAATGCATGTACTCTTTGTCATTGTCAAAATTAACATTTTGATGATTGTAGACTTCTCTTCACTAAAATCTTTTGGGAATTGCTATGCTACGTGGGTTAAAAGAGTGAAAGTGTAAGATTTTATGTGAGAAATACTGGATATGCTTACCAAAATTATTCTAAAATATTGTATAAGGGCTCTTGGAATGATGCTTCCCAATAGCATGATCTCAGAGGGGCTCCCCATGTTCATTAGCAGTTCCTTGGGTCTGTCACATGCATATTTCTGAACAACAGATCTCTAAGAAGTGACTACTCATATTGCAGGGCTGATCCTGGGAATGCACATAGATTCCATGGGACTTGTTCAGGGGACCAAGGTTGTTCATGCTAAATTCAAAATATTTGGGGCCAAATCCTAATATTCAATGCAATAGCAAAGCCCCAATTGATTTCACTGCGGGAAAGATTAGACCCCTAGTGAAAGGGATTTTTTACAATGCTACACTTCCTACTTTTTTGCTTTAGAAATTGCGAATCCTGTGTGCTAAAAAATGACTCTAAAAACCCCCTGCCTCTAATAGTCTAATGATATTTTATTAACAGCAAAAATTACACTAAAAGTTTATAGTGGAATATAATAAGAAATTACTTTATAAATAAGGGGTTTTAATTGTACCAGTATGAGCATTTTCTAGGGCACTTTAGAATGAGGTTTGTGGCAGCACCAACCGTGCGTTAACAGCTATTTTGGTGAGAGCATATTTAATTAATTCAGAATGCTGAATTTCTGTTCTAAAATGGCTTTTGTAATCTGCATCCTAGTAGAAAATTAAATAAAGAATTAGCCTAAAAATAATTACTTGAACTTAGCCATGTCTTTAAAGGCCATAATCCTATGAAGATTTATATCTCTGGGTAATTTTATCCACTGGAGTAGCCTCAAAGGCTGCTGCCATAGGTAAGTCTTTGTCACGCCAGAGCCCACAAAGCAGCATAGCCGATTGATGGCAGAGCAGAGACTGGTGTGGCAGCTGTCCTGGTGCAGAGCTGGGAGCGTGCAGGGCCCCCCTGCAGCCACCCATGATGCTGGCTGTTCCCCACCCTGCTCCGTGACTGCTTGGGCCTTCCTGGAGTGGGGAACTGCCCAAAGGACTGTAATCCCAAGCACCATGGGTACATCGTGCCCCATGGCAGGAGTGGGAGAAGGAAGAGTAGCTTTGGTCCCTACTCTCCTGTGCAGGCAGGGTCACAGCCCTGCCTGGATCTGCCTATAATGTGAAGCACTGCTCTGCTTAGCAGTATCCTGAATTAAGTGATGGGGACTGCCATTTGATTTCAGGTGCCCTTTCTGCAAATATTTAAGCCTACATCCCTCATATATATATATATATATCTGAATGGAATGAATATATATGCACACACCTCTCTGAAGGGAGGCTACAGCATAGTAGAAAAGCCCCATTCTCTCAGACCTGAGAGAGGCACAACACCCACTCACTTCAGCAGGGGCTGTGCTGTTGCAGTGCGTATTTATGACCGGTGTTATGATTCCTCTTGCTGCTGCAAATTTGCCTAAAATAAATGTCCACACTGCTGAATGTAGATATGTACAGTTACGCAGATGCCTTTCCTTGGGATCAATTCTGCTTGCTTTCTCCTTTTCAGACTACATCTGATTTTGAGAGATGTGTAAGTTTTCTTCCCACAATAAGTTATTGTCTTTTATGTCAGTTGAGGTGGCTTCTAGTGTTCATAGGGTTTTCTTGAGGAAATTAAAACCAGTAATACCTATACATCCACACAGCTAGACACACACTTTGCAGCTGTAAGATTAAGCTAACTAGCCTTTTTCTCTGCCTTTTTACATCACGCTAGCAGTAATGTATACAACTGGATTTTTATGCATTTTTTAAAATAAATAATGTCTTTATATATACAAAAGGCTTTTTCTTCTTTTCCTTTTAATAGATTACTATTTTTCTGAAAAGCACCTCCCCCAGGTATTACCCTTAGCTGTTATGACACCTCACCATTTAGTGTTGCAAAGGTAAATCATAACACTCATTATTAAGAGCCATAAATTTGTACCAGATTCATCATATACCTCCTGAAAGCTTTAACGGGAGAAACATTTCCTGGGCTAACGCCCATGATGATTGCATGCTTTTTATTGCTATCATTTAGTAACCAAATTGCTCAAAAATCAAAGGACTTGATTATCACATACCTGCAATGCTTAGAGCTATTTATAAAAGTTGGCTCGATAATAACAATGACTCAAAAGAAATTTAAATGACAGGCCAAAAATAAGTAGTCTAAAAGTGAAAAACCAAGCCAGAATTCATAGAGGTGATGGAAAGAGTCTGACACCAAAGGACAGACAGGATCCTGAAGAAGGTAGAGAGAAGAGTCTAGGAGGTGATGGTAGAAAGTAGATGTGACCCAGCTTTGCAGAGACAGAGGGCAGAGGAGAGGTGAGGCACCAGAGACTGTAGGCGAGGAGGTATCGCAGTGTGGCGCTGGGAGTATGCACCAGAAGTGTTGAAACCAGGGCTGGAACATCACACATGTTTGGTAGTTTGCTTTCTGGAAAAACAGTATTTAGTTAAAAGCAGCCAACAGAAAATTAGGTGAAATGTTCCGGAAACTAGAGGGGGCTGATTGATGGGAAAAATAAGAGCCCTGAATATATAGCTGAAGGGCAGGGGTTTATATATATATGTATGAATATACACACCTAGCCAAAATTACATAATAATGCCCATATAGATTAACAAAATGAGCATCATGCTTTTGAAATCGTTCTCCTACAGAAACCAGTGGGAATTTTCCATTGATATCAGGAAGGATCAGAATTTCTCCTGTCTACAGGAAAGCAATGTAGCCTGGTGTGTGCAAACAGACCTTAGGCTATGTATGGAGAAAATGCAGCATGGCTATCAAGAAGCATTCCCTTTCAGTGAACCCAATACCCCTCTAGCCAGCGGGGATGATATAAAGTAATGGAACAATGTCCAGGCAGGAAAGCCCTTGCCTTAGAGATATAAAATTACCTTAGCCAAGACATGGCAGGCAGTAGTCACCCTATGAGGGCTGGAGAGCCACCTGGGGAGGCCTTTTTGCCTCTGACTGCTGTGACACACCTCCATGGAGCTGAAATGGCTCTGATAATTCCCCAACACTTTATACCACTGAAACAAAGAGGTAGGCCCATAAGAGGTAACCTAAACTTTCCAAGCTACTCTAGAGTATTTCAGATTAAGTAAATTTTATCTGTTTCAGGGGCAATTGTCATCACTGTGTTGTTCTATATCAGCTCATCTGAGTTGTATGCAGTGTACACCCCTTTCACATAATTTCATTAGGCATGAAATGTTGGAAAAATATATCTGTCTTTTCTTTGATATTAACAATTGCTGATTCATAACCTTGTTTGGAAAATTAGCGGTTCTCTTACTAAATCAGGACAACATCACAAAGTTTATTAATGGTCACAGGTCAGGCCTATCTTTTAAATCACTGGCAATCAAAGATAAAGTGATCAACATGGGACTGGTCTTCTCTAATTGGAGAAAGAGGAACATTCTGAACCAGAACAGTACAGCATGCAATTGTGCAGCCTGTTACCAAAAAAAGAAACATCTCACTGCATCTTACAGAGGCATTTACATAGATAATGTAGGTTTCATATGACTACTTTTAGATTATCTGATAGTAATAGCTTTGCAAGTATTCATATTCTCCTAACAAGAAGGTAATAGAAAATTCAAATAAAAAGGCATCCCTAATTAATGCATTATAAAGGATTTATTTTATTTCTTTAAGTTAGGTGGGAAATAGTAAGAGCAGGGAGGCTTCACACTGATGTGTCACACGATCTGGAAACTCATCCTTTAACAATCATTCTTCAGGAGATAACACCTGGTTACTCCACTAAATGTATTTTGTATTACCTCTTCATTAAGTTACCATAAAACATTATGCTGAAATCCAAAGTTATACAGGTTATTACTTGCTGTTTTACTAAAGCAACAGTTATTACAATCTTGATGCCCTGGTTGTTATGACCACTATGGGAAAAAATGTTTCTTGTTCCCCTAATTTCCTCCACTGCCTGGCTGTCTCTCTTTCTGTTTATGATACATACAAAAGATGTGATGGGATGGAAGGGATTTTCTTTCTCAACATGTTTTATTTTAGAAATGTCAGGATCATTTAATCTTCTAGTAATTGAGCCATAGAGGAGAGCAGTGGAAGCTTTCTCAGACCTCTATTTAAGAGGTGGTGAATTTTCCATTTTTAAGAAAGAGACTTTTTTCTCTGTGTGTTTGCCAAGGTATGAGTTAAGCAGAAGACAATAACATAATTCCTTTCAAGGTTTCAGTACAATCCTTTTCTTTTTGACTACTCACTGTCCTTTGTTGTGTTATGAGATCATGTGGCTATCACACTGTGTGTCTATTGCACATGCGATAACATAAATCCATTTGCCTTCAGCTGATCATAGAGCCTCTTGGTAAAAACTGGATCTGCAAGTCCTGGTCTAGGAATCAAGAGGCAAACCCCACTCTCTTTTTCTCTCCTTGTTCAGGTGCTTGTCATTTCTGTGTATGTAAATTCTTACCAGTGGAGAAGGCAGGACCAGTCCAGACCCTCAGTTAGAAATGAACATAAACATGTTAATTTTCCTTTGCTGGAGCTGCAGTGAGGCGGTGCTGCTTGCTCTGCTCCAGCCTCCCTGGTAAAGAGGGAGGAAAAACTCCAGCAAGGAAAAGGATGCTGAATGGGCGTGATGCGAAATCCAAGAAAAAAAACCCAAATACATAAATCTCCCCACAAAATACTGTAGTTTTTAGGTTTTAATTTTTACCAAATACCACTCTATTTAAAGTATTTCACATTTCCTGGGTGCAAAACTTAAATATGTGCCCTGTAGAGAGGCTCAGAACAATAGCTCTGCTTTCTCTAATAAAATCTCTCTTCCGAGATTAACTCTGGAGCTAGCAGTGAGGTCAGTGTTTCATTTCATATAAGTCAGCTCATGCTGACAAGGGTTTGGCCTTCTTAGTGATGGGCCGTTTGCTGCTCAGAAGTGTGGGGAATGGCTTTCTGAAATATCGATAACTTGCCTTCACTAGAGTTCATGATCAAATTTAACTGGCAAGTATCAATGCGCTACAGCCAGACTGCAGGGCTGAGAGGCTCAGGCCTTGGGCCAGCCGCTAAGGTCTGCTTTTTAAATCAGAGGCTAACTCTTCCATTAGTTTAAATCAGTGGTTTATAACAATATCAAATGAGATTTGTGTCAGAGTAGCCCAGACTACAACCTCGTCTTGGGGTTTGAAAAGGAATAGAAAAATTAGGCTGCAACCATTAGAATTCTGTTTTCATTTGGTTTTGGTGTGCGTATGTGTAATGTGCCTATACACACATGCACACATGTGCAGAGCTGCATTTTGTTCCCATGGACGTTTCCCATGGCCATGTGGCTGCCATTTAACATGGACCTAAGAGCACCAAATCTTCCTTCTGGTGTGGTTTGATTGACATGTGCAGAGATCTCACATAAAGGATCTGGGATCTCACTTTTCATCCGTAAAAGGAAAGCAGGCAAGCTTCATCCCCGGCTAAACCCTTTGCACAATATACACCAATAATGAGGCAGCATCTATTTATACATTGCTTACTGGAAATGACTGAATTCAGACAGAAGCTGGTGAGGCAGCCTGGGCTCCACCAGCCTCCATGGAGTCTATTGTTAGTACCCAGGATGAATCCTCAGGCAAATGGGGAAGAGAGGCATGATTTGGAGCCTACCGTGCCACAGGAGGAATATCAGCTTTGGCACTTGGCAAGTGGTGTCTCCTCTCAGAGAATGCCTTCACTGGGTCTGCCAGAACCCGGCAGTCACAGAGGAAGAATGCAGGAGAAATGCTCATAAGAGTGCAGCCTCATTACTGCTCCCCTAGGAAGTAGGATGCTGACTTGGGTTTATCTGCAGGGTGGGAGCTCCCTGCTTTTCTTTATGAGAAAAGGACGTGTCCAAGAGGGAATGGGAGGAAGGCAGTACTATCTTGATGCACAATGATGCCTTCTTGCCATATTGTTGCAGAAGGTTTTCAACAGTATTTCTTTACCTAGAAAAGGAAAGATGCAATAGAAAAGCCCCATCCAGAATTATGGCATTGGTTAGATAGGCCTGCGTGGCTGATTGTCCAGTGACGAGGCTGAGGTGCAGTGCCAATACGTGCCTGTGACAGTGAAAACTTGCTTGTCTGTGAGATATTTATCATAAAAAAAGTACTCAGAACCCCTTAGCAAAGCATTATCCAGACAGTGCTTTTGCTCCATGTCCTTTTCCACTCCTTTTCTCTGTGGCTCTCGTGTACTTTGCCCATACGCTCTAAAGCTATTTTGTTTTCAGTTTTATGTATGTTTTATGTAAATTAGAAGAATCAAGCTTCTCTGCTTGCTAAATTATAAATTGAGTGGAAATTGGCTGACTCTCTTTAGACTATGTCTATAAGTTATACAAGATGTAAGTAATCAAGCTGAGCAGGCTGGGTTGGGGAGGGAAAACACATCAATAGCGTGGGCCACGTGAGCTGCATCCATGTGTCCCTGTATACTGCTGCTTGCTTTCGGAGCCTCGAATCTCTCTTTGCTCTAAAGTGCCAATGTAACTCCTTTTAGACCATTCTCTGAGATGCAGGTCTATTGCCTCCTTTGGTAGTTTGCTTGGCATACTCAGGACGCCTTGTGTAAATGAACTGCTCTGAAATGCCTGTTTCCACTCTCTTGCTTTAGGACCAGAGCAGATCCAGACTGCCTCCTCTGGGAGCACTGATTCATTTTCTTTCCCTTCTTCCCCTTGTAAGTTTAAATGCCTGTTGATTTTAGTGTCTGTCTTCTTGGTTTACCCCCTGCTTTGGCTCTACTTCCCATACCCCATGCTACCTTTTATACGCTTGAGTTTTGCCCTGGATTATCTTTTTCTCAGTAGCCCACTGCAACCTCACAGAGCAGGACTGCGGTGCAAGAGCAGAAGCCTGGCAGTGGCTGGCAGCCTGAGAAATGCTGCCAGGAGAGCAGGGAAGTTAGCTGGTGTCTTGGGACTCAGTGAGACAGTGGAGAATCTGCTTCAGGGCAGAAAAGAGTCTCACTGTGGCCTTTCATCGCATTAGTTAAACAAAGTTTTAGGAAAAGGGGCCTGAAATCAGACTCCTAGATCTATCCTTACAGAGCCAGGAAGAAGTAGTAGTATTATAAGCAGATACGGGCATGATGCTGCTCTAGTCTGAATGCAGGGTTCCTCTTAAAACTGTCAATTTTCAGATGGTTGTGACTATCCAAACTGCCCCTAAGAGATGAAACTGATTGCAGCCTCAACACAGCACAGATATTGGCTGCACTGGCATCTGCATGCCGCCAGTGTCCAGCAGCACTGACTGAGATCAGCCTTGTGCTGCTGCCATCAGCCTGTCCACCCCAGGAGCACCAAGCCATGTCGGGGGCAGAGATCTGGCTAGCTCTGCTCTCTATCTTGTAGTTCCACACCCACCAGAGAATAGAATAAAACATCCTCAGAGAGGCAGTGTAGTGCAGTTCTCATCAGTTCCTGACCAACTTTTTAAGCCGGCCATCATGGAGATTGAACGTCATTGCCAGGTTAGAAAATTAAGGTTAGAAATGTATTGCTGTGGGGGGGGAATTGTGGGCATTGGTTGGGCTCTGCAGGCATGGGCCCTGGGCACAGAACATTAGTGGGTAGCCTGTTCCTGTGTCCTGCACAGCCCTATGTTCCTGCTGATTCCTGGGGTGTCCATGCAAGTCCCCAAGCCCTCACAGTCCAGCCTGGCTGCTTAGAGGTGCTGCTCTTAGGGCACAGCATGCTTTACTGACTCTGGTGGGGCAGAAGCATGTGCTCTGCTAAAGGGGATCCCAACTGAGTAGTCAGATGGCCTTCAGGAGCTTTGGGCACTTGCAGGGCACAAACTGGATCTTCTCTGCTCAGTCTCTGCCCTGCAGTTATTTGAGTTTGGGCTCTCTTTCACTGAGTTCATAAAACACATGCTTTTTCTTTTAATTCATTAAATGCTTTGATTCAGTGATATACCATCAGAATGTAGTTTATTCTGTCCAGTCAAATCTTTACTGAGGATGATAAAAAATATCCAACCTGCCTTTTTAGAGCTGCTTATTTTACTTCAAAGGGAAGGCATAACCTTTCATTTCCTGGTGAGATTTTTATTAAACCTCTGCCTATTTTATTTGTCAGGCCACATATAAGTTTACTATCACTTGTTCTTCCAAATAAAAGATATGTAGGTTGGTAAGTAGTCTATAAGTCTAGCTGCTATTCCTTGAAACTCATAAAAATATGATTTTAAACCATGGAATCACTAATTAAAGCTGCTTCTCAATACACAAAAATTAAGTTAACAGTAATTAATGTAGCCAGCCTGGAACCTTAGGAAACTACTGCCAGCAAGTGTCTTTTGGTGCACTCAAGAGGATGCAGTTTGATTGTTGGCACCAACAGACAGGTTGGGAATTGTAAACATGGTAATTAGCAATAAGTTTCTGGATCTCAACTTGCCAGACTGGCAGTCTGATTCTTGGAGTAGTTGTCGCATGGGAGGAGGGAAAAACAAAGTAAGGGAATTAGAGCAACCTTGCATTGCTCTGCCAACATATGCCACTGGACCACTGTTTTTCTTGGCAAAGATCTCTGAGAAGGAGTTTAAAAGCAGCACTGCAGCCCTACTGCAAACTGTGAACCTCACTGCAGGCATCGACCAAGCAACTGTCTCTGGCTCTTCTGCTCAAACTATGAGTGCTGTTCCATTGTAAGGAATTGTAGAGTCTGATATTCTTCCACTCCACCTTTATGGTGGGGCACAGTGTTGATAAGGTTATCAAGAGTAATGGGATTAAAAGAGTTAAAATCCAGCTTTTGCAGTAATCCCAGAGTATTCTATTGTTGAGCTATCAAAGATTAAGGTTATAGTAACCTTATTAATCCTTGGTGTAGTATAAATAAAAAGGAAATGTCAACCTTAATTCCACCATGAAATTAAATTTTCACTTCTCTAAATGATGATTCAAACATAGTTTACTGCAGCCAATGTCATTAATGAAAATGCGTAACCCATGTGAATTTAAGAAATCCCCTTTGAGAGACAGAGAGGGAGAAAGGGGTGATAAACCATGGCATTTTTTTTTGTTTAAAATGAAAAAAGTTAATATTTATCCAGCTCGTATGTCTGCAGGAACCATACCTAGAGCCAACAAAGTGTGCAAAGAATAAGGTAGGGACAAAATGCTCATGGTGTACATCCCTGTGATGCAGTGAACACAGACCCCAGACTGCAGCAGAACAGCCATCTCTGTGCCAGACAGCAGCCACAGCAAGGCTGATGGTGACCTCGACCCTCTCCCCTGCTTGCAGGGCACTGTTTGGCCTTGTTAGTGCTGCCCCAGAGCCAGGGACGGGATGCCTTGACACAAGAGTTTGAACCGAGCATTGATCCACCAGTGCTTTCAGTGCCAGAGACAATGTGACGAAAACCAAAAAATGTCAGAAATAAAATGGTTGCTGAATATTCTGGAAACAGTGAGCCAGGAGCTTTTGTGAAGGGCACAGGTTTTCCTTGCTAAGCTGATTTCCAGGGGATGGGAGTTGCCCCTTTTGGTAATGGATGGTTTCCTCCTCACCTGTGCCAGACACAACCCTGTTCCCCCTGCTCACAGAGGCTGAATCTGTAAGTAGGTCTGAAACTGCCTGCTGGGACTTGCTACCTGAAGAGAGGGAAGAACAGACAGACTGAACTTTGCTTATAAGTCAATGGAATGTGGTCCAGGTAAATCCATGTTTCTTTGTGGGAGCAGGAGGGGAATTACAGTAAGGAGAAGTGGGCTATGCACCCTTTGGTATGCTTTTTTGACTTGGAGGAAAAATAAAGTAGTGGTTAAATGGGGTGATTCAGAATGATTCTGCATATTAAGTATCTCAAATGCTCACTCCTAGTGTAGCAAAGTGGTAATTAGGTATTAAGGAGCTCCCTAGAGCAGGAATTGAACTCTTTGGAGGGCAAAGAGTCATTGCTAGAGAAAAAAAGGTGGTTTTAGTGGGGCTCTTCCTGAGGAAGGTGTCTTTGTCACTTCAGCAAACCTGTCTGCCCCATATTATCTGCATCTCTTGGGAATTACTGGTTCTGTGGACTGATAGAACCAGACAGTGTGCTGGAGAGTGCCTTTTCATATTGCTTTTTCCAGTCCTCATAAACTCTGATAAAGTTGTGTAACAAAACTCGGGCTCATAAAAGAGCTCATTTTAAGGTGGTATTTTTCCCCTTCACTCACTGAATCATGCTCTGCTCTGGTGTGCATTGTTACAGCTCCAGAGCGTGCACCAGTTCAGATGTGCCCGCTGGGTCCTGGGCTGTCTCCATCCCCACTACTGCTGCAATTGCTACCACAAACACAAATTGGCTCACTCAGGCTGTTCTTGTCTTTCTGCAGTGTAGGAATAGATAATGGGCCCATGGGGTCGTTCAGAAATATTGCTGGTTTCCAGTGCTGGCATAATAGTCCCTTCTAGGTAGTATCCTTTTCCTGGACAATTTCCCAGTAAAATAGTAAATGGCAACTGCAGAGCAGTAAAGGCGATGGCGTATTTGTTTGACTGACATTTCAGAGCCTGCAGAGCAAATGCAATTAGGATCCATAGTGTGCTGCAGCTTCCTTTCTTCACTTCCCTACCTTGGAAGATCTACTACTAGGATCAACTTAAGTCTGGTTCCTGCTGCCTTAAAGTGGTGGAGAGGCTCCAGCGAGGGAGGGCAGCATGTGCCCAAGCCCCTGTGGGTACCCTTTGCTTTGGGAGCAGTCAGCATCTCACAGGGCTCAGCTGGGACAGGAGCTGCTGCCGCTCCCCTGCCGGCACTGCAGCTCCAGGCAGGAGTGATTTTGTTAGTAGGTGTGTGCTTCCCCTCGACTTAGCAGAGTTGAAACCAGGGTGGCCCTGCAGCACTCAGACTTGCACTCCTCACTGCGGAGAAATTTCTGTCTGTGCCCATGGATCTGTGCCAGGCAAAGCAACTGAGGGTTTGGGCTGCCCTGGTCTTCACTAGGGGCAACTGATGCTTTCTTTGGAATTTTGAAGGATCAACAGTTGATGCACTATGAACACTTTGGTACACACTTGACATCAGAAAGAAATGTGAAAAAAGTGGTGGTAATCATTCAGATTTGTCTGAAGGAGGTAATTGAAAACAAATTGCTACCAAAAGCCAAGGGCCATGGTTAATTGAGGTGGAGCACTGTGGGTCGCTCACCTATAGGAAAAGACTGTTAAAGAACAGGCAGGGTCAAAATTGTCCAGGTGGGGAAAGAGAGTCTCAGCCATATAATTCAGTTTGTAGGGTTATTCTGTATCTCATAGATCCTGACATGAAAATCTAGGCCTGCAGAGCAATGCTTTAATGGCTGGAAATGATGCAGTTGGTGAAGTCAGGGGCAGCTATGGCTTGCTGTGGCGGCAGAGCGGTGGCCAGGCTGTAGCATCCCTTCTGCCATGGGCAGGTCGGAGCTGGCCCCTGCAGGAGAGGCATGGGCAGCTGCCGAGTCCCCTCTTGGCAGGGTGGGGGCTGCAATGTGCACAGAGCCACCACCCTGCCAGCCTGCTCCAGCTGTGAGTTTTATTTTCCAGCTGGAACATTGCTGCCATGTATTGTTTTGTTTATTAACAAATTTAAACATCACATTGCTATTCCTGGTGCTTCTTGGATGTCCGGACTCAGGCGGACATTGATGCTTGTGTAAATTGGTGAAGCGTTTTGCAGCAGGTCCTCTGGACACAGAGGCAGGGGAAGCAATGATGTGGGGGTGGCCTGGATCTGATGCCCAGGGGTAATAGGAGGAGTCTGCCCTCACTGGGCTATGGCTCTGCAGGACAAAACCTCTTTGTTTCTCAGAGAAGCTCTTTCCAACCTGCTAAAGCTATTGCTAGGATTCAAGAGATGAAAATAATGATGAAAAAGATGATCTACTAAATTTGATCTACTACTGATTTACTAAATTGCCCTTTTTCTAGATATTTTGTGTCAGAGCTCCTGCAGGGTAAAAGCCAAATTTCTTCAGCTTCCTATATCTGGTGACAAATTCCGCACCAGCCTCTTTCAGGGCAGGTCCTCACTGCAGGCTCCTGCACTTTTGCTTTGTGTTCAGGTAGTCAAGAACAGGAGTGTGCTACAACCTGCACTGCTCTGTCTGCTCCCTGTGCCAAGGCTGCAAGTGGAGGAAAGCCAGGACAGTATAAAAAATGGGAACCAAAGTTTCTTAAAGCAATCTAAATGAAGGGCAATCCCCCTGAGTTTGTGGTATTAAGTGAGTGTTGGCTGTAACAGCTCTGAGGGTTGGGCCAGCTTGATTAGAACTTTGATTTCAGCATTTCAAAAAGGACTTTAAAGCCTACATATGTAGCACAAGTATAAGGATATGAATACCCCTATCTACCCTGAGATATGGGAAGAATGATCACCTGGCTATCCTTGGAAGAGAGACAGCTATCATACTTTGATAGTTCAACACACCTTCTATAGAATACCAAAACATGCTGATTTATTTGACTTACTATTATTATAGTCAGCTTTTGGGAAGATCAGTATTTGAGCCATTTATTTTCTTTTACAACAAAAAAACAAATGCTGTTCATGCAGCAGAGCCTGTCCCCAAAAAGCAAGGCTGGTGTGATAGTGTTAGGGACATGCAACTGCACTCCCCTCCATGGGAGCCTTGCCTGTGTGAGGGCTGTGGGCTGTCGGGCTGTCCCCACAGGCTGTTGGGCTGCCCCCACAGTGGTGGTAGCTCTGCTGCACAGGGCACATAAGCAGTGGCTCTTGTTTTTAACATGTCAGATCATGACTTGCTCTTCTGCTCAGTATCGAGGTTGAAAAATACTGTCAAAAATGAAAAGGCAAGAGCTGACTGAGAAATCAACGAGTATGCTACTGGATGCTCCAAATTTAGACATCATGATTGATAAAGAATATAAAATATGTGACTCTTTTTTCAAGCAAAAAATGCTCTGTTAATATTGTGCAATCTGAACACGTTTGTGTAAAGAATAACAGCTGTGTTTTACAGTCAGTGTGTGTACCCGTGTGTGCAGGCACACATGTACGCAGGTACTGCGGTAGTCCAGCACTGCCTGGAGTTGGATGCTGTAGTAAGCTGGCAGTATGAAACATACTATCAGCTCCTCACAGGGTCATGTACAGTACCTATACAACAAAGAGGAAGTCTAAGTGGTGCTGGGTGAGAATGTTTTCCCAGATAAACGTGCAGGTGATAGGGAATTGTGAAGTTACAAATTTTATTTTCCTTTATTTCCTTTTATTTCTATAAGCTGAAGGGAAAAGGGAGAAAAATGGCTTTTCCATGGAAGGAAAAGTTCTTGACAACAGCTTTGTGCATACTGCCAAACATTGCTGAACACAAGGTGTATGTGGTGAATGGAAGGAGGAGGGCCAGGTGGGTCAGTTGGGGCCAGGACGCCTGGGAGCTCAGGGAGTTTCGGTGGTCAGGGTGGAGGATTATTGGAATGGACAGATACAACCTAATCCCTCAGAAAAATAACATATAACTCCATGTTCAAAGGCCAGTGCCATGGCCACCTGGGTTTCTCCCATGCCTCTGCTCACCACCTCAGGGTGCAGTGCTGAGGATCGGCGCTGCTTTGCCTTACTGTGGCTCTGCAGGGAGGCAGAAGGGCATGGCGTGGTGCTCAGGGATGGCCAGTGCTCCAGCCCTCCTGCTCGTTGCTGTGGAGGAAGGTTTCTTCTAAGGCCTGTCCTGGGTGGGCAGTGCAGCAGCAGCTGGGCTTTCCGGGAGGTTGTGCCGAGCTCCAGGGGCAGCACAGCTCCTCCCTGCCCAGCTGAAAGGATGGGGCTCAACAGCATCAGCAGGGACCCTGTGCTTTTGACCTTGGATTTTCTCTCGCATATGCATAAAGCACAGTGTGGTGTAAGAGGGTTTTAATGGAAGGAAACTGAGGAAGCCAGTAAATTATTTTCTGTGGTAAACATTTATACTAATAATTTTAAAAATTCAGTGAATTTTTTTTTTCCCCCAGAAATTGAGTATTACCTTTAGTGCATGAGAGCAGGAATTCACTGAGTCAGGAAGGTCTCTGTTAAAGAAACTACAACTAAGGACCTATCTCTTTAGGAACTCTCAATGTTTCTACCAGTGATTTTCCAAATAGCTACTCTAAAGCTCTGGAAATCTGAGTATTATTTCCAGAGGATATATCCATAAAATGACTTAAACCTTATATGACTTATTCACAAAACAAAAGCTTTTGTTGCATTAAATAAATCCTTGTAGTTCTCTGGGTTAACTGGCTCCTCAGGGAAAAGCTGGGGACACCAGATTGCCAGGTGGGTGGAGAAAGGTAGAGGGAATTGTTCTGAAGAGCCAAAGAGTCACAATCCACTAGTGTAACCCATATAGCACCCTCCCTGCCCAGCACTGTGCTTCCAGGCAGGATTCAAGCCTCCAATATCTCGGGATTCCTGCCCAATTACGTGAAATGAGTTCAGGAAAAAACCTGTTTATTACACTATGGTGTAGTTTTTAGATCCAAACATTGTACATTGGGTGTGAAACTCCCTAATGTTTTAGAAATGATGGTGGAACCTCTCCGACTGACACCTCTGAGCAAAGCACTTTCTAAGGTTATGTAAATGCCTAAAAAGAAGTCTAACCTTAAATCTTAATTGTGTAGCAGATTTGAGTCCTGTGAAGGCTAGGCACTGCCAGATTTTAAAGCCCTGCTGCTCCCTTACATAAATACTCGTCAATATTTACAGTAAGTGTCCTAAAAAGATATTTGGTTCCCTATATGAGCTAGAAGAAGGTGTTGCAGGGCTGTCCCATCTCCACCGGTCACAAGCGGCATGTGGTGCTGCCCAGAGCTGCTCCAGCAAGGGCTGGGAAACTGGTCCCCTTCAAGTCCAGCCAGAACTACACATATCACAGATGACATCCCAGGCAGAGGAATGAAGCTACTTCCATTTATGATGCCCAGTACCAGGGCAAAGAAACCTTTCCTTCTGTGTCTGTGCTCTAGCATGGCACAGAAACAATTATAAGACATGTTTATAAATTCCACCTGGGTGTTGCAGCTCTTGTTATGAATCTCAAAAGTGTATTTGAGATTTATTAGTATTGGGCTGCTTTTGACACAAAGGATGTGGTGGACAAAGAGCAGCAGCTTCTGTGCTATAAGGAAACACATAAAAAACTGTCAGTACACTTGTAATTTTATGCTTCTAAATGTTGTTTTCAAAATGCCATTGTACTTGTAACTATTCTGTGTGCATTAAATCTGAGGTGTAGAATACTATCTCATATTAAAAATGTGATAGCAGTGTTACAGTACCTCTAACGTTTTCATAAGAACTTTTGTTACCTCTTACTGCCTTGTCCTTGGTGTGACTTAAGGCAGAAAATGAAGAGCTTATTGCATTTAAAAATGTTCAGAAAGATGTGCTTAAGTAAATAGATGTCTTTATTTTCAGTGTTGGAATAAGTGTGTAAAAACAAGGGGATTGAACAATGGCAAAGTCCATGTGATAGAGCTCACTAAATAGGGGTTGTGGTAAATTTTGCCGAATTGCCCATGAATAACTGGCAAAATATGTTTCCTATATCCCACAGTTTCTAGAACTAGCTGACTCATTACTGCATTCAAGGAGAGGTACCTTGAGTTGTGATCTGATGCCTGTTAAAAATTGGAATTGATTTATTTTTTGGAGGGATTGAATCAGGATCCTAAAGGACCTGTGACATTTTCCAAACAAAATATGTGTAGTTTCCTTTCTTTTTTTTTTTTTTTTGTTGCTTATCCCAAGCTAGATAAGGAATCAGCACTAAATTACAGCAGTGCCCCCCTCTCCTCTCCTGGAGGGAGCAAATGAGAGGGACAGGACACTTGAAGAAAGGGAAAAGGTAGAGGAAAGGCACAGAAGGGAACGACTGGAAACAGCAGAGGAAGGGAAGAAATAGGAAAAAGAAAAGAGAAGCAAAGGCAGATAAGAGAATGAAAAGCAAGAGAGATGAAAAAGTAGTAGAAAAATGAAAACAAAAGGGAAGACTGAATAAAGAGGAGTAAGCTTAATAATTAATTCTCTTAATCTTTCAGTATATTCCTCAGGCAGGAGCTCAGTGTGATTTGGGAGGTGTGTGGGGTTTTTTTTGAAGCAAACCCTACCTCCCCTGCCTCCCCAGTGCTGTCTCCAAGAGTTTTCCTCCCTCTTACCTTGGTGGGAGCTCTGCGGTGCCTGACGGCCACCCCGTGGCTGCTCTGATGAGCTGCTGCTGGTCATAGGCTCTGTCTGATGTTCATCCACGCTCAGCTGACCAAGGTCTATGAGGAACATGAGTTAGCACCAGTTCCCGGTTAAATCTCAGCAGGTTTATTGTTTACCAAACCGTGACAAAAGATGAAGTAATGTCCTATCTGGCCACACACTGGGCTGTAAGTCCTTTTTTTTTTTTTTTTTTTTTAATTTGTTTGTTTGTTTGTTTGTTTTTCTAAGAGGAGAGCTAGCTAATGTGTCTTGTGTACTGGCTCAAAGAAAAAATATCAGTGATTGTGATTTAGAGGAGCTAAGTGTTTAAAATAAAATATACATTCAGTGCTTTCACATAAAGATTCGATGATAACCAGGTGACTGAAATCAATACATCCATATCAAAGCCCAGAGATTATTTTTGTAGGGTGTTTATACACCTTATCTCTTCTCTCGTACCCGCTAACAGTTACAGCTGGGGATGATGAAAACACATGTTCCATGCAATTACTTGCTGCTGCCTTATAAAAAGCTAAAGCCTAATAAACTTCAATATGGAGTAAATATCATCCTTGTGAAAGAGCAGTTTTGCCCTACTACTGACAGTGAAAGCAGAGCTATTGAAGAGAGTCGGCCTTCATAAAAAGACAGGTTAAGATAAGATTTGAGTTTGGCTTGGCGTTTCCAACCTGTTGAGAATGACTTCTGGACTTGGGCAGGACAAGAGTTAAGAGCACATCTTGTGTAAATCTTTACCTCATGTTTTGGAGAGACCAGTACGCTTGTCCTCTGGCAATCAGAAACGTCGTCTGCCCTCACACAAAGAGCAGAGCTCTGATAAATGCACGGATTCCAATTTGTGCTTTGCTTTCCTAGTCATCAAAGCAATTTTAAAATCAATATGTTATGTTTAAGAGGAAGGCCATGTGTTCCTCACAGGGCAGGAATATCCCATCCAATCTGCGCAGGCAGAGTTATCGTCCTAGACGCAGCACTTTATACAAACCAAAGAATATAAAGAATATTCCAGGAAAGCCATAAAGGGAGATGACGCAGTAACTGTTTCTGGGATGTTAAAAATACAGTTGTGCTTACAAGCTGATGCATGAGCCTGACTGCAGTGTCTGGCTCTGGGTGACTCTGTGGATGGCAGTTTCATAGATGTCAGCAATGCAGGGTGAGCCCCAAGCAGGTCCTGAAATTTTAACGTGTGATGAGGCCAGGAGGCAGTTTGGTGCAGTGATAATAATTTATTTAATGCAACTAATATATGTAAGAATGCATCTGAGACAGTGTTTGGTCTGCCAAGAGCACTTTGTTGGACACCACAATGATCTATTAGGGCTGGAGGTTGTAGGCTTTGGAACAGGACTGTGGGATCAAGCTACTGGTTTTTAATGCGTTTGAGCTGTTCTTAAATAAATCTTCATTAGTTAGGGTGGCACCACTAAGTCTACTTCCTACTGAGCAGCAGGAAGACAGAAAGAGCATCTACAACAGTAATAGTTTAACACAAATGGATTTAAACTCTGGAGTAATAGGAAGCTTATGGAGCTTGGATGAGGGATGAAGGAGGTGGGCAGAAAGAGATGGAAATGGAGAGAAAAAATGCCCATCTGGCTGCAGACAGAGGAGGAATGCGTGTTCTCTCTTCTCTTCTGTCAGCTGAAGATTGCACACATTGCACATTGCACACAGAAGCTGTGAATGCTTGTGGCACACCTACGAAGACATTTTTACTTTGTAACCTGTTTATAGTGCCAGGTGAATGGCCCCTGGGCAAAGTGGGTGTCCTGCCTTTTGTGCCCTTCCGACGTCCCACTCCACGACTGAGACCCACCACAGGGTTCTTCAGGCTGTGGTTTACTGAATGGTCTGCTAAGGGGCTTGATTATGGTCCCAAATTCTCAGAGGTTTTTCCAGTCTGTCCAAAATATTTGTCTGGAACATTTCAGACCTATTTATGTCTTTTTTTTTTTTTTCCTGCTGGGTAAAAAGTAGTTTGTCTTTTACAATGTGTCTGTATATAGTGTTTTAGTAACTTGGATTGCTTTTATATGTTTATAATTAAAGTAACAGCCCCTTAAAAATTGGATTATTGATCATGGGAAGACTGTAGATGTTTTTAATCTTTAGAATCAGGACTACAAATAAATCAAATTATATGAAGTATTTCATTTAAAGGCATTTTGTACACTGCATCCAGTGTTTGCATAAATGGAATAATTCTGTTTCTTCATATGAGGGTTCAGAGGAAACCATAGTAGGAGTTAGTCCTTCTCACTCAGTAAAGTGCACTGATGTCAATAAGTCAAAATTAGACTCTTCCCAAATTGCATAAAAACACTGAAAGATTCAAAGTTAAGGATTTGGAGGGCTGTAAAATTCCCATTTCAGCTGGAGTTGTAATCTTTTTGTGCAGATGCACACGATGCACTGTCTTTACAGAAAGTTTAGGACGACCGTTATGTGCGCCTGTACGCACACCCACACATACGCCTCACCCTAGTGATGATGAACTGCAGCAGAAACATCCTCCCTGTCCTTGTTATGACTGAGCGCCTGAATCTGGGAGTTTGTTTTCATGTTCCAGATGTTTGCTCTGCCAGATTTGACCACAGGAATGTGAGGCCAGTGGGCTGAGTCTCCTGAAGCAGAGAAGAGCTGCATTTAGCCTGGAGTTTGCACCTTCCACCATTTCCAGGGACAAAGCAAGAAACTGGTTTTCTCCCTGGGAGAAGTCAACCAAAGAGGCATTATGCATGCAAGGAGGCTGGTGGGACTGTGTGAATGCAAATGGTCTTTGTTATTAACCAGCTCTCTTCAAGCTGACTGAGGAGCTGAATGGATCTGTCGATTAAATCTCATCCCTGCAAAAGACAGGAACAAAATCACCACTGTAATGTTTTGACAAAGCAAAAACATTTTTGTTTTCTGGCAAGGGTTTAACTCGTGCAGCTATGCTGCCCTCTTAGGATGTCAGAGAAGGAGGTTTTCCTAGTCAAATGCTGCCCTGCCTCACCAGTCTGCCTTACCCCAATGATGAAGTGCTCCGGCACCAGAAGTCACCTTCTGTGTTCAACTGAGCTCAACTGGAATCGTGCTCTCTAGCTGTGCTGTTAAGTGGCTCTGAAGACATTATGGGTGTAGAGCTGTACTGCTGTATTTCAAGTGATAACAAAAACTCACTGGATAGATTGAAGAAGTGTGGCTTTTTGTTGCAGCAAGTTGAGACCATATAGGCAACTCCATCATTGTGCTAAGGCAGCAGATACAGCCAGTGTTTGGAAGAAATGGTTCATGACCCGATGATGCTTTCCAAGAGATACAGCCAGGAAACAAAGATGCTGGGGGCTCCTCGGGTGGCAGGAACACTGGTGGAACAGGCGAGGGAAGCAGAAGGGTCAGAGACAATGGGAGAGAGTGAAGAGAAAGATGCAGTGCAAGCAGGAAAACCCTTTGCCATGGTTCAGGCTTGCTCTCGCACTCAGATCTGGGGAGCAAAAAGCAATAGCTGCAGGAAAAGCCCTTTTCTGAAGACTGGCAGAGCATGCCAGGAGGGTGCTGCAGCCACTGTCTCAGCAGCCAAAGTGAGGAGCAATGCCACAATCTGCAGGGGTCAAATCTGAGATCTGCATTGAGAGTTTGGTCCAACGGGTCCCTAGAACAGGGGAACATCCTCACCCCACATGGGGGATGTCACAAGCATCGTCAGATGCCAGACTGGATGCTCACCACACATGAAAGCTGATTCCTAGCAAGAAAATGTTGATGGGCTATTACTGAAGTATTCCAGTCTCTGAGCAACTGGCCCTGGGAATACTGTGAACACTGGTGCCTCCAGTGTGAAGCATGACCTGTCCAGGGTAGAAGGCCAGGATGCTCCCCCAGGGACCAGACCCTGAGGAAGGGCAGCTGTGAGGCTAAGGGGAGAAGCCGAGCTGGCCTTGCACAAATTCTCTGGTGGTTCAGGCTGGCCAAGCTAAACATGTCCCTTACCTTGGCGTTGTCATGACTTTGACAGAAACACCTGGGACTTGTGTGGGTCAGAGCTGTCTCCTGGCTGACCCCACACAGGGCACTTGCTGCTACAGAAGGACTGTGCTGAGGGCATGCAGACATGGAGCCCACTGCTGGCAGGGCTTGGCCACCATGCTCCCACCTGGCTGACTCACATTGTGGAGCAGGTGGTCACGGCCACACTGGTGTGCACACACACAGAAACCCAGCACAGGTGGTGCAGACGTCACCCCTGCCAAGTACAGCGGTGGCCCTCACCTTCGGGAAGGGACCCCAGCATGTGGCAAATGAGCATCAGGACCCTGCGCTCAGACACCACACACATGTGCAGGGCAGTGCAGAGTGCCAGGCCCAGAAAACTGAACTTCAGGACCTCCAAGGGGGCACTTTTCTCCAGCTGAGGGTTTGTCCCCCTTCTCTTTGCATCAGGTGAACCCACATCAGCTGCACTTGTGCAAAGGAGCAAACACATCTGAATAACAGCAGTATAAAGGTGTAACAAATAAAGACTAAAATGCTGCTAATGAGCCTCATTGACAACGGCTATTATTTGCATCTATCACTTGGAGATTAAAAACCAAAAAAAATGAAATAAGCTGCATGTGTTGTAAAGGGTCAGAGTTTCTGTGCTAACACCACAGCTTGCAGGGTTCTTTCCTGCTGTCCCTTGTGCCCCTCTTCCCTGCTGACCTGCTCCGTATGGAGGGCTGTCCTGGGGAGCCGTGCTGGGGCCATGGCTGCTCCCTGGAAGGAGGGGAGAGGGGTCAGAGGGGGTAACACCAAAGGGAGAGGAAGAGTGTGGATTGGGAGAAGGGAGTAGGTGATAAAAAAGCTCCTCAAGGTAGGGGCTGATGCTGATGTGCTGCTGTGGTGAGCTGCAGTGCATGACAAGACTTGTCCCATGTCAAGGGTAGATCAGCTTTCCTTTGACTTGAGAGGGTGTTGGTGTGTGTATTAGCTAAATCCAGGAAACAGTCACTGCTGCACTGGGTCTGGTCATGGACAGTTGTGGTATCCTCTGCTGCCCTGTGATTTGCAGTTTCTATTTTATTATTTACATGAAATCGTGCTCTTGCTGTCTTCAGGGAATTTCCCCTAAGTAAGCTTGCAGCAAATTTCTCTTCCTTCAAATCATAAGCACAAACACCTTTGACATAGTTTCTCTGCTGCTGGGGTCTCTGTGTTACTTACTTTGTCTAGGTCCTTTTTCAAGAAGTTAATAAGCCTGGCACTGCAAGTCCACTGACTCTTAGCAGAATATTTCTTTCATTCCTGAGATCCCTTTCATATCCAGTTTTCATATTAGCACCCTTCATTAGCATCCATCCAGCTTTTCTTGTTAGTATTACTGTGCAATGCATTTTCTTTTGTAGTACCTGAAGCTTGTAAGACAACTCAGTTTGCCTCCCAGTGGGGGAGAAGGTATCTGTAATCCGTGTTCCTTGTCTTGAATCTCTTGAAAGGACTAGAAATCCCAAATGCAGTAACTTGTGGGTTTTCTGTCTGAGAGAATTAGGTTGTCTTTGCATTACTGAGCAGGCAAACATTGAGCAGTGCTTGATCAATAAGAGGCATTGCCAGAGGTCTGGTATAGTCTACCACAGCTGATGGTAAGTGTTGCTATAGGCTATGGAATTAGGAATATAAAATGTCAAATGACAGTAATAATTCATGCATCCTGGGACATATAAAACCAACAGCATGTCAATAGCTGCGGCATGCTCTGCAGAAAATATGCAGGATTTAGATGTTGCAGGAGTGTGTTTTATTTTCAGCCACACTTTTCTTGGTGAAATATAGACTTTCCCTGTTTGTTGAAAGCATTTATTTTCAGTTTCATGTTGCTACTTCTCTATTAAGATTCTAAGAGCCATGCAGCTCAAAAGGGGCCTTGAGATTCAAAAAGCAAAATATATGTATTTATTGAAGAAAAACACATAAAATATTTATAAAACGGAGGGTGCAATACTATTTGAGATTCATGGACCATTTTAGCATTCATAAAAGCAAATACGGTTCTCATGTTGGCTTCACCTGGAATCAGACTTTACTAGAGGGGTTAGCCAGGAGGGATCTGCCTCAAAATGAGACTTATTACAATCACTTTGCATTTTACATAGAAAGCAGAATAACTTGTGAAATAAGTAAGAACTTCTCCAATATTCATCTTCTTAAAAAAATACTTCGGGACAATTAATATTGCTTGTCTGTTATGAAAGATACAGAATAGGGCAAATTACTGCATCTGGGAGGGTACAGCAGGCATAAGAAGAAAGAGTGTGTCAATCTGAAACATGTTCTCCCTGTGCTGTGGCTGCTTGGGAACCTAGAAGTGATGGGTGCTCACTGACTAAGGCTCCCACAAAAATTCATCAGAGAAAACCTTAATGAGAAAAGGGAAAAAATATGTCCAAGCAGCCCCATTCTTATACTTTCAGCTGTGTGCTTCCATGCACCTTAGTTGTGGGTTGCCAGGCCTCCATTTCTATAAATCTGCCTAAAAGTAGAAGGGCAAGACAGAGAAGTTGCATATCACTCATGATTATATGAATATAGGCCTTCATATGCAGGTAGTACTTCTAAAAGAATGTAAAATATTAACTAAACAAAAAGGAGAAAAGGAAAAGCATCACAAAGAAACCTACCACACATTATTGAAATCTCCCCCTGTGAGAGGCTGAGGATTCAAACGCGTGTGAATCGTCTGCTCTTCCATGTGACAGCAATCCTTCTACTTCAGAGTTGCGCAGTCCTGGCTCTCAGTTGTCTACTTCAGATTCTTTTTTTAGTTACATATTCTAATAAAATGTCTTAAATAGAATTTCCATTATTTGAAGACCACAAAGTGGTTTTAGTGCAGTGGACTGCACCTACATACACAGGCACCAGTAGATATTTTGGCACATCTTGCTGAAGATAGCATGAGACAGAGATGATGATGATGAAAATAAAAAAAACCCAACAACCAATCAAACTACAATGAAAAGAAAACCCACAAATTTAAGCCTGCTAACTGTCTGAGACCTAAGAAAAGGGATTTCTTTGTTCTTATGAGAACATCTTGGCTCGTTCTGCTCCTCTGGCTTGGTTTGGGGAGGATGTATTTTACAGTCCTCCCATGATACTTGGCAAATGTAAAGCTGTCACGTTGGATCCTGCTTCTCTTTGTATTAAAAGAATGTCTATGGTGTTTATGTTATGGGGGGGAAAGTGCTTTTTCTACTTACTGTATTTTCATTGTCTCTTTTCTTATGACTGTACTGTTTGCCAGCAGCCAAGGGGCCACTTTGATGCTTGCTTTGATGCCATAGTTTATTGTGTTGCACAGTTGAGCCTGTGGTTTTCCTTTCTAATCAGAGCTGGCATACTGGGTGAAAAAAAATAAAAATAAAGCTTTTCTATAATTATGGTTATCTCATAGAGTCTGCATTTGTTATAGCTGCTGGGACGCTGGAAATCGGTATTTGTAAATACTGATATATTCTGATTTGTTTTCAATCTCAAAGGTGTTTTTGTCTGTTTCTGCTTCTCACCCCTGGCCACTCATGCAAGCAGGCTTGCTGACCTGCATGCTGAGCAGCTATTGCCTCAGGAAGATACCAGCCTGCATGTGTTAGCCGGGTTATTTGCATGGTACAACCTTCATCTTGTTCCCTCTTCTCACTCTAAGGGATTAGCATCCAAAGAAAACCAAATTAATCTTGTATCAGTTCATCCAGGAAAGTGAGTAGGCAAAATAACCAGAATATTGCTGCTGACAGCAGGGACAGAGAGCAGCCCTCCAGGGTTGGGGTGTGCTGTGTGCTGCCCACCTCCACTGCACTGCTCTCACAGGTACATGGCTTCACCATGGGTTCTGGTATAACAAGACTCTCTTGGGCCCACAGAAAGACTCACATGCTGGTTGCTTCTTTGCCCCATGCTCCATGTGGTAGTGCCAGTCAGGACTTGCATAATACCCACTTGGATGTATCTATTGCTTTTCTCCATATGTCTCGTGACTATCTGTGGACTGCTGAGGAACCACTCTGTTTCCATTTTAGTGATGGAAAAGGAAAGACTTTGAGAGGCTGAGTGATTTGTCCAGGATGATACAGCAAATCAGCGGGAGAAAAAAGGATCGGGCCATTCCACATAGGAGTGCCATTAACTGCCCCATGGGCTTCCTGGGGAAGGCATGCAGGTCCCCAAAGAGGCCACTTCCTTTGCAGAAGCGTTCCTCCATTATTTCTGTCAGATTATTGCTATGCACAGTGGAGAAATGCAAAATGTATTATTCATCTCTCCTACTCATAAAATCAATACCTATCAAAATACAAATACAATTTAAATCAAAGGGCACTTGTTGAGTGCAGATCCTACTAATTAGGTATGATTTTCCAACAATTTCTTAAATTATTTATCCAAGGGATGGGTAGCAGGCATTTTATATGTCCCAGACTGAATATTATAAACCTCTTGTCATGATACAGCAAATGGGAAACGTAGTGCGATGCAGTGTGATTTGTAACCTTGATGAACTAATGTAATATCAATAGACATCAATCGTGCAAAAAAGATCTGTCTCATCATAACATCTAGCAAGATAGGTCAAAAGTCAATAATCTTGTGAAATGGACACATATCAGTGAAGGTTACAGATTGTGCTGCTAGGAATCAATTAAAAATGTAACACCCGCCTGCTATGGAAATTACTAAACGCCACCACCAAAAAGGAGGTTTACATCATGCATGAACATTCGCCATAAGAGCAGCTCCCTTCAGGCAGGCTGTAGCTCTGTAAGCAATTCCACTGTAATATAGGGCCTTTTTTTTTATGCTGGTATTGCTTAATACCTAGCAATATCTAGCCCCATAATCAACATGCAAACAATATTTAACTACATTTTTAAAACCTGCACAGAAAAGAGCCAATGGTTTTGAAGATTTTTATGTACAAATTTGGAAGCAGCTCTCCTGTAAAATGAAAGGTTTATAATTGTCAGTCAATAACGTAGATCAATGTTCTTCAATTTTTAATCATAATGATTTTTCTTATGCAGCTGCATTGGATCTTAATTTTCATACTTATACTTCCATCCATGCAGCAGATCTTAAGATTCCATCACACCAGCATGCATCAAGTGAAAATTCTTGGTCCCATGAAATAGACGTGATATCCTCTCACCAAATCATTTCAAATCAGCGATTCGAAAGAACAGTATAAAATACAAGATATGGTTTCTCCCCAATTTTTAAAAGAGAATGATAAAATTTACACTTTCTAAGCATTTTACTTTTCCTCTTGTCATCCGATGATAATTTAAAGTGTAGCTTTGAGGCCAAAACTAAATAGTTGAACATGGAGGGAGGTGCTATGACTTCAAAGACAGCAATATGTGAGGGGCTGAAGTAAAACCATCAGAGTAATTCAGAGCTTAAACTTTTAACTTGGTGCTTTCCCCTGTAGCCTTAATGGAGATCAGGCCCCCAAAAAAGCCATCAAAAGCCGGAGCAAAAAGCTGCAGTGGTCCAAAGTGCCTGTGTGCTTCAGCTGCTGCAGGCAGCCTGTGATCATACCGCACTGTCGGCAGTACGCAACTGCAATTGTGCAACCAGGGATGCAAGGCAGAGCTGTAATTCCAAATTTCATGGCACTTTAAAGCACGAGTCAGAATTTTAATGGTATTTCAACCTTCCTTATTAGTTGCACAATAAGTGTCTTTCAGCCAGTGCTCTGCAAATCCCTTCCTGGTGGTCTGCAAAAGACACAGTTTGAAAGTCAGAGCGTTGGAGGTTGAATGCTGGGTGTGTGGAAATAGATCAGCCTGAGCTGATGGGAGGAATAAGGGATTCTGAAGAAGCATTGAGTTAAGATAACATCGGATAATAAGGGTAGTAGCAAAAAGTATAAAAAAGCATGCCATGAATACATTGAATATACAGGACAAATTCGCCGTCAATTATTCAGCTGTCCTGCTTGTATTTTTGTTGTTTTTTAATTAGCAACAGTTTGTCTGGCAGAGTTCAATCTCAGAGTGTTTGAGTTATAAGACCTAGCTGCATCAAATGAAAATAGACAATACTACATTTAATGTTTTTCATTTTCTCATTCCATTTAAATGTGAATGAGCTATCAGGAAGGAGTATCAAACATGCAGATACTGTTTAGTGGTATATTATTCTTATCTTCATTATTTTCTTTTGCCTAATGTCTTTCATAGATGCTTAAAAAGTGCATGATGTATATGTGATTGTATATTAGTGACTGCAAAGGTTACCTAAATTAACAACATGGACTAATTTTGTTTTAAATGGAGGGTAAGAGCACATCTGTTTCAAACAGCTTTGTAATATGCCTTTTGTGAGTTCAGATCAGATACAGCAGTGGCCACTTAAGTGAGCTCCTACACACACAACTACTTATTTGCATTAGTGCTAAAAAATACATCTATAAAATGACACTAGCATTTTGGTGCACTGAAATAGGTTCCTCCTCTCCATTCCCCTTGAAGATTCAGCCCTGTGTTATTGTTTCATGGATACTAAAGAAAAGCATATGTTCTTCCCCATGGAGGATGTTATTCACTGTATAACTGTACTGGCTAGATATTTTGTATTTTGCTTGCATGCCCCTTCAAAAGAGGCGTGACATTTTTTCATAGCTATAAATAACACTGTTCTTCAGCCATGAATTGTTATAATTATATAACATTATGAATATAATTGAGATAATAAAAGCAAAACAAGCAGTCTAGATTATATATCCGGATTGTATTCACAGGTTACAAGTGTGTGGTTTTGCTGTATATCACATTGATTTAGGAAGGGTATAGTTTGGAAATGATCTTGAAAGACACCAGCTGAGGGGCTATACCTTATATATGAGCCTACATCAAATACCTCACTGAAATAGGGCAATATGCCTTTTTCCACAGATGTGCTTTTCAAAGATAAAGGTATGTACAGCCCGCAGATATCTGCAGTGGGCAAACTGAAAGTAAACAAATAGAAATGTGTTTATTTGACAATTTTCTAATGTAAATGTTTTTGTCTTAAACTGCAGAAGGATCAAAAAAAAGCTTTGCAGAATAGCTTCTCCATCATGTAGCTAGGGTGGCAAAGGACTGCAGCAGTGCTGCCTTGGCCTCTGTTGAGGTGAAATCCATACTACACCTGTCATGTGAAACTGGAAAATGCAATTATATTTGTTTTTCAAAGAGAAAGCTAAGACCTGGACAGAAACCACAGGTCTTCTCTGCATACATAAGGGAACTCTGTAAAAGCTGAGGGGTTGAAGAAAGCTGTGTGTAGGCCTTGGCTAATGCCATAAACCATTAGACCATCCTCACAAAATCTGTGTTTTCAACTCTGTTGCCACTGAAATCTGAAAGCAAACATTAGCAGCCAAGAACATCATGCTAATTAATTGCCTCAGGAGGACACAATTCTCAAGATCTAATGAAAGATGGAATCCAGCTCCCATATGTCCCATTTGATAGCTCAAGAAAACATGCCCACATTTTTCACAGAAACAGTGACAAATGTCCAACTACTTGTCTCTAAGCTGAATATAACTAATTACCAGGTCCAGAGATGAAAATGGCTGCTCATCAGTACTGAGCCTGAAACGCCAGCCCCGGATCTGTCACTGATGAACCGTTTTGATTCAGAGTGTTGAAGGCATCTTCAGGAGGTGAGAGCTGAGCACCAGAGCACCTCTGTTCTGTCCGCAGAACAGCATTACCTCTGTCTTGCATGCAGCTACCCTGTCACATTGCTGGTTTATTAAAAATCAAAAACAAAAACAAAAACAAACAAAAAAGCTAGCAGGATGTCATGTTCTTGACAAAATACTGGGGAGAAGACAGAGGTATCAATATAGATGTAATCACAGATATGTGCTGGGGCTGCTTTGCTGTACTATAGGCTTGTTCTTGCTTGAACTTGAAATTCCTTCAGATGGGATGTTTATTCCAGAATGACAGTGGTGTGTAGCCCCAGGGAAACAACAAGGGCCGGAGAGCCTCGGCACTCCCTGGAGAGGCAGGCCTGTCTGTCTGTGGAAGCAGAGCCCTGTTTTGAATGGGGGTGTCCTACCTCCATGTGGCTCTAAGGCATATGGAATTGTTCAGCTGGCTTAAAGATATGATGTTTCTTTTCAGTATTTATTGTTCGAAGGATCCTTACATGCACGAGAACATCTTGTACTCTGTAAAGACCGGCATGCTGCTGTGGCTGTACCCATGGCTTGCTGTGTTCAGAGAGACACAGGTGTCATCTCCATGCAGGGGAAGATAGTCCTGCTTTGCTGGTGTGAGGTGTTTAGTGCAATTCCCAGGTTTGTTTGAATAAAGTTGAATAATCGGCTTGTTGTAGCAGACCCAACCCCACCACGTGAACATCATTTGCATGTCACAACAACAGTCCCAATCCAGCTCCCTTGCTCAGAGGATGTAGGGAACACTGGGAGCCTCAGTGGAAACAGGGAAACAACAGGGTAATGAGCAGGACTGTGACAGACCTTGGTGTTCAATCCTGGTCTTTTGAGCCTCCCCTTATCCACATCATTAGTATTTGTTAAGTGGTCAATTTTTGGAAACATGCAACATTTTCACTTTCCTCTTTTCCCTTTTAAATATGATGCATGTAAAACTGCTAATATGAAAAGAGTATTTCAACACCTTGTTTAGTAAAAATGGGCTCAAGGAAAGCAGGTACAAATTGCACAGCAAATTTTCAGCCTAAATATTAAAGAAAATATATTTTATTCTTGTCTATCTGGAGATTAAAGAGCAAGAAAAAAAATAGGGAGGTCAAGATAAGTAATTGTAGCACACCATCTATTGTGTATTTCCTCAAGATCTTTCCAGTCACACAGAATAATGGCATTTCTGAACTTCAATAACTTCCACGCAAAAAGGTACATCATTTTGACAGGACTCAGTAAATCATTTAAAATCATAAGGGCTACCATTATGCAGACTGTGTGATAAAGTTAGAGACAGGGTATTTTTCTGCAATTGGTCTTCAATTTCACTCTAGATTTTCGGTGACATAAAGCTCAAAAGGAGCTCCTGGTACTACTCTCCCAGAGATGAGATCAACACTTATGAGTACATGTTTTGATGACACAGCTCAGAAAATTGAAGAGATTATTGTTATGGAAGGACCAAGGTGATAAGTACTGTGTTATATATGAATAACTGTCAGTCAGACAAGCCAAGAAAGGTCATAATCCATTATATTAATGTCATAAATGTTACCATAAACTGATATTGGGATGGTAAACTGGGATTCTTGCACTTTTTAAAGTGTTGCTGTTCTTAAATGATACTGTGTCCTGGAAAGACAAGTTGAGTATTAATTTTTCTCTCAAAATACAGGACTTTAAAGATTTTCAGCATAACAGAAGTAGTATTTCAAACATTCATATTTTATTTTAAAGAAACTGGCTGAAATGTCACAACAGTATGCAAGATACCATGAACAGGTAAGGGAGGAGAAACCAGCAACACAATAATTTCTATTTACTGTCCCCCATTGCTTTATTTGAACTGTGGCTTTCACACCTGCCTCCCTCAGGCACTTCCAGGCCTCTTGCCTACATACTGGGGTCTACTCCAGCTGAGGACAGGGGCAGCAGCAAGGCAGAGGTGGGAGCTCCTACCCTGGCTACTGACCACCTGTAGCCAGGACACTGCACTCTTCTGCAAATCACTCCTCTGACATTAATATTTTTTCCAATATCAAATATGAACTGAGGTGATATTCAGGAATGTATGACAGTGGAATGAGAGAGTGTAAATCATATTTTATATCTTTTGTGTTGCTGAGCATTTTCCCACCCACAGAGAGCAGGCAGCTCACCAGTCACCAGTGCACGGCTCCTCTGAATTCATCCCAGGCTCCCAGAGGAGTATCACTGGGGACAGAGAAAGCAGCCTACTCTCTAATGAGACTTTCTTCTTGCCAGCACCACTGGGTGCTCCATCCTTTGCTGACCAGTTAAGAGCCAGGAGGAAATTATTGTCACCTCATGTAAATCTGCTCATAGCATAGACTCCCAAGTGAGAGTAAGGGAGATAAACTCTGAGCCCATCCAAAATCAAAGCCTTGTGTCCACATTCACTAGAGCTACAAATTCTACAAATGAGTGGTATCACCCTGAAATGTGGGTGCATTGGAGGTAAAACAACTACCTAGGTATAGCACTGGACCACTTAGTTTTCAGTGTTGGGGGGAATGGAAATGCAAGAGGAATTTAAGGTGAGTTTTCCCATCCCATGCAGAGGCCAAAAGAGAAAAGCAGGGTAAGTACTTCTGGAAAGTGCCATGCTGTATTTACTGGCCACATCAGATCAGAGAGATAGTTTTATGTCAGACTTAAAATGCAACATGTCCAGCAGACTCATGCTGATGTATGGTTGTGATTACATTGACGTAGGCAGGAGACAGCCACCAGTGAGTCACCACACCACTTCCTCCAGAAGCTGGCTGTCTACAGTAGGCACCCCATTGCACTGCTGATCTAGTCTGGCTCATACAGTCTACAAATAAGCCGTGTTTGTGCTATGCAGGTAAATGTTCAGGGTGAAACCAATATGGGCTAACTTGAATTGTATAAATAACTGCAAATCATTACCTCAAATGAGAGCATAATGCCTGGAACCACAGGCAGGAAAATACATTTACAGACTATCAAATTACCTTGGGATAATAGTGTAATGCTTTTCACTGCTGCACTCTATGTTCTTATAGCTGAACAAATAATATTACACTTGGAAAAGTCTCTGAATTTCAAAGGGAAGAGATTTCGTAAGCAGACTGGTTCCAAAGGAGAGACTGCCTTTTCTGTGTTATTTTAGGGGAACATTAGAAAAACCCCAACAAACCAAATAAGTTATTTTTTATTACTCAAAGCTACATAGAGTAACATCTGATGATAAACAAAACCTTTAGACGATTTGTCTTTTTTATAATATAACCTGCAAAGTGCTTCCTTGTTCATATGAGGTTACTTCTCTCTGTGATTGCAACAAAACTCTTTTGATCAAATGTGTTTTCAGAACTGGCAAAACAAAATCAAGCTGCTATAGCAGTTTGCATGCACAAGTTCTGTTTGAATATAAAAAATTTTGAGGACATTTTTAGAGAAAAAAAAGTGGCCTTTGAAATTTTGGAACTAAAACTATATATGTATATGCCATAGTGGTATTTATGATGTCTGTAGAAGTATATGACACCCAAAGTGCTTTTTGGATGCTCCAAGGTATATCAAAGAGCATTAACTCCAGCACAGCTGGGAATGTTCCCAGATTCACTTATGAACGCATATTTCTTATATCCTGTATGTAGACTATAGTTAACATACAGAAAAAAGTTAATATAGCCTTGGTCATGGAGAATAATCCACAGAGTAAGCCTATTAGGTGAGTTTTAGCATCTGCATTTTTCTGTTCACATCCGCTTGCCTGACATATGTAATCTGCCTGGATGTCACAGTTTACATCCTATTTTCATTGGAGGATAATGGAACTTGATCAGTGTCTTCATCTCCTTCTTGGTCTCTCCAAGGAATATTTCTGCTTGTCAGCTCCTCTTCACCAACACTCTCTGGTGAGAGTGATCCTTAGCCAGTCCTTTATTAAAGGTAGTGCATCCAAGGCTTGAAGGAAACCATACAATTTCTCATTGTTTGTGCAAAATGGGTGCAAAACATGTTACTTCTAACACAGTAAGAAAATAAGAAGTGATATAGTAATTTCCTAACTTGAATTTTCTGTACTTCCTTTTCTCTCACAAAGCTCTGGCGTATCACTGTTTTAGCAGCACTCAGTCAGTGGTTGCTTTCTGATGACTTATTTTTCTGCTTAAGTCTTACAAAACTGCACTGTAGGCACCTCCGTAATTTTAGAATAGCTTAGTCTGAGAGGTAAATTAAAATTATGGAAAATCAGACCATTTCTAATGAGATGGTTATTACACTGAATAATGATGATTATTAGTTCTGCTTAATAAAACTGTCATCCAATGCAAAATATATATTAGGGGAAATTACATTACATTATATTTCTATCAACTCAGAAATTCGGTGTGTTGCTTTCCCACAAACCATGGGCATAATGAAATGTTAGACAGGGCTTCCTTTTCCAAATAGGATCAATCATGAAGCTTTCAGAAACAGCCCTTTAAAGCCCTGATCTAAAGCCCATTAATCTAATGTTATGAAGATTTCTGCTGACTTCTGTGCCATGTAGATCAGGGCTTCACTAAAATGAGCAGTGTTCTCTCCCATTGTTTCTTCTAAATACCTAGACAATACTACAGTGGTGACTATTTGACAGTATTGTTAGCCTACCAAAGGAGAAAAACTTGTAGACACACATTTGTATCCCCCTTGCCTCACTGAGCTCATTGCTTGCTGGCACACCTGCTGTTCTGTTCTGATGTACCTGGCAAATTAGGAGATGGACTCTATAGGATGAGCTACACTCTTTATTTCCAAGGTGAAAACAGCGAGAAATATTATCTATTGGCTAAAAATGAGATTCTGCTGTAAAAACCTCAACACTGAAGCCCCAGACACTTAGAGGTGAGGCAACTCCCCAGAAGCCTTTTGGCTGTCCAGAGACATGACTGACCAGGAAATCTGAGTGCTTAGCATTTTTTTGTTTAAAAGCAGGCACAATATCAAACCTTGACTTCAGCAAGGACTGTTGTCCTGAGGAATGAAACCCATCCCTCTGGGAGGGTGGCTCCCTGCCTCTATACTGCCACATCTATATGGCAGTAAACTGCCAAAGGGGAAGGAAGGAAGAGTGCGTTTCTGCTACCACACCTTCTCTGTGTAGGGTTTAATCTAAAAGGATATGTTTTTGTGGAATAATTTGATATAAACTAAGCCACATTTTTCTTACAGAAAGGTGTCTATTATAGCTAAAACAGTGTATTTTATAGAGCGTGAGAGATTAAATAAGCAGCAAAAACTGCGTGACTCAATATGCATCTATGCAAACTGACCCAGTGAAACCAGGGCACAGAGGTGATTGGGTCTATCCGTGGTGCATGTTGAGAATCTGGAGAAACACAGATTTTGCCATATAATTTTATTTTTTGACAGCAGTATTGCTCTTACAAAGAGCAATGTAATAAATGAGGATAACATGGTTAATAAGTCACAAGCACATGTGGTTCTAAGGTTTTCATCATGCTTTGAAACATTTACTAATCAACAAGATTTCTCCTCTTGTGAAGCCTGTTTTGTAGAGTTCCATAAACCAGGTTCAACAGACACAATTTCATTAGCATTATATTGTTGCCATGGTAATGTGGTACCAATTCAATTGATGGGCTTTTCATCCTGGGCTTATTATAGAATTGCTCTTCCTGTCAAAGATACATCTATATGGAAACAGCAAACAGACCTTATTATTGGAGTACTAGCACAAAATATCATCATATGCTAATTTGGATAGGAATGCATCATGTTATTGGCACCAGACCCAGAAATCATCAGAGACACGATAAAAGTTACTAAATATCATACATGGCAAAGTCACACTCCAAATCAGGAAAGTTACTTGTATTGTTCGCTGTAGTACCTGAGTTTGCTATTGCAAAAGCACTTGGCTCTGCTGTAATCATTCTCTGAAAAGCTGTTGGGAGGGCACAGTGCAAGTGGTAATATTAGAGGAAACAAAAGTAGTAACATGCCCAAGAATAAAATGTGAGCTGATGGTATGTTGGTCCTTCTCCTGTTTGAACGTTGTGCAGCATGTTTTGGGGAAACTGGTACCACGTGCAACACCCTGTTTTCCTGGGCTGTAAAACCATGATAATAAACTCTTTCCCCCTGTGCAGAGCACCTGGTGTATACCAAATAATGAGTGATAGCTGGTACTGTTAAATATTGTTATTAAGTAAAGTAGAAATGTTTTTAACAGCTCTGGGAAAATACACTGTACAGATCTACAGTTTGAGAAATGCCACAGGGAGAATCTGGACTCTCCCAGGGAAACACAGGAGAGTTGGCAGACTGAGCAGGTAACGGTGCATATGTACCTGTGAAGGAAAGATACTCACATCATTAAAAAAGCAAGACAGTTTGTAGTTTTTTAAAAATAAAGAATATTTTAGGCTACAGGAGAAGTATCTGCAGCAATCTGAGCAAGAAGAGCAACAATACAATATAAGGCAACAGCAGGGTGGCTTGTTTATTGCATGTTAAAACATTTTGTTGTGTATTTTCACTGTTTTTTGATGATTGCTTCCTATTTAGATAGGAAAAATCTTTTTCCATCCTGACACATAATGTTCAGTCTATCATTTCTTAGCTTAATCATGTTGTGTCCTTTGCAGCAGCAAGAGTAAATTACAGACAGGATAGTATTCGGTATAATCAAAGATGTGTTCCATTTTACATGATAAGTTTTGTCTGATTTACAAAGGCGGTATCTTCTCCAGCTGAGCGAGGAAAGAGAGACCTTCACTTGCAGATAAAAAAACTCAGAGAAGAGGCTTTTCCTCCATTAGGAATCTATTGTTCATGCAAAGAAAACTCAAACTATTGTTACCACTGTTATCTATTTATTTACTTTTACCGTGATATAGCCACAGGACCCAGCTGAGACTGGGACCTACTTGTGCTAAGCACAGCAAAACCATACAGTGCCACAGCCCCTTCTTCAGACAATTTATAAACTAAAGAGCCATAAGAGAGACCAGAGAAGATAGAATAGAGAGAAGGAGACATAGCTTAAGTAACTGACTGAAGGTCAGAGAAGAAGTGAGTGGCAGAAGCAGCACAAGTCTCCAGTCCCTGTACCCTCCATTGGGTTGCCTGCCCTGTTGGGAGAAGGAGGTATTTGGAGATATCCTCCACCAGATTCTAAGGATTCACACTCTAACTCATGCACAGAGCCATGCTTTACCCCCTAATTTCAATGGCTGCATCTGTGTTGCTGAGCAGGGGCAGCCTGAGGCAAAGCTTGAAGTCTGCTGTGAAGCCCACCCGTATTACCTATTAAAACACCTTCAGGCTGGCTCCAGGGCAACCCTGTTAATCCTCTCAGGGACAAAGGCTCAGGGATACCCTGTGTTTTTTAAGCATGTTCAAGGGCACCAGGGTCAGGGTACCTGCCAGAGAAATATTAATGGGTTTCAACACCACAACCGAAGAAATAGGGATCAGGCTTTCTTCCTCTGCGGTAGGGACTTTCAAATCCAAGCCTGAACAGATGGAGGGAGGCGGGGGAAAGAGAAGAGATTTTGGTCATGAGAGCAAGAAATCAGTTTGTACCAGAATTTGAAAGCTTTGATCAGGAAGCAATGTGATGTCTTAGATTAGGAAAGCATTGGCTTGGAGTTTTTCTTCCTTTCTCCTTCTCTCTCTCCCCCTCTCAAAAATCCATATAATGTAAAACCGTTAAACTCTGGGTGAAGAGGCATTCATCTTCTGATCGGTAAATACTTCCTTTCACTGTATGGTGCCTGCTGACTTTACTGCTGTTGCAGCCTTTTAAAATGCTTCCAGGAAATCTCATTAGATTTTAACTTTAATTTTTTTTCATTAAGGAATCTGAAGAGAGTGTATAATAATCTCAATTTAACTTTTTAATAAAAACTGCAAATAATAGGCTAGCATAGATTTGATATCATATATATATTGGATAAAAATTCTGATTTGTAGTAAGATTTGTTAGCCAGGGGTTTGTTGTCATCATAATAATGAATATAAAAGCTGGCAGCTTTAAAATGGCAATATTACAGTAAGCCTACATTTTTTATAATGGCTTTGTGTTGTGCATTCAGTATTGATGAAGACTAAGATTTAGCACGCAGAAGTAATATCCATTATTATGGGATTGTCCACAGTGAATTGAGTAGGACATTTGCTTAATTAAAAGTATTTATCTTAGATGATTTAAGAAGTATGTCCTACTACTGAACTGATGATGTAAATTAGTTTCCTATAATCAGTTCACCACTGATGACTCCTTATACTAAAGAGAAGAAGAAAAAGGTAAGAGAATAGTCAAAGGAAAGTAAAAGATGCCACTGTCTGAGAATTTAATAGAACTTTTGAAATAATGATTAACACTATGCCATGAGCAGGAAATCTACATTATTACACCCCTAATGCAAAGAATGTAAACAGAGCCCTGAAAGGGTGCACTTCTAGCAGAAAGTTTGGAAATAAAAACATAAATGAACGCCCAGATTCCCACTCCTACCCACTGGACCTGTGCCTCAGAGGCACCGGGGGCATTTGGGGACCAGAGCTTGAGGATAAGAGGTGGTAGAGAGCCTGGGGTGGGATGAAGCCCTGTGGCATGGTGTCTTGTGGGGTCTTGGCAGGGGCTGTCCCTGGCTTTGGGCAGGATGCCAGGGAGCCGAACTACTGCAGCTGCCGAATTTGGGCAGAGTGGAGAGCAAGGCCAGAGCTACAGGGAGGGCAGGAACTGGTGTGACCTGCTTCTATGGGTGGTTTTAAATCTGTTTATAAAACATACTGGGTATTTTTATAAAAATATACTGTGTGATTTAATCTGTTATGCAAACACACTTTTAAAGGAGAGTCCCAATGGGTGGAATGTTTCAACCTATCTCAATGTTACAGCTGTACAGCCTAAGTTTTGTGGACTAGCCCATCTTCCTGCCTTCCTTCCTCACCATGCCAAATCACCCATGGAAAGCTGTAGATCTTCAGTCTGTGGGGACAATCTAACAACAGCAACTTCTGGGGGTGCTGCTACAAGGGTGCTGCTACCACATCTAACCCCGTCAAACCATCCCATCAGCTCAGGTATGCTGCTCACATGAAAAGCTCATGACTCCCACTGCAGAGACCTACTTGTCTGCTTCTTGGGAAACCTCCTGCCTACAAGGCTGCCCCCTGAGACAACTAGACCCTCCATCAGCCAGGCCCAAAAATCACTTGCTGAATAGTTTTGGCTGAGGTTTTTTGACAAAATCTTCACAGATAGAGCCAAGAGGACAGGCAAGAAATATTTCTATTCTTCATGCCACAACTTGTTTTTTCATTATTTCTTCTTGTCTCCTTTTACACTCCAGGCATTTTTTCTTTCTCCATAGGCTAATAGGAAGAAAGGCTGTGCCCTACTCCAGTCATTTAATTTAAGTAATTTTTTTTAGTTCTAATTATAAGCATTCACATAGCAAGTGACATTTATTGATATATGTTACCTTTCTGAAACACTAGAAAAGTATCTAGCCTGTTCTCTGCTAATGCTTAGATGACATTTTAGGAACAGGAACCACCCTGCAAAGGGCCGGGCATGTGCACAGGACAGGAGCTGTCAGTGAAGTGTGTTGAATCTGTTTTTGATCTGTTCATGTCATTTTCCAGGTAAGCCTTGGACTCTGCCTATGGTCTGTGCTCCCAGATGTCAGCCCACAACGGCAGATGGAGGGACACCCGGAGCTCTGCTTCTCCCAGGCACTGCACTGGGCATTTGCTGCTCCCAGAGCTGCCACACGCCATGGGACCCCCAGCTGCCGGATGCCTGACCCAGCTTGACTGCTGGTGGAGATGTGTTGGGGCTGGCTTTGCCCTGCTTGCTGCTGCCTGCATGCCTTGTTCTTCTGACTTATGCCCCAGCCCATTCCCATCCCATTGTGCTGCTGCCTCTGGGCTGTACTGAGTTTTCAATTATCACAATATACAATGCAGATGCTATGTAAAACAGCCAGCGTCGCTGGAGCACGCTGAACTCAGTAGAAACACAGTTAAATAAAAGTAATACTATAATACCAGGAGGCTGATTGGAACCACAAGATACCAGTGTCATATCCTGTGGCTTTTATGTTGGTAGACGTAGATTTTAGCCATTAGAGTCTAGCTATCCAACAGATAACAACCAGAGGAAATGGGTCTGGGTATCTTCAATTGTGAATAACTGATACACATCTGCCAATAAATGGAGGACTTGGTAAACTGCCAGATGAAGAAAACATTTTACATACACACAAATATAATCAGGCATTTAATATGGTGTAGCATCTAACTATGTGTAACTTAAAGAAACTCCCTGATTACACACAATTCCTTCAAAGTGGTACATCAAGAGAGCTCTGACTTCAGACAAGCAACGTGTGGTTGCACTGTCAACTCCAAATTCAGGCAAGGAGATAAACAGCAAGTGTGGATCTCAACTTACATATTTGTACCAGCAGCAACAACCTCCCAGATGACAATGATATTGTAATATCTATGTGGGTGTAAAATGCTATGACAAAAGAGGAAGAAATAAGAAAAAATACAGTAATGTCAAGTTTGCCTGTTAACTTTTACAGAAGCTCAGCATCTGGAATTTTAGTATGTGTTATGCAGACAAATGTAAAGAGAGAAACACATCAACTGTGTTTTCTCCAAAGCAAAATGAAATAAGCATACGGAGCAAATTATTATATTTAGTACTCTCAGGGCAAATTCTAGTTGAGGATTGTGAAGTAATTTCAAAATATTAATGAATTAGCCTCTCAGCTATCTTTCAGGTAGAAAATAATGATAATTATTACTACAAATAAATATTATTATTATCAGTCTTGCTCCAAGAAATGAACATTGATGCATAGAGAATTTATGTCTTTGTCCAAAGTCTGTGTTTTACTACCGTAACCATCCTTCTCTAGAACTATTATATATTAAGATTATCCTTTTCCAAATACTGTGTGTGATACTATTCACTTTATAAGGTCTAAAAACCAGCCAACTGAGCTTCCTTGTGAAACAGTGCCAGTGAACATCTCCATTTGCATTTGAATTCTCAAGCAGCAACAATCTTTCTTTTAAAAAAAAAAAGAAGAAAAAAGGAATCATGAAAATCTGTACAAAATCTGTCAAGGCCCCATCTGTGACTGGGTATCAGAATATCACTAAGAAGCTCTGAGAAACAAAGTTCATTCCAAGTCTAACACATAGTGCTTTTCGGTCGATGAAATTAATTCAAGCGGGGGTAAATGAGGGCACATACCATGAAATACTGTTCCTCCACTGAGGGTGGAAGGAAAGCAGCATCACTGCTGTGTGTGTGGTCTTGGTTTTGGTGCATGTAGCCATGTTTAAACACTAAAGGTTTTACAAGGCAAAATAATCAGTGTGCTCATGACTCCTTTTGATAGCCAGGTACACCTGCTGCTCTTCTGAGGAGTATAAGGGAATCTGGTCCTGACAAGATGAGAACTTAGATTACATATGATTGTTGCAAAAAGCAGGCTTTCATAGCCAGCTACCTGAAGAAGTACAGAAACAAAACTCCACCCTGGCCTTGAAAATCGCCTACAAACATATTTATTTCCTTCTGAATGGGAATATATAAAGGTTAGGGACACTTATTTGTAGCCTATTTATACATCTCCTCTTCAGGATCTGAATCTCGCATATTAATGAATTAACTCCAGGAAACAGGAGAACCAAAACATTAACACCATTCTAACGCACCCTATTATTTTTCTTTTCCTTTTTTCAAACTGTTAGAGTATGCAAATGTTCAGTTAACTGGTCCTCATGTTTTCTCTTTATTGAATCGCTTTCACTACAGCAAATAAATATTCATAAAGAAATGTGGACAATAAATCATTTCAAATAGTTCAAAGCCATTTTCTTTCTAGACTGCATATATTTTCAGCTGTAACTCGCCTTCAATATTTCATTCAAAAGACAGACTTCTAGAAGGACAATAGAGATAATGTGTCAAGTAGTAATTAAAACAGGGAGTAATGATTAAAACCATTTTGATCTACATTGTGCTCTGCCAGATTCATAATCTCCTGTGTTTGTTAGGATGGCTTTCTACTTGCTTTATACAGAAACTCAAAATAAACTTCTGTTTGAAGACACCGAAGAAAACAAAAGATTTCAACTCTGAGCTTGTGGGTCCAGAGCCCTTTCCAGTTCTGGAGTTTAGGTATATCTTCTGTACCATCCTAGCAAGATAAATGCGAGCAGGCACTATCCCTCCTGCTGATACTGGGAAGTATCACTACTTGTCTGGGAAGTAAATCCAGATGCAGAGCAGAAGACAAGGAAGGGCCACTCGTGTGTACAGGTAAATGCAACCCATCTCACCATTTAGATTTAAGCTAAGAGCTTCAAAAGAAATGAAAGTTAAAGATAAGGTTAGCTTATACGTTTAGGGATCTTGGTTCAAATCCAAGTAAGAATTGTGTTCCTTGTCTCATTGTATGTTTTGGTATTCATAAACATATTTGGCACAAACTCATTCTCTTTTCTGATTTGTTGCTAACTTTAGGCCCTTATTCAACTTACATACAGACTTAAATAAATCGATTTAGGAAAGCATTCCTCTTTGTGTTTAATCTTGGGCAGACATTCAACTTTGAAATCAATGGGACTTATGAATGGCCCTGACCTTTGGGTCTAAATGGTTGCCAAATCAGTGCACTGATAGAAATATATTGGAAAAGATACTATCCATGTGTAATCAAAATTTTAGTCTCTACTTTCACAGGAAAATAACCCGAAGATAACACGTTATTCTGCTCAAGAAATTAATTTCATAGTATTTACTAGAAAGCCTTAATTCACATTTTCTGTTTATGCCAAAAATACCAGATGAACAGTGTTGTTCCTTGATAGCATATCTGTAATATTCTTTAAATGAAAAAATAAAATATAGGAAAAGTCCTGGCACAAAGCAGCATTCAGAATTACTTATTGATACGTTCTCAATTGCCCACCACAAGGCAATCCCTTGGAGGACAGGCAGATGAAAGGCAAGGCAGAGTAGTTCTGAAATCCCATGGACTTGAAGACAATGGCATATGGAATACCACATGAAACTCCTCCCTAAGAACAGCATTTATAAAGACTGCCTGCCCAGTTTACATATGGAATTTTGAGTGATCACATGTTTTTATTACACAATGAGAATAGCTAGAATAAAGACATGGATGTTTCTGGTATCATAATGTACAGGTTATACAAGTGCAATTATAGCCAAATCTATGAGATTACAAGAAGTAGTTGGTAAAAGAATTGATGCTATGATTCTATGAAATAAAATAGTCTTCCTTCTGTTCTTAAAAATGTTTCACACTTATGTTTTATTTATAATATTATGAAGATAGCACATAGAAACTCTCGGATGTTGTTTATAGAGTTGAAACATGGACACAAAAGGGGAAGTAGATTATGATGGGTCCCATCACGTCATGTAATTCAAAGAATGACGAGTACAAAAATCAGAAGACGACACAGGAAATGTCAATAGGTGCTACCTCTCTGTACAACCATAGAGGAACATTGTGATTCACATTATCCCACTGTGTTCTGTGTGGCAAAGTTTGGGAATAACACAAAATCCAGTTGTTTAGTGTTCACCTGGCTCATACAATCACATCACATTATCTATCCTAATGCTGCCTACACTCGCTTTACAGGTGACAAATAAGGATTATGCCGCTGCTGTATTGGACACACACTGCATGCAAGCTCTGCATTGCCTGCAAGCCTCTGAACCAAAGTCCCTTTGATCAAAGGACAGACTGTAAGGGGAAAGCACAGTCCTCCTGTATAACTCTCAAATTATATATATAAAAAAAATAATAAAAAAACCCTCTGAAGCTCCCTTTTCTGACATGTCATCTACTGTATCCCAGCAGAGGATGTTAGAGCAGATCTGAAGTACCAGTTGCTGCCTCTGAGAGGCATTTCCATATATAGTCACGAATTGGAGCTCAAATTGCTAATTGAAATCATCTGCCCTCAATGAAATCAATTAGTGCCTAGCAGGAGCAAAAGGCTTATAGAGCTCAAGGTGAGCAGGAACAGACCCTTGTTGGATGAAAGGCTTTTTCCAACATGAAGAGAGGGGTCTCTTCAATCAAGTCTAGTTTCTGCTGAAATCTTACTGGTATAGAGACCTAAATTCCAGAGGTATGTTTTGCAGCTGATTTGAAGAGTTCAGGATTTCACTTTTTTCAACTTTCCTAATACTTTTGATTAGAGTGTAGTAATGGTTTTTCTATGGTGCGTGTAACAGAGAGGTCACAGGAAAAAAAAAAGTTCCCCCTCTCACTTCACTAGTCTTTACAGTGTTATATCTTTTGAGGAATTAGAAAAAAAGTTACCTGCTCTGCTTTTGTAGCAAACATTATCCTCCTATGCCTATTCCTCTTGTCACAGTTTTTCTCTTTTTTAACTAATTAATATTATTATTTGTATCTGAAAATCCCTTAGATGAGTCTGCCTTTTGGATTTATTTTTTTTGGTTCTGCTTCTAATGTTGGGTCAAATTATGAATTTTAATTGATTTGGACTGGTTTTGTCAGAGACAGGCAGACTTTCAACTACTGAACTGCTGGACGCTTAATGTCCTAATCACTTTAGCTTTCCTCATTATTCTCTTTTACTTAAGACAAAACTAGTTCACTCTTTTTTGAGTATGTAATAATAAGAAACATGCCAAGGCATGCTAATCACAAGGAAGAATGTCCTAGAGGTACTCAATTTCATATGCGTTTAGCAACAGCATTGCACATATTATTGTAGTTCCCTACAGAGCAAAAGAAGTTCATTGTGTGTTGCACTATGTTAACTTCATGCCCTGATGTAGTACTCAAGCTACTGTGGGGAGAAATGTAACATAGACTAGAGCAACTTAATATGGAAGAAATACTTCTCAATGCTCATCCAAAGCAGTGGGGAAAGAAAAAATTTCCCACTAGTAGCATACTTCCTTTTTTCCATGTTTACCTGGAAACTGTGAAACCACCTGAGATAAAGTGGGTGGAAAGGACAAGTATGCATCTTGCATTGCTGTTTCATTGATTTCATTATATTCAAAGCATCTTTATCAGAAGGATGTTTGTTTGTGAGGTTTTTGGTTTTTTCTTTTTTCTTTTTTTTTTTTTTTTTAGTTATTTTCCAGTGCTCTGGCTTTTCTCCAAACAGGATGATAATTCTAACTTATAGCAGATGTAGTCCATCCCTTTAGACTCAGGATCAATCAGAGAGAAGGTGACAGTTCTCCTTAACATCTTAAGATTTACTTTGGCTTAAAAGGCTGTTCTGTGTCCTGCAGACCCATTATTTACTAACATAAATGCTGCAAAAGCAGTCATAATCTGCTTGAAAATTAACAAAACTAGATTGACTTTATACTCAAAAATAAACTGTTCACAGAGGAATAAGAAAAAAAAAGACTCCTGATGTTTTGACAGAGTTAAAAGCAAAAGTTCCACATGGAATATGGGCAAGGGAGAAAAGAGGACGAAAAACAGGTGGTAGAATGGAGAGAAGGGGAGGGGATAACAAAACAAGAGGAAAAGTGTATTTAAGGCAAAAGCTTATACCAAAGAAGCATGTGCAGCCCTGGGTGTACACTTGTGGCACTTCAAAAAAGTTATGACTAAAAAAACCCCAAACTCTACTGTGGTGTGTATTTGATAACAGAGTGGTATCCGTATTGTAGCAACTTCAGATGCCCATTTATTTCAGTAGGAATCAAGGTGTTGCATACTAAAACTTGGCCTAAATAGACTCATATTCTGAGTACTTTTCTTTGCACTTTGTATTTGCTTAACTAGCAGTCTGCAAGCTGCTGTGGAGTAATACAACTGAGCCTTAACACAGTTGAGAATCTGGACCTAAATGTTCCCTTAAAATAACAGGCACATGAATGGTCTGATTTTCCTTTCAAGTTGGCAGTAGTTAATTGAGGAAGACTTTAATCAATACTTCATGTGGTTTAAACCTGATGCAACCAAGTAGCCTGCCTCTGAGACACTTTACAACAGAGGTTTGCAATCTTCCTAGGACTCAATGGCATTTTGATGAATAATATTTCTAGCAGGCTAATTTTCTAGCTAATTATCATCAAACACCTAGACAGACTTTCTGCAGTACTAGATATGCTTTGGAGAAAAAAAAAAATCCCTTCAATCAGGGGCAGAAGGAAATGATAAATTCATTGGTATAAAGATTTTCAAATCTTGAACTAGTGGTTCATTACAATATATTGGTGGCAAAATAGAACATCTTATACATGATAGATAACAAAAATAACATAACTGATTTTGAAATTAAAAATCACAATCCATGGACAGAGTCCTAAATTGTATATTAAAAAATAAGTTGTAGCAATTTTAAATGGCATAGTGTGTTTTCCTCCAACAAAAGGAAATGTTTTGATCAAAGGGATTCTATGCACTTTTGGTTTTGCTGACTGCTTTATTTCAACCTTAAAAGAAAAAATAAACACTACAATACAGTTTAACAAAATTCACAGATCTGAATAGAATTTACAGCACTTGTTATCCCAAGTATATTCTTCCTATTCCAGAACACTTGGAGGTTACAGTTATTCATAAACATTTCTAGTCTACCTCTCTTCATTCTATTCTGTGCAAGTAGTATTGGATGGAGGAACAGACTTAAAAAAAGTCTTACTGGAAGAAACAAAGCCAGGTATGTCTCTTTCTGCCACAGTCTGCATCCTTTCAAGTTCATCCTGCTGATACCAATGCTTGTCCCTCACAAGATCACAACTACACCTGTAGTATTACTTGCTCAGTGTCACATTACTTGAGCAGTGCAAAATCAGATCAAAGGAAAATTGTGTTACCATGGCTTTAATGGGGGGTGGGGAAGCTTAGCTTTAAATGCCTGGTATGTACTTGCAAAGCATATAACTCAAACCCAGAGTACCAAACAAACGTAACAAACAGATGGGCCAGCCAGTCTGTTACAACGTGGTTTAACTGCAGGTCTGGCTCTGTGTGTGTGGGAGCTCCTTAGTCAGTTTTGATTGTCATAGCTCCATTGACTTTGGTATTTACAATACCTTTGTTTATAGGATTATGATTAATTTCTTCTGTAGTTGAGAAAAAGAATAAAAAATAAAAAGACCTTTTAAATCCTGTGATATTCTGCTCCTTTCAGGTTTATAACAAACATCTAGTGACAGTGATATAGGTTCTCTCTGCAATAAGTGTGAAATTACAAGTATGCATATGTATGTGATCTCATTGTCAGTATTTGACAAGTTAAAAAAAAATTGTTTTGGCTATAGAAGCTATTGATGTAGGTGTTATGAGGCATGTAGGAAGGGTCCTTCAAGTTTTTGGAATGCTTGAAGCAGGAATTTGCTATGTGGGCTAAAAGGACTATACCTGCGACCCTCTCTCCCTTCATGAGGCCAAGCGAGGTGGAGATCACACTTTCCTAGCTGGCTGTTGTGGCTGTAGTCCACAACTGTAGGCAGTCTGCATGAAGGTGGAATGTTGCATAGCCAAAAGTTGCCATAGCAATGGATTATTATGCAGTTACACTAAAATCTTGGATATGTACGTACTGCAGTTAAAGTGATAATTGGTCCAAATTTGGGGAAGGAGCTTTACTGGATTTAATCTTAAACACAAAAAAACCCCCAACAAAACCAATCAACCAAAAGAAAAAAGCAAACAAACAAAAAAACCCAATCAAAAAACCAACAGCAAAAAAATACCAAACCTTTTACTCATTTGTGTAAGACGTGGGCAGTTTCAGAGCATCATGGTTTGGCTTTTTTTTGTATTTTGTTAGGATCTAAACTTGTATGAGTGATATGGTTTGAAGCTGGCTCCCTGCCAAGTCTCCAAACCTTACCACCAGAAGCCCCCCCCCCCCCCCAAAAAAACCTCAGGGAGAAGAGGGAGAGGAAAAAAAACCAACCAACTAAGAAAACCCGAAACAAGAGAGAGAGACAGCTAAAGTGATATATATAAATATATTTACACTTATGTTACAATTGAAATATATACACAATTTAAAAATATATAGAATTTCACAAGGGAAGGGGAAGGGGGAAGGGAAAGGGAACAAAACCAAAATAATATATATATATATATATATATATATATATATATATATATATATATCCCAATCAGTAGCCCGAGATCTAGTAACTAAGAGTTAGCAAAGAAAATATCCCACCACTCTCCTTGGGACAACCGAGAGTCGCTCCGGTACGATCGCCGGCAACCTCCGCCTCCCAAGGTCGACAAGGCCCTACCAGGCCTCGCTCCCCAAACACGGCAGACTCAACAGCAGGGAACCTGCACCTCCAAGCCGCCGGAAGGAAAGAGAGCGAAGGCCTCTCCTCCTTTCTTCTTATAATCTGGCTTACGTAAAAATCGTAGGGAATACTGGGTAAATCTGGACCCTTCCTTGGTTACAAACTGGTCACCAAGGAAGGCCTAGCCCAAACCACCACAATGAGATAAATGGCACCCAGCATAATAGAATACATTATTTTTGTCAGACATACATTTCAGTTTCAGTGAAAGTTGTTGTTTTCTTGTATGAGACTTATATGCAATACATAGTAAAAAAAATGCCAAAACACAAACTTAGGCATGAGATTAGACAATGTAGTCTTGTTTTATTTGGTGGGAGAGCATTCTTTTTTTTTTTTTTTTTTAAGCATGGTGTGTGTCATAGCAGTAGTCATTTTCAGTGGAAATAAGATGCTCTGCATTGGTGGATAATGTTATGAAGGGTTAATTTCCAGAAGGAATCTGGTTTAGCTCAGATTTTTTTTTTAATCAAATTGACTCTGCTTGATTTGATGTAGTGATCTAATATGACCTTGATTAAATTAGAGAGAAAATGATGATGTAGACTGTTTGTCCTATTGACAATTACTACCTTAGGCTAGGATGGCAGTGAATTAACGTCTTACCCACATTTTGCAGGGACCTTGGGTAGGAATTCATTTCTTCAATTCATTTTGACCTTGCCAAGAAGGCAATAACCGTTGCCAATTGTAAAGTTAGCCTATTTCACCAGTTCAGTAATAGCTTCAGGAATTTGCTCAAAACAGTCCAAGACAGATGACTAGCTTGCCATCAGCCTAGCAGTTTAGCAAGGACATAGGGATGTACCACAAGTCATTTATATTATCTGAACATCAGTTTTCCAGTCAACAACTGAGACTGTGGATATTCTTTATCCATCATCTCATACCAGCAGTTGGGTACCACAGCTACATCTGAGGTTGTAAGTGGAAATTTGCTTCCTTCTATGCAGAATATAGGTCCTGGGTAAAAGTCATCTCTATAGCAAGTTAGGGAAGAGATTTTCTTGAGCTGCCTCATGGCATACTTGGTTAAGTTTTTGTTCTTTTTGCGCTACTTACTTCTACTTAATTTCCAGCCCAAGCACTATGTTACTTCACAGTAATTTTTATGCAATGGAAAGAACTATAGAACAGCAATATTTCATTGCTTGGCTTAAACAAAGCATTCAAGTTAATTAGCTGTGTTTGTTAGTGCTGATGTTTGTTGAATGCTATTATAAAATTCAAGCTATAGTTGGGGTTTGTTGCACTGAAGACTGTAAAGACCTGGATAAGACAGTAGTCTTTATCAGAAAAGGATTTTCAACATGGCCTTTTAACTGTGTTTAAATCTTGCAATAGGATCAATACATTTCACTGTGTACATGGCCACAATTGCTGAAGTTACAGGACAGTGTAAAAGAATAATTTGCATGTAATGTAACTCGCTGTAGGAAGCAACTTGCAGGCACGTGAAGGTAGGGGTAAAAATGTTCAGAGTCCTGTTGGTGTTTATATAGAGCACTGGTGGAGGGAGGAAAGCTTTGCTGTTTTAATGGCAATCCAAAATGTATTTAAGTTAATATGGAAAAAGAAAATGTTAGTTTTTTGTACTATAATAACTAAATTGGAAGATTTCTATGAATTTAAAGCTAATATGTGCCATTACACAGCTAAACAATTAATGTAACTTATAAATTGTCATCTCTAAGCAAGCATGTAGACAGTCCTCTGGAAATGTCATGCAGTATATGTATGCTAGGGAGAAGAAAAGTGCCCACATTACAAAATCAGACAAGGTAACTCTCTATTCTTGTTTTGCCTTTTCTGTTAATACTAATATTTCTCTGGCAAACCTGCCTACCAAGCAGACTTATGATGAGACTAGCACATGATTCCTATCAGTTGCTATGGTTTTTCTTTTGTAGTGTTCTCATTAGTACTTTAATAATAGATTCTGCAATGACTGTCAGATTATTTTTTTTCTGTTTGGTCACGGGGCATAGTTGGAGGTATTAAAAAGGTACTAACCTAGCCTAGAACTGCTGCTGTTAGTCATTAGGCATTACCAAGCAGGGCTGGGATTTCAGCCGTGAGAGGAAGGGATGTATTGCAGAAACAAAGAACTAATTGCAATTACTTATAAGGACATCAGTTACCATCAGTTACGATATTTCTCTTGGAAAAACACAAACCTGTTTGTTCCTTTTTGAGCTATTAAATTTAGAATAACCAAAACACTTTGTTTCAAGGATGTTAACCTGGTGGCAGTTTTTCTTTTCAAAATAGTAATTTTCAAAAGCAGACAGTAGCCATTTTGTTTGTCAAATGTTTGCTTTATGATGCATTTGAAAAGCTATCAAAGTTGAAATGAGTTATACTGCAACTATAGAGATCAATAGTTACAAACTAGTATTATTTTGTAAATAATTCAAGAGGCTGGTTTGTACCTTGTCAGTATCTCTGGAAAGCAACAAAACTACAGAATCCCTGAAAATAAATAAATTTCTTGCTGATGCTGTGGTTGGAGGGGTAAATTCATGCTAATAGTTCAGCGAGTATATTGGTGGTGTCTGTCTATTTTGGAGGCTGATCTTCCTCTGATCGTACTGCACGGTTCCCTTTGAAACTGCAAGAGCAGAAGTAGTTAATTTTGCATGGTCATAAATTAAGGAGTAACTCCCCATGTCTAACATTTACCTGAATGGAGAAACACTTGCTGTTGCCAGAAGTTAGGTATGTAGTATACCCATTCCCTAATAGTTTAGCAGTCTGACTTGGAGAATTGGAAGCCTTCTCGGCCCAGGGGAGGGAGGACCGGTAGGTCTGTTTGCACAGACACCAGCCAGTTGACACCTACAGGACTCAGGTGAGCTCGGTATCATTTTGCCCTACTTCCCTGCTGCACAGTGAAATGGTTCCAAACCAGGTCTCATTCAAAGGGCAGACCTCACCCTTGTCAGAAACTTGCTCCCACGGGGAATGTAGAAGATGCAAATAATGCAGTGTACTGGGCCTTGGTCTGACCCTTCAAAATAGAACTTATTTTTCACTCTTCTCACCCCAGAGGTGTATATGTCTGGAAAGCAGTGCCCTTTCCTTCTAATGCCCAGGACTGAAAGGTGAATGTGACATCCCTTCCACCACAACTATGAGATGTCTCAAAGGCAACTAAGGAATTTCAAATTTTCTGATCTTATAGTGGATTTTGGTTTTTGTCCAGAAAGGATAATTGATCTGATGTAACTGAGTGGCTGCTCAGTATCTCTAAAATCGAGTCCAACATACTCTTCCTACAAAGTACTTTCAGCCTTCTCTCCCTCATGTTCAGTGCTCCAAAATCCCATCTTAATCTGAGATCAGTAATTGCTTGTATCCACTCAAGCTAAATGTGTACACTTCTTAGCTTATAAACACTTAGACTTCTTGACTATTCACTTAGCTAAGGTCCAGTAACATGAGAAGCACATTAAGAGCCTGAAAATAAATTGAGGCACATACAGAGAAAAGATTCTCAGAGCAGTGGAAACCTAGGACATCAATTCAGCAGTTCTCAAGCTTAGTAATAAATATAGGATTTGTCTACAGGTGTCATTACTGGAGACTGGAGGGGGGGGAAATAGCCAGATTTTTCCATCCCCTAAAATATCCTAATGAAACATTTGGTGGAATTTAAATAGGAAAACATTATGCTATGCCAGGAACAAGTTTTACTTTCTAATATTTCTTTGAATTCCATAATAGTAGTTATCAAAAGATGTTTGTGGTGTGAAAATATGTGGGTTCGTTTTGCTTAACTTTTTTCCCCCAAGATGATCATGTTGAAACTTGTGGTCCTTGCTAGATCTTAAAAATTATTAAGCACTTTAGGAGACAAGCTTTTGTTTACACTGATACAGATGGCTGGAATAAATTAGTGGAGTCACTAAAGAACAGCTCATTTTTAGTTTTAAATGCATTTGGGCGCTTATCAAAGCTCACATGGTGGCCATTTTATGTTACTTATTCATCTATTTGTTCTTTACAATTCCATGCCCACAGGCTACATCTGAAAATGGTCAGAGCTTCTAATAGAATTAATAATTGTCTCTCACACCTAAAGAGCATTGGTACCACTGCACTGTGGCATACCCTGGGTTATCCTGTGTAGCTATTCTCTCTGAAGAGCACTGAGAGTAAATCCAATTGCAAACAAGCAGATTAGAAAGGCAGTGCATGTCTTCACTACTGCAAATGTTTTAAGTTAAGCATTTCCCCTAAATTGCTGAAGAAATGCACAAAGTTGTAATTATATACTGCAACATCAATGCTGCTACTTCAACTTTTTCATGTGTATACACTTACTTCCTCCTTAACACCAGTACAGTAAAGACATGCAAAACAGGTGTCCTCAGAGTTGATGGACCCACACTGGAATCAGCAGCACTACTTCTTTTAACTTTAATAGTGATTTGCTTTGTCCTGGGAAAGTCACCACCACTGCTACTATGACTCCTAGCATAAGGGAAGAAATCAAAATGAAGTTGCTGGGAGCCTTCAGAAGCTGCTTGTCGTCTTCAGGACATTTTCTTGCTAATCTCATTTCTCTTGGATCTTCTGCATACTGGATATATCACCTTTACACTGTTGAACTTGGCTGAGCCAGAGAGGGCACAAGCAGCAAGTAACTGAAATGCATATCTCTTCACTGTCATAGTGAGGTGCTTGAAGAAGGTAAAAGAGCAACTTGGGTGCAATTCAGGCTTTTCCAAATCCTATGAATTTGACGGATGAACTTGCTTAAGTGTAATGAGTAATCTGGACTGCTAATTCAGATGCTGGGAGATGCTGTGTGACTGTAATCATCACTCTTCATCAAATGCAATGAATGAGGAACCTAGTCCTGGAATAAAAAAAGCATGGGATCAAAGAGGTTCAAGGTACAACTACACAACAAATTAAGGTCTGGAATGTCTGTCTTTCTAGTATTTGAATGATGTGAATCAGGGGCAGTTTTTGATGAAAAAGTGGGGAGCTGCTCGTACCATATGTCAGTACACTGAGACCTCTAGGCTCCCTAATACATCACTGCCAGAATTTGAATGTTGAACTTTCTGAGCCTACAGTTTACCCTTTAAACTCACAGACTAACTACTGCAATGGCTGGAGGAGGAATCTTTTGTGTTAGATTGTAGGCTGTGTTCCTCAAACCATTTGAAATTGAAGGACATGTCTTTTCTCACTGCCTGCTGCCCCATCCTCCTTTGCCCTCCCAGTGGGCAGCCATTTCCAGCACAAGGCTGTTGCTGCTCTGGTAGCAGTGAACACCTGAAGCTTTTCTGAGAAAGTTCACATGCAATTATTTCTTTGGCATGTGAGCAGATTTTACCTGAAGAGCACAAAGAACAAAAGGTTAATGGCGACTTTCAAAAGTCTATAACTCAACCAAGCCTTAACTGCATTTCATGTCAGAAGTGAAAGTTAGGTCTTTAGCATCACTCTGTTTCTGCTGCTTTCAAAATCCTGCCGGGGGGAGAAAAAACTTTAAAATCAGAGGCTTAGCACTTCTTTATGAAAAAAGCCCAAACCATATCTGGGCTGTGTAAAACTTCTCTTACTGAATTTTTTTTGTAACTCTTACTTTATAAAAGAGGAGGTACTTGTATTCTGATGAATGTTGTGCATGTCTTCCTCTGTCTGTCCATTTATTTTCTGAAACAAAGTTCAGCTGTAAACATGCTCAGTGCTGATAAAAGCACTATTTGCCACAGCTGAGAATCCAGAGTTCAGATGGGTGATCCATGGAAGACCAGCCCTCCTGAACTGCTGGGGAAAGCTGGCATACAGCAGCAGGTGGCATAGCCTGGCTGACTGCTGTCGTTTAAAGGCAGTAAGTTGATCCTCAAGAGAAATGTGTAGGAACGGAAGTAAGAGGAGCCATGAGTTATAGCAGGGTATTGTTAGGTCTCTAAATCCCTTTCTCTGACCTGTACTTCTTGGCAGAATAGGTCTTGCTTCATTTGTAAGGAGAACTGCTTCTATAAAATCTAAATGGTGTTACTGTTTTCTAGTTTCACAGGTCAAAAATCCTACAGGTGTCAGGTTCATTTGACTTGCTAGATTACATGAGGGTAACCAATAATTTGTAACTTGCAGAACAAGAGAGAAGATGGTGTAATGCAGAGCTCAGTGTCTGCTGCTAGTCTCTTCTAATGTAAATGCTCCTTTAGAACAAATGGAGGAAAACTGTAAGTGCTTGGACACAAAGCAGTTTATCATTACATATGCATGGAAATAATCTTTGTGAAAATGACTTACACTTAATGCACTTGCACAGTCAATATACTGCTGTAGGTCGGGAACAAATGCAACTAGGAAACTCCCCAGCTAGCATCAGAGAACACTGAGCTGCTCTGCAATGTCAATATTAGTGAAATGAACCAAAGACTCTTGGATTTGTTAGAGATAAGCACTCACAATGCAAGAGATCCTGCTTCTGATTTTCCTGCCAACAGTTTAACTGTTTTCCATGGGTGATTGTAATCAGCAAGAATTGTTATGCAATAGTGCTGAAGCAAAGACTTGAGAAAACACAGATCTCACTTGAGACACAAAAGATCACAGCCTTATTTCTCCACATCTTATGAAAGAAAAAAAAAATCTCCACCGGGCCTCTCAAAAGTGCTCATTTACAGAGATGGAAAGAAACCATTTTTCTTTACCTTGTAATTATTTCTCCATGCTATTCTGTGAGAGGTTTTCTCTCTGGAGATGTGAAAGGAAGAGAAAAGGCAAGCCAATTCCCTCCTGCACCCGAAGGGTCATCAGTGTCCAGAAGCTACATACACTTTTCCAGGCTTTTTGTAAAGCAATAGGAGTAGGCAGCCCTTTTTTAATCCTCTTTCTAATTTTTTTTTTAATGCTGTAATAAAGAAGGGAGAATGAAAGCTACTGGATAAAATGAGTGCTATAAAGAGAATGTTGGAGAGCAGATCTGGGGTATGTTTTGAGAAAGGGAGAAAGAACCCAAGAAGTTGTCTGGCACACATATTGGAAAATTAAAGATTAGTCTTAAACTTCTCTGTTCTTGTGAAATGGTGATAAAAGCTGTTGCATTTTGGAGAATCATAGGTGTGGCTACTTGAAAGTGCTGTCTAGAAACTGATGTTATGGTGTTTGGCTTGTTTGGTGCTTTTTGGTTTGTTTGCTATTTTTTTGTTGTTGTGGTTTGTGTTGGGTTGTTTTGTCGTCGTCCCTTCCCTTTCCCCGCCCCATGGAGAATACTTGCTTTTGCTGGTTTTGTTTTTTTGTTTTTAAGGTAGCAGGGAAGGTAGAACTTGTTTGTACGTTTGTTGCGGTGGGAATATTTTTTTCAGTGATGGCATAAATATTGTGTTTCTGGTATCAAACAATCGCAACGTTTGGGAGGAAAGACACAGAAGAGTTCACAAAGGCAGTGACCGGGCCTGTTGGCTTTAGTGGCACTTCGCGCAGCAGGATGGCTTCTGGGAGTGGTGTCTCCTAAGCAGGTGGGAACGCTCGCTGTCCCTGTCGGGACAAGAGTGAAGGTTCGCGGACAGCCTAGGCCAGTTGGGCTGGGAGAGGGTATATGTGTAACCCTGGGAAAGGTCCACCCCTCTTTGGGCAGGAGAGGGGCCGTGGCCCCAGGTGCACCACTTGTAGCGTGCAGGCTGCTCCTGTGGGACTGTCATGATAAACTCCCAGGGTGATCTTTGGCCCTCTCCGCGCAGTTTCCCTTCCAGGAGGTGCAGGAGACCGGGTGTGCACGTGGTCCGTGATGGGGAGAGGCACATGGACTCCGGCGAGAGGCGCGGACCCCGGCCCTTTCCGGGCGGGGCAGTGTGTGCTGAGGCCCCCGTGCAGGGCTTCCCTCCCCTCGGTGCCCGCTGTTCCGCCGCGGGCGGTGCAGGTCCCGCGGCACACCTGTGCCCTGCCCCCGGGCGGTTCTGCCCCGCGGGGCGGCCCCGGCCCGGCGCGGGGCGCGCCCGCCCACCTGGGCGTTGCTGCCCGGGCTGCCGGCTCCGCCTCCTCCCGAGCTCCGCTCCGTTCCACTCCGGGACTGCGGGGAGCCGGGGGAAGGCGGTGACGGTGCGGACACCATGGCTCGTGTGCTGAGCCGGGACCCGGTGGACATTGAGGTACCCACTCGCCCTGCCGGGACGTGCGGCTGTCGCTAGCGGGGAGGGGGCTCTGCCCGGCGGCGGCGCCCGGGCCAGGAGCGCCCGGCAAAGTTTGGCGGCGCTGGGGGCCCCGGGGCTGGCCTGCCGCCCAGGAAGCCGCGGCCCTTGCCGGGACGGCCGCCGGGACAGCGCCGGGCGCAGCGCTCCGGCTGTGCCCATGTGCCTCCTCGCCCCGGGCAGCGCGGCAGTCGCCCGGCCGAGGCGTGTGCGGGGGTGGCGCCCGGCACCTCCCCTCTCCTCTCCTCTCCGCTCCTCTCACTCTACAGAGAAGTCGAGGGCAGGGTCTGGCCGAACCCCGTCTCCCCGGTGGAGTCGGTTCTGGCAGGGTTCCTGCGGGGCGGCGCTGCTCGGGGACCGTGAGCTGATGAGCCCCTGGCGGCCTCAGGCTGCCAGGCTGGTGTTCTCTGTCCTGCAGCTGCCTGTGGGCCGGCGGAGATGTGCAGGACTGCAGCTCTTTGCTGTCCCACCATGGGCCAAGCTGAGCGCACGGGCTGCACCCAGTCTCCGTGGACTAAAGGAGTTGCATGGAAGGATGGCAGGTTCAAGTGGCTTGCTGCACCTGTGGCACTTAATGTTTTTGTATGACATTCCTTACTTCAGGTCTGGCTGGGATCTTGGAAGTAGGTTTGGGGCCTGCCCTGGTGCGAGGTGGACTGACCATTGCTAGTGCAGTGGAATATGTGGTGAACTCCTGCCCATTTTAGCCAGGTTATATGGTTGGGCTTCAAGGTAGCTTTTTCCCACCCTTCACAAGACCTCGCATGTGGCTGTAAACTTCAGCTCTTTATGAAGAGTCTAGAATAAACCAACTTGCAGTTGGTAGTCTTGTTCTTGCCTGACACAACTTTTTGTACCTTACCTTGAAGTGTAAGGTACTAAGTTTAGGGTGGGCTGCTGCAGCTCACTGAGGGCCCAGTCATAATACCTGAATGTGCACAGCAGCAGCTTGAACACACCTCTAGGTCAGTTGTGACTGAATTTTATCATCAGTTCTCATATTGAGTTTTTGTGCCTACTCTATTTCCTAACCGAGCGGCTACTCAAACCATGACTCATGTCCAGAAGTGGAATGAACAGGAAGAACGAACTATCATAGAAGTCTTCCTGGTAGTTAGAGAGGCACTGTGGTATGAAATCAGTACTGTATTTTACCAGCTCAGTTTTTTCAGAGCAGCCAATCTGGGATTTTTCAAGGGTTGAAGATAATTTTTTTATGACAAAGGATTGATTTTTAGTTGTACAGGTTTTTGAGTATTTTCCTCAAATTTTTAATGCAAAATATTTCTAGGGTTACACTGTTTTGCATTTCTAGATATATGACTCAGATTCAAAGAAAAATATTATGATAGGACTGTGTATTGGTAATAGTATGCAGTACTACATGATTTAGAAGACTGATGGATTTTGAAAAGGCTAGTGTTTGCTTTACTCTGAAGTTGCAAATAGAAACTTTGGTCAGCATCTTACTGTATTTTTGTTTTCAGCAGTCATTTAAACTAGCAAGAAAATCAAGGCTGTCTACTTCTTACCAAATGTATTGTCCTTTCCCCATCTGTTCGAATAAATTTAGTCATTGTATGATTTGTCTCTCAGATGAATATATCAGTAATTGCTGATAATCTAATTGTAGTCCTCCGAGGTGTTGTTTGGTTTTTTCTTTTTCCCCTGCATAGAACTTTTTTTTTTGGGAGAGGGGGAAGTATTTTCAATAAAATGTATTTTATTTTTATCTTTGAAGTAGGGACAGTGTGTGTTAGCTAAGTCTATCATTGTAGGTAAATATTCCCAGTAATTTGTTTTTTGAGGGGAGCTATCTATCAACATGAGCACTGGCAGCACAACTTGAATGTTTTGGTCAATTTCTTGGCTACAGTATAAAAACTGAACAACTGATTTAATGAAACTTATCTCAATGGTTAGTGTTTCAAATTCAAGTTCATATAATTAAAATATTAAATATGATCTTCGATCCAGGTATTACTTGATGATTTATATAAATAGTTAAGGCTGAATAAAAAAACATGTCATTCATTAAAGAGGAGCTGAGAATCTGTGCTAGAAGTAGCTAAAATCACAGCCAGTTCTCCAAGTTATTTTACAAAAGAAAAATTCCAGGAAGCTCTGAGGAATCTTGTCCCCCTTGTTCAGCTTCGCCAGAAGCTTCAGCCTAACTAAAGAAGATAAAGGAATTATATAGATAATTGTGTTCTGAAAGTCTGCTTTCCATATTGTGGGAGACTGGGTGGGTTGTGATTTAAGTACTTGGTGGTCTCCATTTATTTATTTTTTTAAACACTACAACTGCCACAAAAATAGCTCCCAAAATACCAAAATAAGACACCAACTCCACCCCCCCTCAACTACTGCCAACCCCACAAACTCCAAACACTGCCTTTTTTTGAATACAGTCACCTGTCAAAATGTGCTGTTAATATTCCTTGGATGCAGATACTCTAAGCAAAAGAAAAGAAAGCCTGTTCAAAAATAGCTACATGTGAAAGTACCTATCTTGTATTTATGGTACAAGGACTTGCCTTGGATTTTTATTTATTACTTCTCTAAATCTTTGTAAGAATTTTTGAGATCTACATTATGAGGAAAGCACTCCCTTTCTAACTTGTCATGTGAAACTATGTGAAATATACATGCAAGATCCAGAGAATGTTTACAGACTTCATGTAAACTTCCCAGTGATACTTTGGGAAAGAAAGTCTTCCTTTTTTCACCTTCCCTTTTGTTTTTACCCGATTCCTTCCTGTCATCGTGTATAAGCCATATGTAATTATATCTATTGCAATCTTCAATTAGGAAGAATTGGGAGAAGAATAAACTTGACAAGTGAAACTTGCTTACCTTGCTGTCATAGTCCATGATGCATAGCACCTGCTAAGTATATATTCCAGGGAATGAAGAACCATCACTTCTATCAAACCTGCTACTTCAAACAGTATAGAAACTGCAGGTTGTACAATAAGGCTTCCTTGAAGCTTATGAGCACTTCCCTAGTGGCCTTTACATGTAGCAGGAAGCACGAGAAGTTCTATTTCCCTAACTGATCCTGAAACCAGGTGAGTCCTTTGAGTTCAGATGTGTTGTCTGTACCCTTAGTGAGCTGCTCAAATAGCCTATAACCTCATTCCGCATTCCACTAGGCATTGAGGAACTCCTGGAACCACCTGTGTCCTCACTAAGGACCCAGTGGGCACAGTCTGGTCCTTAAGAAACATTTCTCTGCACCCTGAAGTTAATGTTGTTTGTAAAGCTTTTGTTCACAATAGGCGATAGCAATTTATTTATACCTGTGGATTACACCAGCACAGAAATAAGAGCACAGTGAATAAAAAGCACAGCAAATGTTAGATTTCTAAAGTAACACCAAACAAAGATGCTTGGGATGAATTTTATAACTTCTACAATAAAAATATGTGACTTAAGAGCCATCTATACTGTCTGAAGCTAAATGAAAAGAAAGGTTGACACAGTTTATAGTGACAGTGTTCGTTGTATTATAAGTGAAAGTGACACAAATTTACCCTGATAATTCTCAGGCAATTCCCAGATTGCAATTTCAGAACATGGCTCTAGCTCTTCACACCTTTCACTTTATTCTCACTTCTGACATCAGTGCTGGGGTGGAAACAGCTGTGACAACATTCTAGGTACCCAGCTGCTGGTCCAACAGGGAATTATCCATCAACACCCAACTCCATTTTAAACATATGCAACAGATGATTCAGAAGGAAGGTGAGATCCATGAAGTGCCAACATACTGTCCACCTCCTGTAAGAATGATAACACCGTTTTTCACACTAAGTTATGTTGGGGGGATGGGTTTTAATTTACTGTCAATGTTTCAGGTTTGTGACAGTGTGGCAAAGCATCTCTGCTCTGCTTGGAAGAAGCCCTTACCAATGAAGGCTGGGAGACCTGCTCTCACTAGCTGTAGTCTGGATGGCAAAGAGTTATAAAGTGCTCACCACCCAAACATCACTGAATGAGATGACTAGAGAGACTGCAGAGAAAACTAGAATGCAGTCAGAAAAACACAGCACGCAGAGATCAATACTCAGTAATGTTGTTCAAGGTTCTACTCAACACTTCACAGTTTTTCCATTCATTATTTTCCAAGTACTTGATTTGGCAACGTTAATCCTTCAAATTCTCATCAAATGGATGAGAACAGTGAAAGACTGCAGGTAGAGAGGTATGTTGCAGAGCTAAGCTTGTTTTGCTAAAAGGGGGATGCAGGGCAGGGATTGAAAAACAAAAAGTACTGTTAAAACACAGGAAACCTTCAGCAAGATATCAGGTAATTCTACTAGTCAGCATGGCTCACAAAACTGTCAGGCAAAAGTTACGTGAATAAATAGCTGAAGCAGCTTCATTTGATCTAGGCTAAACTTTTATTTTTAAAAGCCCCAATTATTACAGTGTCTCTTTCTGTTGTAGATACCTGTTAGTTGTTTGAAGTTCCATAATGAAGCTTTAATATGTAGAATGTTTTTGTGCTATTGCTTTATAGCTTGTTGTGATGATCAGATGGCTATTCCAGATTGATGGCTGTGTCTTCCTAGGGTCATTTAACAAACAATCAGTGAGGAAACAAAGCTTCCTGTTTAGCTGTTTTTGTTTAATGAATTTCTCAAGCCTTTTCATTGTTTTAGAGGTTTTATTATAGTAAACCCTTAGCTGAGTGGAACAGCAATTACAGCATGATTGCTAAGACCTCATGGAAGATTATGGACCACAATTACCATGTCTGTCTTAGAGGACTGAACAATATGATTTACTCATCAGGTTAAAATTTGATCTGGCAAGTAGGAAGGAAAGTCTTCTGTATGAAACATTTTATCTTTTTATGTTTTATGTGCAAATCCTGTTGATGCTCAAATAGTTATGTATGGTCTTGCCTCCACTGCTGATAGTTTGCAAAGTTGTAGTGCTGAAATTCAGTGAAGTCCTCCAAAATAATTATGTTGGAAAAAAAAATTGACTCATGCTTTTCATTTTCCTTCAACCTTTGAGTTTCAATGTTACTTATGAGTTCAACTTCCAACTTTTTCCACATTCTTAGCATTCTACTCTTTTTCTAAGAAGATCTTTCAAATAAGAACTGCTATTCCCACCTCTTCTCGTGGCTGGGACTTATGAGTAGTCGCTGCAGTGAGCAACTCTGAAAACGAGAAGGAACTGAAATTCATTTTCCTTTTACAGAAATGGATTTCGTGATGATTTTATGTTGTAGACCGATCTTGAATTTTATTCTTTCCTCTGCTTAGTGTTACATCTAAGAAAGTAACACTACATGTCTATATAGGAAGCTGAGATCCATAAGGCAGGATTTTGCCCTTCATGTATGACAAGTGCAATGGTGCAGGGCAGTCATTTGAGATGCATTTGAAGGGGGGCAGTTTTAGCAGCAGGGCAGAATTTGCACAATTTTCAGTGCATCCCAGAGAGGTGTGGCTGTATCTGATGGACTGCAGTTTACTTGGACACAAGATTGCTTAGCTTTCTCCAGTCTACCAGCCAGTAGTGTGCATGCATGGTGCAGTTTGTGCTACCCAAAGACACAAGCTGCTGCTTTTAAAATTAACACTTTTAAAAATTGCACTTTTCATCCTATTCTATACCATTTTGCCAGTGTCAGTAAAATGACCCAGGGAACACAAATGTAACTGGCAGTGAGTTGAGAACACACTTCTATTTAAAATATTGAGAAAAGCTGAAATTCCTAGTGGCTGCAGACAAGCTGGATTGAATATGTCCTGTTTGTTCTGGCTATGCTAACCCTTTGACAGCACAGAGTTCAAATCAAAAACTGCTTTCTCTCCCTCCCTCGTTGCCTGGCAACCTCCCTCCTCTTATTAGCATATGATTTCTATTCCTTTTTTATTTCATCAGTACAGTGTTACACACTCTGCTCCCTGCCCTGTGCTGTTGCCTTTGAGAAGAGCAGGATTTGTGCCTTTATATATGACTTCGGCAAGTATGTGATTTGGCAAAGAAATCAAACATTTGGGATTAGGAAACCCTTGGCCATAAATGCCTTATCAGAAGCTCAGAGGGTGGTGTTTGTGTGGGCATGTTTTTCAAAGTCTTTTCCTTTTCATTTGCTGTCATTTTTTACAAAGGGCAGAATTCTTGCAGATCAGCACGGCATAAATCTCTGGCAACTTTACATGTACAGAGCATCAGTTTGTGAAATGCGCTAACAGAGATTGGCTACAGATCTTGGGGGGCATTTTGTCCTCTTGGTCTGTATGCAGTTCAAATGCAAGGCCATAATTCAAAACGTAAATTTTGAAAAAAGTCAGATATATCCAGGTCAAATTGTGACTGGGGAAGAAAGCAGCTAAAGAAGTAAGTGGAAGAATTTAACTAAATTATCTGGTTTTCTTCTCATAATAATGTTTCTTAGAAATAAGAACATTTTGCCTTTAAATTGGCCAGGTGTATTCTTTTATGAAACAATAGGTGATTCAGACAGGGTTTTGGTTTAACTTTGAGTTTTCTGCTCATAAACTCTTACGACCATGACAAAATACCCAATTTTTTTTGTCGTTGCATATGACAAAGAACATGGGATTCAAGTGGGCAAACTTTTTAAAATACGATTAGAAAAAAAACAAAAGTAACAATGAAAATTAGAAGACACAGTGAGGAGGAAATACCAAAGCAAGTACATTTGGGGACTGTTTAGATCAAGATATGTAAAGGAGTTTTTCTTAATATTATCCAAATCATAAATTACAAATGAAACAACCTGCTTTTTCAACAGCTTTGTTTTCCTATGCTGCTGACTGAGTTTGGCAATTTCACTTTGTTCCTCTGTCAAAATGCCGATACCTTCCTATGAAACATCTGGGTTCTTACCGTGGTCATAGATGCCTCCCTAAGCCAATGAGGAATTTTGAGTGTTTTTAGGTCTTGCAGAGACGTCACCATTTGAAATTAGAGTAAGCCCACCTATAAAAGTATTTTGATTTTAATAATTCTTCTACTATTTATACGTGTTGTTTCAGAAAACATTGTTAGTATGATAAATATTAATATATGTGATGTCCATATTTTATTTGCAAATTTAAAGTGATAAACACAATGAAGTCCTTGAAATGCCAAACCTTTCGTCTCTGCTTAAGCCGAGGTTCAATTTTATTTTGAGTATGACATTTGCTGCCTGAAGTGTTACAAGTGACTTGACCTTAAAATTACGTTTATTTTAGTTCATTGAAATGGTTGGCCTTTCCAGTTCAACTTGACACCAACAGTGCAAATGGGAGAAGGCAGACATACTTGCCTCTGACTCTATTTGGAAGCAAATTAAAAAGGTATCTAAGCGATGAATCTAAATATTTCCATTTAGATGGGATGTTAGTCATCAGTTAAAGGCAATCATGGTGCATTCTGACATTTTAATTTCGGGTTCAAAAACAATTATATATGTAATTAAGGAGAGAAGTGTCCAGGCAGCCAAACTGTCTGATTCACACGTCTTGTTGGTGTGTTTTGTTTTTTTAATAGATATACCTGTACACACCACTTTGAGACTGTAGAAATGAGGTGGAAAAATTGAAAGCTGCTTTGAAAGTTTGATGATAGTTAATATGTTCTTCCTGAGGATGCTCTTCTTTCAAGTGTTAGTCATACATGCAATATCATTAGGTTTATGCTCATTATGGAGATTGGACTCTGTGCCATTTTCAGATAGGTTGTTGTGGTACTTAGTTTATTTATTAATATATTGCTGCACAATTGCCTTGGTTCTTTGTTGTGATTTTGTTAACTGTGCTCTGAGAGGCCTTATTTAAACTGAAACTTCTGTTGGAACGAGCTGTCCTGGCCAGGGTTTCTTCAGTCAATGAAACATTTGACCAATGTGGAGAGAATGGAGCAGGCTGCTGTAGGAGATGCATCACTGAAAATTGGGCTACTGTTTCCTGAGATGGGGTTGTTTTGTTGTGCTGTACAGTCTGCATGGAACTGCCTACCCAGTCTTGAGAGAGGACCTTTTACTGCCCAATTGCATACCTGTCAGTTGATTAAGGAATGTTAAGCTCTGAAGGGAGACCTTTGCAGTCTTGAGATGAAAGGACAGAAGGCAGGACGTGTGCTTCTGGGTGAGGAGAAAAGTGCTGATAAATATGTGCAGGGATCTAGAGGAAGGAGGAATAAAATATGTAAAGCAAGGTATTGCCGAGTTTAATAATCACAGCATTTTCCTCTACAGCCATTGCACTGTTAACATCTATACTAGCATCTTGCTCATTATAAAATGCTTGGTTTTGCCTTGATTGTGAAGGGCATTCTGTGAAACCCAACTCCATTCTGCTCTTAACAATAAGCTGACTAGTCTTCCATCCAGGCATGTCTAGCATGCATGCAAAACTCCAGAATTCATTTGTGAATGTAGGTAGAAGTGTTAGAATAGGTTATTAAGAACGTAGACCCATAATGTGAGTAAAGAAGATTGAAAGTATAAAGAGAGGTTTTACACCTGGAAGTTATTATAGTTATTTAGATTGAGCGAGAATAATAACCAATTGTTTTCTAAGATGTATGACACATTTATGAAAAACCTTGAAGGATAAATGGATCTTTTTAGTATGCTACTTCCACAAAGGACTCTATGAATAAAATAATAGTGAGAGAACTCTCAGTGGATGCTGAATACTGCTAATTGATGAAATTATTACTTATTACACTGCAACTGAACTCTGCTTAGAAACACTATTTTCAGTATGATTTTTTGAAAATGACAGCTGAAATGTAAGAGGCTTTGTATTGAAAGTGAATAGTGATAATTTCTTGATATCTTTGAAATGAAGGATATTTCAATGACAGTTAAAACCGAGAAAAGTGTTTTGTTTTTTTTTTTTTTAAGTGCTCAGATAATGCAATATCGCTATGGAAATAAAATGAACTTTTCTGAAATCAATAAAGTAGACTTAATGTGGATTTATGAGGCATTTAAAAAAATAACTTTAAATATTCTATTTATAATAAAGCAGTTAATTATTTGTGTCAGCAGTTTTCATATTATGTCACATGTTAAGGTTAAAAATGAGGTTTGTGAGATAGGGTGTAGCCTTCACATTAAGGAAAACTCTTAATTCTAAATTAAATCAGTATTGAAGAAGTAGTCAGTGATTTACTGCTCAGTTCAAAAATTGGAATGAGTACCAGGTTTGCCTTTGGTTTAGTATTGATGAAATTAAAGCCTGCTGTCCTTCTTAGTGTGTCTAGTTAGGTCTATATACTAACTCTTAGGACTATAATCCATAATTGGTGTGAGGATGTGTGCTCAAAATACCACGTGTAGTGTAATATTTTGGAATATAATTACAGGTGAATACGAGAGCTGATTTTAGCCTTAACAAGTCTGTTCATCAGTCCTAAAGGTACACTACCCTACTAATCTTGGCAGTCTTCAGAATCAGAGGAACAAAGCAGGCTTGTGCAAATTCACACACGCACTTGAATGTGTGGATGTGTGTGTGTGTGCTGATAACAGGAACACAAGATAGGAGAAGAGAGGTGGTTCCCAGAATTATTCTGCTTCCATTTTAAAGCTGTGTTTGATATTGCCCTTTTTTCAGCTCCAATTGAAAATGCAAAATTTAGAAGATTTTAGTTAGCTCAAACATAGCTTTCAAAACAGATGGAAGTGAGAAAGTGACAAATAATTGTGATGGAAAAAAAAAGCAAACAAGATAACCACAACAGAAGCTGTTCTAGGATGCTGGTGATAAAATGGAGAAATGAAATGAATACAGAACAGAAAAAAATAAAAATATTGTCTCTTCTCAAAATATCTACAGTCGGACTAAAATGTCAGCAGTAACCAATACTATTGACTGCTGAAGGGCCAGTTCTCTTTAGTTAGGATAGGATATGATAAGAAATAGTTTCCAGAAGACCGTAGAATAAGAACTGCTTCTTAAGTAAAGCAGAGTAGCTTGCATGCTGCTAAATCCTGGCACCAGGTGAGGAGATAAGATGAATTAATTTAGGAACACTAAGAAGTATTTAGCTCAAAAGTTAGATAGTTTTTAACTCCCAGCGTAATGTTCTCTGTGCACCTTATTAATGAGCCCTTCGTCAAAAGTACAGAAGCAGGCTTGAGAGTTGGGTCAAAACTCTTTTAGTGCTGTAGCAGTGTTTTTATCATGTCTGTTCTCTGATTCACTTTTATCATCTTAGCTGAAGAGCTAATCAGTAGAATTTCATCCAGGTTTACCATCCATCCTGTGCAGTGCAAGGCAGGAACATGGGGATGAAGGTATTCTTGTTCCAGGGTGACTCCAGTAACAATTAGACTGTTATACAAAATGTTTGTTCTTGTAATTACTTGTGATGGCTTCCCCCTCTTTCTCCCTGTTTCAAATGGAAGCTAGGGAACTCATGCATTTGAATGGAGATAAGTGTTTAAACTTAGGGTGTTTCAGGCTGAGAACCATCATCCTGGAGGCACGCCTGTGAGAGGCTGCCTGTTGATGTGTAAGTCCAGGAGGATGTGATAGAACAACTGTTGTGGTTGTGTTCCTCTTGTCTGGTTGGTGTTTTGTCACACTCAGCTAGTGTGCCCTGCTTGGCATACTGGCAGCTGTGAATCCCTTCCTCGAGTGCTGCGAGAAGAAGCTTAATTGGGCATATAACTTTTACTTCTGGTGTTAATCACCCTCCTTGCTTACAAAACTCATCTGTCTGTGAAGGTAGGCCTTTGCTCAGGAAAAGGGAGCAAACAATAGCTAAAAGAAGAGCTGACCTAAAGTCAAGTGGGAGGCTCAACATGACTTGGCAATGTGTGCCTGCAGCCCAGAAAGCCAACCATATCCTGGGCTGCATCCAAAGAAGCATGGCCAGCAGGTCAAAGGAGGGGATTCTCCTGCTCTACTCTGCCCTTGTGAGACACCACTGGAGTACTGCATCCAGCTCTGGGGTCCCCAACATAAAAAGGATGTGTTCCTGTTAAAGTGAGTCCAGGGGAGAGCCAGAAAAATGATAAGAGGGCTGGAGGACCTTTCCTATGAAGACGGGCTGAGGGAGTTGAGATTGTTCAGAACAGAAGGCTCAGGAGAGACCTTAAAGCAGCTTTCTGGTACTTAAAGGGGGCCTACAAGAAAGCTGGAGAGGGGCTTATTTTTACAAGGGCATGTAGGGGTAGGACAAGGGGGGTTTGCTTTAAAGTGAAAGAGGGTAGGTTTAGACCAGATATTAGGAAGAAATTCTGTACTGTGAGGGTGGTGAGGCACTGGAACAGGTTTCCCAGAGAAGTTGTGGATGCCCCATCCCTTGAAGTGTTAAAGACCAGGTTGGATGGGGCTCTGAGCAACCTGGTCTAGTGGAAGGTGTCCCTGCCCATGGCAGGGGGTTGGAACAAGATGGTCTTTAATGTCCCTTCCAACCCAGACCATTCTATGAGGTATAGACTAAATCCACATTTCTGAAACCATCCTACTCTGAAGAGCAGGAAAATAATTAAAGCACTTATGGAACAGTTACCTGGATACTCTTCCTTTGCATCGTTTCTGAATAATGTTACTTCTGTTACTCTGCAGTATGTGTTCCTGCTCGTACCAAACCACAAACAAAGGGATGCTGATCTGAGACAAGTGTTTGTTCATATTTCAGTCCTAATTGAATGACAACTTTGTGGTCTTGTAGTCTAGGAAAGAAAGCTTTGACCTGTCATCAAGATGGAAATTGTATTTTTTTAAAAGTCCAATACTTTAATTTTCATGCTTGAAATCCACATCTTCAGAATCATTACAGTATTTTTACAGGAGAAATACTTCACTATGATTTTAGAAAACTTTAGAAATGATAAAAATACTAGTTCTTCCCTGTTTAGAGGACTCACAGCAGAGATGCAATTTTGCTTAATAAGTAAAAGAGTTGGAAAATAATGCTACTACATACAACACCTTTTATAAAGTATTTTAAAAATAAGTTTTCTGGTATAAGCAAGGGACAAAGTATGACAGATCAGAATCCAAATGTTTACTGGCATGTTTTTAGACTGGGAAGCCTAATCTGATTATCGCCTCTGCCTCCATTCCACACTTTCATCAGTATTTAATGTCAATAAGATTTAAAAATCAAAATTTTAAGAGTGAAGAACTCCAAGGAATCCCTTTGTATTTCCTGTTGTCAATTTATGTTCCATTGTCATCTATAATGCATGTGATTCCCCATGTATTTACAGAATATCACGTTTCTTTGCTTAAAAGTGTTAACATCACTGTGTGCTTCTGCAAAAAAAGACAAAGATGTTTTAAAAGGAAAAGGGGAAACTGGCAACAGTTTCCTCTTGCCTTACTTGCATGGACTGTCAAATGTTATTGCTTGAAAATTGGCTGTGAGTTTTCTTTTTCTTCCTCCCCCCCCAATTATCAGGCATTTAATTATATTTTAAAATGTGACTTCACATATCAAACCATTATTGTTTATAGTGTACAATTAACAAGTCCTTCACATTTCTGTTTTACTTCTAGATGCTGATTATTTTTTCCCTTTTGATTAGAATGATCTGATGTATACACAAAATTACTAGAAAATCAGTAGTTCCATTGCCAGTTTTGTATTTTACCAAAGTATTTAACAGTTGCTACTGAAATTTTTGTAGAAGTTTGGACACTAGTTGCACAAAGGAAAGTTTACTTCTTACTTCTTCATGTTGCAACAGATTTAGAATGTCAGTGCTGATAGATAGTTGGCATGTTCTTGGAACAAATACAGATGTTCACACGTATTTCAAGCACTGAATGTACCAGATCTTTTGGATGTATATTGTCACAATCATCCTTGAATTTCAAGTTCATTTATTGGACTTTGCAAATCACCTTTTAATGAAGTTCTCAGAACATTGCTTTGCTTAGCTAAAATTAGTTCTGCTGATTTTGCCAGTGATTAAACTTAGGCAGTAGTAACTTTGCTGATTTCTCTCTTGTGATCAAAATTTAGTAGAGTGTTCACCTGTCATGAGCTGACATGTCTCTAATGCAAGTTTGGATTTTGGTTAAGCAAACACCCGCAATTGAGGGTCCAGTTGGGAGGTTCAGTTATGGGGTTACAGTGGCCTATTTTTGGTTTTGATGTTAAGTTTATTTTCAAAGGCCAACTGAGCTTGCTTTCTTTTTCAGTCTTTTTGTCTTGTAGAAAAATAGAAGTGAGGTGTAAATGTATGTATATGATAAGGATCCTTTTTGCTGTAATCCTTTTGTTAAATGACTCTCTGTGTGAATGAGCAGTACCAAATGGCATATGTATTCCTCATGTAACAGAACAATTTGATGTGCAAGCAGTCGAGACATGGATAAGTTTTATAGTGAGAAAACCAGAAACTACTGTTATGCCTGTGATACAAGCCTAATATTTTCTGAAGCTTTACGTTTTGATTTATAAAGAAGGAATATATTTTTGTTAGGAAGATGAAAAAAGGTAACTTTGGGCATAGTGGGTTTCACAGACTGTGGAGACCATGCATGCACTTGCTCCTAATGTAACAGCATTCATGAAGACTGTGACAGGAGTTGCTCTTGGTTTTTTTTTTTGTACTTAGCCAATTGGTTGGATGGTTAAAAACTGTCCAATTAGAGAGAAAAAATATTAAAATGTTAACTGTATGTGGAGAAGGATAGCTGCACCAAATTAAAACCTTCTATGGTAAATTAAGTAATATTTTAGACAACAAAATGAATACATAATAGTGAAATCAACTTTGAGTAAATTTACAAGAGCTGTGCTCAGCCATGCCTTCTCTGAATTTGCTACATGGAGGCTAATATTTTTGGATGTGGTGTATTGTTTATAGTGTGAAAACATGATCTTATCACAGAGTAGGGAGAAACCTCAGAACTGATCTTTTGTTATGGTGAAATTTGAACCTGCTTTACGCTGTATGGTTTTGATGTATATGTGCTTGTGTTAAACGCATGAATAATTCACTGAATACTAGTACTACTTGGGTGCTTAAAGTAAAGCACGGAGGGTGGGTATTCGCTTTAGTTTTCCCTGTGAGGGTCAAGGCACTTGAGCAGAGATTAGTTGTGTCAAGGAGGTAGCATGCAGAGTTTCCAGCAGCGTAATTTACCACCCAGAGCTCTTCCCATAGAGGAGAGTGGTTGGTATCTAAGGGAAACAGCTCTTCTTGTTTTTTATCTTAATAAACCTTTTAGAATTTACAGTAATACCTAGCACAAATGCATTGCTGAGTTAGAGGAATCAAGCTCTTAATTTGAAAGGTAAGGTATCAACAGGATTAGGTAAACCATGTTTAGGATTGTGTAATTTTGCTACTTTGTTAATCTGTAATGCATTAACTTTGCTTTTGTAACAGAAAGTGCACTTTTGTTAACTCATATCTAAGACTTTCCCGACTTTTGTGGGAGTGATTTAGAAAACTGCTCTTTTGGTTAAGACTTAGTATTTACATACTGCAGGGAAATCTGAGGACCATGAAAATCTGTAGTGGAAAAACCATTTTGAAAATGCCATTTTTTAAGTATCTAGTAATGGATCTAGGACTACACTCCTAGGATACTGGCATGCTATGATGAGTAAGGTAAATAGTCTTACTCTCCCTAAATATTTGAGACTATGTAAGGAGTGCAAGAAACCAAAAAGGTGTTTGTTCTGATATAGTAGCAGTCTGTTTTATGGGGAAATGTAAAGCTATGTGGAAATGTAAAGAGGAAGATATAGTACCTAAATGCTATGCTAAAGGCAGTGACCTGTCAGTGCACAGCTGGTGTATGCTTATCACAAGATCATCCACTGGCCTTAGTTTTTGCACTTTTTTGAGATTCTGAGCTTGTGTGGCTCGAAGAAGAAATTAGTCTTCTGATTAAAAGTTGAGTATTTTTCCAGGTGTGTTTGAGCTCTCCCTGCCCAAATGCACACTGGGATTCAGGGTCATACCTCAGTCCCTTGAGCCTGTTGGCTTCTCAGTCCCTATCTCACAGGAGGCTGCAGTGCTACTGCTCTTTTAGCACTGGTTCATAGGTTGGTTGTCTATCCAAAGAAGTGGAGCCCTATCTTCCAACTTTCTGGACCTTGAGGACTCTGGTTTGTAGCTATCACTGTAGTGTAAAGTGCTGTTTCTCAGACATGGACAGAAAGGGCCACCTGGAGAATTTATCCTTATTGAAAGAGAAGAGGGTTGCAGCTCATCACATTGATATACTGCAATAAAATGGGTTTGCAGTAAGTTTGTGACTTTGCTCACACGTGCAGTCATTTGTCTCAGTAACAGAAAATATATCTGGTAATACACTAAAATAATTCTTTGGGGGTTTCCCCTGGATTCTCCAAAGGCTGACCACACTGTTCCACTGACATCTACGCTCATTTCACATTTCACTGAGCTTTCTCTGGCCTTTGTTGCCTCACAATTAAACCAGGCCTGTGAAACCTGCTGTGAAACCACAGTCTTTTCACCTTTTTGAAGTTTTTGGATGAACTCCTAAGATATGTTGTCAGCCAGATTATATAAATTGTTTGTAAAGATTCTCTTCAGATCTTGAGTAAGGAAATGCACAAGTGTCAATTTATGGGATATTCTGTCATACATGAGCATGGGGGAGAAATTCACAACATTTTCTCATATTCTTTCAATAATGAAATGTTACACAGAGCTAGCTTCTGGAAGATTTGACACCATAGGTATTTAATTTTTAAGATCTTGTTTATCTTCTAATCTTACAAACTCTTCTATGACTAGAGCTTGCTTTTGGTGATTTGGTAATGAAACTTGCACCAATTTCATTCATCAGTGATAGTTAGGGACTTTATAGGCTGCATCTAACTGTGCTTCATACAGCCTTCTGAGAGGCACAGTAGATGTAAAATATGAACTAGGCAATTCAAATTAGATATTAATAGAAGGAGTTCATGCCTTGGTCATCTTTTTCTTCACTAACATGGTTTTTAAACACTGTTCATTATTCTGGGTCATCTAATCTTTTAAAAACAAATACTTCTATCTTGAGTTCTTTGGCTTTTGACTAAATAACAGTTATAAAATTAGTTTCATATTCAGACATACTAGAAAATATAATCGGAAAAGCCCCAGGTACTTGTTTCTGTCAATGAATTAACACTTGCATAGCTTTGAAATTAATTATTTAGTGTGCTCATTACTCCTAGAAAAAATAAATATGTTCTCATTATGTTCACTTGGTGAACATATGTATCTTACACTACATTTAATGTTACTTGCTGTGAGGGAGATTACAACTCTTTTTAAGGAAATTGGGTAGATTAATGGAATGGGGTGGGTTAAATTGTTCACCACATGCGTTCCCTAGCATGCCTAGGCTACTCCTGAATTTTAATTGATGTATATAAAAGAGCTTAGCTGAGGAGGCTCTATGAAGCAACTGGAGTAAATCAGGATATAACCTGTGTATTGCAGGGTTTGGACTAGGTAAATGTGCTATATGCTAAAACAAAGAGAATAACACATGGGACTGTATTTTATGCCCGCCCACAATCATAGTCTGCATCCACACAATTGCATTTTCAGCAGGTCCATTGTGACTGTATGTGTATTGATCTGTGGTGAACTTCAGGAGGTGTTTTGAGGCTGTTAATAAGAAACTTTCCCAACAAGCTAGGGGAAGTGGGCAGAATCCATGAAACCAGCAAATTTTTACTTTGTCTTGTTAAGAAGCTTACACAGTTCTAATGCTGCAACCTGTGACAGAGCCTGCAGATAGATTTTTCTGATCCTTATTCTGGCTTTGAATTACCAATAACAAAGATGAGGATTACTGAGGACTAAATACTCCTGATGCAACTCATTGGTTTCAGTAGGAGGCTTTCCAGAAGCAGAGGAATCTGAACTATTGAATTTTTTCCAAACTTACTGTTTTGAGTGAGGGACAATGTCCATGTAAGCAAGACATCTGGCTAAGATTGTTACTTTAGGGCAGAGAAAGAAAAAAAAGAAAAAAAAAAACCCAAAGATTTCACAACGTAGTGCTTTAAAGAAAAGCTTTCAAAATCTGAATCAGTGCTGTATATTTTACAAAGACAATGCTAGACTAGCAGGACTTTTTGAGGACTGCCTTGAACTTACTGAAGTCCCACCTGTGATTTAAATTGTACTCTTTTTCCTAACAATGTGCCCTCTCTGCCTGCCTCCCCTGTCCCTCTTGGCTTCGGAGCATTCCCAATAAGCATAGTGCTTCCATAACTTTATTTTGCTGAATATGCATTTAATTAAGAATCAGATTTAATTGCAATAGCTTCTTCTGATTTCAGGAAAAGGGTGGCTTTATGAGATGGGAATAAAACGTTGTGCGACACTTTTAATGAAATTAAAAGTGAAATGAAATGTCCTTACCAGAAATTTGTTGCATCACTGGGGAGCAAGTGCCAGACCTACCCTGATTTAATCAAAAGTGCTGTGTCAGAAACAGGACTCCCAACTGGAGGGTGTATTCTGTCCTGAGTGACTGCTTTGAAATCACTTATTTGGAGTAATATTAATTCAAATTTTTTATAAATTACTGTGATATAATATGCTGTTTTAAAACTTCTACAGTCTTTTGATTAATAGATGATAGTGAAAATTAGAGCTAGTATTTTTTGTGTAGCCTTGTTAGTCATACAGTTTAAAGTAGAAGCTAAGCAATAAGCGTCTAATGAATAGCTTATGGTAAGTTTATTCTCAGAAGCTGTGTTAGTGTTGGCACAGATCAACATAACCATTTGTCACTAAATTCTCAAAATTTAAAAACTGTAGCTATGACTACATGCTAGTTGTTCTCCATGTACATTACATATGAGTAGTTTAATGCATTTTAGGATACTTGCAACCTTAATAGCTATTAGTCACATAATAACAATATAGTATGTTCCCTTCCAGAAGAGGATGTATTCAGAAATCGAACCATTCTTCTATATTTTGTAGCTTATAATTGTTGTATTTCAAAAGACTTAAAGAAGTCATCGTCATGGGTTATTATTAAAGCAATTCCTTAAGGTAGTTGTATTTGAGGAACTCATCTGCAAAATATACTGGTTTACGTTCTGTAGGCAGGCCACTCAGCTTTCTTCCCAAAGTGAAGTCTTCAAAATAATCTATGGAGATAATGAAAGAAAGTATAATTCTTTGGTGGTGTGCATAATCATCAGCACTGTGCAAAGCTGCAGGTTTAGCTCTACTGTGCGTGTTGTGCAACTGTGCCACGAGTCACAAACTCAACATGTGCATCTGTGTACCTACTCATAGCCCCATTTCTTTCTCCATCAACCTAAACAGATTTCTACACAAATACAGCAGTGTTATATTCTGATTTGCAGCCATTAATGATAATGGATTTATACCTACTTTATTTTTAATGAAATAAATGTGGCCATTTATGTAAAATTGTAAAGATATAATTCACAGGTTCTGCATTACTATACAAATAGCATCTTCATGTGAAATCCAAAGTTCAGAGTACTTTGAAAAGGGGTGTATTATGTACTCGCATTCTCTATTGAGGAACTTGAGTCTTGCCCTTTTAATGTCTGGAGAGATCAACAGCTCATCTGTCAAGAATGAGAATTTATGGAGCAGAATAAGCATGGAATTCAGACAAGCAAGATTGCAGAACCCCAAATAATTCTTCTCACCAGCAGCTCTCACCCTGCTCAGATGACCAGTGTGTTAGAGAGACTGGAGATCTCAGTATTCCTTTCTTGCATGTCCAGAGTGGTTTATTTTTGTGCATACGTTGTTATTTGCAATATCGACTGTAGAACTTTCTTCTCAGTAATTTTTCTTCTTAGTGGCTGACTTATCTGCATTTATTTGTTAAATTTACTAAATGTCTGACTAGCCATAAGCTGTGAAAAACCAACCAGGGAACTGAAATGAATAGGGAGAAAACATCCTCATGGATTTTCGTTTCTGACGGTTCAACAGACCCAGAAACATTTACATTACTTTCCCATCCAGGCAGTTAACGTCTGAGTTGTTCTTAAAACACCAGAGATCTCTAGCTAGAGCAACCACTTTGGTCAGCAATCCAAGATTTAGGCAGGTAGTATATTATTTAGGTAGTGGGAATATAAACAATTTTTACATTGTATATGTGATTTAGTATTTTCTGTGCCAGTTTTATTTCAGATTTAATTCTGGGACATGCTGTGCTAGGTAGTCCTTTTGGATTTCTGCAACTGTTGCGCTTGGAGCCATACTCCTGGTGCAGAATTCCAACAGGAGCAAACATATGGGGATTCTTCCGTCCTTGGCTTGCCCTGCCATTTGTTCCATGTTTTAAACCAACTGGTGCTGTACCCAGTGGAGTACATCTGTTACAGTTTATTGCTAGAAATTTGCAATTCATTTCAGTTTGCTAAAATAATTATAATATTCATGGCCAAGCATTAAGCAATTACAAAAGAGAGTAGACAAAATTTTGCTGAAGTTTGTGTGTGATTCAGAACCTACTGCCCAGTTTCTGTAATTTGTCCACTCAACAGTCAGATGTGCTCCAACAATTGAGTTTGATTATCCTGAGAAATTAAAGTATCAACTGAGATGCTGTAAATGACATCCCTTATGTGGATGCCCCTGCTCTGTTTTAATTAAGAGTGAAATAGATTGGCATAAACCACTACTGACTGCATTTGGTTGCCCACATCTTGCCTGAGGTACTCAGCTGGGGAACACCTAGAAATGGAAGAGTCTTTACTGCTGGAATTTCAGAAGCACATCCAATAACACCCTTTAACTCTTTCTGAAAGTCAACAGCATGTAGGCTGCTAAATGGTCTATACCTTTTTGAATGTTGTACCCCACTTTTACCTTTGTGCTTCAGGCAAGCTGGGAGTTACTGCATTGGGCTGTGTTGTTGTTTGTAGGTAGAATTTTCAAGTAGGTGAGATTTCTGGTTTGTGGGAAAATGGATTACCAATCAGTTCAGAGTAAAGCATTAAATAGTTGGATAGAAAGTGACTCCTTCACATTTAAAATAAAAAGTCCCCATAAATGTCAGTACAATAAAATCTTAATACAACAGATTACTGTTTCATCATTATCACCCACTCAAGCAGACTTTTAAAATTAGGAAGCATCCTAATATAATATTCATAACCCCATTGTACTCATCATGTTTAGCCTCCATTTCTCTAGGTCAGTCTTGCACATCTTTGACATATAGTAGCAGAATAAGCACACCCAACTCACCACAGTGGAGACATATAGTGCTGAAGTCCATGTTTTTTGAAGGCAAATTTACGTAACTAATTCCAGGAGTTACAACCAACAACGTGCCTGGTTTGGTTCTCCCTCACAAACCTGAATCTGGATGTGTCTCTTGCGTGCCTTTCACACTCATCCCTTGAATTAAATGAGGTCAGTTTTGCTATGGAAACCTGTCACTTGCCTGATTGGAAAAAGAACTTGGGTTCCAAAAAGCGAATTTAATTTGTTGAGTTACTCTAATACAGGGAAAGACACTAAAAACTTCATTCTGCCTGTTGTCAGATCATCACCATGACTTAAAAGTGTGGCTATATTTCCTGGGTTTGTTTGTATCCTTGCAAATAAAAGCATTTTATGATAAATGAGTTAGCTCATCAGCTCACTAGGTGTAGAAGCAAATTATTGTGCGGGGGAAGTTGGAGTTTATATTGAAATGATGAAACATTCAGAAATAAAACAGATCCTTTTTAATGTTTTTGCTTATCTTGCTTTACAAGTGTTACTTGGAGTGATATAATGAAGCAGAATTATGTGTTTCTATATGCTGTACATAAAAAATATCCATGGGAATGGAAACCATTATTAAGGCCATTAAATATAATTTTGTTTTCTGGTAATCCTAGAAATGTCTTTAAATATTCATAGTCTAAGTTGTGTGGACAATGTGAATCTAAACTAATTAGTATGGAGTTGGGCTATAATGTTAAATAATTGTGTTTTGGTTTTGCATGGCACTGTAAATAAGTGTGTAAGGTGTGATTTAAGAGGCTTTGAACTTCCATGGAAATTTTATCTATATTTTAATGTTTTCTATTCTCTTTCTACAGAACATTCTGGCTTTAAATCCCCGAAAACAGACACATGCAACTCTTCATTCAACTGCAGCAAAGAAGCAAGTAAAGAAGCAATGGAAAAGGAATTCTGACAAAAGCTGTTCGGTAAGAGCATGTTCATTATTGCATCTGGAACATGCAATAAATCATTAAGGCTGAAATCACAGTCATGTGAGAGATAAATTGGAGTTGCTTGTGTTATTTGGTAGCCAAATTTGGCTTCTAGTTTGCTCCTGTAGATAAAATTACTTTGTGATGAGCTAACTACTTTTCAGACCCTATTGCATGTCATCCTTTTTTCCTTTCTGCTGATTTAGTAAGTCTTTGATGAAACTTTTTCACTTTTTTTTATGGAGTCTTGATCCGTCTCAAGTGTCAGCTCCCGAGTCACACGGAGCCCCTTAACTTCCCTGAGTAGCTGGCATCAGCTGCATCTTCTGCCACTTCCTCCTTTTTCTTCTGTTTTCCAAGAGTAACACTGGACAGAACAACACTTCATTATCCTTTCTGAGACTTTTAAAGGTGATTTTATTTTGCTACAGTAATAGGGGAACCTGTCACGTGTATCTATTTGATATATAAATAAATACATAAAGCTTAGATTAAAACATGGCTCTGGATTTTAAATTTTGTGCATTGTATTTTTCAGGAAACAGTTGATTTTAGAATAAATATTTTTTCGTTATAAATTATTTCTGCCATTAGATATCATAATTTTCTCTCTAGGTATTTGAATTCCTAGTCTCAGTGTGATATTTGTAAAATCCTCTTAGACTTTTGTCTCTTTGATCTTCATCTGATTAGAAGGTCTGTAGTGTCTCCCTACAGATTGTGTTAGATAATCCTCTAAATTCAGGAATTTTTAAAAGTAGAGTACTACATCTGCAAACTATTTCCTTTAAGGTTGTAATGATACGGGTTGTTTTTTCATAGTGTTGTCAAAACACCTTTTCCTGTTAAGCAGGCAAATTCAGGTAGGAAATTGATACTTGTTTGTAATTAAAAGTATCCCACCCAATACCCAACAAAACACAAACCAAACCAGAAATGACACGAAGTTCTTCAGTTTCTTAAAATCATGAAATCCAGTATGACTAACAAATATTTACTGGGAGGAGCAATGCCTTAACATTTCAGCAGTAGTCTTAGTATAGTTTCCTGTTCTATGGCACTGATTATAAAAATCTCTTTCTTATTATAGCTAGTATTCCTATTTTCCTGTATTTATTGGCTTAGTATTATATATATTGGCCAGTATTATAATAACTGGAAACTAATGTACAGGAAAAACTTCTCTGTTGTGAACAGGGACCATTATTTTGGGATGTCTGATGCAGGTATTGCCCACAACTGTCTGTTCCTGCTGCACAGACAGTTGAGCTGCTTAGCAAGTGGCTCCTGGACAGCTGCAGTTTACATCGTCATGTTTTCAGGTGACCTGAAATCAATACTGTGCTGCAAACTCTGTTTTCAGAAATGGTTTGTTAGGAAGCTCAGGTATCCATGCAGCAGGGCAGCTGGGTATCTGTGTAGTAACCTCATTAGCTGTTCCAGTGTAAATTATCCTAGTTAGTTAAACTACAATGTACACACTTAACTAATGGGTGTGTTGATGGACATTTTCCAAATCGTCTAGGCTTTTAAATTGCTCTTAGTAATCTCTGAGCTTTTCTCCATGTCAGCCTTGTTTGATTTTTGTATTCAGTTTAATTAAAAAGTGTTTGATATTTGAAGGTTTTGCTGTTATTTGTGAAAGCGCATAGTTTTCTAGAAATTGTCTCTCTTCCTGTCTTTCTGCTGTTAGCTGTATGTGTTTACCTCGTAGTGGCTCAAATGTTCTTGAATCCCCAAGGCCTGAGCTTCTTGGGCTGTGCAAACAGCACTGATTTAGTGTCATTGCTGGCTTGCATGCCTTGTGTGGATTTTCACTTGACAGAAATTCTGATCCTTGTCAAATATTTCAGGATGGTTTTCTTCGGCATAGGTTTACAATCTAAGAAACGACTTGGTTCTGTAGTTCTGCAATACTGCATGGAGATCTGTGCAGTTATTAGGACCCTGCACTGACAGAGATCTGCTCATGTGTTTCAGCTTACAGGATTAAGGGTTGGAAAGAAACAAATGTGTACATGGACAGATATAATTACATTCATCACAGATAGTTCTTACACTGCATATTATGAATTATTTGGTAGAAATGTCACATAATTTAGTTTACAAGCTATTATAAGAAATGTAAAGTGCTAGAAGATACTGTAAAGAGCTAGTCCTTATTTTTAGGCAAGTAGTGGTCCTAGTTTTTAGAACAGACAAATGTTTCTTCACTTAGAGATATATTCTGACAGAAAAAGTCCTGAAAGAATCAAACTTAAATATTTGTCTGGTCTCCCATTACATAAAAAACATTAGGAAAAAATGAGAGGCTTTTTACATTCTCCAGGTCATTGTTGTTGAGTGGTTTTAATTAAAAAAAAAACCCACGAAAACCAAAACCAACAAATGGTAGAATCCTTTCCTAAGCTCCTTAAATTAATGAAGCTAGTGTAGGAAGGATGCGTTGAGCACAGTTTTCTGTTTTGGTCTAAAAAGCCATTGGCAGTAATGTTTAGTTCTGCTAATGAACAGATCAAACTCTGTTTGAAGTCCATATGAACTTTATATGTTTCTATTTCCTTAAAATCTGAATTTAGCTTTTAGCTTTGGATTCTTTTAAAGCTGTACTGATGCTGCCTTTGCAGGAAGGTGGGTGTATGAAAATACAAGACTAATTAAATTAACAGCCCTCAAAACTCTGAACAAAAGCTGCATCTGCTGAAGCATGCACACAGTGACTTTGTAATGTCTAATACACTTCCAGATGGCAGACTTACATATTTCCTCAGAATAATTACACAAGTGAAATTTTAACTCCTAGCCTGCTCTGAGACACTTTGGATTGCCCATTTAATGAGTTCTGAAGTGGAAACTGTATGTCAGTCTTTCCTCAGCACTGGAAAAGTATTCTCCTAAAGGAAGGTTCGATTATGCTTTTGATGAGTGCTATTGTTTATTTACTATGTTAGCAACCAAGTTTTGCTGTAAAAATAAGTTGTAGATGTAGGTGCAAGATAAGTCAGCTTCCTTCAAAATTTTTAACTCAGAGATATATATCAGAGTAGGAAAACTCTTTATTGCAGTGTCACCCTCAGTAACAGTGTTAGACCTCTTGTTTTTTCCTGAGTCATGTTGAAAAGTGGTGTAAACAGATGCTTCTAGTCTATCTGGGGGAACAAAGGCTTCTGTTGTTCAGAAGAAATTAAAAGTAGAAGAGTTTTGAAATGGCTGTACTAATAGTAAATCTTGAGGAAGGTTACAAAATTTAGATCACATTAGGTCATCAGTTTACAGATAAAACAAAAGCAAAGGAATGAACTGTGGAAACTGAGGATTTGCTTTAATTTCAGGGTTTTCCTGTGTGGTTCAGGATTGCTAAGACTTCTGATTAATGTTTTTATTTATGGTTTCCAACTCTCTATAATTCCATTTCTGTGTGTATTTTATACTTGCTGACATTTAGATGACAAACTAGATGGGCACACATTGTGTACATTTGCATTGCACCCCACACACTGTATGAATAGGGTTTCTAAGCATTATGGGACAAGTTCTGCTTTTACATTGTACATGTGCATGGTTGTCATTTAAATGAAATTCACTTCTACAAGTTTTATAAATTCACTTGTCATTGGAGAATTCAGTGGGATGTTTTAGTCCAGTGTTCTTTTTTGGTAATGAAACCTTGGAGTTACCTACTAGGGATAGGTGAGAAGTTGATATAGATCCACCTGTGTATTCAGACTTTCTTCAGTTTCTTCAGCATTTAGACTTTCAGACTTTCTTCAGGACTTAGAAATAATAGTAATATTTGCTCCATATGGAAGTGTTGGAAATATTTCAACAAGACAAGGAGGGTGAAAAGGAAATGGGGTTTAAATTGGTTTGTAGCTAATTGTCTTAGCCTGTAACAGTATTGATTTTCTGGCAGCAGTAGCATTATTCTTTTTCCTTACATGTGCTAAGCCTGATCAGCATTGTGCAATAAGAGCTTCTCCTCTTACATGAACAAAATAATTTTAAAGCTCAGGTTTGGTTTGGTTTGGTTTGGTTTTTTTCCCCGGTTTTTTTGCCTTTTTTTTTTTTTGCAGGGGCACGACTTTGGGCAGGAGTCTTTAACTATGCTATAGTTCTTTCCAGCCATTAAAAAGAACCAAATTCTTCACCTTGTTTTTTTCTGTGCAACCTTAAGGTGCAACTACCAGATTGCTTTGTGCTAATGATGGAGAATGAGATCTGCAATTCATTGCAAGATGTAACAGCTCATGTTGCTCTTTAAATTCAGGGGACAACGGTACTCCGTTGAAACAGTAGTAATAAGTGCTTGCTAAAACTTCAAACTGCTTTTCACTTTGATAGTATTTCTGTGGTTGTCACTGCTATATATAAGCATCTGAATTATTTGAAAAAAGATTTGTAAATACCTCTTGATGTACAAATGTCCAAGCTTGCATAGAAAAACTTGTAAAAAAGATGATCCTTTCTCAGCTATAATCATTTTGTTACTCCAAGTATTGCCTTCCAGTGAGGTGGAAAAATGCCACGTGATTTTTGTGCCTAATCATGTATCATGCTTACAGAATAATCAAGTTAGCATTTCACAAATAACTGATGGGTTGAAGCAGAAATAGTGCAAATTGCAAACAAGTAGATATGAAACCCAGTTCACCCAAGGCCTGAAATCAGGAACCTTATATAAATGCTTTTTCAGTGAGTAATTTGTCCATTTCTAGCCATGTATTGATGAAAGATTCTATATTTATAAATAAAAAATAATCTCAAATATTGAAAAATAGAGAACACTCATTAAAGGAAATCAACTCAATTATATTTATAATCTAAACGTATAGTTTACCTTTGCAAATATTTATTTTTGTCTTCGTTGCATATGAATATGCAAGTTTAGCTCTTTTCTGAATGGATATACAATGGCAGATGTCTCTCTAATCGCTGCTCTATTCAAACATTAATTGGTAGAACATATGTAGAATTCTACTAGTCTGAATAGGTATAGGATAGCAGCAGTCTTTTTAATCACATCACTATTCAACCACTAATTGGTGTGATGATTAAGGGACATTAGAGGGAGCACTTTGACATCTGATTCTTTGAACTGATGTCTGCTCGGGCTACGCGGTATTCATCATGGCCAGACTGATTTCTTAAATAAAACGCTCTGATTCCCAAATGTGGAAAATATTGCATTAGGATCTATTGAGGTGATTAGGGAATTTGAGAATGATTCTTTTATTTAACTAGTGATTGACTGTATATGCACAAACTATTCTTATGAATAATACATGTGTTACTGAGTATCAGAAAGAGCTGAGAAGTAACATCAAGAGATTTTCTCTTTTCTCATAGTGTCAATAATTAAATATTAATACAAATTTTAAAATGTACCAGTTTAATCATTTAGCAGTCAAATTCCTACTCATGCATTTTTTAGATTAACTAATTACTCTGCATTTTCTTGTATCGATAGCATATGCTGGCATTTATAACCATTTTACTGGAATAAAGTAGTTTACATGTTTATATATGATATCACTTATACTTGCTCTAAGAAATGCGTATCATAGTCTTTGAATTTTCTGTTTTATATTTGTTTCAGTGTCTTAAAGTATTTTCGTTAGAATATCTCAATAGCTCCTAACTTACCTGACTGCTACAAATTAGTGCTTCTATGCACGTTTTCTGTGTATCAGATTGTAAATACTAGTTGGTGGCAAGTTGTGCCAAATGCTTTCTTAGTACTGTGCAAAAGGTTCCTTCTTAACCCTGGAGTGCTTGCAAAACCACCTCTGACCTCTTAACTTCCTCTGTTCAGAGTTCTTCAGTTTCAGTGTTCTTCAAATTTGGCGTTGGATGATTCCTCTTCTATATAGCAGCACTCACCAATGATTTTTAGTTCCAGGTGTATTTCTGATCTTTACCATTTCAAAACTGAAGTGTTGCAGAGTTGCAAATTGTTTAGTTTTGCGCGTAAATATGACAAAATGAAAAATGCTTGTCTGCTGCAAGTGCTGAATTCCAGGTAAGTCTGATCAACTCATTCCCCTTCGTTAGCTGAGCAAATCAGAGTGTAGAGATAGGACCAGAAACCACCTTCTGTTCACTTTCAACTTTTCCTTAGCATTATATTCTTTTAGATGTGGATTTCTGTATATTTTCCTGTGGTTATTGGATGGAGATAAAGGTCTTATGCTGGTGTATTGGAATAAATAGCAAGAAGACTAGCTTCTCTTTTTTCAGCCCCTCTACTCTCACTTTTTTTTTTTTTTTTGCTTTTGTAAGCCATTGCTCATAATGAAACCTGTACTGCTCTTTCTTCTCCTAGATTTTCTTCTTATATAGTGAAGGCCTCTCTCCGTTCTGTTTATTCATATAAAAATATGACATTAAAAATGGTCATAAGCTTTGGGTTGAGAAATTTCTTGGAGAAACCTGTGCCACTGTTAGCATGTTAGTAATTACTTAAGATCTATTTTTAGTGTCTAAGTCGTGGAATACATGTACTCAGTAGAAGTAAAAGGAGCTGGGAGACCAATTTTACTGTGAAGGAACTAGAAGAGCTTGCTGAATGCTGTATTTTGAGCAGGGCTTGTAGCACTGTCCAGTATTAAGTTGCACTGAAGTGTTCATTGCAAGACCCTGCTTGTAGTCTGTCTGCAACTTCCATCAATTCCTTTCTGCATATTAAATATGCAGTCATGTATGCTTATAAAAAAAGGATATAAGTATGAATGAACAGATCTGGCAGAAAAAACTCGGTCTTTTAAACAATCATGATAGCATTATATTTTAAAAAGCACTGTCATCCTTCTGCTTTGAAGTAAGGAGATGTAACAGGCTGGGGATTGGAAAAATATATTGGTGCAACAGAACTGTCCAGAAGTTTTAAAAACCTTATCTGGACCAGCTTCTGTTGCATTTCATCACAATGTACAGTCCTCAGGTGCAGAGCAGATAACTGCCTCATCACTCACTGCTCCTTTGCTCACAATATTCGGTATTCTTTACTTATGGTAGTGTCCTGGTTTCAGGAACTCTGAAATTTTTGGTGATGAATCTCAGGAATGATTTTAGACCTTCATAATGATTTCTTTGTTGTTTTATAAACTGATACATTCTTTGAATGTAGTGTTGAAAATAGATATACCCTGTTGGGAACTGATGATCAGAAATAATTTTTTGGGGATTCTTCCATATGCAGAGATGCTAGGGACTTCTTGTCAAGTCATATTCCCTCAAGTCTTTCTGGCTGTTTCCCTGTTCCAGCAGTTCCAGCTGTCTTCAGAAAGTTACATGTATATATTTTCTGCAGTGACTTCTTCCATCCCCTGATGGATTCATCAACAGTTATCTGGAACAATCATTCACTCAGCAGAACTTTCTGTTCTCATACTGAGAACAGGACTAAACCGACTCTTGCTTAACTGCTAGCTGAAGTGGAAGATGTTTTCTAACTGTAAAGCTAAAGATCCTACCACTTGCATTCCATTTGAAAGTTATCAAGTTGTAATTCATGTCTTTGTTTTTTCCTAAAAAAAAAAAAAGATAAGTTGGAGTTTCCCTGTTCATGTACCATGTGAAAGGAACATTGCTAAATCAAGTAAACAAATTAAGAAGCATCCAAATGACTACCTGTACAGTTCCTTTAAAGGATATGCACTATTCAGGTAAAGTGTACAGATGGTAAAAAGATAGCAAGTGTAAAACTGAAACTTTATGGATCAAAATCACTTAAGGGAACAGTAATAAAGTTGTTTCTTGTGTGCTAAGAATATGCTGTAGAGTTTCCACTCAGCAGGTTTAAATTTGGGTATGGTTGTAAATAGAAATCAATCTAATAAAATCATAAAAATATAGGTTTAGGAGGGATAGTGAGAGAATTTCTGGATTGGGACAGAGTGAAATCCAGCTAGACATTTCTTGACAGATATTTGTATAATACACTTCTAATGACACATGATGTGAGAGACTTCGTATTCTTTTTACTGTTAGTGCAACAAAAAGTTTTTCCTAAAATATACTGTATTTTATTTGCTGAAAATCAAATTATCATCTCCTCTTACTACTTGAAGAACAACTGATGAATGTTATTCTTTTTTTTGTATAAAGTCTGTGATAAAATCTTTAATATATCTCTATATCAATCTATCTATCTGTGGGTGCCCCATCCCTGGATGTATTCAAGGACAGGTTGGGGGTTTTTTGGGACTAGATGATCTTTAGGGTCCCTTCCAACCCATTCTTTTATATTAGAAAATTGCTGTTATATATCCTTTCAGTTCTCTGTTTTTCTTCAACTCTTCTTTGCTGGTTATCTTTTCTGAAACTGTATTTTTTGTTTGTTTGTTTGTTTTCTTTGAATTTTAATTTTCTCCATCTTTCTCTAATTATGATGATGAAAAATTTTACAGTCTTTCAGATAGGACCTAGTTAGCAGCAATTAGAATGAAAAATTTCTTTGCCTTACCACTGAACTATTGGACATGTGCTGTTCCCTCTGAGAGTATTGGATTATCTTGTATTCAATTTATGGTCTACATCCTGACCCTTCAGTTTGGCTTGGTTTTAAAATTCTTTTCTTGCCTTTTAAAATGTTTGATATCTCCTCCTTTCCTGTTTCCCTTATTCCACCAAACAGTTGAAACCATTAGTACATTCTTCTTTTCCAGTTATCCAAATCACTGGGATCTTGGGTGAGTCATGAAGCATCTTGATTCAGGTGATTTTTTGGTGATGAAAAACAAACTGGGGGTTGTTTTAAATTAGTTGTGCCCTCACTGGATATTTGTCTTATCTAGTCTACATTTTTAATTGGCTAATGAAAATGTACTGTGGAATAATTCGAAAAAAAGTTTATTCTTGATTTGTTATGTGTTCCATGACAGTTATTGATGAGTTCACCCATCCTCTTAAAGATAGAAAATAAGGTTGATTTAACATTGTTTTTACATGCCCATGTTGGCACTTTTTATATCATATGATTTTTAATAGATGTGCTCAGTTTTCTCTGCCAAGGGATGTGACTGATATTTTCGCTCCATTTTTTTTTTCTCCATAAAGGGAAGCATTAAGTCTGTCTCTTCTGACCTTTGGGAACCACAAACCTTCAGAGTCTTTGAGTGCAATTGACAGTGGTGTGTGCATTGCTTCAGTTAGTTCCTTGATGATTTAGTAATATATGAGCTGCATCTGTCTGATTAAAAAAATAAATTTCCAAACCTCTTTTTTCCATGCTCAAGCCTGAAATCCCATGTTCTTGCTAAAAATAATTTTTTTTTAGTTGTTGTTATGGCTATACCATGCTATCTTCACAAAAAGAGCAGGGAGAGCTGTTGACTCTGCATCACTTGCTATTTGCTCTGCTGTACATAACCTATACTTCTTTATTTTCTTCTTACTTCTCATGTATATAGTACCATTTTCTTGCTGTTTTTTATATTTTTTTCCTCTTCCTTGCTAATTGAAATTTACATAGCTTTCTGATTTTATTCTGCAGTGTTTGTGTGGTCCATTTATACTTAAAAATTTATCTACTGAGGTGTGTGTCATAGTTTCCCTGCTTTTATGATTTTGATTTCCAGACCATGGGGAGAGACATGGTATGATCATAAAGGTCTGTTAAGAGCATTATTTTGGGGTGGTGGTGGTGGTGTGTGTTTTTTTGGGTTTTGTTTGTTTGTTTTATTTTTATTTGCTTTACTCAGGAAGTTTGCCTTTGTGAATTTCTGTCGGGTTTGCCCTCTCTCCTACTTTCGTTTGTGATCAGTATAACTCTCAGGAGACATACCAGAATGATCCCTGACTCTATCGAAGTTATATTTTCTGAAGTTCACCATCCTCATTCTGTTACCCTCACCACTTTCTGTACCTGGGATTGATTGTAATCTGTTACACAGGTAAATCCTTGATAGTACGACACTTTGACCTTTTTATATGCAACCTGGAAAGCCACAGATCATAATAATGATAAGGTGCAGGTATTGTTTGATGTGATAATTGACAAACTTTGTTAGTAGCAGTCATTTAATCCGAAACACTAGGGTAGAATTTTAAACGGTGTCATCTCTTACTGATTCTGGTGTCAATCTGAATGGACTTTAGTCTTAAATTTAACAAATGGGTGAAGTCATATAATAAACACAAACTGCAGTGTTCATCAGTCTTTTTTTTTTTCTTTTCAGTTAGTTCAGTATAACTTCTCTAGAAGAATTGCCAAAATTTATTTTATGATTTTCTAAGACAAAGAAGTTAAGAAAATTATTTAGATCTCTGAACTGAACTAAACAGGTCAAAGATACTAATTTTGACAGATTCTTATTAATTGAAATGTACAAAAGTTATTTGGAATTTGCATTTCTATTTGTAAAGAAGAGTTTCAGGCTGAATTGGAAAACAACTTCAAAAAGAATATTAATACTGAGGATTATCCATAAGGAGTTGAAAAAAAAAGAGATTGATGGGCAAAGCAAGAAATAGACGAAAAAATGAGAACTTTCAAAAGTCAAGTCACTCTGGGTGAAAGAAATTAAAACAAATAGTAAAAGGTTATTCAGCTATATAAAACAAATAGAAGATTCTTAAGCTATCTAAACTAAAAGAAATAAAAGGACAAGGAAACATCCTGGGTATTGTCTGAAGTCTTTGTAAATTGTTGTCCTAGTTTCAGTAAAATGGGAATAATACAAGAGTGAGCTAATGGGCAGACAAGTGCAGAAATGGAAATTACCCCAGACAGACCCTAAAGAAAACCTAGAGTGTTTCATCTTTGAAGTCAAAGGGACAGAGCAATGTCCATAAAAGTCTCACAGAAAAAGTGACATGTGAAATTACAAGCTTTGGAGTAGAGCAAGCTGTTTGTTATGGTACTTGATTAAAGAATAGCTGATGCAGTTTCTTGATGTTTAAAGATGAAGAGTTGATAGGCAGCTATCACTCTGTCAGTCCCGTATCAGCTGTGTGCAAAACTCAGACAACAGATTTCGAAGCAGAGATTTATTAAATGCATTAAGGTAAATCTAAGATAGAATAAGACATATTGGGCTTTATTTTTAGGGATAAATCATGACACACTGACAAGGGTTTCTGTTGTTGCCAATTAATAATGAAGTGTCATCTGCTTAGATTAGAATAGTAACATGGATAAGGGACTGACTAGAGAGGAAACGAGAGTGAGTAGTGGTTAAAAAAGAGCTACTGGGCTTTTAGCAGAGCTTGTTGAAGGATCAGTCTTCAGATACATAGCATTTAATATTTTCATTAATGAGCTTGACATAAATATTAGGAGCGTGTTACAAGAAAGTCGACAGGCACTGTCAATACAGAAGGAACTAGAACATCATAAAGAACTGTGTGACACTGAAGTTTAGAATAAAAAAGATAAGAATAAATTTAATAGTGCAGTTAGGAGGCTGTACAGCCAAGGGCTGAAGATGAGAATGACTAGGAGCCTAATGGTTGGAATTAAGCAAGAAGATGATTTAGAAATACCAACTGATGAGAGGATGATGGTTCCATCAAATGGATAAGAAAATCTGAATGCAAACTGAATGTGAAAGCAAGAGATTAACTCTGATCATCCAAGTTGTCACTTTGAGTCTCCTGTATGCTTTAGTGGTTTAGACCGTGGGGATCTGACTTGGCATGTTCAGGTATTTGACTCTTTGTGCCGATTGCTACCTGTTAGAAAGGGAATATTCATAGTATGTAGAGTAAATTGCTTTTAAATCACTTCAGATACATAGTGATGAGTGTCATTGAAATGTTCATTGGGAAACATAGTTCTGCTTTCGAGTAAGGTTTTCAATAGTGACTAGTAAATAAGGCTACACACTAAGCACAAATGTTGAAGAGCTAATGATTAGGTGAACCCTCTCTGTTCTGTATTCTAAACCATGAAGCACATTAGTGTAAAATAACCTCTGTTCATATAATTAAAACTGGTTTAGTTGCATATGTGTGACGGAGCCAAATCAAGTGTTAAAACAGCAAACCTTTTTTAGGCATTTTTGAGGAGTTTGTGCTTGACTGTGCAATGTCTGTGGTTTTTTTATGGCGGTGTGTTGTGATCTATGGGTTCTGTTCTCCAACCAACTTTACGTACCTTAGTTCAGCCTTTAATTTTTACAAACATTACTATGGGAATGAAGTAAATTAGTTGTGTACCTGAATATTAGTTTCTGTCCTGTGTTTATCTGTGTGGATCATTTGCAGCCTGTCTTTACTAAGTAATAAGTTGTAACTGATAGATGTAGACGGAGGCTGTTAAATATCTTTTTAAGATATGTACTCTAATGTGCTTTCTTTTCACTTACTACTGTTATTCTGCTGTGCAGACAGCAAATTGCTTTGAGGCTGATTTATCTATATAAAAAATTCCCAAGCAATAACACTGATTTTTGATGCCCTTTAGAAATAATGATGTTAATGGTGCATTTTCTCCATTTTGTAGGGCTGCATCACAGGTTGGTCCTTAGCTAAATTATGTAATTATCTTTTGTTTTAGCATTTCTAGTTCTTGAATCCTCTTCCAGGACTCCTAATATCCTTAAAGTTTTAGTCTCTTGCATAACCATCATTTCCATCCATTTGAGAGTTTTCTTTCTCTGAAGCTACCATTGGTTGTTGAAAGGAGTCTTTCACTGCTGTCGAACAAAAAAAGGACTGTTAGGGAAACTGCTTTAGTATCTGTCATTTGAAACTCAGCCTGGCTAATGCTGAATCATCAATATTTTGTAAAGTATGGACTTAATGCACATTTGTTTTTAACTTTTGTAGAATGAGCCCAGCAAACTTGTTTTAAGAAAAAGTGTGGGGAGGGAAACTTCGATTCACTTTCACTTCTGTCGCATCTGAAATAATTAGAAATAAGAGATATTGACAGTCTTTTAAGATTGGATCTATAAGTTTTGGGGACAAACTTCACAAGATGGTGAAGGGCCTTGAGGGGAAGCCATGTAGGCAGCGACCAAGGTCACTGTGTCTGTTCAACCTGGAGAAGAGGAGACTGAGGGGAGACCTCACTGCAGTTACAACTTTCTTGTGAAGGGAAGAGGAGGGGCAGGCACTGATCTCTTCTCTGTGATGACCAGTGACAGGACTTGAGGGAATGGCCTGATATTGTGTCAGAGGAGGTTTAGGTTGGATATTAGGAGAAGATTCTTCACCCAGAGGGTGGTTGGGCACTGAACAGGCCCCCAGGGCAGTGGTCACAGCACCAAGCCTGACAGAGTTCGAGAAGTGTTTGGATGATTCTCTCAGGCACCTGATGTGACTCTTGAGGATGGTCCTGTGCAGGGCTAAGGGTTAGACTCGATGATTCCTGTGGGTCCCTTCCAACTCAGCATATTCTGTGATTGTTTTATAATTCCACTGCATTTTTGGCAATGCTTGGACCGTTCTTCCTACCCTATACAATCTGGAGGCTTACTGCTGTCTTTTCTTTAGTGTAAAGCTAAAGTGTAAAGATGAAAGCAAATGAATCTCAGCCAGTAATGCATACAAGTAACTATTTAAGAGTTGATTGAATTTAACACAAATTTTAATTGCATAAGAAATTGTATTTCCATTCTGTTTCTCAAAGATTGTAACAGTAGTAGTATTAATGAACAGCAATAACATGTAAGTTATATGTGTTTTATAGAGTACATGAGAGACGAGAGGGCAGTGTGCGTAAGAGTATGTGGCCATTTCTTGTGCTGGAAGAGTAGTCCTGTTGCTGATGCTTTCTTTGGAGTTTTTCATTTATGTTTTCCTCTGCATTTATTTTTCAGTGAATGGACAAACAGTGCGAGAAGGATCTTGCATATATTTGTAGCAGTAAGTCTGAAAAGCTCTGTTGCCACCAGGGCTCTAGAAAAGCTGTGGAGAGGTACAGGGTGTTGCTAGGCAACACCGCATGGCCACAGATAGTATTCTTCTTTTAAGTTATTTATTCTTCAGTTTGACTGTGTCCTGCTTGGAGCCATTTGGGTAATAGTTAAGCAAGCACATAGAAATCAGAGAGCTTGCAGGCGTGGAATAAAGGAATGCAATATAAAAATATAAGAAAGGAAAAGCCATGACACATGATGAAACAGACCAAGAGACATAAAATAATTAGTAAGGACTAGGGGAAAGAAAGTAAACAAGCACGAGGAAACAGAGCAGGAGAGGAAAAAAACCCCAAATTTTGGAAAAAAAAAAAAAGATAGGACACTATTGAAGAAAAATTAAAAATTGAAAACTCAAACAGTGTATACACAAGGGAAACAGGGAAACTGCTGCATAAGAATAAGAATTAGAAATCAGAGATAAAAATTGCTTCAAGAGGAAAAGGGAGAAATTCGGTAATCGTGTTAAAAGAATAGTGACTTTTGTTTATTTTTGATTTGCATCATCCTATTCTTTCCTATTGCTGTAGTTGCACATATACAAGAGTAGTCATGACGCTTGGAGCTTGGGACTGATTACTAAATGCAGTATGTTTTCCAGAGAGGAAAAATAATTTAAAGTAGGAGTTTCAGTGTTATTTAGAAATGATTCAGAAATGGTTCAGTTTAGAAATTATTCAGTGTGCCTGTTTGAAAATAGCCGTTTCAAAATTAGGTTATTGCGTTTTATTGAAAAACATGGAAGTGATTATACTAAAGGTACAAGGTTAAGCTCTGATTGCATGGAGGGAGTGTTCATACTCTCCACATTAAGCAGGGGCAGGTCTATCCTGTGCCGTGTTCTGGAAACTAAAAGCCCTTCACTTGCGATAGTTGGAGCCATTTATAGGCTTGAGTAGCATAGCCATGTGAGGAAAATGCTGTGACAGAGCCAGCCCAACTGAGCCATGTTATTAGCTCAGCTCAACTACCTAGCCCAAATGTCTTGAGCACTGTTTGTGGGACATGAAGAGTGCTAAGCCAAACTCAAAACAAGGAGCCTTGCATCACACTCCTCTTCTGGTGAATCTTGGGTCCTCCATATGTCCCTGCTTGCTTGGGAATTGCTGGGAAGGTGCTTGCCTAGTGCTTTGGGGCATGCTTGTATTGTTCGCCTCACCTTGAATACAGCAATTTTCAAGAGACTGACAAGAAGAGGAATACACTAGTCTGAGCTCTCTGAGGACAGGCCAGAAGGTTTTGGGAGAAGAAGGCTATTCAGATTGACGCATGAAAGCTTCCGAAGGAGTAAAAACCTTACAAAGAAGACAGTAAATGGCACACAGAGCTAGAAGAGTGCGTAGTGCCACACTGAGGTATTGGTTAGTTAGATACTCTTCTCTCTAACATGGTAAATGAAACTGAGACCTGAGGCAATATATTTATCCTCATGTTGTTTTCAAGCTACATGTGAATAAACAAGCATTGCAACAGCATTCTCCTAATGCTCTTTTGCATGCCCTGCTAAAAAAATGTAGCTATACGTAAGCCTTGTTCATTTCTGTGTATAGGAAAGTTCTTGTTCACAAGATTTCTTAGAAAAAATAAATCAATACCATTTATTTCCTAAATTTCTGTTGGAAGATACTAAAGCTTGTTTAAGATGCATGATATTTTATTCAAAGAAGATTACACTTATTTGAGCAGTTTTCCCTAGTTTTTAGTTATCCCTGTGTGTCTGTAAATAGATGACACAACAGATGGTGATAACTTCATAGGATCTGCAACCATTGTAATAGCCCCATACCTCTGATTTTCTGAATATTTTTTTTGAGAGAAAAAGTATTTAAGTATTTGTACTGTCCTACTTTGTTGTTCCGCACCTACACCCTCCCCACCAAGGCTTGACTTTCCACCTTCTTAGCAATAAGCTTTCATTTGACTAACTTGGCTCGATGCATGATATTTCCAAATATGCGGTGGTGTTGACTCTTAAACAGTTTTGTGGTTCTTTCTGCATTCTTATTCATGCTTTCCCATACAGCTGTTTTTTTTTTTTTTTGCGCTTCCATTTGTTTCCTTTGACTCTGTATATATATTACAGAATCTGAGGTCCCTGTCTTACTGTAGCTGTTGCAATAAGGTATGAGATACCAGTCAGTGCTAAGCACAGTAAAGAATGCAGATAAATATAGTAGTCTTTTCACAATTTTTAACCTACAGTGTTTAGTAGGTAAAGCAAAATCTGCCTATGCAAGCAAAGTGAGGAATTCATTCCATGCTTCTCATGGGCAGGCAGGCATTCTGCCATGTGCAGGAAAGTGGGGCTCCATCATGCATAACCGTGACCTGGGAGGACGAACACCATCATAGAATCAATAAAGTTGGAAAAGACCTCCAAGATCATCAAGTCCAACCTTTGACTAAATACCACGATGCTCACTAAACCATATATAGCAAAGTGTAATCACTCCAAAGCTCCCTCCTCCTTCTTCCCCCAGCTTTATGTGCTGAGCATGACTCCATATGGTGTGGGATATCCCTTGGGTCAGTTGGGGCCAGCTGTCCCAGCTCTGTCCCCTCCCAGTTCCTTGAGTACCCCCAGCCTTCTCACTTGGAATCCTGACTCTGCGTAAGCACTGCTCAGCAATAGCTAAAACATCCTTGTGTTACCAGCAATGTTTTCAGCACAAATCCAAAACACAGCCCCATGCTATGAAGAAAATTAACTCTACCTCACCCAAAACCAGTGTTTTGTGAAAGAACCATATTCAAAACCATGAGAAAAAGCTAAAGCAGATTAGCTTCTGCAGAATTAGTTGGGAAAATTGTATCCTGTTGTGTTTTTTTTTTTTTTTTTTTTAATATTGAGGCAACCACAGGGAGCTGTAGTGCATGATGAACACAGGACAATGAAAAAAAATGTTTTGTTGTGGCCTGTCTGAAATACTGTTGTTGGAGAATAAAATGTACCATGTAAGAGATGAGAGGTGGTGTCTTGGGCTGAGGAAGCAAGTCTGCTACAGGTAATTTGCTTTTATTCCCCCATATAGGGCTGGACCATACTGTTTCAGGGTGGTGTTTAGCATTTTACTGTAACTTTAATTTTTGAAAAACTTGTATATTTAATAATTCTTTAGCTATGCATGAAAAATAAGAGGCATCGTGTAAGTTAGTACTCTAAAATATGTGGAGTTAATTCTTTAATGTCTTGGTCATTTGGTTTCTGAAAGAGCAGGGGCTTTTGGGTATGTGTTTTTCCTTATACTCTTTGTTGAAGGTCAAGAACATAATCTGTTTCTTAAGAGTACAGTTCTACCTACATTTTAAAGATTCTTCCTTTTTTTCCCTGGTTATGAGCTCTGTAAATGTTAATTCTCAATATGAATCTGGTCTTTACCTACATAGTCTCATTTTATTTAATCTCGATGAGTCAAGGGAATATTTGCTTAAGCAGAGTAAAGAATCCCAAGGGAAAAGCAAGCAATGTTGAGGTATGTGAAAGTAATGGGAAGGGAGTATAGCATTTGAGATGTTTTTTTTTCTTAGTAGTCATTGATTGTATTTTCACTATCAAGTGGAAATAGCATATTTATAAAAGAATTACATTGTAAATTACATTATATTAAGAATAGTGGAGAACTGGAGTATTCAACCACGAAGAATGGGTCCCAGACAGGATCTTAAACTTCTGTAAAGGCTCTCATGTTGTGCTTAGGCTCTCCAATAAGAGAAAGACAGGACTACAGCCACATTAAAAAGTATTTAGATCAAGTTTGTCTTATTCTAAGAGATGTGTATTGTTCCCTGCTACAGACCCCTATCCTGTAAGGGAAGCAGTCTTACAAGTGTCCCTTCAGACGCAGAGGGACCGGTAGCTTGTTGCCAAGTCCTCCTATTCATCTGCTCATCAATTTTAACATTTGTTCTAGGAAGAAAAAGAAAAATGTGAGAGAGGCGCAAAGGTTTTCCTTCCCCCCCCCAAAGTTTTCTCTGTCTTTTAAAGCTGAGTCACAAGAGAAGGAGCATTATAAATAGTCCTACCTAGTAGTATCACCTGTATTCTCTGCGCCTTTATTATTTCCAGCTGTGCCTCTGGTTTCTTGCATATCTCTTGTAGCTTTTTATTCTTTTGAGTTCTTTAGTCTACTATTCTTTGTGTTGCATGCTTAGGCCTTTCAGAATGTCTTTTCTTATCCTCCCTGTATCACTACTATCTGATGTGTTATCCATTGCCAAAACACGTGGTGTCTGCATCTGCTCTGACAACAGCAGGTTGAATGCAAGCAAGATACCATACCCTTATGTGAACATGAAGGCTGTGATAAATTTGCCACTTGAAATTTGTGCGTGAAACAGCATGAAAAGGAAGTTAGCAGAATGCCATCTCAGACTGGAACATCTTTCACAGCCCCAGTAAAATTGCAAACTAAAGTGTTAAGTATGTTTAATAAGTAATTAACTTCTACATGATTACCTGTCTTTAAGGATTAAATGCACCATATTGGAAAAAGTTGAAAAAATCAAAAATTGTCTGCTTTCACTTCAGAATTTCCAGTTACATTGACAGTATTTCTGGTAGTTAATAACAAAAAACCACGTTTGCAGTTTCAGAAAATAGCATGTGCATCAGTTTCCTGGTATCAATCCTGCATTAGCAATATATTCCTGTTTTTAGAGAAAATGTGATACTTGCTTCTGAGTTTATACATGCACTAATTTTAGAGCCTTATAATGATGTACCTCTAAAAAAACCCTGAGAAGATTAACATGGTTATGCTAATTAGGCATTGATTACAGCCTGCCACAATTCTATTTAATACTTTTTATATTGATTTTTATTTGATTACCGACACTTAGGCTGGTTTTCTCTTGGAATTCTGCTATTTTTAATGTACTAATATCTGTATTTTTCTAAAAGCTTGTCTGGCCAATATGGCTGTATCACATAATGAAAAAAATTTTATAACAAATGTTCATGTATTATGAATGACATGCTGTCAAATGTTATGTAAATACCTGAGGACTCAATATACTTTCTGCAGATATTAGGAATATGTATGTATTTAAAAAAATACCTATTTTTCCTTTGTGAACAGCTGGTCGGTTAGCAGTTTTAAGCTGCTCTTCCCCCTTGTTTGGAATAAGAACCTCTTGAGAATGAGTCATAGCAAATAGGAAGACGGAATTTAGTAAGCAGATATTGTGAAGATCGTAACAGGTTACAGATATGATCAAGCAATCTTTTTACTTGCTTAGCTTTTAAGAATGCTCTTAGATAAAACCCTTTGGCATATGGCATCAGGTTTTTTTACTTTCTCAATATGAAGACAGTTTAAAGGGGCTTCCTGTCTTCAATACAGTTATTGGCTACTGAATCGCATTAGAATAAATGCAATATATGTAAGTCGTTTTGCCCTATAGCAGATGGGTGTTTAAGTCTGTGAGAGAAGATCAATGGAACCATTTAGCTTTTTGTGTTGTTTCAGTGTAGAAAGACAGTCTGTTCCAAATCAAGAGAGGAGTCTGCTAAGAATATTTAGGTTTCATTGGAATAAAGCACAGTATTATGTAAGTTCACAACAGAAGAAGTAGATGTGCTATTCGAAATTCGCAACACTTGACTATTAGTCTGTTTTTAATATTTTTCTTTGGCATGTAATCCTGTTTAATTAGATTCTACTCGCTTTGTTGTTTCAAGATTCTGTAAACTGGAGTCTTATATACCAGCTGCTAAAGCAGGAGTTACTGTCTAAATGATATTCACAATGAGTATTTGGAAGGTTTACAATTATACCCTTGCTAATAAATTGTGCTATTTTCCCCAACAGTTTTAAGCGCTAATCTTCAGAAGGCATTTTAAAATTAGCTAAAATTCTGTCAAGAGATTTACAAAAATTGTTAGCATGAAGATAATTATGTCACAGTCCTTGGACTCCATCTCTGATTGTGTGCATAAATCAGAAAATGTCAGCTGTGTTTTCCCTTAATAATTATCCTTGCAGCAATATATTACAGTGTATATTACTATTATAATGTTGCTTTAGGTTTATAAAACACAAGTTAGTTATTTCTGAAGTTTTCTGCTGATGAAATAATTCACATTTCTAGAATAAGTGATTATTTATGTTACCATTTTATATATATCAATGAGAAGATCAGTTTGGAAATCAGTTTTCTACAATTTTTTACACAGTCCCCTGAAGTAGTCAGCTTTTTTGTTACAACTTTGTTAAAGGAGACCACTTCTACAGTATGGCCAGCATTTTCAAAAGAGCTAGCTAATGTGGTCAGCCTTGTGGCACGTGTGGCACTTGAAGTTTTAAGGCATTTTTGGACCAAAATTTGAGAATCTTCTTATCGAATCTGTACAGGATGTAGGTATTTACAGTAGATTCTGTAGGTCCTCAACAGTTTTGGTAATCTGTTGTTGGAACCTCCCTCCTTAAACACAACTAATTGAAATATTAGAGTAAGCTAGTAAATACTTCAGAATTTGGACCAGGTTGTCTCATTTTTAGGACTCAGAAATCTAGGTACAAATAGATTTAATAAATTAATTTAATAAATTAAATTTAGCTGCATAAACTGTAGAAAATAAGGACGCAGTGTACTCTGTAGGAACCTTTTTCATGAATTATAAAGGAGAAAACCAAAGAAAAATTAATTTTTTTTTGACATTAGCAGTAATAGTAAATACGAACTGATTAGGTGAGAGCTGTTCTGCTTTCAATTGCTGTGCATTCCTTATGTTTAATACACAGGACGTTTGACACTAGAAATGTGAGATTTACTCAAGCTTTCTAAGAAAATTTCCTAAACCCATGTGGAAGTGATGAATTCCAAGAATTCGACAATCCTACTTACCTTAAAAATCTCTTTCACAGAAGAGAGATGGTATTTTAAGTAAGGCTTTTAATTTGGCAGTGTATCAACTAGGATAAGAGATCTATCTCCTCAACTTCAGTGATGCAGGCTGCCTTAGGATGGGTCTTATGCTGTTGTCAGTGCTAAAGATTTTATTTCTCAACTATCTCAAAATGTGTGCAGAGACATTATGGATAATATAATAAGTTTGAAAGTCTTATGTGAAGTATTTCAGGATAGAGTTAAGGTAGCAGGATATGTCTTAGTGTGATCCCATTCTCATTTGTGGAAGATTTCAGGTTGATTTCAATGGACGTGGGGTCATATTTAGCCCTACTGTATCACAGAATTGGCAAGTTTGAGTTATGGTCTGACTCTTATGCCTGTCATGGCAGAGCAGAGGCAGCAATGCTTTTGTGATTTAGGGAGATCCTTGGTGGTCACACCAGGCAATAGAATGTTGTTGGTTTCTGAGCTGCTTCTGCAAAGTTCTACGTTTGATCCAAGAGGCCAAATAAAGAATTGCTTTTCAAATAACTGAGTCAACAAAGAGGGCTTTTCCAGCAAAGACTAAATCATATACAAGAAAGCTAAGCTGATGAATGTGTAGAGATGGGTTTTAAAAATACAACTTTATTTTTGCCAGAATCCTAGGTTTTTATTTAAAACTAGAGGGATTCTTTATTTATATTTTCCAGTTACTTGAGTTAGATTGTTACTTCAGCCAATGTCAGAGTACTTGGACTTGGTAGTTAACTTTGCCTAGACTGTTAAAATATTACTATAAAGTTTGTCATAATGTTATTAATATTATTACTTACAATAACTGAAAATACAGATTTGTGAGCACAGTCTTTGCTCCCAAAGCTTGTAGTTTATTTTATTAACAAGAATAAATTGTAGCAGGAAAAAAAGTTGTATTTTTGTGGACATGGGAGGAAAAGCTTTTCAGTTTGTTCATTAATCTTCCTTCTTCCTCATCTTCATACACTCATTATCTTTGTCTCATTTCTTCACAGATAGTTGTGAATACTCAGTCTATATCTTCAGTTTTAACTAATTGTCATACAAAATTTCATATGATAAATAAGCCATTTATTATTTTTATTTATTTATGTATAAAATATCTCCCCTCACTCTTGCTTTTTGTTACATTTAAAAAAGTCAAAGTCTTTATGGTATATTCCTTTAAGAAGCAGTATTTAGACTTTTTTACATGTAATGGTAGTTTGACTTATGATGATGATGTCCCCGATTGTAACTCTATGCTGATTTTTCCTCCTGGACTTCTCAAAGGTGATATTTAGTGTAATATCATAAGTACTATAGATCTGCCAATAGTGATAACATGTAGAGTGCTATGTAATTATTGAATCATGGAGTTAAAACTTCTAGACTTTATACCCACAAAAAAATCACTTGGCAGTGAGCCACCAAAAGTAATTTTTTCGTTGCTTGTGTTTTGATTTTTTTGCTTTAGCTGCTGCCCAAAATGAAACAGCTTGGAGTTTAATTGTTCATTATACTTAAATGTGTGAAGTACTGTGGACCAAATCATACTACTCTGTGCAAGATGTTTATAAATATGAATTATTTGGTAGCACGGATAATAGAATGATCTCCATTTTTGCTACTGATTTAGTACTTAAAAATGTAAAGCTCACCCTGGTCATGGTCAACCAAAGTTTCATAATTTCCCAGACATTCTTTGGAGTATTCTCATGCTTACAAGTTCGTTCATGTTCTTATAAAATGAGATGCTTTCAGATGATCTGCAAGCAAAGCATGCGAGCTGGTACTCAGACGCATGAAGTGCCATCTATACACCTGTAGCTATGCTTATATTTGGTATTTCAGACACCCTTTTCTCTTTCCTATGAAAGGATCAAGCATAGTTGGATGACTGGAAAAGCAGTGGGTACGATCAACACTTGCTTACTCGCCTGTTCAGTGTGTATGCACTAACTGATGACAAAGCCCTATGAGGTCGTCTTCCTTCGTGAGTTTGTTTCTGGTTCAGTTTTTAGTTCAGTTTTTCCTAATAATTCTATGATTTGCTGTCCAGCTGTTGCACCTTGCATGAGAGTTATTAGGCTGAAAGTAGCTGAGAAAGATAATGTCCAGAAACAGTTCTCAGAAATGGTAGAAGTCAGTTCATTTTTCTTGCCAAATGAATTGGTACAACATCTATTATTCAAGTCTTATTTTTTATTTTTTTTTTTGTTCTGGGCTATCCAGTTTTGCATTGGGTGTATAGTTGAGGTGGAGTATTTGTGTGTCTAAGGCTACATGATCGCAGCATTTTCTTTAGATGTGGTCCACTTTTGTTGCTCTTCAGCTGATTAACACAGTATGATCTGTACAGACAGAGAAGAAATACAGACTGAACTTACTCATTTCAGCATTTTCCACATGTACAGGATCGCTTATTTTAGCTTGTACACTATAGAGAAGATTTAGTGGTGTTTGATAAAAATCCGTGTGCTTTGTGATCTGTGATCATCTGTCATTTCTACATGCCTTATATCACAAGGTCAAGAGAAAGGAATTGTGTGATTCTCAGATTTTCTGAACCTGTCCTGAGGTGCTGGTGACACAGGATTGTTAAAACATGGGCTTTTCTCTTTTGGCACTTGGAGCAATATTCCAAATTATGTTTCCTCTGGCCTGTTTTCCTGGAGGATGGGAAATCTAATTTTGCTTGCACAGATATTTTCAGCTTAGTACTAAAGAATCAAGAATTCTTCACTAATTAGTATTGTTGATTTGGATTTCACTTATGTATTTTAAATAACTGACCTGCCTATATGTACTTGGAGCCGAAGGTCAATATATGCTGATCTGAATAATGGAATACTTCATTGTAGAGCTTCCCTGTCTTTCTTGTGCAATGCCTTTGAATTTTGGAGTAGGATTTTGCAATACAAAGGACAACTGATTGTAATATAAACAAAGAAAAAATATCACATTAACTGTGGGATAAGATTTACTGCTACATGCATAGTTTTTAAAAAGGAGAAAAAAGAAAAAATGTCAAAAGATCAAAATATGTGTAGCTTTGTTGATTTTTTTTTCTGCTCAGAAATGTATTTTTAAAGTATTAAAACTTCGTATTAAAAAGTCTGTAATCTTATTTAAAAATAATGATGGTTTAAATGTTAATTGGACAAGCTAAAATATCTTGCTAGGTCATTTGCAAGTATCTAATAATTTCCTTCTCAGTAATGCTTTTGTAGCCTCAGATTGAATGTAATTATAAAAATGAAGAATCAATACACAAAAGAAATAACAATAGGTAACTTTTATTGTATTTACTATAACTATTTTTAAGATGTGGTCTTCAAAATTAATTCAGATATTAAAAATAGTGAAAGCAATATGACCAAATAATAGTGCATGTAATTTCTTTAAAGCTGCTGCATATAGAACATGACAATACTGTCTTCAAGGTGGTTAGCAATAGTAACTGTTCTGCTTGCAACTTGTGTTTCTATTACACCCATATGGCAAAATTATGCCTCCCAGAGGTAACTTTTGGTATTGGAGAAAGTTGATGTGGAGAACAGGGGTAATCTAAAAGCCTCCTGTATTGATGGATCCTCAAGAGAAAATAAAAATCTTACAGAAGATGCAGATAATCAGAGAATTCTTGTTTGCTGGTATTTCACACTCACTTTGCACAGATAAAAATTTCTGTACTCCCCGGCATCTTGTTAATCAATTTTACTGTCTTTGTGACAGCGGAAGAAAAGGATCAGGACTATGCAGTAATGGAACCAGTCACACATTTAGTAGTGATTTACAGAATATAGCAAAGTTTTGCTTCATTTATTGTCACAAAGTTGTTGGCTTCTTATTTTTAGAAATAGAGAGCTCTAATATGGAAAAACATAAAGGTTGAGTTGTCTATAAACCATCAATCTTTTCAGTTTCTGTTATGTTTTAAAAATTTAATTAAATAGGAATTAAGTATGACTGGTTTGTTCCAACAACGTTGCCTCTTTTATTGGGACGACATATATAACTTCCATTATAATTCTAAAATGCTCGTTTAGGTTTCTGTTCTTATCTCTATGTGTATAGTAGTGTTGTAGCCTTGCACACAGATAAAGGAAAAATTTTTTTTCAGAGAAGAAAAAAGTAAAAATTCTGTAAATTTTATTATAGAACATTTATAAGATGATTTCCATGACAACCATATATAATATTCATGTTTACTTTATTTCTGAGTTCTCAATGTCTTCTTAATGACTCCTATGTAATTAAAACAGAATGCATAATTTGACGTAACATAATATAAATCAGTTTTGTTTGCGTGATGTTGAATACTGTTAATAAATGTACAATGAACTGTTTAAGAGCCTTACGTGGATATGTCCATTTGTTGCAGAACTGTGAGAAACTGGAAAATAATTTTGATGACATCAAGCACACGACTCTTAGTGAGCGAGGAGCACTTCGAGAAGCAATGAGGTAAGTCTGGGTCACCATAGCAACAGTCACAGATGTGGTAAAGAAAGAGTCATTCTTCATTATTGGGGGAACAAATGAGTTCATTGCCACCATTCAGCTCTATTCTCTAAGGTATTAATTTGTCAGTGGAGAGGCTTCCCTTGAGGCTGTACTTTGGTTTTGAAGCTGCATAAATGTTAAGCCTGACTGCACAGTAAAAAATGTAAATGTTTAATTTGTTATTTAAAATGCTTAAGGGGTGCCTTGCTTTATATTTATACTAAATTGTGAGTGAATGAAAATATTGTTCATCTAAATTCTGTAAGTGTTAAAGCAGTTGTACAATGGTGTTTGAACAAACCTGTGTTTGCTTTAAATTGGATTTGATTTTTATGTATGTAGTTCCTGTGTACTCTGATTTTATCATCAGATTTACATGATTTTGGTTTTGATAATAGAATGGTAAAATCTGTCTAGTCCTTTATATATTGTAGAGATGTATTTTTTTCTTAATATCCTCATATAGTTGCACTTAATACTTATTAGAGGAGGTTAAAATTAGTCAGTACATGAATCTTCTGCCATCCTTACCTGCACTGTAGAATATCTGCGTACAGGACTCCGAAGAAACTTGCCAGCTACAGTGTCTAGAAAAGGGAATGCTTACTATGCTGAAAGGTGGTGGAGTTGAATACATATTTTCTAAAGTAACTCACTGAATAATCAGGAAGATGTTATTTATAGTATTATCTGTGAATCAGAAAATTATAGTAACCTGTAGTTTTAAAGGTTTTGAAATTGGATAATAAAATGTAATGATGCAAACATAGTGCTTCATTTCACTTGCCTGATATCAGAGTAAATTCTTACACTTGCACTAGTGCAGTAAAAAGTAAAAACAACAGCAAACCCCCCTGAGAATCTTCTTGGAAAACTAAATACACTATGCTTTGACTGTGTTTCATAATCCCTTTAAATTTATAGACATGTGTGAATGATGTGATTTTCATGACTGATTTATGTTCATGATGCTCTTGTCTCATGTACATGAGTGGTTTGTAAAGGTATTCTGACTTGAAATGCAACCTACCTCTTTTGAAGCTGCTCTCATTACCTACAGATGAACATTTCAACTGCTAGTGTCGCAAATAACTGTAAAAATAGTGGTATTCACTAGTGGTATTTACCTTTCTAACAGTGATTTTTGCTTTATGCTTGCTTTGTTTCATATGTTTAGAGTTTTCTCCCTTTGAGGTCAGTCACTTGTGTATATAAATCTTTTGTGTAGTGTCGGTAAATGGAAAGTGATTTAAAATAAAGATTTGCGGAACTTTTGGCATGTGAAGCTACTTTTAGTATTTCTATCAAATCAGATTTCAACAAAGGTTGCTACTGTCCTGGAGCAGCATTCAGGTTTGTGACGTTTTGCAATACATGACGCAACAGAGATAATATTTTAAAAACTTAGGAGCTGACAACTCTTCGGTGATCAACACTGAATAGCAGAGGGAGCTTTGGTATTTCAAAGGTCATGTTTCTGTTACAAAGACCGTGTAGAAAATTCCTGCGATTCTTTGCTGTTCATACAATAAAAAGCACTTTACTATCTAATAAATTTGTATCCTGGCTATTTCTGGTGGTGTGCAAGCCATTCTGAGAAACAGTTATTGATTGTGAAGTGTGAGAGATACTGTGCAGTGCTGGAATTCTCTTAATTGCAGTCAATATTATATGATTGGTTGTTTTCTTTTTTTCTTTTTGATAAAGAAAATACCTGACTTACTAAATTAATACTGTTATAAAGTATGACTTTATAATGTGCTATAGCAACACATGAAAGGTGGTAAAAAGGTTAATTTAGAGAGGTCTATGCATGTAGGTGTGCATATTTTTCTAAATGTGTGTAAAAGACAATTTTTGCTTCAGGCTGTACAGTTCTTTCAACTGCTACATTTACTGTGTGGCTGCATTTTTCTGCTTGGATCCCAAGATTATCTGTAGCATATGTAATTCAAATGGTACGTTTTTATAGAATAAAGTTCACTTCGCTTTCCCATAATGACAGCGGACATTGGCCCAGGCGTGGGGAGGACATAGATCTGCTGACCTCACTATGAGGTGTCTGCCTCCTTTTGGTAAGGGACACATGTGGAGAGGGTTGCACATTGCACAAAACCACTAAAATCATGTGGGCATGAAAACAACTACAATGAAAAATCCTAGTTGGATAGCTAAGTGGATATATGCGGATCTCAGATGAGCCTTAAGTTGAGTGGGCAGTCTGCCCAAATTGTCTCTGATTTCCCAGAGTGGTACTACTGGTCTGCCAGATGAGAAATACAATGAACATTTTTCCCCAGTGCTCCTGTTTGGAACGAGACCTTCCATTTTAACTTCATCTTTGAGAAAAATGGTCAATTTAATATGGATTTCAGTACACTTCTAGGCTAAGAGTATCACTGTGCTCTGCATAAACAAATACTAATATCCAAGAAAGGTCTTGTTCTTTTTCCACCTCTTCAGTGTTCAAATTAAGGATTATATGAAAATTATCTTTCTTGTTTATATATATAGATGTATGCAAAATAAACTTTCTGAAGGGTTTTGAAATGATCATATAAAGCCTATGAACTTTCTCTAGTTCTACTTTACATGTTATTTTAGATTTGAATGAGATAATGAACTGATAGTAGTTTGCCATTATTCAGTTTATAGTGATATTGTAAGAATTTGATTTACTTGTGATTGCACATAAAATCATAAATGCATTCAATTCAGTTCATGTTTTGCTTATTTTGTTAATGTACTCTAAATGTTTTATTTATTACTATATTTTAATGCAACTGCAAAGCTGAAGTAAACAGTAAAGATACATTGATTTTTTGAATTGGGGTTTATAAATGGACAGACTATTGCTTTACATACCTCGAATGTGTATATGATAAATTATTTGGGCATTTTTTGTAGTAACTTGTCAGAAAAATAGCATAGCAATATACCTATAATGTTAAGTTGCATAAGTAAGAGTATTGAGATGTTGTTAAACAAGGCTCAATTTGTTTTTAATATATAATCACTGTGAAAAATCTGGATCCCAATCCTCAGTGAAGCTTCATCTAGAAATTTAAAGGAACTTTTAGACTGGTTTGTCTGCTATGAGGAGATAAGTGTTTGAGGAGGAGGAAGTGGTGTAGCTAACTGTATGCTGACACTGGTAGTCTTTTCATAGGTGGCAAAACCAGAACATGGACTGCTGCAGTAACCATTCCTCTGGATAAGCAGGGTAAAGTAGCCTCGAGGAGCCTTAAAATCAAAGAAACAACAACAAAAAAAATTACCACCACACCCCATATTATGAAGTAACTCCTAGTAGAAGTGTGGCAGAAATCCAAACCCAATTGTTAATATCAAATTAGATGAAGGTAAGGTTTAACAAGTTAATGGGTTTAAAAAGGTGAAGGAAAAATTTTAGAAAGCAACAGATAGGCAGGAAATTTTATTTTCTACTGAATCTCTTCACTCTGTGTACAGGCATCCATTGTTGTTAGCAAGAGAGAGAATCAGACTTCATGAAATTGGGAGGGGACTGTTGGAGATGATCTAGACCAGTGATCTCCACATTTTTTTGATTGTGTAGCAGCAAAATATTTTTGAGCATACACCCCCAATATGTGTATGTTGTACATGTACCACTGTACTAATATTTTATGTGCATTATGAAACACACTCAAGAATAGAAATTCAAAAACAAAAGATTAGATAAAAATGAATAAAGACTATCTAAATTTTTTTAAAAAATATTTGTTAATTGTACAGAAAATATTTTCTTACCACATTGACATGGATTGCCTTGTGCACGCTCTGCTTTGGAGATCATTTGTCTGGACCATCTTTCCTGCTCAGAGCAGGTAGAGCAGGTTGTTCAGGGCTGCATCCAAACAGGTTTTTATATCTCCAAGGATGGGCGCTTCACAGGCTCTCTAGCCAAACATCTTTGCAGTAAACAACAGAAAAACTCAAACAAAAAACCCCAACAGCAACAACACCCTCCCTTTTTTATTTTTTTAAACTGTAATTCCTTATGTTTTAGGTTGTACCTGTTGTTTCCTGCCCTTTCACTGGGCACCACTAAGAAGAGTTTAACTCTGTTGTCTTTTTTTCCCTCCCATCAGGTACTTACACATTTTGATAAGATTCCCCCCTGACTCTTCTCTGCTCAAGGCTAAATGTCCCCAGCTCTCTCAGCCTCTCCTTGTGTGACAGAACTCCAATTCTATAATCACCTCAGTGACCATTTGCTGAACTCGCTCCTGTACTCTCATGTTTCCCTAGTCCTGGGGAATCCAGCACAGGACACAGCACTCCAGGTCTGTCTCACCAGTACTGGGCAGCCCAGAAGGATCTCCCCCCCTTAACCTACAGGTAATGCTCTACCTGACATGGCTCAGGGTGCTGCTGGCCTTTCCTGTTCAGTTTGTCTTCCACGACCCCAGGGCATTTTCTTTGAAGCTGCTTTCCAGCTGTTTGGCTGCAGCCTGTACTGGTGCCTGGTTGTTCCTTTGCAGGGGCAGGATTTCACTTGTCTTTTTTTTTTTTTTTTTTTCCCTTCCCATGTGGTGTCTGTAGGCCCATTCCTCCAACCTGTCAAGGTCCCTCTGAACAGCAACACAACCCTTCAGAGCGTCACCACTCCAGTAAATGATAGATTACTTTTGAACACTATGGTAGTAATATGTTTTAGATCTGTGTCCAGTGTACATTTTATGAACCTGGTGACAAATGAAGCCATAGTGTTTCAAACAGAAACATCTTATGAATCTAGTGTTGCAGTTAACTTATCAACTGAGTTGGTAAGGCACCAAGGTGGCTCATGACAGTGAACAGTGAGACTGGTGAGATATTAATATGTAAACGGGTCCTACTTGTAGGTGGATATGTATACAGTCTACTTGTGAATATTGACTGAGTTAGTAGGTGTGAAAGCTTTAGAAGTGAAAATTAAAGCTGAATATTTTTGTATAGTCTTATTAAAGGAAAATATAAACATATTTATTCGTACTTTGAAATGGGAAAGAAAAGTTTGCTTATCTGTTTGAAAGATACCAAAGTTCCTTTAGAATTTTGTTTTGCGTTTGTATATTTGCATATAGTTTTGGATAATATGAAAAAGGGAGTGAGGCTTCAAGTATGACTTCCAGTCTAATAGAAACAGTTCCTGTTAATGATGATATTCACTGTTGTCTTGACAACTGTGTAAGCTGGGGTTAGTAATAATCAGGCTTCTTTTGATATGGTCTAGACTCTCAGATGTATTTGACAAATAGTTTCTATGACTGGGCAAAACCTAAGAAAATTGCACTGTAAGAAGTTCTGTGATTTCACAAATGTTCATTAGTTTGCAGAGTAAAAGCTAGGAATTTAACAATGTAAATAAAAGAAGTCTGCAGCACAAACTGCAAAACATTTAGTAACTGACTTAGAGCTTTGGCCTGAGATGTGGCAACTTCAGCTTCATATTCTGGTGCTGAGCCAGGCAACTTGGTTTTCCCATTTTAAAAAGTGTCACAGAGATGTAGAGTCAAACACAGACATGAAGTATAAGGAAATAAGCACAATGGAAAGTCATGTTAAATGTATTCCTGCTTTCCTATATTGTTCTGAAACTGTCTGAGAGAAGGATCCAACGTCAGATAAGTTGAAAGGGAAGGTAAATGAGAGAAGTAAAGGCTACTGGGTTCCTGGTCAGGGTCTCAAAGATCATCTATTCAAAAAAATTTTTCATGTTCTGTGGAGTTGTAAGTCTTCAGAGTGAATTCTGTATTCCAAAATTCTGGACTTCACTAAAGCTTTCGATACTGTCTCCAACAGCATTTTCCTGGAGAATCTGGCAGCCCGTGGCTTGGGCAGGTGCTGTCTTCACTGGGTTAAAAGCTGGCTGGATGGCTGGGGCTACAGAGTGGTGGTGAATGGTGTGACATCCAGTTGGCAACCGGTCACTAGTTCTGTCCCCCAGGGCTCAGTGTTGGGGCCAGTCCTGTTTAATGTCTTTATTATCAATGATTTGTTCAAGGATATCGAGTGCACACCCAGTAAGTTTGCAGAAGATGCCAAGTTGGATGAGAGTGTTGATCTGCTGGAGGGCTCTGCAGAGGGATCTGGACAGGCTGGATCGATGGGCCAAGGCTAGTGGTATGAGGGTCAATTTGGTGAAATGCCAGATCCTGCACTTCTGTCACAACCACCCCAGGCAGCACTACAGGCTTGGAGAAGGGTGGCTGAAAAGCTGCCTAGTGGAAAATGACCTGGGGGTGCTGGTCGGCAGTGGCTGAACATGAGCCAGCAGTGTGCCCAGGTGGCTGAGAAGGCCAGTGGCATCCTGGCTTATATCAGAAACAGTGTGACCAGCAGGACCAGAGCAGTAATTTTTCCCCTGTACTTGGCACTGGTGAGGCCACACCTTGAGTCCTGTGTCCAGTTCTGGACCCCTCGGTTCAAGAAAGACCTTGAGGTGCTGGAACATATACAGAGAAGGGTAACAGAGCTGGTGAAGGGTCTTGAGACTATGAGGAGCAGTTGAGGAAGCTGGGATTAAGTCTAGAGAAAAGGAGGCTCTAATTCTATGAAAGTAGCCACGAGCCTTGTGATTGGCGTGCTTATTTGAGACTGAGGGACTAAGGTAAAATTTCTTTTCTACCTTCTTCTATATTTACATTTATCTCTTGTGCAATCATTTGAATGCTCCTTGGGGCATGTTTTTTGGGGAAATTAAATATGATTGCTTCATATATTTTTAACAAAAATGTTGTGCTGCTTCCAAAGTGCAACAACACTTTGCTTCTTGGGTGACCAGCTTGTGTTCCTCTGATGTATCTATCTCACCACCAATGAACAAACACCCCTTGCCACAGAGGACATACTAATTAGCTACATCACTTTGATATGGAGGCTTATTGATTTAGACCTTTATTTAGACTGCTTTTGGCTTAGAGATATTCCTTAAAAAAACCACAAACAAAACCTGCAGAGATTTCTCAGACTGGAAATGAAAACCCCCGCAAAACTGTGGAATTTAGAGAATAAACCATGCTTCCCTTAGACTTTATTTTCTAGATCTGTATCTTGACAATTTTATAAATTTACCATACTATTAATAGTATATGAGATCAGGCAATGCTGCAGAATGCTAGTGTTGCCAGTTGCATTTGGTGTTGCATAGGTACGCATATTAGAAAAACTTGAGAACTTTTAGTAGTACTTCTATGGTAAAGCCTAAGTGGCTAATATAAATGAGTTTAATTTTGAGGGACATTTTGAAAGCAGAACTTCACTATCATCTTTAGTGTACATTACAGATCAAACAGATTGCCAGCATGACTTGCACTGGCCAAACATGAACCATATACCTTTACAGTGCAAGACTACCCTGTATAAGGATAGCTGTGACTGAACAAACTGCTCAGGTGCTGGAAGCTGTTTAATGGTATTAACAAGGCACTGTTAAACTGTGTTCATGCAGTTTTACCATGCTCTTTGTTGGCTAACTGGTCACCCACTAACCACCCTCTGGGGGCCCAGCAGTGCCTGGGATCTGGCCACAGTGGAATATTTTTTGTCTGCAGACAGACACTCTGCAGAGCTGTAACACCAAGCATATGTAGGAACCTGTGACATTAATGTAATTATATTTGTGATAATTATTAGAACTTGCATTGTCTTTCTGTGTCATTTCTGTGGAGATCTAAAGAATTTCATATTTTATTTTGCAATTAAAAAAAAAGTTCTGATACATGACAGGTACATTGTTTCAAGTCTCGGTATAACTGACAGTGAAAATTATGTGGAACTAGTGATAATGCATATCTTCTGCACTATAGAATGTAAATGCATTGCCTTGTACATTTTTTTAAAGTATAAATCAAGAAAACTATAAAGTGACTCATTTTGAGCTTGATTGTGAGGTGGACTGTTCTGTTGAATATCAGCTTCATCATACCTTGACCAGAAATTTTAAAACTGGAATACATTTCCAAGTTTGTCAGCTGATTGTTGCACATACACTGTTTAAAATACTGTACATAATTTCTCATTTTTAATTTAGGAATTTTAATTTTTTTTGGTCCAGTGATAGGTCATCAAGATAAGTCAGATTGTTTTCTTTTGAATGTTCCTTTCGTCACTTAGCTAGGATAAACTTCATATGACCATAAATAAACTAATTTTATAAACTAAATACAACTTTAACTGACCTAAAATAGTGCATTGATGATGTTCCCGACTGGCAAATGTGAAAGGATGTTGGATTTTTTTGCTATTCCAATAGGTAACATAGATTTGCAGTTAATTTACATCAGAAGATTGAATCATGCCTTGTGGTGTATATAACCAATCCATGGATATAGAACAAAAGCATTGTTCGCAAAATAGAAAGCAATATAGTAAAATAGCAAAATAAATAATATTCATGTGTTGGGAAGCTGCATTACAATTACTATTTTTGTTGATGTGCTGAAATGTGCTTTAGGCAAAATCTTACATGAACATTTTTGATAAAATCTTTTTATAAGCTTTCTTGTATGTATTACTGTCACTGAATGATACTTCAGGTCTGGTCTGAGTTTGGCAAACACATTGTTCCTGTATTTGTGTGTAGCATTCCCAAGAAATATTTCAGAGGGGAGAAGAGAAAGAAATCCCCCACTTTTCTGTCACCTCAAGCGAGGAGAGCCTGTTTTTGGTTTTGAACCATTTAGTTCTATGATTTAAAGAAAAGAACTGGAGAACAGTCAAAATTTTGCTTTTTAGCAAACTGCAGGAGATGCTGTCTGATGTTGGTGGTGAAAGAGATTTTGAAAACCACTGTGGCAGATGGCTTACCACAAAGACTCCAAAGGTGGCATGCAGGGGGTGCAGCATCATACTTTTCAGTGACTAACAGCCACTCATCTGCAAACTGTTAGAGTAGAAAATTGCACTACAGAATCTTGAGTTCACTCCATGGGTTCCCACTTCATTACTTTTTAAAATGCTAGGTTTTAAAATATTTCTGAAATTTGTTCTTTGCTGCCATTAACAATCAGGAAAAAATGGTCTGGATCGCCAGAGAGACAGTGTATACAATATGGACTACCAGGCTTATGAATACCTTAGGTTTATCAGCCTGTGCACTCTGAAAAAGGTTTTGGTTAATTATATATATTAAAAAAAAAAGTTCAGATATGAGTGAAAGAAACTTGCTGGTGGTTTTGCCATGAGTCATGGTTTTCTATAGTTTATTGATATTTAATTTTATGTTTCAGGGCTTTGGATGGTTTAGGTTAGAAGGTGTATTATGTGATTTTAAACCATAACGGAAGTCTGGGATGTACACAAAAGCTGGGTGTGTTGCAGCTTTTGCAAAGGAGTCAGATGCTTTAATTGAAGCTGTTGAAGCTCATGCTGTTTTAAGTCATTAATTTAATCCTTAGCCAGCCTATTGAGAGTACCACATTCCACATGTATTTAACAAACCCCATTTCCTACTCTTCTGTGCAACCAACCTTAAATCTTCCATCCACCCAAATGAGAGTGGGATCACACTAAGACATATCCTGCTACCTTAACTCTATCCTGAAATACTTCACATAAGACTTTCAAACTTATTATATTATCCATAATGTCTCTGCACACATTTTGAGGTAGTTGAGAAATAAAATCTTTAGCACTGACAACAGCATAAGACCCATCCTAAGGCAGCCTGCATCACTGAAGTTGAGGAGATAGATCTCTTATCCTAGTTGATACATTGCCAAATTAAAAGCCTTACTTAAAATACCATCTCTTCTGTGAAAGAGATTTTTAAGGTAAGTAGGATTGTCGAATTCTTGGAATTGCCAGCATACAATTCTCTCACAGCCAGTTCTCACAAACCTTACCTGCACTTCCCTACTAGGACTTCCTGCTAGCATTTCTAGGTTAGTTATACATCAGGTTCATCCTTCTTCAATCACTTTTCCAGAAACAAGTTTTGGTGCTTCATTATCTGCTACACAAAGTAGCAAATGAAACTTTGTGCCAGAATACAGAAAACAGACGTCACTTACAACATTGAGTACAGAGACAGAAATGTTCTTTCTTCTAAAACAAGCACAGTGTCTACTACTCACAGAGGAGCAGAGCAGACCACATATCCACTGTACTGTCCATCCAGCAGGCAAGTTACAGCCTACCAATTTATTTACACCACATAGTATTAAATTATATGTATCAAGATTGTAAAGTGAATGTTGTAGTCCTCAAATTTATATGTAATTCTAGTGTATAACAGTTTTGTGTACAGTCAGAAACCAGTCTGTCTTTACAAATGCTGTTTTAAAGGTATCTGCACTTCTTTCTTTTCAGACTTACTGTAGTTCTCAAAAGCCTGAAAAAACGTAGTCTGTTTTTCCTCCTTTGTGGTGACCTTGGACTTTCTGTTGCCCGGGGCATCTTTGCGTACATTCTCTTTGGAGTTCTGGATACAAAGTAAAGCTAAGAGTTTGAGGAAAAAATGCAGTCTTCATTCAAAACTGCATTATTAGTTAGAGTGTCTTTGCATTATATATTCACTGTGGCCAGGTCATTATTATGTTTTTTGATTATGGTGTGTTGTACTGATTTTGGGCGGGCTAGAGTTAGTTTTCTTCACAGGAGCTGCTGTGGGACTGTGTTTTGGATTTGTGCCGAAAACAGTGTTGATACCACAAGGATGTTTTAGCTATTGCTGAGCAGTGCTTATACAGAGTCAAGGCCTTTTCTGTTCCTCAGCTCACCCCACCCCACCAGTGAGGAGGCACAAGCAGCTGGGAGGGGACACAACCAGGACAGCTGACCTCAACTGACCTAAGGGATATCCCACACGATATGGCATCACACTTAGCATATAAAGCTGAGGGAAGAAGAAAGGTGGGGGGGTGACATTCAGTTACCGTGTTTTGTCTTCCCAAGACACCAGCCTGCCAATGGGATATAGTGAATGAATTCCTTGTTTTGCTTTGCTTGCATGAGCAGCTTTTGCTTTACATACTAAACTATCTTCATCTCAACCTGTGAGTTTTCTCACTTTTACCCTTCCCATTCTCTCCCTTATTCCACCAGGAAGCTGTGAATGAGTGGCTTAAGGTGCAGGGAAGCGCGTGCCCAGGCAGGGGGATGCGCTGCTGCTGCGAGTCCTGCTCGTGGCAGGTGAGCCCTTCCATGCTGTCCCTAGGATGGCTGGCACGGGAGCTGTGACACAGAAGCTGTGGGAACATGGATGTCCATGTTGGTTGTTCAAACCTACAGGACTAGGTGAGAAGTAGGCTAAAATAAGCATTTTCCAGGAAGGGTTATGTCTGGTCTTAATGCCAACTGTTTTGTTGTAGAGACCCCCTGCTGCTGAGCCACACTGCTCACATAGACACAGTCATTTTAGGGTATCTTCTGCAATAGCAGAAGAGATGTAGCTGTTCTAAGGACAAATTCTTCTGTGGCCAAAATCATGGGGAAAGGCTGGTTAACACCTCAGAGGAGAGAGAACCACTCTTCACCTAGTTGCAGATGAAATCCCTGATTTTCATTTTCTAATATGGGAATTTGTTTAACCAGCAGGAACTATACAGCATAAGTTTTTTTACCCTCATTCCTCATTGAATTAAATATGTTTCAGTAAGTGTAAAACTGACGCCCTGTACTCCCTGCTTCTTTAATCAGTTTTTATTCTTTTATTCTACTTGGGTGCACTGGGTGAATGAAGACTTTACCTCTAATTTGGAAGGACTTGGAGTAATCTTTTTGTTATTGGCATTGCTAAACATTCTTTCTCCTGTTGTGTAACAGTGTCATAACATGCAAAATTTATTTTGTCTTAAAACCGTAACTGCAAACAGGGCTTTGAAATGCAACTTCTCTTAATATTTTCTCTTCTATCATACTCATTTAATTCTTGATGTAAAAGAAGAATTCATTGCTTTTGTGCTGGGAGTGTGAAGCCACAAGTTGATAATGGTAACTCAATGCTTGTAATATAAAGTGCTGTTCCTGTAGTGTGGTCCAATTACACAATAGTAAAGCAGGAATGTAACACAGTGATGCTGCTTTCCTATTTGTTTCAGTAAGTTTAGCACAGCAGGAAATGTGGCATTCTGCCAAGGTAATGCGTCAAACTTACAGTTGGATGGAAGTGCAATGGAAATTATTCTAAGACTTTGCATGCTATCTAATAACTCTGACTGAATGTATGCGACAGTTGTCTTATGAAACGTAATTGATGTAGTTTCATTACAAGGATTTTATATTTTAATTTTGAGACATTATGGTATTCTAGAGGTATCTGAAAAAGTTTCTCTGTAGGTGCTACATTTACAGCATTGCAGTTTTAGTAATCAAATACAATTTCTGTATGGTTAGAGATCATGTACACTCTTTTTCAAAAATCCTGCTGTATCTTGTGAAATCAGAAAGAACTGCTACATTAATTTGATCAAATTTTGTACATTTTTCTTCCAAAATGTCCTATTTTTTGAGGAAAAATATATCTAAAATAAAATCTTAAATGAAAATATATGTATAATAACATGGAATATTTCCTTTCTTTTTTGAAGCCTAGAGAGTAATAATCTATCAGCCATTTGGCAGCTGGCAGAAACCAGAAATGTCAAGGCATCTTTTTTGCTAGTCATTTTGCTTTAGAGACCTGGGGGTTGAGTAGAAATCAGCTAGAATTTTTGCAGTTGGTCTCATTTTTGACTAGTTTTCATATGGCTTTAAAGCCATTCCTCAAGTAAACAGGCATCACTTTTGTACTGTGGCAGTTAACCCACCACAACTGTCTTAAATGTACATTGATATTCTTTGCAACTATAAATAGTCCTCAGCAAAGTATATCCATTTAAAATAGCATGGAAGTGGCTTTATAAATTGTTCCATGGTATATCTCTGCAAGTTTCAAAGGTGGTGAGGAACTGCCGTTGCTTATGGAGTATTAGCAAATAGTTCACAATTAAGGAGTTAATCTTTAGCCTCATTAGCAGTCTCTGTACAGAGGTTATTGGTGCATGCTAAAAACAATATTGGGTTTTCATTTTGTGAACCTCAGAGAGCTCAGAGTACATCAGTTACTTTCAAGCAGGTTATTGAATACTATCATAGGTAAAAATACCAGCTGTATTGCACTTGTTTTGATTTTATGATTATAAAGGTAAAATTCCCTCATATCAGGCTGTTTTGTTGTTTTGTTTTTTTTTTTTTTTTTTTTAAATCCCCACTTCTCATTTTTCAATCAGAAATCTAAAAAGAGTATCTGACACCTCTTGGTCTCAGACATTTCCTCTGTAGTAATAAGTTTGGGCTTACAGTAAAAGTAATAATTTGTACTAGTGTTTAAAGCTTTCCAAAGATCTTTAGTTACATATGCACATACACCTCTCTTGAGGCATTTCTGAATGTCTTTGGCAGCACTGATCCAGCAAATGGAAGGTAGGTTGTCACTGGCATTTGTTGTTCCAGTAGGTGTGTTTGTTCCAACTGGCTGGAGTTGTTTCAGTACTGAAACCTGAAGAGTGTATAAAAGAAAATGAAGAACAGAGGAGATGCACAGGGGTTAAAAAGCCAAGCATCAGGCTTGGCCCATGCTCCTTTTCTGGCAGAAGTAGTGTCAGGTGTGTGTGGGGAAAAAAAAAACCCTCTGACTTAGCTGAGCATCAAGACTCTGCACAGGTCCAGCAAAGCAAAGAAGACTGCGGACAATTATTAATGGGACTGAAAAATCATCCCACAGTAATTCCTGTTGGCATCAAGAGCACCAACAAATTCTCCATGCAGTAATTCTCCATGCAGTGAGCTTCCTAACTGCAAATATGTGTTGTGTATGTTGTCAGCATTTAAGGGTCCTTGTGCATGAGAATTGGCTCACACAGTGAGAAGTGAAAGAGGAGTGTGTGGTTGAGTGGACGAGGGTACATGCAGATTTGGCAAAGGGTATAGAATGAATTCCTGGGTCAATGGTGATAATGATCAGAGTGCCTTTCTGATGAATAATTGAGTATGGGGTGGTCAAAATTTTCCTCTCAGCAGTGGCATAATTTGGCATAGTATGTGCCAATATTTAATGAAGAATACACATTTGGGACCATCCAAACTGTCTTTGAGCTCTTACATCTGCTTTCAGAGCTCTGAAGTCTCTATTATTGGATTGTAAAAAAACAAACCAAAAAAAAAAAACCCAAAAAACCAAACCACCACATTTGAACATCACTTGTCAGGGGTTTTGGGGACAGCAATCACAGAAAGAGGATCAGTCAGAGATAAAGATCAAAACCACAGTGACAAAACATGCTTGTCCCTGGATATCCTGGATCACAGTATCTGCTCAACACCTTGGTTTGCTTTGATGACTAGTGCTGACACTGAAATGGTGCTGCTTTTTCATTAACAAAACTCCAGCTGAACCACTGAGTCAGTACATGTAACATGCTGTGATTTTGTTTTCACCTATTTCCTTACAGACAAACATACAGCAAGAGAACATTACAGTATGTCTTTCCAACACTGTGCAAACAGGCCTGAAGTAGAAGGAATATCCAAATTCTATGAAAATAAATAGCATCTTTCTTTAATCCAAAACCTCATAACTACTGCTGTACAACTGTGCTGACTAGAAAGTTTAAATTTGGTCTTTTGTTTATTCTTACCAATCAGTCATAAGTTCCCTCATTAAATGTCATGACTTAGTGTTTTCCAGACCTTCAATTATTGTGGCACTGAATTTTCCCCAGTAAATTTGTAAGTATCTCCCTGTACTATATGGCAGTGTGTTATCTTTTACATTTAGTGTGGAACTCCTTTTTGACAGTAGTAGTATTGCAAAATAATGTTGAGGGTTCGGGAGGTGAAAGGACTGTATCTCTCAGATGAAATAAGAACTATTTGTGAAAGTATAACCCACACTATTGTTGTTGTCCTAAATACGTCTTAGTGCTGTATATTTTCTTTTATATTTAAAAATACCATTTGATGATTAACATAGGAAATTACTATGAGAAGGAAAAGGAAACTTTCAGCTATTTTATGCTGCATCTTGGTTGCAGTTAGAACAATGGGTCAGTGGCACTAAATATAACCTGGTGGTTTGCTCATTTTATTTTGCCTTTGCATTCTTCCAGTGGATGAATAATGGTCACTTAATACCTTTAACTCTATAAATTTTCTTTTTCTATTAAAAAAGGTAAAAAAAGCAGTGGGGAGGATTTTTTCTCATCATATTCTCTGATTGCCAAGTTATTTGTATGTAGAGGGAAGATTCTTTTGGTATAATCAATCTGCTGCTACCCATTTTACTGCCAAGCATTCCTTCTCTATGGTAGCGTAATGTTACCTAGGGAACAGCTTAAAGCTGACACATACAGTGGTGCCACAAATTAATTTCACAGTTATCAGGATATAGGGTGATAACAACAACATGAGCTACTGTGAAATTACCATTGTTCCTATTGAGTTACAGTGTAATTATTACTTTTGTGGCAACTATGCAAATAACTCATGTCACCACTGTAGGATGGGATGTGCTTTCCTTTCTCTGATTCAGTACTTTGTGCTTCAGAGACATCTTTATGTGCTATAAACTAGAGCTGTGCTTTGAATTAAAATCTAAATATGGTTATATCTTCACAAAAAGAAAAAAAAAGGGAAAAAGAAAAAAGCAAGAGACTGAAGAGACTTAAGAGACTAAAAACCAAAATCCCTTGCAGTCTGTCCATTATCACCTGGAATCAGGTCTGCAAATATGTGATAATTTAACAAAAGAATAGTCAAACTGTTATTTTTCCATTACTTCCAGCATGAAAGTGGGAATCTTCCTTCTGAAAGGGAGCTTTGATTTAGTTACTTTTGTTAAGGGACATTTTTGGGTTTCTTTGGTGCTGTTTTAGGGAGGCTGTTTGGTGAAAGGGACAGGTAAAGAGATGTTTGATTACATTGTATATTCTTATTGACAGGTAGGAAAAAAATTCTGGAGCAAGATTAAGATAGTGTTTCCAGTATATAAGATGAAATGTATCTGTAGCCCTGAAAAATGAATGCTGGTAGAAACCAAACAGCTGCTGTGGCTCAATGATGGCAGAAGGGAAGGTCACATAATGTGGTGAAATAGGCACAGGTGCTCCCTGTAGTGCTTTGTTATAACTAGAAATAAGTAAACTTTGGGGTCTGCAGGTCAGCTTAAATATTTTCAGAAAGGTAAGGTTGGTTGGTTGGTTTGGTTGGTTGTTTTCTGTCAGTAGGCTGAGATTTTCAGAAGTTCCTACAGAGAGCTTGGATGTGAAACTTACAGTTGTGTATGGATGGATCACCTTAAGAACATTTTAAAATTTCCATTCTAGATAAGTGCCTAATGCTCAGATTTCCAAAATTGCTTAGAATTCCAGAACTTTAAATACTAAAAAAAAAAAGAATACTTTTGAGATGTACCATTTAGAAAAACATAGCTACTATTGCACCAAAAGAATGAGCAATTGAAACTTGATTAAATAAGTCTGTAACCAAGTGAAAAACTGTATGTGTATGATAACTCACTATTATAAAAATTGTGAGTACAAGATAAATTTCCCAGAGGGACAAAATTCTGACGCTGGTCAAGTTTTCTTTCTATTTTAGAATTTAGTAAAACTTCATTGACATATAATCCTAATGGAATGATACCATCTGATTTTTCATTTCCTAATTTAAATTCTTAATTTATATTTTGTAGTATATAAAAATGAAATTGAAGAAAGTGGTTTTTTTATTTTAGTTATAATGACTTTTCAGATATTCTTTTGCAAAATAATATTTTTGAATTAAATTTTAAGTATTGTTTTAAGTTGCAAGATAGCTTGCAAACAGAATCTGTTTCCCCAATTCTGATTATACTGTAGCAACAGAAATACAAAACAGGTGAGCCTGTTTCTGTGAGTATTGACTTGTGAAGGAATAAATACGAACAACATTCTGAAGGAGCTGTCTGTGTCCATGTGCATTGCTAAAACATCTGTACTGCATCTGCAAGATTTGAGCTGCAGTGTTATGCTGTAAATTTGTTTGAAAATACAACCATTTCACCTTATGTGAACATTGGGTTTTTTGAGGCTACAAAGATAGTTGTAGCAAAGCTATTGAAAGAGTAGGAATAAATCCAAATGATGCTGGAATGTAAAGACAAGCCATGCTGAGTGTCAGCATTCCAATATATTATTTTCTATGTTTTTCAAAATAACAATTTTCTGAAGCCATTTCTTTAAAATTAATGAAAAAATCTATGTATTAACAAAAATTACAAAGCAGTGTGCTGTCCTGCATCAAAGTATTCTTTCTGTAGTTGGAAATATATAGATTGATAAGAAAAAGTCACTTCCATGAAGCTCCGCCTCATCTGTATTTGTGAATTGCTGAGCTGAAGGAGAAGCATTTTAAACAGTAGTTGGGTTTTTTGTCAGTAGTTTTATAGTTATAAGACTGTCTCTGGAAATGCAGTGTTCTCATTCTGTCTTGTTTTGAATTTTTTTTTTTATTGGGTCAACATAATCTGCTCAGGTTTTGCACTGATGGAATATACCAGTACCATAAAACCTCTGCAACTGATGATCTAGGGGGAAGTAATAACAAGATAAATAAACCTTATGTTATGGCTTATTTATTATCCGTGTGATGGATAATGGCGGAAAAGTGTGTGATAATTAATGGACTGACTTCATGGAATGACTCCTGTTTATCATATGGTTGTTGCTCTTTTTAGAGATTTACTGACAAGTATATTTATTGCTGTATGAGGAGGTTGCTAATTAATGTGGATATTAGTAAGGCTTTGTGAGGATACCCTGAAAAATGTGATTGCTTAAAAATTTTCTCTCTGTCCCCCTCCACTTTTCTCAGTTCTATATATTGAAGAGCTAAGTCAGTATTTAATGCCACATTGTTGTCCAGGTGCAGTAGTATTAAACCCATATAAGTTTCATTTCTTTCATTTGAAAGAAACAGCCTGGGCTTAGTAAGAGTTTCTGGAATATCTGCTGCAATCTTTGCATGCTGTTGTTAGGAGTCAGGCTTGTGGAAGCAAGTCATTAAGATTTAGAGCCACCAGAGGTGCTCCTTGTCCCAGTTTTGGAAGGACTGGGGGGGTCAGGATGGGTAGTTGTGGGACTGTGGGGAACTTCTACTGTTGCCAGTAGTGAGCCAGAAGCACAAGTTGATCATAAAAGTTAAATATTGTATTTCATACACCTGATGACCCAAACAAGCAGTTATTTCCAGGATAAGTGTTATGTATCGACAGGTTTTTCAATATAACTACATACAATAAATTTTTTGAGTTGTTCCCCCCCCCCCCCCAAGAATCTTATTTTGAACTATATGGTGGACTCTTTTGTTAAAATGTAACTACAGTGTATCTCCAAAACTGATTGCATAAAAATACCTGGCAAACCATAGAGCAAAAATTAAGAATAATTTTTTTATAAAATAAGTAGGATCAATTATTTTATTGCTTTGAGTGTATTTTATGGTCATAGCTTTACTGGACAAATAATAGTAATTCTGTGCTGCATGTGAGATGTCTGTTGTTTTAAAACAACAAGGGAAGTTTAGATTTCTTCCTATGTTTTCAAGTAACGGAATGATCTCAGCTGGTTAGTTTGATGGATTTCTTTCCCTTCACCCACAGTGACCAATTTCAAATATCCTCACAGGGAGATAGGAGGGAAGAGTGGGCTTTTTGGTGTTAAACAGCTAATTTTTCCCCCTTTTGTTCCTCTTTTTGTTCAGTCTTCAGGATTCTTTTTTGTAGTTCCCTGTGTGTCCTATTATCACTTCACTAGTTAAGAGAGACTGAACTGAACCAAGTTCTGTAATGTAATCTTTCTTCCTTTGCTTATGGAGTTATCTGTAGGAAAGGTTGTAGCTTTTCAGACTGATCTTATGTTTTCTCCTTCAGTCTCTGGGTGACTGATGAATGGTGAAAGTGCTCAGCAGAAGCAGCTTGAAAGCTGAGGTACAGCTCTGACTGCCAGGGAAGCAGTTTAGGACCTGGTGGTCTGCAAAGAGTCAAACCCTACATACTGGCTGAGTCACTTTCCTGCTGCATAGTCCATTTAAACCTCTGAAGTGAGATCTGTAAGAAGAGTCCTGTGAAGGTCCTTTGACAGGTTCTCATGACTCCTGCCACATAGAGGCAACCTAATCTGAACTGGAAATATAACTAAGCTGTATTATGTTCTGTAAGTACAGATGGGTGGACATGGTATTGGAATGGTGGTGTGTAAGGGTGAATAAAATCCTTTTTCAGAGTGTCACTGGAAAGGACATCAGAGGACAAGATACGTCTTATTTTTATGTTCTCACAATTGACACCAGTTTGTGCTCCATGCTGTGATTTTATCCTGGGAGAAGATGAACCATTTGAGAATGAGGGAAGTCCTTAGTTATATTTCACTTGATGGATGGTGAACTTTTAACAAAATTTGCATACCCCTTCCTGTTGGTCACAAGAGCTGACACTGAGATACATGGCCATGAAAAAACCTTTTCTTGGAAGTTCCGCCTACTGGAAGAGACTTAAAAATGGCTTGACTGAAATTGTGTCTCCTTACTAGACTGAAAACTGTGGTCCTCTTGTTTCAAAATAATAAACGTACGATTTCTTTATGCAAGGCCACTGAAAATTAACAATTATGATCTGTGGTCTGAAGAATATAAATAGTTCCTCCAGGGAAAAATACATAAATCAGTGCCAAATCTTGCTAAATTAAAAGAACCAAATAACCTATTTCATTTTGGCAGGGTTGATAATGTTCTGATCCTTGGCTTCAGGGCCAACATATTTTTCTAGGTCTACATAGAAAGATGCTCATGTCATTTCTGCCCCTACAGTAAATAAAAAACTGGATCAGCTGTCCTATGTTGTCTGTAATGAGTTCCAACTGGAGTACTATCCCTCCATGCTTGGCAGCTTAGGCAGCTTTTCAGTGGAGAATTTTCTGTTTTTCAGAAAGAAAGATTTTTTTAACCTCTTCCTTGCCCAGAGACGTAAGAGATTACCTTAAAAATAGAAACTACATCAAAGTTTTGAGATTTATGGATATTAGTATATTTTGTGTTTATCCAGAAGAGTCCTTCATGTTCTGACACATCTTATTTCTTTTTTTGGGAATCAAGTTTCAGTTTTGCTCTTTGTAGTAAGATAGAGGTTCTGACATCCATTGCATCAAATACAGCCTGGTACTATGAGTTGTCTCATATCAGCTACTTCTGCATTACATACATTTCTCCTCTCTCTCTTCCCCCCTTCCCCTTCATCCTTCCCCCCCAATTTCCTTTACTCGGCAGCAATGAGGTTTTTCCTCATTGAAATACCAAAACCTGAAAGAAATTAGTTTGTAAAATGATTTGACTGGTCAGTTTACCTCTGATCAAGAAAACAAACTCAGTGGTGATGAAGTTTTAACTGAAGACAATATATAGCATTGTATACTCAAACTAAGCCAAATAGGTAAAACTGTGTTAGAGCAGAAATGTGATCTTTACCAGCTTCCCTAGGAAATTATATGTGATTAGGGAATTCGTTGGGGAAGAATGATCCCTTTCCATTGTCCTTCACTAAGATCTTTGATGAGCATTCTTTATCTTCTTATTTTGCCTATTGTCAGATTCTCTTTGTGGATAAATTGGATCTGCCACATCAACGTGCTGTTTTACAGCTATGAATTCCCTCCCTCAGCAGACATGGAGTTCTCAGCTAAGTCCTGAGCACTTTGACCAACGTGCAGAAAGCTCTCACTCTCACATTTAATTTTAAATGAAACCAAATTCATATGCTTGAACATGAGCTTCATAACTTGAACATGAGCTTCAGTTTGTATGCACAGCGTAGAGCCACAGTGCTTGTGTCTGTAAATGTAGTATCTGTACTGTATGTTGTATTTATGTTGGCTCATGGAACTAGACTCAAGTCCTGGGAATTAGCTGTTGCTCTTTTTGTGATGATGCCTTGCCATGTGGCCACTGACCTTCCCTCAAGGAGTTTATTTGCTGGAAGTTCTCAATGGATCAATTCTGAGTTTCATCCAGAGACTACCTTCTAAGAACACTAATACTTTTGTCACACCACGGATAGTCCTGGTCTTCTGTGCGTACATTTCTGTGAGGAGTAGGATTAATAATTAATGCCTGTTCCCTCTGTGTAAAATAGGATAATCTCTGACAGATGGTGGTTTTAACAAGAACACTGTAGTAATTCAGATCAGACTAAGCATGATTTTTCTCTACCTCAAAACGAAAAGATGCTTACATGGATGTATGTAAAACCTACTTGGTTTTCTTGTACTCTGTTACTAGTTTTGGATCATGGACACTGGATTTTTGAGAGGTTGTAGTAGTAATTGTGGTAGTGGGGTTATGTCAAATTTCATAGCATTGTAGAAATTTCTGAAGTCTTCCCATCCATTATGCCTGTCTGTAAATGAGCAACTGAGAGGAAAAATAAATTGCTACCAATAGTGGCAACTTATTAAAAAAATTTAGACCTGTGGAAGTATTTTGTATCAATTTTACCATTACGAGTAATATAAACATGCAATACTTGAGTTCTTTTATTCCTTAGATGCCTTCTATAGTGCTGTCACGAAAACAAGATATTTAATGAGTTCTTAATCCTTTTTTACTGGGGCATGCACCCTAAAGATTTAGAGGTCGAATTGGGCACCCATCAGTACAGTCAAGCTGTGCTGGACTCCAAGGGAAGATCATCTGTCCCTTTCTGAAAGCTGCAGAGATATATTAATGAATGATGGAATGGTTGATGTGCTGTCAGGAGGTCATCCAACATCAGCATCAGGCAGATGTGCTAGAAGGACTGCCTGCTATGCTGTAAATATGTATATTTAGATTTTCTCATTGTATGTCAAGAACTGTTACAAAAAAGCATGTACCATGGCATACTTGAGATGGATGGGTGTCATTGCTTAAATGAAGGCTTTGAAATCACAACTGCATGTGCGAGTAGCTGTTTTCTTCCATTTGTAAAATACTCTGCTAACTATTTCTCAGAATGAGTAATGTACCATATATAGCACCAAAACAGTATCTAAAGTGCTGCATATCACGCTAAACAAAAATAGATATGTCTGTTGAATGCAGCATGTAGTTTGCATCTTTGGAAGTATCCATTTGGACCTTCTTTCTGTGGAAATGTGATTTTGAAATGCTGCACATCTGTTCAACAGAATATATATATTTTTCAAGTTTATTGAAAAGTATATATTTTCAAAGAAATGAACTGATTATTTAATCAGTTTTTATGTTGAGAAGGCTGAGAACATGAGAAAATATCTTTTAGATTCCCGGGTCAGACAAATTCCCGGTAGTTATGAGACACTGGAGGGGAATTATTGAAGTCACTTAAGAGTTGCCACTTTAATTCCTAAAGGCTGCCAGAGTACTTACGCTGATCTACAGTTAAAGAGGTTCTCAACACTGAACTCTACAGGAGGTTTCCAGACAGGTTCTTCCTGTTGCACATTGATTCAGTCCCTCCAGGTGAACCAAGCCAGACGTATGGAGGGAGCTAGAAACTATCTGATACTGAAAGCTAATAGCTTAAAGGTTTACCAAGTATTTGACATGTTAAATATGTGAGTTTGCTTTTCCTGATTTTTGGGTAAATGCTTGAATTCAGTTCTTCCACAGCTCAGGGCTCAAACATAGGTTGTCTGATGATGATTGCTATGTAACTGTTTTGTCTTTTTTTTTCTATCTTCAGATAGGAAAAATTTATTCCTTCATGAGCAGGTTCATAGTGATTATCTTTGTAATAGGAAAAGCATGGCTCTGGTTTGTCTCTGGCTGTGGCAGGTATTTAAGCAGTTAAACTATTTGCAACTATCATCTTGGTTGGTTTTTGAGAATCTCTTACATATACCCCTACCTACTCTTTCCATTCATTTAGTGTGTGTTAGGAGGCCTGAGCATCTAAATTGAGTTCAAGAAGTCAGCTTTAGTTAAATTTGGGGCTTCAAAGCTGAAAAATTGCCTTTGAAGATGACGCAGCAGTCAAAAATATTACTTCAATACTTGCATTTTGAATTCATGGAAAGGAAGTAGCATGTGCCTGAATGACACAAAGGATCTAGCAGTCAAAATACAAGCTAATTCTCTGAGTCTGCAATGAAGAGTGAGAAGTGTAGCAGAGAGTTTCAGAAATACTAGTGCAATGCAGAGCCATGAGTGAAAGGGAAACAGTACAGTAAAGCAGTGCTCAAAAAGGGAGAGGTATGTCTGTCCCCTCCAAGTGAGCATTATTTGTTCAGCGTTACTGAACAAATAATGATGGTAGCCTAGAAATTCGTTAATCTGTAATACCTGTTGTCTCTCAAGTTTTGTATGTTATGAGAGATGAATGGGTGATTGACTACTATGTTGCAAATTGTCAACTTTATCTGTTGTATTCACAGATTTAAACAAAGATAAGAAGTTGATCTCTGCAGAATGAGTTTCATAAGTGTGCGCTACATCTGAGAGACCACTCTCACCCTCCAGAAAATCTTTTAAAAACCCTAATGTCTACAGATTTCTGTGGAACAGTAGTCTGAAATATGGTTTCTTTTTCCTGTAGAAATAGATTGACTTATAAGAGTATCAAAAAAAATTTAAGTTCTGAGTTATGTCAGTCCAAGATTGGACTGGTGAAGTGTGAACAGTTTTTCTGTAGTATACAGTATATTTTTATTGGGTTCTTGTACTAATGTTTTCTCATTGGTGTTTACTTTTTTGCTTAGAGAATAAGGCCATGAAAATGAGTTCACGTAATAAATATTTCTCCAACTTTTTGGTTGTGATTTTACACAACATTCCTGTTAAAATTTAGGTGTTTGAATCAAAGATATTACACCATTAGATAGAAGTGATAATGTCACCATGAACTATGATTTTGTTAATGGTATATCTGCCATATTAAAAAAAATTGCTAAGTCAAGGTCTGTACCCATGTGACAGAATTGAAAGCTTTAAGTACATCTCACCAATGAATTCTGATATTTTTTGTCATAGGGTAAGTTGTGTTCTTGTTACGGATTTCGTAGTGTTGCTTATAGACTGTATTGAAGAAGGGGGAGTGTGGGTTTGTACAATGCTGCTGTGTGGTGCAAGTCAGAATATACCTCCTCCTGAGCTGACAGCTGCTGCAGTAATTTGAAGAAGAATCCATGTTACCTTCCCTGTGGCTTCTCCAGGTGCTACAATGCCTGAAGGAGGTAAAATGGCACTAACTTTTACAGATGTCAACATCTGCACCAGAGTAGGGCTTTGTTGATTAAAACTTGAATAGTCTAATACCTTAGCAGTAATCAACCCAAACTACTTGTGCACTGTGCAAATGACATTTCATGTTACAGATAGCTTTTTCCCTATTCCTCTGAGTTTTAAAAGAAATCATCTGTTTATTTTACTGGTAGGAAAACAGACAATTCTATGTGAAATATTGCTACATTTCTTAGAAGTATTCATTGAAAAACCATTCTTTAATTATTTTCTAAGTCATTCCTTGACTTAATTGATTTTTTTATAAAGTCAGATTATTGAATGTAATACGTCAGTACTTTCATACTTTGAAAAATAAAAATATTAGGATTAAACTGTTATACACTAGAATTAGATATAAATTCGAGGAGTACAACATTCACTTTACAATCCTGATACATATCATTTAATACTATGTGGTGTAAACAAATCTGTAGGTTGTAACTTGCCTGCTGGATGGACAGTACAGTGGATATGTGGTCTGCTCTGCTCCTCTGTGAGTAGTAGACACTGTGCTTGTTTTAGAAGAAAGGACATCTTTGTACTCGGTGTTATAAGTGATGTGTGTTTTCTGTATTCTGGCACGAAGTTTCGTTTGCTACTTTGTGTAGCAGATGATGAAGCACCAAAACTTGTTTTTGTAAAAGTGGCTGAAGAAGGATGAACCTGATGTATAACTAACCTAGAAATGCTAGCAGGAAGTCCTAGTAGGGAAGTGCAGGTAAGGTTTGTGAGAACTGGCTGTGAGAGAATTGTATGCTGGCAATTCCTTCCCCATTTAAGATATAGTAAGGATATGAAAGGTGTGCACAGTTGGAGGTAAACAGGTGTCCATCTTATGAATTCTTCCTGGCACCATCTTGTGGTAGTTTTGTTTCCAGGCAAGCCCAGTTATAGGTTTTAAGGAAACCACTTTTGTAAGGAATTTTACTCTTCTGTTGTCACTTGATGTATTTTTGGCCTTCGTAGGTACCTGTAGTACTGAGGATTACAGAGTCCTACTCTACCTGTGTCTTCTGTTAACAGACAGCACCTTTCATTTCATACGTCTTGCTGTGACTTATATGGGGGGATATTCTGTTTTATACATTTCCTTGGTTTTTGTTCTTGACAATGGTTCCCAGTAGATGCGTAGTGGTGAGATCTGCATGTTACCTGCTTGTTCGTGGAAGGGAGAATAACAAATTTGTTAGATACTCACGCAGGATGTGACTGCCACTTACTAAATGTTCCAAATAAGTATTTGCGTGGTTTTGGACAACATTTAAGATGCTCATGTACCTGTTTTAGGGACATGTAAAAGCACAGTGATTTTTTTATTAGCTTTGAGGGTGATGCTGCTCTTCTGAATGTGTTAGTGCATTGTGCTGGGCAGTTAAGGTGAGGGGACCTTAGTTGAAGTGAAAAGATGCTCATGTTTTTGTTTGTTTGGGTTTTTTTTTGGTTTGGTTTGGTTTGTTGTTTTTTTTTTTTTTTTTTTCCCAACCAAGTTGTAGACCTGACTTTTAGCTTATAATGTTGTAGCTTCTAATGTTAGGAACAGTTCAAAAAGTTCAGAAATTCAAGTTTCTTGCATTTCTTCTGGTCTACATATAATGTATTGTAATTTGAAGCTTCTCTACTGTATAAGCCTCACACTACTCCTTGTAGGGACATTCTTGGAGAGTTTATCCTCTCTTAGTGCAAAGTTTTACTAAAACACAGACTTTACAGCTCACTTGGTGCAGTAAGTTTGAAAAACTCCCCCTCATCTAGTTCAGCTTCCTCTAGACTGGAAGTACTTTCTGAAATTGTCTGTAGCACTAAATGCAGCTTTCGGAAGGGACTGATGGTTGAGACATAAGGGGTTCTCTGGAGTATGCTGCTTTCTGGTTGGTTTTTTTTGGCAGTGTGGGATCTGTCAGGAAGATTTGTTCATTAACATGCTAGCTAAAAACTAAAAGCTTTGAGGTTCCACAGATGGTTTAATTTAGAGATCGCTAAACTATTTTGAGAGAATTTAAAAATCTGATTAGGTGAAAGGGGTTTGTTTCTTTCTAACAAATTCTGTTTTATTGAATACCTTTGGACTTATTCAATAGAACTATTAGATACCATTGTCACACTTCGATTTCACTAGGTGTGCATCAGGTGGACAGTTTATATGACAGGTGAGAGTGGAGGTTTCTTTCAGGATAGTTTCTTTTCAAAGTTTTTTATTTACAGAGTGCAGCCTCAGGATAGCACTGATGCTTTTGTTAGTAAGTGATTTGTGCCAGCCCCAGTACAAAAAAACCCCATTTGATTTGTGCATTCTATTGTAAACACATGTGCACATGCTTGCCCTCTTTAGACATACTGTATTTTATCAACTCAAGGGATCTTTATTTCTTTTATTACAATGTGTAATGACTACCAAAGACAGCAGTGTAGTAAGTTATAATAGGTGTTAGGAAATAAGTAAGAAAGTTGCCTGATGTGAAATTCAGACAAGTGTGAGTCTGCCATTCAAAACATATCTTCAAAGTGTTCCATACAACTGGAAAATATTTTATTTGTGTTATTCTCTAGGAAACACATTGCATTCCTATTTGACTAAAAAAGATGGCAGCTTTATGTTAGCTTTTTAGGTTATGGTAACAAGGCTACATTCTGAGCCTAAAAAAAATGCTGCTAGTCTCTATTAAAGGGATAGCAATTTGTAACTGGGCAGAAAAAGACCAGCTGTGTTAAAACAATATTTAGAAGTAAGTTTGTCAAGTAACTGAAGATGTACTAACATGAAGATTCAGTACAATACAACATACATGTTCGTAAAACATAATGTAAATTTAAATATTTGCATTTTGAAATGTGACTGAAATACCTGTTTTCATTGAAAAGGAAAATGTGGTATTATGAAAAATCAGCAAATTAATATTAGTATGTTTACAACAGAACTGTGGGTTTCTCAGCTGTAAATGCTGGTCCCAGAATTGGCATCTATAGCATTCTGAAACACTTGGGCACTCGGGATAGGTTTGGCTTGAGAAATTTGGCCTAGCAGGGTAAGTGTTTGTGTTTAGTTGATGGTTGCTACTGTTGGTTCTTTGTTTTCTCTTCCTTTTTCATAATCCACATTTTTCCCCAGTTATATTTCCTCACCCCTGGATACAATGTGTCAGTAATTTAATCTCTTATTTCTCCAAGAATAAGGTAGTAATGTCATACTTTATATTCATGATAAATTCATAAAATATTTAATAGATACTAGCATGAACCATTATGAACTGACTTTTTACAAAGATGGAATACTTGAGGGCATTTGTCACACATAATTCATGTATGATGACTAAACTGATTTCAACTCTGGGTTGAGGTGGTTTGCGTTCTCCACCTTACCTTATGTATCTTGTAAGAATATTGAAAATGCTGGAACTTTTTGTCTTAATAGATAGAAAGGTAACACTAAATCACAACATCTAGAAATAAATCTGGTTTGTTTGTTCTTTTGGAACATGGTAATTAGTTAAAGTATTCATTGTTATTTGTAATGTTTCTATTGTGTACAATAGTACACATGGCATAGTAATGAGGTAGAAGCATTAAGAATAACCCTTATTCCTCCAAAAATGATGGTGAACCATTACTGTTGCTCTTGCTGTGAACTGTAGTTAAATGATTATTTGGCTGAATCCAAAACCAAAATATTATGTTTGGTTTGATTTTTTCATGGAACCTATCTCTATCTGAGATTTTTCTCAATACAGTGACTTAGGCTTATACTATGGGAAGAGTGTGTGTTTGAGAAGGATTAGGACAGATATAATGTTACTGATGTGACAGTGAAGAAATGACTTCATTTTAAAATACACGAATAGGTAGTGCTATCAGGAACTATTCAGAAAAAAAACCAGCTTTATATTTTCATGCTAAGCAGAAAAATGCTGGTGAGTGATATACACTCACTAGGCTGATGTTGAGAAATGTCAGGAGGTTGTGTAGAGCTATTCTCCAGATCAAAATAATCTCCTCAGAACTTCATTTGACCATGTAACATTTTTTCATCTTCACAAAGGCAACAAACATACAACATATAGTATAAATTTAATATGTAGTTTTAATTATGTGCTAGAAAATTACTAATTTGCACTAAAGATAGGGATACTTTTTTATGAATTACAGAACTGTGCAAATTAGCAAGTGAACAAACACAAAAAAAGAATACTGTATCACATAATGTACTTAATCCGTTTTGACATTTGTGGTTATGTGTTAACTGGTTATGCTAGTACAACATCTTGCATGGTGCTAGTAAACATATTCAAGTATATTTTAGCAAAGATCATGCTGTGCTATCAGTAGAGCATTTTGCCAGAGCAGTGTCACTCCTTCCTCGTTGCTGAAAAATGAGAGGATTATATTGCCTTACATAATATATTGTGCATATTTTTGTTGCTTTTATTTTAAATTGTGGACAGTTAGGTTGCTGGACTGTAGCATGTGTAAAACACCCAGAAGGATTTGAAGAGAGCTCTGTCAGGAGTTCTGCTCTTAATTATTCTGATTTGGATTTTTTTTTCTTGTTTTTTTTTTGGTTGGTTGGTTGGTTGGTTGGGGGTTTTTTTGTGGGGTTTTTTTTGTGGGTTTTTTTGTGGGTTTTTTTTGGTTTTTTTTTTTTTTTTTTTTTTGCGTTTGAGGCATTGATTTTTTGTTTTTATTTTTCTCTTTGAGCGATAGCTGTCAAACGCCTGCCTCTGGAAAGCTCCCGGTCTTTGAAGAGCCTGGTCAAGGAAGTGAAGGGCTGAAGAAAAGATAGAACTTTTCCTATTCTTCATTCCTGTCTTATGCAGAAAGAAAAACCTCTTATAATTGGAAAAATACTCCATCTTCTGATAATGCAAAAAAAAAAAAAATCCTTCAGTGTAGGAAACAGTGAGTAGAGGCTATTTCCAAGAAAGTGTTTCCAGTCATAAAACCACTAGTATATTTCATACCCTTAGTGAAATGGGAAATTAAAGAGCGGATAATTCTATCCTAGAAGAATTCTATCCTAGCCTAAAATAATTCTATTTTAGGCTTCCAAAAGAAAACCAAATTTCATTGACTAAATTGAAAGTGACTAAACACCTTTTACTTGCATTTTTTGTTCTCTGTTTCACTGCTTTGTGTTATGTACTTGAACACATAGCAGCAAAACAAATACACAGGTTTTGGTTTGAATTTATGTTGGCATTCTTTGTTAAACTGCCTAACTTCAGTCAGAACTTAAAGACTGAAGATGAAATCTGTGTAGTTTCTAATATCTTTTGGTACCTTTCTTGACTAAGCAATGTTTAACACCATCCAGCCCCTCGTAGAAAATACAGTCCTGTAATATGCCTGAAATAGGGTTGGAGTGGGATTCTAACACCAAGTATCTTTCCTTCTGCTGCTTAAAAATTGGAAACCATTATCAAGATGCCTTGATGATGTGAACCTTGATCAAGTGAGCTAATTGCTTTTAAAACTGCTAACCAGGCAAGTCCTGATAGAGAGGAATCTGATAAAGAAGCAGCATCAAAACTCTTACAAGTCTACAGTAACCACAAATTGGAATATATTCTGCTGTGATCTGATCCTGGCCAACGATAGGGGAGACAATAGATAGGCTTGCCTGTTGGCTTTGCAGAGCCAGGGATGTAGGAATGTAGCAGACTGACAGTAGTAACTGTCAAGGAGGTTTTCCTGTTGGCTCCATTTGTGGTGAGAGCTGAGATCCGGGGGAACAGTGAAGGCTGCTAGCAAAAGTAGTGCTCAGGACAGGGTGAGTGGTGGTTGTGCAGTGATGAAAAGGGACATGGGTAGAGAGCTTCAGGATTCTTACTACCGAGAACTTTAATAAGAGCTGTCTGAGTTTGCAGACAGCAGACTTTAGCATTCACATGGAGTACAGAAAACAATTAGCAGCCCTCACTCCTAGGGAAGAGAACACTGGTAAAGAAGCTATACTTGCGATTGTGCTGATATGATAGGTTGTATCATAGTATCCTATAAATGCTGAGGTATGAAACTGCTGGAAGGTATTGGATGTATTCATTAAACTCTAATGCTTCTGGGTTAGAAAGAGCAACACTGAAATCACAGCATCTAAGCCTGGGATGAAGGAATAATTGGGAAGTTGCTAATGTGTAGTCTGTGTGATTTTGTGTAGAGGAGCTACTAATGGAGGGTGGAAGAGAAGAAGCATTTTGTATTGATTCCTAGGCTTTCTGAAATGTCTCTGTGTGACTTGTCTGAGAAATGCAGTATAGGGATCTTGGTGGAGTATTTTTTTCATATATAAATTTTAACATTTTTCTGTAATTGTTTTCAAATAACTGCATCAAAAAGAATTGCCAAAAGGCAGACATCTGCTCGTTTGTAGCAAGAGAAACTATCTACCAAAAGAGAATATTTAAATCCTTCCAGCAGGTTTTTGAAAATGCAGTGCCTTTGGGAAATGGGAAAAGTGTGCTTTTTCAGCCACACTACATTTACAGTCCTGAGATTGCTGTATTTGGTGTCGATCTAACAATCTGAGCATACAAAGAAATACAGTGCCTCAAATTCGAGAATAAGTGATCTATCAAACTATGGTGAACCAGCAGATTAATGTTTTTTTTTATTCATCCTAAAATTTCTCAGAGTTTTTTTTTCTGAAAGAAAACCATTTCTTTTAGTATTTTTCAGACAGCACTTAGTTGCTGAGCCATCACAGAAAATGTATTCATTCTTATGCCATTAACTTCAGTATGGGAGGAAATGTGACAAATACTTTGTTTTTTATATAATCTTCTTAAAGGGATGTGAAAATTCTTCTTACTTAGGTTGTAAAGATAAAACCTAAAATGCAAGTTTTTGTGCCTTTCTTTTTTCAGCAAATATTTTTCCTATTTTTGTTAACACAAATGAACTGATTATGGTCTAATTGCCCCCTTAGCCTTCTTGACATTGGCAGGCCTGTGCCTTTTCTATGTTTGGCTAGTAGATGGAGTTTTCTTTGCCAATGTGCATCCACCTAAAAGGCCATGCTCTAGTGTTTAGAAATTAAACTCTTTTTAAAAGGTTTTTTGGGTGGTTGTATTCGAAAAATACATGTATATATTTCATATTTTAGATCCTTTGGGTAGTGTTATTTTAACTACAGTCCTTTTATTTACCCTAATTTTCAAGTGGCTGGTAAAGTGCTAAGAATAAGGATTTAATTTATAAGGAAAATGAATACTTGTGTTACTCCTCTAATCCTAAAGAATTTGAGAGATATATGAACTCTTAAATTCTTTCAAGTTTGCTTATCTCTGTGGGAAACCTCAACTGTAGATAGATAAGCAACCGTAAATTTGCCATTTTTAAAGGCCATTATTCAGCACACTAAGAGAAATTGCGTAAATAGTGTAAACCTGTTGGGTCATCTGGTCCAGCCTTCTGTCCATATTGCTTTACAGTAGTTCTGTTTGGTGAAACTTTAAAGGTTGGAGAACTGCCTTATATCTCCAGTTAAGCAATTTGCCTGTAGGAGATTTCTACACCGGATGAATGAAACTGTGATAAGGTAGAAGGATGCACTGGGGTGCTTCTGTGAGCCAGCCTTGCCACCAAGGGATTAGGTGTTAGGGTAGAAAGGGAGCTGCTCTCTCCATACATTTTAGCGGGGGGGTGGGGGTGGGGATGTATGTGTGTGTGTGTGTGTGTGTCTGTGTGTGTGCAAAGTAGGGATTTGGGAAAGCCTTTTGTATGTAAATGATGTGTTGGTTTCATGCAATGTGAAGTCTGGAAAGTGACTTTCAGGCATGTCACTTATTCCCATTATCATACTGTGAATGTTATAAAATTCTTCTCCATGAAGGTGGTTATAGAAAAATCTGGATATAGCACATACAAGACCCGTTGTTTAGTCTTAATGAATTAGTGTATTTACCTCTTTCAAACAATTAAGACTGAATTTTCAGCTATTTACTATTGAAATGTTACTTATATCTCTATAAACTCAACATATTAAGAACATTGATTCTTAGTGTAATTTGTGTAGGGTTTGTCTTTACTGTGTGCTGACCTCTTTAGTTTATCTATGTGATTTCTGTTATTGTGTCATAAGACTTTTTTTGTTTGCTGAGGGGATACTGGTTTTGAATCTTTACTTTTTTAATAAATTTAAGGAAAAAGAGCAAAGCCAAATATTTCTCTTAAACATCAAAGCATACAAGAAAATGCAACCCTTTTTTAAAGCTGCTTATATATTATAAATAGGGCTATATTATTTTCCTACGAGTAAAAAACAGAAATTATTTGCAGTTTAAAAAATCAGAACCAAAACGGCTGGCAGATTTCCTTTTTTCTGGGTCTTCTTAGTGTGACTGAGCATATTAACAAGTTACAGTATCACTTATTAAGGTATCCTAGACAAACCTCTTTACTGGAGAAAGAAGATGGAAGGCAGTCCTTGTACACATGCAATTTCTAGAGAAAATATTAAATCTTAAGAATTCTCTGCTGAATTCTCACAGTTTCCAAACCACTATTTCCTCTCAGGGAAAAGACGTGGGTAGTGGCACATACTTCTCAAATATGTAACTGCAGCAATTTTAAGGTGAGAAAGAGTGAGGACACTGGAGCTGTTCCTACTCCTCTGCATGCTGGGAACTCACTTCTGGAAGACTTGCACAAGGTTGGCTTAACAAATTGCTTAAGTGTTTTCGTTATAAGCAAATGAACGGTCTGAGTCTCATTGGGGGACTACATATATTAAAATAAAGCACAGTTAAGCAGTCTAATAATGAACTAGAGTGTTCACTTTCTGGTGGGACTGAGCTTTACTAAGGAGTATGAGTTTTAAAACTTGGAAAAAGATAGCTGGGGTCAATGACTTATCTCCTCTGTTGGAAGAAGTATCTTTATCAGGTTCACAGTGGAAAGGTGACTCTGGAGTTCTAAACTGTAGTAGCAGCCAAAACTGGGATTTTTTTTCTTTGTTTGTTTCTACAAATCTGAAAACAAGATCAACTGGAACCTTTGAAGCTTTTATTTTTAATCCAAAATTCACTGATGTAATTTGTGCTTCTACCTGCTTTCAGAGTACACTCAGTGTAGGGTCAGATTCTCAGGTGACACCAACAGTGAAGCCTCACAAACCTTCTGTTCTTTTGCCCTCTTTCCTTCCTTTCTGCCACACTCCTACCCCTTGCTAATAGTATCATGAGTTTGGAATGGTGGGAATGCATTGTGTACAGAGAGCAGTGCAACCTGCCTTGTGAGTGGCAGAGTTCTAGACCAGCACTGGATTCAGATCTAATGATCATTGACAGGATGATGGTAAAGAGAGAGCCAGGAAATTCTTTGGTGCTCAGATCCTAAAAGGGAAACTTTATCTTATTCTGCTGTTCCTGCCTTTCCCAAGACTAATTTACTCCACAGAGGTTCTTTGTTTAAATCACTCTAATGTTAGTTCTGGTAGAATTGCTGGCATACCTAAATTGCAGGATGGATTGTGGTGCTGTAGGGAGGAAATCTGTTTCTTCTGGGTTTGTTGTTTTTAACTAAGACCATTTTATTAAATTTTCAATTAATGCATTTTAGTTAGGTTATACATTATCATAGATTGTTTACATATGTTATTATTAAATTTAATAAATATTTTCAGTGCACATAAATGGTAGATGTGTGCTCCTATGGTTAATGATACATTGGACAGAGTGGCATTTTTAAGATGTGCATAGATGATGAGGGCATTTTGTGAGAAAAAATGTCTTTGACTAAACTTGTAAAGTGTATCTTTCCTGAAGTGAACCCAAAGGAGTTTCATTGACATTAAGATAAACAGACAACAGGTGTTTCATATTTTGGAAAAGTAATTTACACAGGATAAGAATCATGCCACATAAAAATAATTTCTCATCTAAAAAACCTAGAAATGATCCTTGATATAAGTCAAAAAGTCTGTAACACTTCTGGGAGAATAGACCAGGCAAAAGAAGATTATTGTGTACAGGACAAGCCATAATAAAAACTGTCAGTTCTGTCAACCCTTCTGTCTAAGGTCTATAGAGGATTAAAAGGATATTGAACATCATGTAACAGCTGTCTCCTATGTGAAAGGGATCACTGTTGTGGTGAACATCAGTGTACCCATTTAAAAAGCTCCATAAGGGTAGGTGTGGCTGAGCCTCAAGTGGCTGGTTTGGCAGGTAAAGTGCTGCTTTCAAGGACTTGAAAGAGCACAATCTGAGGTCTAAATAGGTAGTATCAGCATTTTATCAACAAGTGTGTTTCTTGTGTGTCTTTTGCACTACTGGAATAATATGGGATACCATCAAGTTTGGTATCATAAGGAACAAACTATATTTTGTTTCTATGATGTTGAGAAAATATTAATATGTAATGTGAAATTTAATCAGTGTTAACAGAGAAGTTGCAGATTGACTTTTAAGTACTTGTTTTTCTAACTCTAAAAGCTCTAAGGTTTAAATAAAAATATGTTGCTGACAACATAAACCCTTTAACTAGATGTAGTTTTTCTGGAACAGTTTAATGAATTTTGAATGTTGATTAATAGTTTTGAAAACACAGCAATTTCATAATGCTTAATATGAAAAAAGAAAAAGGGAACAATGCTTAGACTTAACATTGCTGTAAATCTGTAATATTTCAAGTTTTTGTGTTTCAGATTAAAAAACCCAAGTTTTTTGATTCTGAAGTGAATGGGACAAAACAGTCTACCTGACACAGCCCTTACTCAGAAGGTGCATGTTTGTTTGAAATATGAAAAATAGGTAGCTATCCAGATTATAGAATGGATTTCTTATGTTATTGTTCTTATTATTATTATTATAACATTGTTTTTGAAGCAAAAGAACTCTGAATATTGTAGAGCAATATATAACAAATGGATTGTAAAAACAAAGCATAGATTTCAAGATACTGTGAATAAATTGCCCTAGTAAAACTCCATGGAAGGGCTAGTCTGTGTGAGAGTGAAGGAGCTAGCAAAACGTATCTGGTGATGTTAAAATAAATGTATTTTTAGTAATGATATTGATTTAATATGAACTGCATGTAACAAAGTTACTAGTAGAAATGAGTGCCATTTATTTGATTTACTTATTCACAGATTCTGTGAGAGTTTATGGGAAAGCATTTATTATATAAATATTAAAATATACATATTCTGTATTAAAAATAGTTTTGATTTCTGATATGTCAAAAGGACACTATTTTCTACTTTTAATCACTCCATATAACAGCTTTTTTCTGTAACATAAATTGGAGGAATACAATTAAAGTAACGATATATATGCCATATAAAATGAAGTGGATGAAAGGCAGCAGTCTTTTAAGTTACATTGCAAAATGATAAGTGAAAAATTCTGTAAATTCATTAAAATGGGAAGAGGAATTTAAGAGCAAGGAGAATATAATTTCCCATGAACTGCCTTGGAGCAGGCTGATCACCATGGTGCAGAGCCCAGAGTGGTACCTCTGCTCTGAGTACAGAGCAGTACCTACCTGGCTGTGCTCCCACTGCTCCCTGAGGGTGTAGGAGAAAATCCCACCAACCTTCTTTTCTTCTAGTAGCCTTAATTTGCGTATATCTGATCACAGACCAAGATAGCACTGCCTGGAGTATGCAGAAGAGATGTCATTAGGCAAGGACAGTTTTAGTGCAGAAATGGAGGTTCTGAAGGTCTGAATAGTGGTTGGCAAAAACTCAGATGAACTGAAAAGTGACTGGTGCACACTCTCCTACACCACTTTCATAGATACCTGATGGCAGACAGTGGGTCATTCTTTTTTATGTTATTGTAGTGGTTTGGATCTTGTTTTCCCCCCAGAGGCTAAGAAAAGTGGTAAAACCCCAAGGGGTGGAAACCCCTGGAAGTTTTGAAGTTCTGTCCAATGGGCACTCCTGCAAAAAATGTAAACATATCACAACCAGACCGGAAGAGAAGAGTTGTGGTTTGGGTAATAGAAGAAGTAGCCATGTTGTAGAGCAACGAGGAAGGGGCTCTGAGCCCCTCGGGGCCTCTGGGGCCTCCCAACCCCTGGCTGGGGAGGACTGCAAAGACTTGGAACAGTGTTAGACTGGACTAAGTGTCTGTAGTTAAGCCAGGAGATGTTTTCTCCAAACTGGGCAGCGGAGACAGAGCAGAAAGCAGAGACGCAGTGTCCAGAGACTGGCAGAGAGCCAGGATAGATAAGACCTGAACCGGAGGAACAGCAGGAACAACATGCAGCACCGCAGAGAAGACTCCTGGAAGGAGAGCCGAGCAAAAGAGAGCCAGCAGCTGAGAGACAGAGTTCTGGGGGTAAGAACTGATACCAGACCCCCCCCAAACTCCTTTGATCCCTCTGAGAAAAGAGGGAGATGGACTCCTGTTTTGGAGAAGAGTTTTGGACATGCAGCACTGGAGAGAGAGAGGAGCTGAGAAGCTCAAAAGACGTCCCGGAGCTGGACCGGGACGGCCAGATGGAATGTGGGGGGAGTTGACCTTGGCCCCCCTCACTGCTGCTGACAAACCTAGCAGCCTGAGACAGACTACAGGAGCTCTGGTAGAACTCTTGAGGAAAAGGCTTGCAACTGAATGCTGCTCAAGATGTTCTGACTCAGGGGTGAATCCCCTGAGGAAGGGACTTTCACGAAGATGCCCCTGCATTTCGTGATATACCTGTGGTGACGCGAGTCTTGTCCCTGCTGGCAGTCCACAGGTGAGGCCTTCACTTGGACCGAAGGAGAGCCGAGGGGCTTAGAGACCCCCTTGTGTGTATTGAAAAGAGATCCAGCTACAGCAATCCAGTTACTGCTGCATGGAAGACAGAAGAGGAGCTGCTGCCCTAAATGTGGAAGGGATCTGTCCTTCTTTCCCTCCTGGACTTTTATTTGGAGGGGAGAAGAGATCTGATCCATTGTAAATACTATATGTCATGGTAGAGATAGTTGTGATCGTGTGTATAATGTGTTATAATATTTATTTGTACAGTCATTGTAATATATTCCCTTTCCCCCATTCTGAGTCTGGTTGTGTTTTGTCTGGAAAAACCCATCTCACATTGGGTTGAGATGTGGGAGGGGGAATGGAGCTAGGGAATTAGGGTTTTGGGGCTATCTCAAACCATGACAGTTATCAATTTTGTCCATTAAAATGAAGTTATGATGAAAGATAATGAAAAGTTATAGGAACAAGAAGTGGAGAAGTTTCAGATAGATGGGGGGAAAAAAAAAGCCTACAGAAAGAGGAAGACAGGCAAGCAGAAGCAAAGAGGAGAGGAGAGTTCTTGCACTCAGGGGATTCAGAAGTAGATGAGAAAAGAATTATGGCTGTAAAGAGTCAAAGAAGAAAAGAGAAAGATGAGGCATTGATGAATAGAATGATTTGGAGTCTATGTCCATATGATTCACTACCTCTTAAATGTCCAAAAATAACCTTGTCTGTAAGTGCCATTATTCTGCACTAGGGTAGGAGGTTTTTGTGTCTGAAGACTAACTTTCAACTCTGAGCATTTCTTCCTTTCAATAAAAAGCACCTCCCTTACACGTACTGTAGCTGCCAGCAGCAATGTCATGTCTCTCTCTAATCCTGTAGAGTGTCTCTATTTAAAATTTGCTTCCTCTGGTTGTCTGAACCTGCTGACAGAGTACTGCCATTTTTTATGGGTCTGCAGAACGCTCACAGGACTTCCAGGTGACTGAGGATGCAACAGCGATGATGTGGGAATCTTTCCTTTCTTTCTTTAGACATGAACAAGTATTGGCAATGTACGTGTTTTCTTTCTTATGTTTCCTGTGCATTGCTAACAGGCTGGGAATTTCTGTTTCCAGTATTACATATCCAGGACCATGATATCTACTTGTCTTTATTTTCTGTGTTTTGTACAGTTTCTGATGCCCTTTGTGTTCAGAGGTGTTTCTTGGTGGTTCGGTCTGTTTCTTCTGTAGTCCAAAATGATGTCTTCGTCGTCAGTTCTAATTTAAGGAGAAGAGAAAAACTTATGTATAATGCTCTTTACTTCTGCAACCAAAGGCGATGGGCATTCCACTTAGAAATGAATTAGATTTATGTGGAAATTATAGATTTATTTCTTCTTGACACGCAGCTTTCTTATTTCACTGTTTATCATCCCCAGCTCAGGGTTTAGAGAGTGGTGCAAGAGACTTGGAACCAAGAAAAACCTTGACAACAAAGTTGTGTCATCTGTTCAAACTGGCCTCCTATTTACTGTGTGGAATTTGCTCTGCCATTCTCTTAAAATTAATTGACCAAAACCTCTGGACGTACATACAGAACATCATTATGACACCTGTGTGAAACTGTAATGTGTGTATCTGGGCTATTTCTCTGAATAGTGGATAAAGTTTTAGAAATTTCTGCAAATAGTAGTGCTGGAAGACTCTTTTCAAAATGACTGTTTATGTCCTGCAGAAACCCACGTAAGTGGATGAGGATTCAGTGTGCTTCTAAACCTCTGCCAACGGTAACCATAAAGGTTCTTTGTCCTGTTTTGTCATACATGAAAATTTGATAGGTTATCAGCAACAATTCGTTGTGGAATATTACTCTGGATTATCTGTTTCATTGCTGGCCTTTCCACGTACATGTGATTGCACTTTAGGGAATATTATTGCCAGTGACAGTTGTTCACTGCAATTTTAGGTAACAATATAACTAAATTGACCTTCTTTGTTTAGAAGCAAAAGTGTGTTAAGAGCTGGTCTAGACCTAGAAATGAGACTGTTGGTCAGATATTTTAACTTTAAAATAAAATACTGGGTAATATTTAACAATTAAACAATGAAAACTACGAACTGAAAATTAATCCGTCTGTGGCTTCCTTTTTTCTTTTCAGTGCAAAGACTATGGTGTTCCCTATGCATATGAAAATCAATATGCATATAAAGTGGATATGGTGTCTTTTAAGATTCAACACAATCTATATATTTCTAAAGGAGATGCTATTCCATGAACAGAAAGGGGAAAATTTCATAATATAGTGTGTTTTCAGATAGTTGGTAGGATTTTTCCTATATTTTTACTAAGAAATGCTGAGATATATATTCTGAGATTAGTACAGGTCCATAGTCCAGAATGTTGTTTATCTGGGTGTTTTTTTAGAAGTGAGCATGTAGCTCTTTATTTAATTTGCTAGGAGCTAGCAGGTGAATTACAGACATTTAATCTAAGTTTCTAATTCGTTGTTTACGTTATTTTGAACCAAAATCATAGTAATAAAATAATCTTTTAAAATGAAAGATGGGATTTCATAGGGTGGGAGGACAGTTACAGAAAAAGGAGAGAACTGTGGTACTTAATGTTTCTTCGTGTGGTAATTTGCATGTGGATTTGAAGCTCGTGGTAATGCTGGTTTATTCCCTTAAGCATGATATTTTGCCTGTGATTTTTGAAAGGATCAATCACTTGTAGCAATTTATGTTATAACTTTCTGGTGGGTGACTCTACTACTTTATTTATGCTTTTTGCCTGGTTCACCAGAATGCAATACCTTTGCTCCTTTGTACAGTAAATGCACTCTGTAATATCTTTTATGGTATAGTCAAAGGATAATTTATTGTCAGATAGAAAAATAGGTCAACACTAATGTCACTTGATGATCAACCCCCCAAGTTTAATAAAACACCACACCAGCACGCATTCAGCACAGTGCTTGATGTTTTATTAGGACTACAGTACCTTACAGTACCTAGCTATAGCAGGAGTGTAATTACGGAGCTGTCAGGGTGATAAGTAGGATTAATGGCAGCCTGGTACACTTTAGTCTGCAGAGTGCTTGGAAGATGGTATTATTATAAGAAAAAGTCTGTACTGGTATATTCATGGCACCCTCCTCTCCTCCCCAAAGCTCACATTCAAGATTGCGTTGCACCCCCTCCTCCCAGTAGCTGACATTTTCAACAGCTGTTATTTTGTGAACCAGCTCAAAAATCAAAAGAGAAATAATTTGGTAAAGATTCTTGCTAGCCACAACGGGTAATCTGTACACAGCTTATCCTGCCAGGTGCCATTCTAGTCAGTTTTGACATGAGATTGTGCTATATATAATCCACAGAATGTGTTTTGTGTTCAGTGCACTTCCTTTGGTCTTGGATACAGGATACAGTGTTGTTTTTGAAAGAAAACCACACTGAGGAAAGTGAAGAGTAAAAAGTCATAATGGAATCGTTGCCTTCTTTTAATGGCGTGATTTTTGACTTCTGTTCTTTCCATACTGCCTACACAGGCAAACTGCTCATCTGAGCCCTTGTAACGGTGTTATTTCCTCTAGCGTATCTCCTTTTTTGCTGGCTTCTGGTACTAGAACTTTGTTTTCTTTCAATCTGCTTGGAATGCTAAAAGCACCCTCTTGACTCTGTGTTCTGACTACAACCTTTTGAGGTCCCTCCTGTCCTGCCTTTGTTTGTTAAGGCATTTATAGCATGTACCTGTCAGTGGGTAGTGCTGGGCCCAGCTAAACCTGCTAATGCTCTTCTGACATCCTGACTAGTTGAACCAGTAACCCACTATGGTGTTGAACCTAGATTTGGCTTTTTCGGGTTTCCCATCTTTTGCAACCTGTGGGACTTGTTTTCTTTAAATACATCCTCTGGATGTATTTCTGCGTGAGTAGTCTTGTGAGAAAATCCAAACAGCCCCTACCACATGTGCCTTCAAATTTTTCTGGTGCCATAGTGTCTGCAATACCCAGCTAGATGATAATGAATAGTAAGATGAAAGGTTAATTAATCTTCTACTTAACTAACTTTGCCTTCTTTCTTATTCCACCCTTAATTGAAAAAATGACAACAAAAAAAAAAACCCAATGCATGCGGTTGACAAAGTCAGGCCAGTATTTCACTGCAGGTGTTTCAGTCATTTCTTTCCTTTTAATATGCTCTTCATTTCTTTGTGCCTGTAGTCCGTTGACCTCTTGAGCTTTTCCGTGTTTGAAAATACTCTGTCTCAGCCAGTTCCAGAGTGTTATTACCTATCACTGAATAACAATAATTAAGGTAGAATCGTGTAACTTATGTAAGTAGTTGGGCTCAAATAATAAGTAAAAACCAAATTTTATTTCATTTTCCATAGATTGTTAAATCGATAGTTAACATAAATTCTGTATGTAGTAAAGCAATATTGAAAGAGCATCTGAAACAACTTAATGAATTATGAGATAAGTAGTAAGGCATTTGACCTATGATAATCATTGATCTGTAAAAGCAAAACTATTTACAAATACCTTTGTATTTAATAGAGAACAATTTTACTTCTTCAGCTGACTTTTAGCTTTTTGTGGTAGGTTTGCTTACTGCAAATGATGTAGGCTACCCTGAGGGCTTAATCCTTAGATGGGACCTGTGCAAGCAACCGGATCAGTAACATCCTCATGGATGACTATGCAGAAACAGACAATAAATCTTTATTATTTAGTATGTTTCAATATACAGTCACATTTTGTCATTAAAAATGACTATATAAAGGTTTTGGGGATTTTGGTTAGGAGTATGCATAAGACTACTGAATTGTTTTCAGAGGTTGTCATAGACTTATCACAGTAAAGTCATGGAAAAGTGATTTGAAAATTTATCAACTATTCTTATTCTTTGGACATATAGTAAAAAGTAATTACTTCTTCTGTGGAAATACTCTTGGTTTTTTTATGTTTGATTGTCCAACGTTCAGAATTTAATCTACAATGACATTTCCAGAACTTCATTAATAAATTCAAATTCACAACACAAATGTTTTTCAGATAGAAAAATTAAATAGTCAGAAGTTTAACAATCTTGGATTCCAGGGGAAAAAAATTACCTCTGTGTGATTTGTTTCCTAATACTTAGGCATGTGTAGTTCATATGGACAGTACAGTCAACAGAACATAACTAACCTGTGTTGATGAAAGTCAATAATGATCATGTAGTGCTTTGAGGCTTTAAATAGAAATTTTATGAAAATACTCTGTATTATTCCTTTGTGGCTTTTCTTCCAGCATGCTAACTTGAAAACCTTGTGCTATTGGCAGCATTTGTATTCCATGTCTTCTTGACACATCTTCTTTTATTCCTGTAGATGCTTAAAGTGTGCAGATGCCCCCTGTCGGAAGAGTTGCCCAACTAATCTGGACATCAAGTCATTCATCACGAGTATTGCAAACAAGGTAAAGTCAGGCTTGCAGTAGTACATGGAGGGAGATAGGAGCAGTTACTTGCAGTTCTGTGGGTGAGATTGCATTTCAAGGTTTATCTTTGTAAAGTCTTCAAAAAAAAGTGTTTGGAACAGATGTTTTGAAGTTTGAGTCAGCTAATTTTTATTTTTTTTTTACTTCTGTTCTATGCCTGTACGGATATGTGTAGTGCAGATCTACTTCATGTCACTTTTTATATAGAGTCTTTGGTTTTGATGGTTTTCAAATACAGTGATATTCAAAACCCTGAGCATTATAATGTCATTATTTAACCTTTCTACTACCTGAGGTATTATAGTTACAAACCTTTTCGTTCATTAAAGGTGGGAGTTTTGGAATAGTTTTATTTTTTTAAGAAGTGATTGTAGTTTAAATTTCCTTTGGGCAGAAATTTGGTATGGAGGTGGTCGTCTCAAGGAATGTTTGCTTGTACTTTATAGTAAGAGGCTCTGGTTAATGCAAATGTGGTCACTCACTAGGACTATTAGTAACATACTACAGGAATAAATGGAACTCCCTCTTTGGAGATACTGTACTTTTTCCTTTCTTAATAGGCTACTATACTGTGATCATAATGAAATCTTAAAAACATTATTCTGAATTGTGGTTTACAAGTGACTTTTAATGGGCAGAAATAAATAAAGATTACTGCAAAGTTGATGTGACAAGATTAATTAGGCTGTCTGGGATAGCCTAAAGATGACTGGATATTGATTGCCCCATACCTTTTAAAACTTACTTCCCATCTGTGGAATCATTAGCTGCCGTGTGATTTATTCATCTACATGAGCCCAACTAGACTCGTAATCTACTAAGGGTGCTACAAAGATTTTCTGTCTACCTTTTATGCTCTAACATGTCTCACTCTTGAATGCAGCTGAAAGGGCCAACACAGGTAAAGCTGGAGTGAAGTTGGTGGGCAGCAGCAGCGCTTCCATGTGCAAGTGAACAGTCACATTGGTTTTACTGTTCTGTGTGTGACACCAGTAAATTCTGCACCTTAACAAGAAACATTAGCATAAGAGCAGATATTAAAATGTGTGTATCAATTATAACGTGATGTGATTTGCAGTAATTGGTATTATGCCCAATATATGCCTATAGACAGTTTTCTTATATAGTCTATACTGTGTCACTGCTGCATTTATTTTCTTGAATGTAGGCATCTGTTTGCGACCACAGTATAGTTTGTGGCATATTGCTGCTTATTACCTCTTCAGGCATCGTGAAGCAGGCAAACTGAGCAGAGAAGGTACAAGGCAGTAATGAAACTGCTACTCTCCATCTCGTCATTGTGCTGTAGTTTGTTTAGGAAACCTAAAGCAAATTTTATGGAAGTATTTTACCAGGATGATCTTTTCTTATTAAGGATTAGTTATGCTACTGCTTTGAGTAGGATAGGGTGATATGTTGTTGAGGAAAGAAAAAGGACCTGATTATCAAAACATAAAGCTGGGATTAAGCAACCAGGGAAGATGGATTGAAGACTGCAACTGAAGGTGTTAGAAAAAGAACTAACACCAGCAACATCCTGGTACAATAAATTTGATGGGTCTCTTAGACTCTGACTGCCTTGACTATATGATGCCCCTTTGTGACTTGACAGAAAGGGTAAGTCATTTTAACATCTGATTCGTTCTGAATTCTGTGGTTCCATTACAGAGCAGAGAATATGAAGGTGGGGTGACTGCAGAGCTTTGAGAGTTGTGGTTTAGCAAAGGTATACTGGAATGATAATAGTAAACTGCCTTAAAGGTTTGAAGTAAAGTCTCTGCCCTGCCAAAGCCAATGAGTACAGTCTTACTGATTTTAATAGGCCCAAAATTAACCTGTCAGATGGTCAGTGAGGTTGATCAACCCTTTAAAGTTTGGGCTGTTTGGTGATGACTTTTAAATCCTCTTGGAAGCTGCAGATGCTGGGAAGACAATGGTTTTGCCCTAAGCAGGTGACCTGATCACTTGGTGTTTTATCAGAAAATCCTGCTACAGAAAATAATTGCAATGTCCTACTTTTCTCTCTGGAGATTTAGCACTTTTTTTTGGTGGAAAAACCAAAGAATCTTAGATTACTGAAATGTAACTATAGCATGTTTTTTTGGACCCTATCCATGTCTATCAATAGCTTCTGTATCCACTCTGAAACTAGATTTTATAAAAGGTATACAACAGCTTTTGGTAACTGCTTTTACCTCATGTTGATGTCTGGTTATTGTGTAGGTAGAAGGAAACATTCAAATACAGGAAGTTTTAAAAAGTCTTATACTTAGTTTCTGCTGTTCAGGATGTTAGGATGGAAAATTGCATGCCTAAAATCAGTGCTGCTTCTGTGAAATCAAGTTTCAAGTGTGAGTTTACATACAGTCTTAACCTCTGCTTTCTCACCTTACCCTGTTGGAAGGAATCTCATATAGCAGCATGGTTGTGGAAGGATTTCTCTGCAACAGCTCTAATGCTGACTTTAAAAACAAACAACCAGAAAACGAAACCAAAAACCAAACCCTCCAAAATTAGAAGTGAGTAAAACCCACACTGGGATATGCTTAGCTGAATTTGTGGACTAAGAAACAAGACTAGGAAGTCCTGCATGCTCTCGGCAGGGGTGTTGGAACTAGATGATCTTCAAGGTCCCCTTCCAACCCAAACCATTTTATGATTCTATGTTCTTACCATCCATGTCAGTGGCTGTGCTTCCTGTAATTCATGTACAAAGCAACTTAAGGAAATTACAGGGCATAGAGGGAACATAACCTTGACTTGATGACCGTAGTCTGCTAGGCTGAATTTTCCTTTTGATGTATTAGTTTCTGATGCCTTTACTAGAAGAGGTGTCTCTTACAACAAATTCTGTTATTCAGAAAAAGTAACAGGAAATTTTTCTGGTTTCCTTTATTGATTGAACTTTTGTATAAGTATAGGAATGTACTGCTGTTTTTACAGTACTGCACTTTGAAACTCCTTGCTTTCTGTCAGGCAAGCAATAGATATAAGGTGGAAGATGAGAGAGGGGTACCAGAGGTTGCAGTGATCCATGACCATGGTAGAGTCTGTGTGAGAGCCCACTACGATGGCTACTCTTGTGGTGTCCTCTGCCCTCTTTCATTCTGGTGCTGTGGTGGTACCTGCACCGTACACTTTTAGAGCAGACAGAAAACAAGAATAGTGTGCTTTTGAACACTAAAACTTGTAATTTGTAATTTTGAAAATTTTTAATATAACCAGTAAGTAACTTTTCACTTTATTGTGCATTTTGCTAAACTTTTATTGAAATAATCACTTGGATATCATTCAGCAGTCTGGATATTCAACTTGAAGAATATTTCTGTATTACTGTCATAGAAGTACTTCCTTAATATGATCAACGATGTTTTACATGTCGTTGAAAATACTTTTCAAAATGATAAATCTCTTTTTGCTGTTTTCATCTTGTAAATAAACTTCCTTTTTTAATCCAAAAGCTTATAAATATATATGGTAGCTTCTAGAAAATTAAATAGGCAAAGCATAGAACATTCAGGTGTTTGAGGTCAATAAATTCAGGAAATTGGGGTGTGTTTTCTAGACTTATTGAAGTCCCTGTCCTGCTTCTGAATCTCTCTTCATCACTCACTTGAGACACTCACTTCAGCTAGCTACCCTTCCAGTTGTTTAGAGAAGATTCCGTTCAATAAATTCCTTGTCCTTATCCTTGTGTAAGCAGTCGCACGCAGGTATTTATTAAACATGATTCATTATTAATATAGAGTATTTAGACAGCAATGTACTGAAAATGAATTACTTTGTGAAGTATTTAAGAGCTCTATTGTATGCAGTTTGTTTTGTTGGAAAACGGCTATAGCAGTCATAAAAGGTCAGGGATTCTCGTTCGCTTAAGCCTGAGGCTTTTTAGATATTTACAGGCCATGTACAGTGTAGCTCTTCTGGCTGTTCTACCATTAGACCTGAGCTCAGGAGTAGAAGAGGGACAGGGGAGGAGAGTTGTTTCTGCGTTGAGAGGGTAATTGAATTGCCAGACTCAATGAGTTTTGAGCCTCTTCAAGAAAAAGGACGTCATTTATGCTGTATTGTGTTAGCTGCTGCAACTCAGCTGAGTATAGGCCACAACTTCCATTCTCTTTTTCCATACAAACTGTATTACAACTCCACTTTATAAAGGTACAATCTATTCTATTGTGTCTTCCCAGTTCGTGTGTCTCAGTTCATATAGACTGCTTGCAATTGAGTCTCTCAGAGACCAGACTTCAAATTCACCATGCACACATCACTACTTTTATTTCTAAATATCAGAAAATGGCAAACAACTATTCTGACTTCCAGCTGTCCTCTCTTTAAATACAGCCATCACATTGCAAATTGTATATTCTTTCTTTTATAATGCACAAGTGCTTAGTTGTTTATTTCTTTAGAAAGAAAAAAACCCAGAAACAAACACTAGAAAAACCCTCAGCTGCTGCAGGAGAAAGCTTTGCCCCATAGCCCTAAATGAGTACCAGGAGTGATTTTAGGATTTTATGTCCTCCTTTCCCTGTGTTGATTATGTCAAAGCAAAAAGGAATTGGTAAAATGGAGCTCTGGCACTTGTCATCCTTTAGGACTGGCACAAGCAAATATTTTACAGCAGCAGAAAATCCTAGTTTCCCAGAAGCATCTTTCAGCCTGAACACTTGCAGGCTGTCCAGCTTTTCTCCTTTCCAGCAAAACCATGTGCCAGAGAAACCACCCTTTAGCAAGCAACTGTTCCTCACATGCTCACCACCTTTGAACTGTTCAGTGAGTGAGTCTTGGAGCTTTTTGTCATCAGACACCTTTATGGTTGAGTAGTAGCATTGAAAAACAGCTCTTGGTGGGGATATTAACTTTTGTTACACAGCACAGGCGTAAGGTGTGAGTGAAGAATGAAGAATTGGGGGTGCCGAAGTGTTTTTTGTGTTATCTGTCCTCAAAGAAAACACTGTTGCTGTAGCCCTCTGTTACCAGCTCTGACATTTTTATCTCAAGACTTGCAGTATTAGAATGATTCCTGACATTGACTCAACAGTTTTCTCCTTGTTCAGAAAGACTCCCAAACCAAATTAGAAACCCACACCAGAAAACAAACGAACAAACTCAAAAAGCAACCCAGTCCCCCAAATCAACAAAGCCATTCTGCCCTCTAGATAGAAGGTAAAAGGTTGTCCCTGGGCTGTGCAGAACACTTGTAGGAAAATGGAGGAAGGAGAAATGAATGTCAGGAACAGTACAGAGAAACTTGTGGAACACAAGGGTAAGTTTTAGGATTTCAGAGAAATCTTCAGGTTTAAATGAAACCAAAGGAAACTGGGGGGGAATTCCCAAGAGAGAAGCTCTGTTTTTTTCAGAGGAGAAATGAGAGAGAGAACAAACTGGAAAATAGAGATGGATATCAAGGTATAAAGGTGAATGTGAAGTTTGGGAGATTGAGGGAGTAAATAAAAACGTGTTTGTGGTAATATACTGGAAATGAGAAAGAAGGAAAAGTGGGTAGACAGAGGAAGACAAGATACAAAAAGTTGTGGAATCACTTAGAGAAAATACATGAAGAAAAGACTGCCACAGAGAAAGGGTGTTGAGAGCCATAGGATTATGACAGGTGACAGAAACGGAAAGATGTTTTCCTGTACCAGAGGAACTCTGAGTAAATTAACAAAGGACATCTATATGCCATTGCAAAGATTGTAGAAAACCATGAGTCATGGTTCATATGTAAAATACTGTAAGTGGGATCCTGTTGATACAGGAATTGTGGAAGTCAGAAAGCTGCTAGATGACTGGTAATAATGATATACAGATAAATGAAAATTATCACAATCTTTAAGTACTACTTTGAGGCCCTAGGTTCTCGAAAGTGCTGTTTTATTCAGTTTTCTCTGTTAATCTTTGTATATTTCAGGTCACTAAATAAAATAGTAAGGAAAAAAAAAAACGTTTAAAAGAAAAAGTGGGGATGGTGTTAGATTGATGCACATGAAACAGTGACTTTTCTTGAGATGTCTGTTTGTACTTTGTGTAATGGAATGGCTGACAGCTGGTTTCAGTTACCATAGTGTAATTATGTAGAATAGACTTTTGCGATGACACTATGTCAATTAAGGAATCTCTCACATTCTAGACTACAAAGGACAAAATGACAGTACAAGATATTTCTTCCGTTTTTTTTTTTCATAAAAAGATAGTGACACTGTGTGAAATTACAGTCCTGTTATGATGACACAAGTCAAATGATGTGAAAGATTTCTGGATTGATTAAAAATCATCAGCATTATAATATAGAATATGTATGATTTGATAAGTTGCTGTTATGTTGTGTTCGTTCTTCTTGGGAAGATATTTGGGGGGGGCTGACAGACTGAGGGTGTTTCTTGTTATATTTGAACTGGTGTGTGTCAATGTGAAAAATACTACTTATATAACAACGTACTTTAAATAGTGACACTTTGGTCTGTGGAAATATTTTAATCCAATATATCTTGAGTAAATTTTAAAGCCATCGCAAAACATGAACTGGGGTAGGAGGTGGTTGTATTTTCCCATATATTTTTGTATGTCTTCCATTTTTTAAACTAAATCCAAATGAAAAAGAAATTATTACTTTTTTCTTCTTTTCTATTAAAGTATTCACGCTGTCCCCAAATTCTGATAAAGTCAGTGTTTTTGTTTTTATTACATAAAACGTAATAATGCATATTCTTCTTTGTTTTTATGAAAAATACAATATCAAAACACCCTGGTGCATAATGAATTTATATAAAAGGCTCTTGAATTGAATTGGAAGAAAGGATGCTATAAGCATTTCCTGATAATAAATGCAATTTCTTCTGGTCTCTTAGTATTGATTGTATGTGTTTTAATAAGGTTTTTTCAAGTAAAAAAAAGTCTAATTTGCATGCAAATTGTATAATGCTTCTAAATGATACATGTAGAGATCCTCTTCTGCCTGTTTTCCTGTGATTATTGATATCTGTTTAAGGCTTCTTTCTGTTCTCTGTGTTAGCAATGTAGTATTTATTGACATTCTGATGTGGGAAGCCACAAAACATCCAGTTAGATTAATTAATTTCTATGGAAGTGCATAGGAAAAAAGGTTCTATGAACAAAGGCAGGAGCAGACATTTATCTCATTAAAAAATTCAGAAACATTCCAGTTTTAGACTTGCTTCCTCAGTGACGTCTGTAAGAAACTAGCCAACTGAGTCATCTTACTATTTTGGCGTCTATAAAAATTACTCCAGACTGTTAAGGTAGCTTGCATTACTCCATACCCTGAAGTAACTTTGTCATTTTAATGAAGCCAGCCTCCCTTTAATTCTCATCCTTTCTCATGTACAACATGTGGTGTGTGGTTACCAGCGTGCCATGTCTGCGTTTCGTGTCTATTTTGTCTGCAGCCTACTACACTCTGATTATATGAAATGATCAACATTTTTTTTAAATGTGACCATTCTATGAATATTCTACTTTTAGTGTCACTGATAAATGTAATGAATATTAATACATTTTCAACTTAAAAAATAGAGCTACATAAGCGCAGTGTATTTGTGTAACTAAACATTTAAGATACTATACACATGCTGCAAACTCTCATTTATTACTGTAGTAACAGAATGATTTGCAGTTTTGTGACACAGTTTGTGTAACACTACTCAGTGTAACTTCTAGACTTTATTTATCTGCCAGTTTTTTGTCAACTATGGTAAAACATTTTCCTAATTATGTTTTATATGTTAGATAATAAATCAACACAGTAAAGGCAGGATAAATGATTAAATAGAATGGAAGAGCAAAGAGATGAAGCAACTCAGAGCTGGGCACCTGAAGCCCTGACCATAGCCCAGTCTCCATGCTACACTGTGCCCTGGGTATCAGGAAGTTTGCTGATGGACTTGCTCTCGAGCCACTGCACAGTCATGGTAGCAGCACGTGGCAATATCCTTTCACTGATAGTGAATAGTACCAGTGGCAATGGGAACAGTGGTTACACTGGTTTTCAGGAAGGTAGAAGATGAAAATTAGGGAACTGCAGCTCTTCTGAGAGAATGTTATAAGTTTGCCCATGGTAAAATTGGCACTGGGTGACCAGTTGTTGGCAGACCAGGAAACCAAGTCTGCACTGAACCTTTCCTTTCATTTTTAGAGGTGCTCACTTCAGCACAGTTGAAACAAACTAGTGAAACAGTGCAGAAGACTTGCCTTGCTGTGAATGTCTTTTAATTTATCTTTAAAAATTATTTCAGGTGTTAAGACTAGAAGATACGTGCTTTTTGATAGAGTTTATTAGTTGTGTTAATGTTTAGCATGGCAACGTGTACTATATACTTTTTGATATTCTTATTTAAAGAGGGTGCAGTTCCTTTTTTCTCAGGTGCTACAACTACTACTGGCAGCTGTAGCAACTCATGATCATGACAGCAATATCTTAAAACTTCCCAGATCGGGTCCAAACATGTACTCCATCATGTTCTCCCAAAAGTAGGAGTTCAGCAGAAGCTGGACTTACCCCCATTGGGACTTCAGTTCCAGCCTCCTCCTTGTCAAAGTCTGTCATGATGTTCTGAGACAGATTTCCTTAGCTATCCCCTTAACAAACCATAATCTTGATCTTATGCCCACAGTGACCCTGGTCTTGTCTCTCTAAAGGCATTTGTGCCTTAACATACCCAGTCTTTCTGTAGCCTAGCTGTGCTCAAAGATTGGTTTCAGCTTGCACAAGAACTAAAATGTGCCAGCTGTGTTGTCATTGCTTTTACTGGTACAGCTCAAGTGTGAGAGTGTACTTTAGGGATATGTAGGAAACTTAGTTTTAAAAAAAGGAATATTTAACAGCTTTGCATTCTAGGTGTAATAACTAGATGTGTATATTAATTTTAACAAGCTGAAAAATGTAGAAGATCCTGAATGAAGTTACTTGAATAGAAATACACCTTATTGTAATTGTTTCTGTTGAACCAGAGTTGAAGATAATAAAAATAATAATCCTGGACAACCTAGGAAGGGAAACTATAGCTCTAATATGTGTGAAATATAAAATTGAACAGAAGTTTTGTCTTTGAGTTAGTGAGAAGAATCACCAGTACTAGTTTGTATTCCTTTAGAGTGGAAAAAAGGAATGACTAGATGTAATTGCTTAGGAACAGACAACTAGTGCCATGTAAGATGCTGCAGGATATCTAGGCTGGTCTCTCAGTGCTGCTTAAGAAAGACATGGGTCTCCTGCATTGGCTGTCACTTCTACTGTCTGCAAAGTTATGTGTCAGTGACATCTCCAATATAGCTGGACTTATGTGTTCTGCTGCCAGATTGAGTTTACAGTGTCTTTACTGGCTGTCTTTAGCAGCTCTAACAATCTCTGACACATCAAAACAGTATAATTCTTCTGGAAGAGCAAAAATATTTGCTAATATGTACAATTTTCATTTAACTAATACTCCTTCACATTGGAAAAAATGAGAATTTGGGATAATAGAGTGCCTTACCAGTCACCACAGGCAAAATGATTGAAGGTTCTCCCAGAACAATTGTATAAAGGGATTACCTGTTCAACCAGGATTAGAATTTCAATGGGGTGTAATGGTGTCTAAGAAAATCCCAAAGAAGTACAGCTCAGTAGCAAGTTTGTGTTTCCAGGGGATGGACAGGGGCTCATAGTATGCGATAGAGCAGCATCTATAAGCAAAAAGTCCAGTTACACCTACAAATACATTTCTTGAACATTGGCATTTTCTTAGTAATCTCTATATGTGTCTGTAGCATCTGGTTTGACTTTAGAGAATTTTATGCTTTGTCTTTTAATATACCTGTAGAGAATTTGAACCTCCCAAACCAATTGGGCTCCTGCCCAATTGACCTGGGAATGGAGAAAGTATTTTCAAGTACATTATGCGGCATCTTAGTTTTTGAAGGTAGATTTGTTAAGTCACTAAAAATCCTACAACCTACTCAGACAGAAGGTGCTTTTAACTATTTTGCAAGCTAAAAAGCAAAGTTTAGCTTTGCAAAATTCACAGTTTGTTGACTTTCTTCTCAATTCTTTGACATAATGCTGTATAACATGTTAATACGTTTAAGTAATGTCAGTGTTATTTAATATATATGTGTTTGTTATTCTACTAGCCAGTTATTCTCTTGAATGTTTGAATTTTTGCTTCGTTGGTATGTGACTATCTTTTTTTTTACTATTTCTTCTTTTCTCTTTTTCCTCCAGAACTATTATGGGGCTGCCAAAATGATTCTTTCTGACAATCCACTTGGCCTGACATGTGGAATGGTGTGTCCAACATCAGATCTCTGTGTTGGTGGCTGCAATTTGTATGCCACTGAGGAGGGACCAATTAATATTGGTGGATTGCAACAGTTTGCTACTGAGGTAGGTAGGACTTGTCTTAAATTCTTTGTATGTACTGTTGAGTATTGCCTGAGTCGTTGCCTTTGTTAATGAATTGTTTTAAAAAAAAATGGATACTAATAAAATAAAGGCATAGGAAATTAGAATAATTATCCTTTTTCTTACAGCAGATTCAAAAGCTTAGAAACACTTTTATAATGCAGTACATTATAGGAACATAAGGAACATTATTTGTGAACAAGATGATTCTTTAGAAATGCTAGTAGTTGAGACAGTTTCTTTTATAATGAAAGATTTAACTAAATCAGGTGAAATTGTGGATGTTACTCAAGTAGGCTGCATAGGGGAAAAGATCAAGTGCACCTGCATCTGTAACTGCATATTAAGGAGATGTAGAACTGTTCTGGGCATAGGGTAGATCCTATAGTAGAATTAATGTGCATTTATACTGGCTTTGAGACAAAGGATAAGCTTCAGATGAATTAATCTTTTTATTGTCCTGTTTTGTCAAAACTATGTAAATACAATTTCAGGTTGACCTAAAATACATGTTCATGTGCATCTGTTTGGATAGACAGAGGTGCATACACGTGTTTATGTGTCAGTTTATTAGTTCATGAAGGAAGCTACATGTTTTGGCTACTGAAGCAAGGGTTGTTAGTTACCACTTCATGTTAGGAAGTCTTGGGAGTTTCTGTTGGGGTTCTTGTGCACTGTTTGTGATTATGTAGTTTCAAGGCTCCAATTTCCATCTGAAGAAAGAGGCAACTGCTTATTTGTTAACTCCTTTAGAGGGCATGGAGGATTTGTACCAAACTCGGTCTCAGCTGGCACCTCAACTGATCTATCTGTAGTATTGTTGGGTAGAAATTTGATTTTTGTTTGTAAAAGTGGGGAAGTTGTGGCTGTATTAAAAAAGGCAAATGTGTGTGTTAAGATTGCACATTTCTGTACAGTCCTTAATTCACGTGCATGTCCTTCTTCTGTATCGTGAGCCATTTGTCTGATTACATTTACAAACATACGAAGAATCACTGAATATGCTGAGTTGGAAGGGACCCACAAGGATCATCGAGTCCAACTCTTAGCCCTGCACAGGACCATCTCCAGGAGTCACACTGTGTGCCTGAGAGTATTGTCCAAACACTTCTTGAACTCTGTCAGGCTTGGTGCTGTGACCACTTCCTTGGGGAACCTGTTCAGTGCCCAACCACCCTCTGGGTGAAAAACCTTTTCTAATATAAAACCTAAATCTCCTCTCACACAACTTCAGGCCTGTCACTGGTCAGCACAGAGGAGAGATCACAGAGTCCCAATCACCTTTACAAAGCCTGAGGGGAAAAAACCAGCAGACCAAACTAGAAACACAAATCAATCTATAAGTAACAGATGATATGTCTGCAAGGCCAATTTATTGCTCTGGTGTCATTCATAGACTTCATAGACTTCACTTCCTCTTCTCAAGAGCTGTGGGTCATGATTCATTGAGCAAATATTGCTGCCTGCTGCTGCTGTTGTCCTTTTATCTGTTTGTGTCCCTTCTTTCTTCTCTCCAGGAGACTTGTACATCTTCTGGAGTACTTTTTAAACTTTTCTACTAGCTGTTGCTGAACCCCCTCTCCTCTCTGTCATTTAAGTAGCTATCCAGTTCAATTTTTTGCAGATTTGAACAGAAAAATGTAAGAATCAGTGCAGCTGAGACCAAAGTTCTCATTTACAGGATGAGACTAGAGAAACTGAACTGGATTTGTTCTATGTGTATATTCCATAGTTGGGTTTTATCAGTGAAGAGGCAATTTCATTAGCTTTTCTTCTAATGGCCTTCTAATTCCTTATATGTAAAAAGTTAGTATTTGTTGCAAAGCAGAAGACTTCTTTTTTCCCTAAAACCCCACCAAACTAAACACAAAACCCCAAGCCAACTGAGCAAACAAAAATATTAAGCAGTTGTCAAGTAGCTGATAAATACAGTGGTGAAATATTGCTGTTTAGGAACCAAATAAAAGTAATATGTGTAATACATGTCTCTGTTTAGCCCTAATGCTATGATTAATAGAGAGGAATTATGGCTTGATAGATAATGCTAAATATCTGCCATTTTTCTTCAAAAATCTTTAGAAATCTATTAAAGAAGCTTAGTGCTAGCATAATGATTGATATGAAAACTACAAAGAGGATGAATAGTTCCAAATTGCTTTTCTCTTAATGTTTTGAGTTTTTTTAAAATTATATTAAAGAGTTCCAAAGGATAAAATTGTTATACAGTTCTATATAGCACTCTAACAAAAAGAACATTTCAGCAAATTTTATTATCCTTATTATTTTATAGTATCTATATATCCAATATATATGAAATGTAGAAAAATGTTAAAAATGTTAAAAAATTGGTTAATAACCTTTAGATTTAGTACTGTTTAACAAAGAATTTGTATGTATTGTCGTACTCTTAATTAGTAAGAATAGACAGTCATGTTTTCAATGAATACTTTTTAACTTTTTATTCCATTAAATTTTACCATGAAAGTATGTGTAGTTGAAAAAATATAATAGTATGAGTGCTTCCAAATAACAGTCATTACAAAAATATAGATTATAATATTGAAGAAAATAGTAAGGTACTACTACTCATAGAAAAACTGGCCCAGATACTGCAAGCAAAGTGTGTTCACTGCTCTACCTATACAAGTAAGGTATAGGTAGAGGAGTGAAGTAACTTAACAAATTGTGTAATTTAGGCATGCAACATGTGTTACTCTTAATGAGAGCTGCATGGTAATTCTCATACATGGTGTAATATTTGTCCCTCAGGGGCTTGTTTACTGAAAACTCCATTGTGCATGAAGCCAGTTTTGGACTTTTTTTTTTCCCTTGGAATTAGTCTGAGGATCATACACTTGATGCATTATAAGAGTGAGTGATAATAAAAGGGCACAACTGCTAGCTGAGATAAAAGATAAAATTGCAATGAAGCAGAAATGTGGGTTTAAAATGGAAAATATATGAATATGATGTGTGCCTGTTTGTGCTTCTGAACAATGACTGATCATCTGTTCATACTGCAGATAAAACTCTCTAATTGTAAAATATTTGTCTTGCATACGGTAGAACAACAACAAAAAAAAGACACCTCAGGCCTCCTGCATTTTCCTTCTGCCCTTTCATATAGTTTCGTAACTATGGTTGACTCATTCTCAAAGTGAATTGTAATCCAGCTTGAACAAATGTGAATTTTGACAATTAAGTGTTCAAGTGGAAAAAAGGAAATGTCCGTTTGTATTTGTGATGTAGAATGTGTATACTGAGATGCAGTTACCATGGTAACTGTTGCATCTAGAGAATAACATGGAGTAAAAGCTCACTATTATAAATGACGAGTGTCAAGCTCAAGTTACACCTACTACTGCACAGGTCAAAATTATATTAATGTCTTTATCTGTCTCCTTTGCCCAAGTACTTCAGAATCAGGAAACATCCATTTTTGGAACAAAAGTTCTGTGAAAATATGCTGAGGTTGCAGTAACAATACATACAAGTATGGAGTATATGGCTGTCAGTCCCACAAAATAAACTGAAATAACTAAGTACTCAAGTACAAGTTTGTAAGCTTGTAGTAAAAAGGAAGTGAGATCTATTACATTGTCTGCTGCAGTTAGTAAGAAATACTCAAATTACTACATTTTTGGATAGACACTGAATCTAAAGGTTCTCCTCTGTTTCTATTTGGTCATTCTGAATGGAGCAGCATAAGCTAAATAGAAAATGTATTATTTTAATTGCTGCATACTAGATATAAACACTGGATCATTTAGTGCTGTGGCTCTTGTGCCAGCTACAGTTCTGGTGATTTGTTCCTCTCTGGAGATACATTCTGACTGCTGTTGTAGCAGAAAGAAAGTGGTAAAGGAAATTTGACATGTTTTTTTCTGAAAGAGGCATCGTATGAACTTACCAGCTGCTCGCCTAGGGGCATTTCAGCAGAGTATTTGGTCTGGAAGGAGGGCTGTGGTGAGGGACCCCCTCTGAATGCTGAACCTCCCTTCTCCCCCAGTGCACCACAGTCAGGGAAGAAATGGCTGCCCTGAAGGATTGCAGTGTAGTGGTGCACTGTGCCCTTGGGCACAGAGGCTCTCTTTCAGTTGCATGTTGACAGCTCTGACCAGTCTTAATGTAAGTGCAAGAAGAGGGTGGTTCTCATGGAGCAGCCACTGCTGCAGTTGGATGGCCTTGAGATAGCTGCCTGGGCTCCTCATCGGCGTGGGCACTGGTGCTCCTCAGCAGAGGAGGATTGTAGGGGACCTAAGACAACAGGGCAAATAGAAAAACCCCTCTATTTGAAGGTATTAATTTTAATTTTAACGCATCTTTAGATTATTTTATCTGATAAGTCACGTTGAAATCCACAGTAATAAATTTTAGGCTTGTCTGAAGGGGATAGTGTAGACTTCTGTAATAGTTCATGGGATGAATCTCAGGACTTCTGATTTCTCAGGCCAGTGCTGAAAGATTTGCTGATATTTGGGCAAGTTATATAAACTTCTCTACAGCATGTTTTATAGATGTTAAACATTCTTTGTTTTTTTAAAACATTTGCATGAATGTTGCTATGTTCGTTTTGGTGGTGGGATTCATGAAACGTTGAGATTTGGACTCTGCAATGTCCTAGGTCTGTGGATTTTTTTGGGACTAGCGTAATGGAGATTTGAAAAGTTATTAATGAGGTGTTTTAGGCCCTGGTTTTGTCAGCACTCACCTACTTGCATAGAAATTTGAAGTGTTACAACTTTAGCTCTTAAATTGTGGAGGATCAACAGGTGTTCATAACCAGCTCGTGTCCATGGAAAAAACGCTGCCTTTTAACATCCTGTGTTAATGAAATTAATTGGGTGATCATGTAATTTGACAACTTCAATGAGATTACTAAGCATGCAATTTGCTTCATTTTGTATTAAAATCTGTGCAGAATATTTTTTTTTCTTCTTTAAATATTCAGTTGTCCCATATTAATGTAAACCAGCCTACAAATAAATATCCATGGAAACCAGTGAGAAAGTGTGAAACTCATAAAATCAGTTCCTAAATGTTACTGATTTCATTGCCTGTATTTTACTTTCTGTGCACTGGCAAAATCTGATAACAATTCAGAATACACTAATATGTTTCACACTAAAATAAATTCCAGTTAGATTCTACATCAGTAGTTATTTGGTGTCTCACTGTCTTAGTGAAGGATATTTAGTGGCAAACCTGACTGATAAACTATTTCTATAGCCTTTTAAGCATGGCAGCAAACATTATAGTTGAAGAATATAAAGGATTTAGTTATGAAGTCAAAACTTATACTAAATTTTTCCACTGCTCCTTCCTTTTTCCCGTTTTTTTCCTTTTTAAGCCTTTTTCTGTTGATGAACATGACAGATTAAACAGATGCACCTTTTATGGAGAAATGTGTCCTTCTATGTATATCTTGGAGACTACTAAGTGTGTTTTGTAGGATTAGACGAAGATTTTTATGTTTACATTGAGGTTGAAGTTTCAGTCTATTTACTGTTTAATACATTCTCTGTCATAGTCCAAAAATAATTTTAAGCAATCATAGGATAGTAGAATGTCTTGGGTTGGAAGGGACCTTAAAGATCATCTCGTTCCAATCTTCCTACCATAGCCAGGGACACCTTCCATTTGACCAGGTTGCTCCAAGACCCATCCAGCCTGGCATTGAACACTTCCAGGGTTAATAGAATTATAAATGTTGGAAAATATCTTCAAGCTCATTGAGTTAAATCTTTGACCAAGCACCACCTTATCAACTAAAGTTGGCCCTAGGTGCCATGTCCAGTCGTTTGTTGAACACTTCCAAAAATGGTGACTCCACCACTTCCCCAGTCGGTCTTTTCCAATGCTTGCCAGCCTTTTCAGTGAAGCAGTTCTTCCCGATGTCCAACCTGAACTTCCCCTGGCACAGCTTGAGGCCATTTCCTCTTGTCCTGTTGCTGGTTGCTGGGAGAAGAGACCAACCTCTCCCTGGCTACAACCTCCTTTCAGGTAGGTGCAGAGAGTGATGAGGTCTCCCCTGAGCCTCCTTTTCTCCAGACTAAACACTCCCAGCTCCTTCAGCCTCTCTTCACAGGACTTATTCTCCAGATCCTTCACCAGCTCCATTGCCCTTGTCTGGACCTGCTCCAGCACCTCAATGTCCTTCCTATAGTGAGGGATCCAGAACTGGACACAGGACTTGAGGTGCAGCCTTGCCAGTGCCAGTTGCAGGGGGACAATCACTTCCTTGGTCCTGCTGGCCGCATTGTTTCTGATCCAGGCCAGGATGCCATTGACCTTCTTGGCCACCTGGGCACACTGCTGGCTTATGTCCAGCTGGCTGTCAACCAGCACCCTCAGGTCCTTTTCCACTGGGCAACTTTCCAGCCACTCTTCCCCAAACCTGCAGGTGCTGCATGGGGAGGTTGTGAAATGGGAGTGAATAATAATTAAGTAAAGGTGAACAGAGTAAAACTGCCTGACCCTATTTGAATTCTGTAAGTAGATGGAAAAGGGTATCTGAAGTCTATTGCTCTTAAAAAAATTCTGATCAGAAAACTCAGAAGTGACTAAAATGATTTACTTTAATTTATTCTAATTTGTATAAAATTTGATATAAAAATTCTGAGTAACAGTTTGAACCTGCTCTAATGGATTTAAATATTTTAGATTCATTTAAATCATGCTTACTATGCCATAAAATGATTTTCATCTGCTTAGCAAAATACATTTCTCTGAGTCACCTGCCATTCTCTGCCAAATGTCACTTCTTTTCATCAAAACATGCTAATACAAGAATGGAGTAGTGAAGAAAAGAACCAGAATTTTATTACATGAGGAGAACAATAAGCTTTTCGCTATCTGCATTCTGAAAAACAGCTAAAATGAGTTGGCTAAAACCTTCCAGGAAAATTAAACTGGAATCAGATGCTCAGCAATTGAAAGCACTGTAGTTTGTTAAAATGGGAGATGTTGTGGAACCTGAGTACAAACTCATGTTGTGAGTTATTTTTATATATTTTGGAATTATGCTATTTGTTGAGTATACTGAATGTTTTGAAACAGGAACCGACACCACTGCAGTGAAAGGATGTTTTATTTACAATGGAGAAGAGAACAAACTCTTAGATTTCATGCTGTAGAGAACACTGAGCAAGTGCACTCACACCTTTACACATTGAAGTGATGCAAATAGGAAAACTGTAATGTGTTATAAATGTCTGAATCGAGAGAGGTTTTTTTTAGTTGTTGGAAACTTTAGCAAAATAGATTGACTGTTTTGGTTTGGTCGAATTGTCTCTCACTTGAGGACTAAGTCTCCATACTTTATAAACTGGGATATCCTTTCTAAGGACCCTAATGGACATGAAGCATAAGAAGTGGATGAAATCAATGTGGGTTTAGTTTGAAAGGGCCTAAATGGTAAAGTAATGGTGATTGCATGGTATTTGATAAAAAGTTGAGCAATAAATGCCCAATGTTATTAATCTCTATTATTAATCTATTGAATTTCTTTTGTCTGTGTTAGAGAGAGAGACAGAAGGAAAGGCAGACATGAGGATGATCATTGAGTCTTTTCACTGAGAGTTTCAGCTTTAAAATTCATTATTTGGTCTCATTGTCCTTAATGAGTCTTGGTTAAAAAACATTACAAAACAAAGTAAAAGTCCATCCAAACAAAAGAGAAATCATATTTTTGAAGAAAAAGTGGAAAGAAAGGCAATAGGATTAAATTCTTCCTGCATCCTGAACAGCCTGAACAGATATAAAAACAGAGAGGACAGTTGTCTGTAACGTGCCATTGAACACTTGCTTGCAAGTTACTCATCTCTGGCCGCCAAAGGATTTATACAGAGGAATTCAGTGATATCTAATTAGGTGAATTACAGTGCAGGAAACTTCACCGTGAGGTGAGTGAAAATTTTTTGAAAGGCATTAAAGCAGTTTACTATTTTCACACAGTTACTCTGCCAGCCTTAATATGCAAAACTGCCACTGAATTCCAGATGGCAAGATATTGCCACACAAGCTGGCTGTGCTGCATAAAGATGGTTTCACCCTGTTTGCAAATAGGCAGAATTAAAGTTGACCATTCAGCCTGAACTACTAGGATTTCCTGCATGAATGCTTGGTTTCTGAAGCTTAACACTGCACTACAGTACTGCGTCACTTTAGTACAACATTTATTTGATGGGTATGACTATCCAATAATACATGTAAAAATAGTTATTTTAACAATAAAGTAAATTTAGGAAGAATAAATTCGTTAAGCATATGTATATTCAGTGTTCAATATACACTCTTATTAAATATGCAAGTTATATAATTTGTGTTACTGAATAGCCTTCTAAAACAACTACCTGAGACTGTAATAAAAATTTGGTACAATTCAAGCTGTTTCTGTGTGAATATAACAAAGCAGACATTTTAGAAATATCCTATTGCATTTTGATTATCACAGTCTAGTTTTACAGTACAACATGAGCTTTTTAGCCTGTGAAATCCATTAATAACCACATTAAACTTTTCCATATTGTGTGAATTGTCAGGTTTAAATTATTCTTTCTTTAAAACAATTATCTGTCTCTAGCTTCATGCAGTTTGTTAAACTGCTATGTCAATTTACAAAGACTGGGTGTGTTTGACACAGGAATTTTAGAGGGGAAGGAACTAATCATTGGTTTACCTAGCATGAGTGCTCAAGTGTGCATGAAGAAAATGAACATTGATTCAAAATATAAATGAAGAATTCTATTCATGAGTGGAATTGCCAAAGTTTAACTTGAAAACCCTTTGCTTCTCAAAATCTAAGGAAAGTAAAATCTATTGGTAAACTTGTTAGATAGCTTAAATATGATATTTATTAAGACAAATGACAATGTGTGTATTTTAGAGGACTAGTTAGTACTTATGGAACACAGTTCTGCATTGAAATAGGTAGGGAACAGTGTGGTTTTGTTAGTTTTTGAGATGCCTTGGAGTGTTTGTGATATGAATGAGAATCCCCATGCAATGCACTCTTGAATCCTTTTACCTGCTACAAAGATATACTCCTTGGGTTAAACATTTTACCTCTAATGCCTAAACTAAAAAGAAGATGTAACTGTGCTCTTCCATGCTTCTAATCTTCTGCTACAGCCTGTAATGCTGTAAGTCTGTTCTTTTTCTTTTTGTAGGTTATACATTCATTCCTTCCCCTACAACATATATAAATGCAGAGGACAGTGAAGTCTAGCTTGGGGAATGTAGAATATTTCTACCTTAGACTCTTACCTGTATACCTGAGTAAAGAACTCATTTAATGTAAATCTGAGAAACTGTGTGACATTACAACTAGGTTAGCAGCTCATTGTGTTGGGTTCTGTAGAAATGAACAATAGTGGTCAGAGTCTGTTCCAAAGTACTTTTAATAGTCAGGACAGATGTGGGCAAATCATCACCATTCTACAGGTGAGTGAATAACTGGAGCAAAGGGAAAATGGTCTAAATTTATAGTTTTTGGAGACCCAGTTAAAAAGTGGAACCATCTGAAATAGATAAGAAACTAAAATAAAGTAAGTCCTATAAAAATTATCTAAGAGAAGGCATCTAAAGCATGGGTTACCTTTGAAAATACAACACTGAAGACTAAGGGTGGTTCCTAAAAGACGTTTCAAACCCACCTAAGGTTTATTACCTACCACCTCTAGATTATCAAGCTATAAGTGATTTATTCAGGATCACACTGGTTGTCTCTTGAAGAAGCAAAGCCCCTTCACTAGCATTATAATCCTTTGCATTATTTGCAGAAGTACTTTTCTACTAGTAAGAATGATTTGCTTGCCGGGAATTTTTTTGGCATTGGAGAGATTCTCTGCCATCTGGCTGACTTTGTATTCCTATTCCGCTACTGGTAGTCTGGTTACATCTTTTCTGTAAAATTTTACAGTAGTGAAAGATCTGACTTTAGACATTTTTAAGACAAAAAGACCCATAGAAGGACCAAACCCTGCAAATGCACACATCATGTCATTTGGAAACCACTATAATGTTATGAAGCAGTCTGGCCTCACCTTGAATATTGTGTGCAGTTTTTGTTCACCACAATATAAGAAAGACACTGAGTTATCTGAGAGTGTCCAAAAGAGGGTAATGAAGATGGTGAAGGGCCTCGAGGGGGAGCCATATGAGGAGGAGTTGAGGGCACTTGACCTGTTCAGCCTGGAGAAGAGGAGACTGAGGGGAGACCTCATTGCAGTTACAACTTCCTTGTGAAGGGAAGAGGAGGGGCAGGCACTGATCTCTTCTCTGTGATGACCAGTGACAAGACCTGAGGGAATGGCCTGAAGCTGTGTCAGGAGGGGTTTGGGTTAGGTATTAGAAAAAGTTTCTTCACCCAGAGGGTGGTTGGGCACTGAACAGGCTCCCCAGGGCAGTGGTCACAGCACTATGCTGCAAGAGTTCAAGAAGCATTTGGACGATACTCTCAGGCACCTGATGTGACTCTTGGGGATGGTCCAGTGCAGGGCCAGGAGTTGGACTCAGTGGTCCTTGTGGGTCCCTTCCAATTCAACATTCTGTAATTCTGTGAGTAATACATACATCAGATATGTGACAGTACTAGCAGAAGCTCCCATCATGTTATTCATAATAAAATGTAAGGAGGGAATGTAAAGTATGTAACCTGTGGAATGTATTGCTTTTCAGGTATTCAAAGCTATGAATATTCCTCAGATCAGAAACCCTTCCTTACCTCCTCTAGAAGATATGCCTGAAGCATATCAGGTGAAGATAGCTCTTCTTGGTGCAGGACCTGCAAGCTTAAGTTGTGCTTCCTTTTTGGCTCGACTGGGCTATTCAAACATCACCATATTTGAAAAGCAGGAGTACATTGGTGGTTTAAGGTAAAAAAACAATGACAACAAAGCACTGTTTTCAATTATTGTAGAAAGCATAGCAAAAAATATTGTGCATACATAGTTTATGTGTGATCCCTCTACCTTTACCAAAGGAAAAGAGTAGAAAATTTCGAATTTGGAAAACTTATTTTTTATTTAAATAATTATTAAAAGAGGTACAGTTATAGGTAACTGAAAGTTAAAGCTATCTCCTATATTCTGTTCATGTGACCTATTGAATTCCAGCATGCAATTGTTATTAACAAATTAACACCTTAGAAGATTACAGCAGGAACCATTTTCCACTTATCCAAAACAATTACAACAAGAGGAAGTACTTGTAGCCCTAGTGAAAGAATGTTTAAAATGCTTTAGACAGATATTAATTTCATGGAGGGTTTTAGATTTAGAATGCTTTTGTCGACTACCCTATGCAAATAAAGGTGAAAGTGAATAAATCCATCATGTATGTCTGAACTTGCAGCTTTAGTAGACCATACCATATGAGTGAAATAAACCCCCTGCAATTCTCAATCTTCAAGAAGTTTCAGATACATAAAATACCTTTGTAGTTTTCCTATATGTAAACACTTGGCTGATGTTTGCAAGGTGTCATGTCCTCTACAGTAGAAGATGAATTTTTACCACTGCAACAATGGCTGAGATCATATCTTGTAGGTTTGTTGGAATCCCTATGTATAAAATAATTCAGGCACTGGCTGATGGATACCAACCCATTGAAAATCAAAATGAAATTTTAGAATGTAAGATATACAAGAGTACAAAATGGACTTACACGAAAGTGTTTAAAAAATGAAAAATATAAAAAAGAGAAAGAAGGGTGATGTGCTTAAATTTTTCAATGCAGCATCACTGAAATCAATAGAGTTGACACGGTTAATGAATTTGATCCATAATGTCATAATGTCAAATACTTATTCAGTGCTCTGGAAGATAGACAATCAATGCTGGAGAAGTTGAACTGATTATTTGCATTTTTCCCAGTGAGGTTCAGAATTATTCTACCTAATTACCAAGGTGTTAATACGTAGGCATTTAACTGTGGAGCTGTTTAACTTGAACTAGTTGCCACAGAGGTTTGCAAATTTAGTGTATGAAATACCTCTTCACCTGCTGAGTAGCACATGTTTTCATAAATACCAGATTAAAGTTAGTTTTGTTGTTGTAAAGTAGTCAGAATTAAGGAGACATTTCTAGCAATGAGGCTTTATTTGGTAACAGGTTAGACTCAAGTGGGACTTGGTGATACAATACAGTACTTTCTGCAGTTGTTTCGGTGCTTATAGAACAATGTTACAGTTGCTTAATGTGTGCTTCTGTATTTGAAGCAGTGTGATATTGAGTTCATGTTTTAAGTTGAATTTAAAATAAAGTTTAGTCTGTTGTTTGTTCTACTGCAAAAAGCCTTACACTGAGCTTTACCTGTGCTGTTAGTATCCTTAATTACTGAGGAGTGCATTTAAAAACTTATTTCTTTCTTTTGAGTCCTAATGAACACATAGCAATCAAGGTCAAATTTTACTTCCATTCACTGAAGAAGTTTTCACATCTGGTTTAATGGCATCAATTCTTTTTGTCCTTATTTTAATCTTGAAACAGAATGGAGGCTGGCCTGTGGCAGAAGTCATCCATTATTGCATTTGTAAGTCTGTGCAGTACATCTTTTAACAAGTTTAGGTTATTGATGGGTGTGTTTTCAAGGCTTCATAAACTTATTGCAAATATCTAAGAAGACCAAATCAATTTTGTATTTTGAATCAGCTGTTTGAAAGGGCAGTGTTTTTGCCTTTTTTTTAGTTTCTTCAGTTGTTTTTAAGTAGGATGTTCCTTGCATCTCAGCTAGCTTTCATAATATTGTGACAATAGAAAAATGTCTAGTGATGGCAGTTCTTGTAGTGAGATATTTAAATGTAGTATGACTCCATGGTTCTCCAAGCATGTCTGAATTTTTCACATTTAAGGGCAGGTTTTCCTATGTTTCACCAGTCCTGTAAAATTTGTGCTTTATGATAGAGTAGGCACGAGCACATCATGCTCTTGCTTAGGGGCCGTGAACAGGCTTCACTGCATGTGTTCCTTTCTATGGCACTGTTTTACAACATGCCAAAGTACTTCTCTCACTTGGCCAAAGAGCTGTCCCTTGAGCAAAAGTAATTTGAGAACACTGAGAAACACCAAGCACCTGTCCAAGCAGCTCTAACTTGGATCAGATTTGAGGAAGAGATGACTTTGCGGGACACTGTTCCCATCCACTGCATCCCTCCTGCACCTCTGCCCTGTTTCCTTTTCCCCCCATTTCTCCATTGCAGAGTCAGAGACCATCTGCTGCTGCTGAAAGAAGTTATATCAGAATTATTTATGCAATAGTTGACTTTCATAAAATGCTTATTTTCATGGTTAATGTGCATGCAAGTGCCCCCACAGAACTGTGTGTATTTAGGTACATACATGTATGCGAATATATTCACAGCACAAAACTGTAAGTAAATGTTTAATAAGAGCAAAAAGTTGCTTACAAATTCTGACAGTGACATAGCACAATCAGTTCTGTTCTGGGAGCATGTTGTGGAAATGACAGGCCTTCAACAAAAACAAAACAAAAAAAAGGTGACTTGGAAAATAAAACTTTCCTTTTTTTGATTAATTTCCTTATTGAATCACTGTTGCAGAATCAAATTGATATATTAGTTTCTGCCTCAGACACTTTTTTACTTAACATGACCTATGAAAGTTGTATTGTCTTGACATGTTCATTGTATGTGACATTTACAACACTTTCCATTGCACAGTGGTCAAGAAAGGTGTAAAAAGGGCAGTATTAGAAATGATAAGGAGGAAAACCAGTTTCTTATCAATATAATTAAAGTTGATGCAACTTAAAATAAATAAAACCCTTCTGGCCTGTCAAAGTTAGATGTTAAAGATGGTGTGGTCAATAACAATATGCAAACTAAAGCTGCAATGAATCTCTTGTGCCAGTGCTTTGTTATGGAAATTACAGATTCATTAATTCGAAAACAGATTAGACTGTTTGAAGCTTAGAAGTATCTGGGGAGTGACTTTCACTTTTCTGCATATTTAGGTTTTATCTTCATTGAACCAAAGTATCTAAAATAGAGCTTCAGTGTGTTTACCTGTAACATATTTTACAGTAGAGATTTTGAACTAGGATATGTCGATATCATTTTATTGGAGATAAATTTATATATTTTTATATCTGTACCAGTAGATATAAACTGAGATTCTATACTGGAAGAAAACACTGCAGTCTTCCCATTCTGTGGTTCTGGGAACTTGAAGATGTCATTCCTAATCTTCCCCAGGAGGAAAAAGTGCCGGTTAATGAACATTAAGTCAAAAAGCAGACATGAAACCAATAGCTGATAGAATATTTGTCCATCTTGAAAGATCATAAAAAATTTATGAAGTAGAAATGGAGGCGGGTACAGTTTTAAATACCATTGCTCAAAATAGCATATGTAATGCTTTTAAAAATTATATGGGAAATCTGATTCTCTCTTATTGAATAGCTTAATGAAAGATTGCTAGAAGGTCACTTTGCTTTGCATGACATCTTTTCTTAAATGGATGTCTTTAGTGTTACATATTCTGGTGAACAAAAGGAATGGAGCCAAAGCTCTTTAGAACTCAAGCTTAACATATGTTGAATGGTTACCTACAAGTGTGGGCAGCGTTGGCCTCAAGGTACTGCCTTTCTGGCCTGTATTTTTAGCATTGGATGAATAATGCTGTTTTGTCATTCTAACAACTAAAAAAAGTCAGCAGTCAACCTTCAGCACATTTCCATTCATGTATGTCAAAATTAAATAAGATGTGTTATAAGTATAGAATTTTTAACAAATAAAAAAATCCTTTCTTCCTAATACACAAACGTTTTTATTTCTTTTAGTATGTCTGAAATCCCCCAGTTCCGATTACCGTATGATGTAGTGAATTTTGAAGCTGAGCTTATGAAGGATCTTGGAGTGAAGGTAATGAAAAATATATCCTGCCTATGTATACCTCAAAGAAAAAAAGAACCAGAACTCTGCCAAAGATTAACAGCAAAATGTCATGCACATTAGTAAAGAACGATTAAAAGCTATGCTAGACAGAGGCAGGAAGATGCTTCCTCTTGCTCAGGGCATTTGTCTGTCTCCTGTCTGAATGCCACTAGTTTGGAAAAGGGCAATCAATAGTTCTCATCTGGCATGCCTGCATGTGATTAATTGTCTGTAAGAAACAAATTCCTAAATTGCTTTAGGGGTTCAATGTAGCTATTGGAATGATTTGATTTTTTTTAATCAAGTTTTTTTCGTGCAAGTTTGGCACTACTTAAAACTCTCATATTTGATACGTCTTTTGTTCCCTTTCCCTGAGTTTTTTTTCTCAATGGTTTATCATGCAGTCTTGCATCCAAGTTAATTTTATAATAAAATACATCAAATTAAATGAAGTATTAACATGATCATCTGTTATAAACAATAACAGTCATTCAACTTCTTGGAAAGCAATAGTTATGTATTATTCTGTTAAATAAATGTGTGTTGTTTATAGATAATGGGAACATCACTTTATTGTTAATTTAGGGGTTGAGCTGAAGATTTAGATAGTATTTACAATTGCTGCACATTTTAATAGAAGTTACAAACTTAGAATACATCACTGGATGAACATTTTGAGTACCAGGAGGGATACTGTATTTTTAACATGATACTAAAGCATTCAGTGAAGCAAGAAATTCTTACTGGAATCTTTCATATTTGTTCGTATTGTAAAAGCAGTAGACTGTTGTCACAAGATCTGAGTGAGGTTTTATAAAAATGCTGGTAAGATGTAAGACAAGGCTTTAAATGCTACAGGTCTTTTTTGTACTCTTAAATTTCCTTTACAACCCTGGAAAAGACTGACAGAATGGAGGTTCAGTTAGGGATGGGACTAAAACAGAGCATGGAGACAATTTTAGATGGTTCCTGGGAATTATCTGCCAACCTCAGTTCCCCAGGACTCCTTGTTATGACAAGGTCTTCAGAATGGACTGATGGAGCCACCATGTCATCTTGACCTGCAAGTCTTGTGCAGTTTTGGAGTGCAGCAGAGAATCTCAATGTAAATTTGCTTCCAAGCTCTGCCATTGGTTTCCAATTGACCCTTTGGCAAGCTGGTTAAATAAGTACCTTAGCTTTATACCTCTATAAGCTGGAATATTTTCTAGTGTTTACTTGAAGCATTTCAAATCTGTGGTGGAAGGTACTGTATTGTGTAAATGCTCAGTAGTGGTGTTTATTCAAGTAATTCTGCTGAAATTAGTAAGAATTAGTCAGCTGAATAAGGATTACAGAGCTAGGCCCTAGGAGTATTATGAATCCCCACATAAAATAATATTGCCATTTAAATTCCTTCATTATGTTTTCATATGTACACAATAGGATAAAAAAATATAATGACGATTTATGGAATATCTCTTGTTGTGAGTGAGGATGAAATCTATTGTTTAAAGGATTGCAATAGTACATGGCTTGTTGCACCTCTGATAAAATTTATATTAAATCTCCAAAGACAGAAAAGTCAGTGTCTTAAGTAATGTTAATTGTATTTTACTTCTACTTTTTTTTTTCACCAATAGGAAAAGTATATTAAATGGAATATAGGCAGACTGAATAACAAACAAGGTACATAGTGACAGGAAGGCTAAACTGTTAAGATCACAAAGTATAGACTTTACACAGCAGAGTGTCGCATTCTGTAAAATAAAATCACAAGTGATGTAAAAAACCTGGGGGAAAACATTCAAGTTCAGGGAGCCTAAAATACGGAGATAAAAACACACATGCCCATGTCAAGGAGTACAAAATATCAGGAGAGGCATCACACACTATGTGCTCAAAGGCCTTGGGGTTAGGAGCGATGAGCAAAAGGTGTGCGTATCTCCAATTACATGACCACTACATGGGACCTGCCATAGTTGGTTGGCTGAACACACTATTTTTAGTCTCACTCTTAAAACTACTGTAGTTGCTCAACCTGTGCAGAGGCTGCTCAAAGTAAAATTGCTGGTGGAACATTGCTCTAGAAAAATTTTTTGCCTTTTGCTTCTGGAAGTAAAAAGTAATTGAACAGAAACAAGTATAGATGATAGGTGCACTTTTGTTGCTGTGACTTATTCCTTTCAATAAATGAACACCAATCCCTGCACACTGGGCACTGTTGCTTGTCTAAATTAGAATTAACAATTTCAAGTTTAAAACGAAACTTATTAATAATTTTGAAAACCTTTGTTAGTTTACCATGCAAAACGTGCTGCTTCATTATGGTTGAGTAGGGCACGCTGTAATTTGCAAAGAGCATTCTTCAGGCTTACTGTCATCTTTGGCCCTGTCAGGTTTTCTGAATCCAAAAAAACACCATCGGCTTCACTGAGGTTTTTTTGGCATAAAGGTGTTCTAGCTAGTTGTCTCAGTGCAAAATTTGGGCTGTGAGCTTTGAGAGTGCAGCATAAAGCAGTACCATCCTTCCTTGGGGATTGGCATTGCATTCTACACTATTAGAGGCCTACCAAGTGCCTGATACTCTGTGGAAAAACATTACTTGGTTTTCTCTTCAGAACCCCTGTTAATACAGAAGAGTTTAGCTAATATCTGTGCAATAACCTAAACTGGTTGGGTTTTGGTCGGTGTGCCAGTTCATCTGTTCAGTACATATTCCCTAGAGGAGGTTCTTGCTTCCACATCATTTTTCTTAAATTCTGATTTTCAAATGGATATACAACATTTTGTAATCAGCACTAAATACAGATATTTACTCGCAGTAGAAAACTTATGATTTTCAGCTCTACTTCTGCATTTTGTTCCATAGACAGGCTTTTTTTGTTTGTTTAGCTTGCTTTAAACCTTTTAGCTTAAAGGAGAAACCGAGCTAGCCTCTGGTGGCCCCTATCTGAGGATGATCTGAAGGTACCTTTTACCTATATGTAGTTCGGGCCTCATGCTTTAAGTCAGAGCCAGTCTGACGTTTTAAGCCTGGCTTGAGGGGGGAAAAATTTTAATTTGGTTTGTTTGCTCACTAGAAGATCCTGCAAGGTGTCTATATGCAGGACACAATAGAAATTATTTTCACATTATCACATTAAAAGCAAGCAATTTTTAATTCTTTCAGATAATTTTTAATAGAGGCCTTGCAGTGAATGGAATGACACTCTCTACCTTGAAAGAAGATGGGTATGAAGCAGTCTTTATTGGAATAGGTAAGAGCTCACTGTCCCATGTTTTGTCATCTTGAAATTGAATGACTGCCTAGGAATAAACTGGGACTTGTACCTGTCTTAATAGTATGATGGGAGATAGCTTCAATTTGATGCATATAAAGTATGGAATAGAAGGAAAAATTAAAAAACAGGAAGATAAGCTAGTGGCCTTAAGACAGTTATTAAGATTATCACATTTATATTATAGATTTTTAAGTAAAATGTGAATGTAGCTGAATGGGTTGATACATTGTTTGTTTAAATAGTTAAAAATGGATGAACTAAAAATTTGCTTGTAATTAATTGCCATATTGGCCTAGAGCGATACACAAGTTCAGTTTTCAATTGTTGTGAACAACTTACTACACCCACATAATTACTGAGTCTATATGTAAGCCAGTGATACCACGCTTGGTTGCTTTTTTTCTTTCGTCCATATAAAACATGTAACATCCTTCTGATAGGCTGTAGTGAAATGTACTTGTGGGGTGGCTTAACAAAATAAACTGACTTTGACTTATACTAAAATTGACATCATAGGTCTATCTTCTCTCATATGCTAGGGAAGTCCTGCACCTGCCTGCTATTTGAATCATTGCTCCTTTTTAATGTTAGATTAGAATTGTTATCCATTTACAAGTATTTTGAAGTACAGCTGGACCCATTGCTGCCATATGATAGGCATGTTGAGCAGGTATTGTCTGCAGTTGGTATGAGGCTTAATGCTCTTTATTGATCTAGACGTTGCCTAAGTGAACATAATAGGAAACAAGTTGTCCAACTGTTCCTCCTTCCTATTATTGATTACAGAGATGTAATTCTTAGTACAACGACAACTGTTGTTTACCATCTGGTTATGCAGTATAATAAGCTTTGCAGGTCTATTCTGTCGTGTAATGATAGTACAGAGTGCTGTGATTTATATAATCCGAAATCCCTACATTGTGAGAGAACTTCCATGTATAGGAATTCTGATGTGTCACATTTTGATGTAATTGTATACAAGGCCAAATTTATATTCTTTATTGTTTTCATCTATGTCTTCCAAACTGCATTGTGAAATCTCACCAATGAGGAATTAATTCATAACCGTTTGTCTTCTGAGAGTCTAGCATTTAGGAAAAAATCAGTCATATTTTGAACATCAGCATCATTCCTCTGCGTTTCTCAGTCAGAAGCTTAAATAACAGTTCAGACATTAGCAGAAATGACCACTGAGCACTACACATAGGATTGGAATGTTTGGTTTTATGTATGTGGGTTTTTTTCTGACCTTAATAAAGTTATCCTAATATAAAATATCTTTGGCTAGAAATATAGATATAAATAGACAACATTGTGCCATACAGATGCTAGGGAAAGGGACACAGCCAGAAATTTAATAAACAAGAGAAGGTATCTGAAGCATAATTCTCCTGTAAATCATGTGTTCATTGATTATACTAGGAAACAGAGGGTATAAATGCTAATGAAGGATTACGTGTACCTACAAAGTTTTGTTATTGGAAGCTACCTTGCATTTATGATGAAGTCGGTCCCTCTCTGTACCCCCATGTCTGCCTGTCATCTCACTTTTACAGTACTGTGTAAGACACTGGACAGTAACATGGCCTTGCATACTGTTAGTGAGAGGTTCAGGATGTGCCAAGGGGTTGCATATTTGTAGAGTTAGCTATATTAATGCAATAGAACATTTATAAGCTCTCAGCAACAGCCGTTTTTCCATAATGAGTCTGTACTGCATTTCTTTTTGTGTTCTTTGCCTACTGAACAAACATATTCAGTGAAATGTCACATTTGAACATTACCCTGAATCATAGGGGTAAAATAATTAGAGAGCTACTTATATAAAATATATTTTTTTATTGTAATTTGCTTCTGAATGGCTTTGTACCTTGATGGAAAATAAATATGGTAGTTTTCAATTCTCCCTGTTAGTGGAAAAAAGGAAAAGTGAATGAGTGTGTAAAAAAATATGAAGTCCGTAATGGGACAAGAGAGTACAGTGTGAGAGGATTTTTTCACAGCAGTGTGATTTTTGAAGAGCACACCTTTGGTCTTGCAAATAAGATTAAACTCACGATTTTGTTAGTTGGGATTGTACAGGAGTTCATGTGTGATTCATGAAACAGAAGAGCACTTGTAAGTAGCCAGCTACATGAGAGCAAGTAGACTTGCAAAGAGAACTTTGAAAACTATTTTCCACACAGTTATGCATCAGGAAAAGTCTGTTGCCTGTGGGAATATTGTGTGCAGTAGGAAAGTGCTGTCTGACTACTGGGTCTGTGGAAGGTAAGCATAGGTGACTGAGGTTTGATCACTTTAGCAAGTGACCATATTGAAGAAAAATGAAGAGCGGAGGCTTTTTGTGAGAGCTGTTTGGAAAGGTTATTAAAAGTGTGCTCTAATCAGTGTATTTGCTCTAAGACTTGAGTGGTAAAATATTCCCAAGAAGTTCCCTAAGGGATACAGGTTAACAGCCTTACTCTGAAATGGATAATAATAAAAGAGGATGCTTAGCTTCAAGTCTTTGCTTACTGAGGCATTGAGGCTATGATCGTTTATCTTAAAGTGAAGGATGCTCTCCAGCCAGTAAGTCTGGTGCATTTAAGTCACTGGTTAAAAGCTCAGAAAACCACCTTGTACTAGACCTGAAAACAAACGGGTGGCCAATATGTATCACCAACCTTTTGCAACCTCTGGAGTCTCAATTTGAGTCACATCTTACCTCTATCTTATCTTTCCTAATTAGGCTGTAAAGACTGATGTGGAATTTGGGTGTACAAAGACATGTTGAACTACAAAAGACTAAATCCTAGGAAAAGCTTTCATAGTTACCTGGATAAGCAGTGATCAAACTGGGCAATGACATAATGGAAACCAGCACTGCCCTCTGATAGCAGAACCTCAGAACAAATTGTACGTGAATCTTAGTCACGGGCCTATTACCTTTTTTACTTTTGGTAGCTCTTTCCTTCAATCTCCAGATTTTTGTCTTATTTGAGCTGTGTTTTATCCAACTAGGTTCTTAATGCTGTACCTCTGTTTATTTCTAGAGGACTATTATGTGAATTTTCCCTCTCCATCATTTACTGTCACATCCCTTCAGTTTTCTCTCTACAAAGATGTATATTTTGCAACATCTATCAGTAGACATATCTGGTGTTTTGCATGCAGTGACCCAAGAGGTACACCATTCTTCTGGTTTTCTTCAGCAGTCTCAATTTCAGATGCAGCTAAAAGTATTAAAGGGTAGTCCATGAATCTCAGTTTCTTACATCAAAAGTAATGATAGACAGTAGCATACATGAGAATTTTTTCATAGGACTAAAGAGTAGCAGCTAAACAATGGAAGAACAATATTCTGGGAGTCTCTACTATATTTTTTAGTTCTTTTTTTCATTGTCATTTAGATAGGTGCAATTTCTAAATTTATTCAGTCTTATTTCAATGACCAGTTAATAATGCTAATTAAAAATTAGAGAAGAATTAGAGTCCTTAAAATTTTCATCTCTAAATTCCAGCTATCTTCAATTTACAAATATTTTGGGTTTATTTTATAACAAACATTAATTAATAGGAATTAAATCTCCCAATTAAACATTCAAAGCTTTAAAACTAACCTCTACAACTAAGCATAGAAAAAACCCCATCCTATCCTGATTTGATAGATTACTCAACATACTTTACCTAGAATCTGCTCTTTGATAAGAAGTGTTTGTGAAGAATTTGTGACTGAGCTGACAAATCAGTTTGAAAATTTTGCTATTAAAAAAAGTCTTGCATCAGTTGCTGCCTTCTGTAAACACCATAGAGACTCAGGGCAACAGAGAATAAGCATGCTGAGAGCAAAAGGGAGAAATCAATGAAGGGGTGAGGGGCTAGAGGAGAGAGCACATGGTCCTCAGAGACAGCAAAGTAAGGCAGCGAAGGGCATCTTATGGAGAACAGAGTAGTCTGAACACTTTGCGTTGAACGCTTTGTGTTACTGTGTCTCTTGGTGGACTTCCAGAGTGCAATACGATTTTTACCAAAAAACAAAGGCTATGTGTATGTCTCTCTCTTGGCTATCAGAGCAAATGCAGAAATACCAGGCCTTATTACTCATCCTTCTAGAAGTTCAGCTACATTCTTTGGAAACAGAATTCTGTGATTCTGTCTTTTAAGACTCCACAAAGCATCGTATGTTCTTTTTGAAAGAGAAAATACGGAACAATTTCTTTATACAACTACTTAACTGAATGAAAATGAATGAACTGAATATTTATAGTATTTAAGGACATTTTTCATGTGAGATTCAAATGAGTACACAGAAATGCTATCACTATAAACATTTTCTCCAGACTTTTGCACAAACCCTTATCCTTATTCTATAGCATTTTATCATAACGTAGGTGTTTTATGTAACATTAAGATTCTCTTTAGATGAATATCAGATAAAAATATATCCTCAAAGATTTTTTTTATTTGGTAAAATATTTTAAAAATCTTAAGCCCCCATTCCAGAAATTGCTTAAACACTTCAGTGTTTTAAATTTTAAACTTGCAGCACTAACTAACTTCCTAGTTAACTTCTCATTGTAGGACAAATGCTACTTGTAATGAAGCTGCTTGTTTCTCCCTCGATCTTTTGATGTTGAATTACTATAAAGTTAGTTTTATTGTATAAGAATATGAGAGGTTCTATAAAATACTGTGAAATGGTGGGTTAGATGAGCATTCAAAGTTGCTTGGATGTATCCTAAATAGTTATCCTGCTTGCAAGGGTTTAAAACCATACCTTAAAAAAAAATTAAATTAAATCCCATGTGAAAGAACCTTTGTCCTAATTGCAGTCATTTATAGTTAATTAGCATAACACTCAAACAATGATATAATCAGATCATGCCATTGATTAGAATGACATCACACAGCAGAAAAAAGAAATTAAAAGTCCAAGCATTAATGTACCTTGTTTTAAAAAACCTCTGTGAGATTGATTTACTCTCTCTTCCCCAAAAAGTAAGTAATCTCCTCATGCTTGTTATTATCTTCTGATTAACTATGCAGTGCCACCTGGTGTGCAGATGGAGGAATATTACACATCAAGAGCTCTGTTCACACCCACCCACACAGATATAAACCTACGTGGCAAAAAGTGAACAGATGTTCATTTTGCTTGTGCTATAGGAAAAAATTGTGCATCGTACTCCTGATTCATAAACTAAATTTGGAGGACATGAAATCTGCATATGGGGCCCGTAGGCCCATGGACAGCACAGACGTTTATGAAGGAAATATGTAATGTTCAAAATAGTTCTCATTTCAGGTTGTGAACAGACTTTTATTTGTTTGCTTCTCTGGTTTTGGTTTACCTGGTATTTCTTTTTCTCTTCACTTGCTATTTCACTTATCTTGTCCAAATGAGTTTAAAGGCAGAGTCATTCGAAAACATATCCAGGATTTACCTTTAGTTGGTTACTTTCTGGAGTTGATTTCTGTTTCATTGCTTTATGATGTTCCCAAAAATTATGCTGTTAGGCCTCTTTGCAAAGAGGCCTCAGTGGTAGTGTAGCAAGTCATGTAAATTAAGCGTATCTTGGTTAAGGATAGATCCTGAGTACGGGCATTGTGCAGCCTTAGGCTCTGAAGATTGCCAGCTCTGTTTTGAAGGTTTTCAGTATTGTTTTCTATTATTTTATAATTTAATAAATATTTTGACAGTTCATAGGTTATACGGCTTTTACTGCAAGGAAACTAAAGCCTAAAGATAGAGAGATTAAATACAACAAGTAGGGAAGAAAAATAATATGTTGGAAGGTAGCACAGGAAAGAATGATGTTGGAAACATGATCAGCTAGATATTCAAAATAAATGTGTGCCTAGCTTAGTTCCTGGATTTGTTTCATTGCTGCTTGTAAACAAGGGTGGTCACTGCTTCAGAATCTTGTGAAGACAGTGCTTTTCACCACAGATTTTAAATGGTGACAACAGCGGCTTTTTGAGCACTGGTATCTTTATACAATAAAAGATATTAAAGACTGCAGAGCCAGGGAAAACACTTGAAATTATATCTTATTGTGACAAGGCAACATATTCAAATCCATTTAGCTGCAAAAAGCTTTGAGACTCTGGTATTAGAAATAATGAGAATGAAGTAATCAAGATGAGTCATGAAGTTAGACAGAGTGCTTCGAACCTGAAGAGAAACAGTGCTGAAGAATAGTGGCAGGATCTGGACAAGCCAATTCAAAATATTTCACAGTTGCCTTACAGGATCCTGAATAGTTTTAAAATTAAATTAAGAAAATAGGTTTTTAAATAAAGATCCCGTGAGAAGGCCAGTGATAGACGTGTTTGCATTTAGTATGCAACAGGATCAAAACTACACATTGAACTGCAGCTGTATGAAATGAAGTCCCATGGAAGAAATCTATACAAGTCTCTGCAATCAAGTGTAGGACTTCTTTATAGTCTATCTCCTGGAGAGCCTTAGCTCATGGCTCATAGCTTGGAGAATGAATGCATCCTTCTATAACGCCACATTTCTCGTTTCATGGCTCATGTGAATGATATTATGAACAAATTACACAATAATTATTCTAATGCAAAACTTGTAATTCCTCATTTTATCTTTTGCTGCTCTTTAATCTAAAAGCCTTGTTATTTATAACCAAAAGAATATAGTTATATTAGAAAAGGAACTCTGTGAAAGAACCTGTTCTTACATGTTACAGCAGATGTCTGAACTCGCTTTTATTCCCAGTGCAGCATCTTTCCTGGAGACCAACTATGACATAAATCCAAGAATTTTTATGCTTGAGGCATCTTTTTCTATTATTGGCATTTGTAGTAAGCTGTTCTTTCAGTTCTTTAGACCTCACTAGTGCTCTGGATATTGGTGGAACATTCCTAATACACATCGGAAGCACTAGGCAGTTGAAAGCTTTGAGGGCTCAGATGCACAAAAAAGCTTATTAATTATAATAGTCTTAGGACACTTTTCAAAAATACTAATAATCTGCCCTTGGGCATCCTTAAGATATTCACTTGTAAATTACACAGATTTTTCTGCTCTTACTTACTTATCTCTGCTACCAAAAAAATACTTAGCATAACAATCTCTCCTGCATATGTTTTACAAAAGATTCTCCTGTCTCTTTCCAAGATGCTGGACAGTCTGCCTGAAGAAATGCTCATCTGAATATAATGATAAAATAATTCGATTCGTACTGTTTTAAGAGTAGTTTATTTTTTTTAATATCTGAGTGGATTGTTTAGTCTGACATTATTTAGCACTTTGCTTGGAGATTATTCAAGCATATATTTTTAAGAATTTTTATGTTTGGAAGTGTATAAGAATAGAAAACTTTGAACAAAATGGTGATGTTACATATTACATTTTGTATTCTGATGTTACACACTTGAATGCTTTACACCTAAAGAAAAAAGGTCTGGTTGCTTGTATGCTGTCTCCAAAAGTTCACTCCGTGAGGCAGGTACTTTTATCTTCTAGATGTGCAAATATTGATTATGCTGCCATCTTTTTACTTCCACATTAATATTCAGACACAGAATGAACAACCATCTGAAGTACAGTTTGTAATTTGGTGCATATAATTTACTCTAGTTGAGCTCTCTTTTCTTGTAAGGAAAGTGTATGTGGTCCAATATGTATTTAACACAATCAGGCACTTTTTGAAACGTTGTTCTACCTAATACTAGAGGAGGACCGACATAATACAAAATCTAAACAATAGGTTTAGAAATTCCTTTCCTTCATCTTGTTTGCGAAGTATAAAATGCTGATTAAAAACCTAGGCTTGTTGTATTTAATTTTTTTTGTTTGTTTTTAAAGATTGTACATAAGTAGGAAGTGTATCAAAATCTCACTTGTTTAGTGCCAATTATTAGTGAGAAGATTGCAAGCAATTTTTTTGTGTTAATGAGTAAAGTTTTAAGCAGTCTTGGTGTCACATTTATGTCTCATAAATATAATGTTTCTGAATTCATATTTCTTTTACTACTGACTCAACAAGGGGTGTATCTACTTTTTGAATTGAAGTGACAAGACAAAACTGGGTTTATGTGGTGCATATTGATGGACTTTTTGAAGTTGTCTAAGGAGACCTTCTTACTCTGCCATTTCTCTGCTTTGTGAGAGTGGTCCCTAGGAAGCCACTGCTGGGCATGGGCAGGGCTCATCTGACCCAGTGGTTGTCTTGTGCTTCTCAGTCATGTGCTTTACTTTTCGTCATTGCTCAGTAGTCAGGCCTTTGTTGGTCTAAGAGCAGTTTGATATAACAAAGGGCAGTTACTTCATTTCAGGGGAAATTCCTGGGTGTGCTTGAGGCCAGTTTTGATCTTTCATTTAACTTGGAGTGCACTCTTTAGTGATTGATTCTGTTTCGGGTGGGATTCATGGTCTGAGGGCTTTCTGAGTCCTGAACAGCCTGCAGTGTGTGCCCAAGGGAATCACTCATTCTATCCTTCAAGCTCAACACATTAATTGAAAAGCTCTGCTCTTCCAGAAGCATTAAGTTTATTATCTAATAGAATAACATCTACCATCATGGGAAGGCACATCCACTGCCCTTCTTTAGTTTTAATGAGACGGAAGTTTTTAGTGACAACAAATATCTGAGAAGAAAATTTTACATGTTCGCTATTGTAAGTAATCTTTAACTAAGCTATGTAAATGTTTGTGCTGCTGTGTCTCAGATTTTTAATAGATAGAGATTATCCAGGCTTTTGAACCACTTGTCATGGTCATGTTACTTGAAAATTTTTCTTTACTGTTCTCATCTATGCTTCTCAGAGATGCCACTCATATGGTTGCTTTACTATGAAATGAAAAGTAACTGTGAAAATATGTATATTAATGATTACTAAATGATTGCTAAGACTGTGTATGTAATTAGGATAGAGCATATAAATATTATAGTATGTATCATATGGCAAGTCTTTTAAAAGAATGACTAACAGGTATGCAAATATTTCTCTGGGTTTGTGTAGCATATTGGCATGTTCTACAGACTTGAGATAAAGTTTGACACTCCTTGTGCATAAAGTCACATAGATAGTCTTCTGTGTGCACTTTATAGTATCAAACCATATTCAAAATTTGATGCTTTCTTGGTGATGTCACAAGGTGTGGGGGTATATATAGTAATTAACATTCACTGTTTGTACTGTTACTACTTTCTGTGTATTAATGCAAAATTTACTGTAAATTGTCTTTATAACAATGTTTACAAAACTGAAACACAGAAATAAGAGTACTAAGTACTCATAGTGTTTGGATAATGCTAATACAAATTACATGTTTATCTAACAGAGGAAAATATTTTCCAAACATTGTCCTTGACAATGTTTTCTTTCACAGGAAATCCTTTGGCTATTGTTCATTCATTTGTGCTAAAAATGGAGTAAGCTGAACATGAACCATTAGAGAAAGTGAAAATGCATTCAGCAGCTCGTCTGATGACTCAATATTCCCTCAAATGATCTTTGTTGATTAGCTTTATAGGAAGAAAAAGAAAGAATAATGAGAATTTAAATATCAACAGGTTTCAACCAATTAATCTTTAATGATAATAATGCCATTGGATTGGAATTACTAGTCACTTACCAAGTAGAAACTTATGGTGTATTACTACATTTTTAAGAGTTGTAAGGTTTTATTTTTATTGTTCCATTGATGTAATTGAAGATAATTGAAGATGGTATAATTCACTTCAGATTTCATAGGATTATTTTTGCTAGATATAATTCTTGTTTATTTGTGACCAATGATAATAGTTGGTTGTTTATTTGGATGTGATGGGTAGATTTAAATAGATTCTAACACTTCAGTATGGTGAAATTAGTACCTGGTTGCTATTTAAATTGAGATTACATTGTTAACCATTATCAAAGATAATTTCTAAATAGTACAATATTTATAGGTTTTTCTCTAATACATTGGATTTTTTAAATGAGAGTGGAACTATCTTCTAAAAGAAAGTTATTCTGATTTTATAGATCGTATATTGTTCAGTAGTTAGACATTGAAAATATTACAATTCATTATTTCAATATCCAAGTGACTTAGACATGATTTCATTTCAGATCATTGGGAAACGCAACAATTATTATAACCTGATAAAAATCTTTTGTAGATTGTAGAAAAATGATGGCCAGATTTTTATCTGTAAGTTTTGTTAAACTTTAGAGAGCTAGAAAAGACTTGCTTCGAAACAAACAAAAAAATGCTCCCAAAAAGATTTTGCATACTTAGGCAACTGAATAGCAGCTGTTTACATTTTTATATTGCTTGTCTCCTTACACTCAGAGTTTGAGTTCTTTGCTGTTTCTAGCAGAAAGAAATTTGCAGAGTTGGGGGAGATAGACAGAGTGACCATTCTGTACATGAATCGTAAGGTACTTGGTTGTGGTGTCTAATCACTGGGATAAAGTTCCTGCCTGTTCTCTTGCTGTAGTAGCCTCTTGATAATAAAGCTTGGTGTTAATTTGCATTAAATTCCTGCAGTAGATAAAATCTACGGAAATCACCCCTAATTGTTAGGATCTATGATTTCTTTGTGCCCAGCTTTTCTGGAAAGCCCAATAAAATTAAGTAAAGAAAGTTCTGAAATCTTAGGACTTTTTACATTGTAGGGACATAAGAGTCTTAATACATCCACTACATTGACAAGTTGGTTTCTTATTTTTTAAATGCAAATATGGACCTTTGCATGTGCTGAATGTACCCTTTATTGTATTGAGGCATAGAAAATACACGCTGTAGCTTAGACACTTCTGTAGACCTGCTATGCTTGCAAGAATGGAATATATTTAAGCAACCTTGCAGGGTGAATAATCCTCAATACAAGTGTGGCATTCAGTGTTCATTTGGAAAGCTATAGAATATGCAAACAAACTGTGTAGTTAAAAAGAGGATTGAGAGAATTGCAGCTGTGGCAGGAGATGGTAGTTGTTTTTAACTGGAAGCCATGTTCATTGCCTTTTATTTTTCACTTGGTTAATGACAAAAATACAATCATGCACATCACAATAGATCAGTGGAGGGAAGCAGTGTGGTGTGATGATCTGCTGAGATTGAGACTTGGGCTCTGGCTATTGGCCTCCTGGCTGAGTTCATTCTTCTCTAATGTATTGGAATAGTGAAACTGAGCACTAAAATGACTATGGAAGTGCTCAGTACTGCAAAAGTGCTGTGGAGAAGCTAGACTATGTCCTTACTAGCAAATGTCAAGCTGTTCCTTGGAGCTACAGAAATCTTCATTTCTAACCACTTGCGATTTGTGCAGCTTCCCCAATTTAATTTCTATTCGAGTATTCTGAAAAGATGTGTAATGACCAAAAGAGCAAATTACATAATGCAGATTTTATTTTACATTATTGGCATGAATCCAGCAATTTCTCAGTAATCACAAGGAAGTTGAAATTTTTTATCAGATAACTTCTTACATTGAACCATTTGCTTTATATTTTCCTCTGTACGATTATGCTATTACATATATATTGTATTCTAAGTACTGTTTTCTGAAATGAAATTTTAATAATTTATCAAAAATGAAACACATCTTGCATAGTGACTACTATATATTTATTTCAGCCTTTCAGATATGAAAAGATCTAGACCAGAAATAGTTTCCTTATATTGTTATATTTTACTTAGATGTTGGAAAAGAGTTTTGAAGACAATTTGATTGCATTTGTGTTGCCAATTTGAAGAGCAGCTTGACTTTGTTTCCTTCAGTTCTCGAAGAAAAATACACCTCTGCTTGTATAACACCCCTTCTAAAACTCCCACTGCCATGCAGTAGGGGTTTCTAATAAGCATGCAGTAGTGTAAGGGGTCAGGGACTAACCAGTGAATAAAAGCCAAAACTCAAAATGAGGTCCCTTTCCTGTTTAGAACTGAGCAGTGATAGATACTGATAATGTTTGATTAATGAGCAGCAGCCTTGCAGTGGGTGAAAACATCTGTAAGAAATGATTTATTATTTCAAAGGTATTGGAAGCTTACTGTATCTTGTAGATTTAACTCTGTGTGCCTGAATAAAATAAATGAGATGCAACATGTGAAAAATGAAAACACATTACTTGTAAAGGATGTGTCACAAACAAGGTATTTTTGTTCAAGTACACTTTGTCATGGAGATTTTTAATGTTAGTCTGAATACAAATCATTTAACTGGTTCATAAAATCAACATAGTTGGAATTCTTGCATCTGTCATTGGGACAGAAATGAGGGTTAAACTTAATGTGCTGGAACGTCCCTTAAATTTTTGCATTGGGCATCATATACAGCTCTTCCAACTGCACACGTGAACAGAAAGAATTTTCTTAGAAATATAATAGGAGTAAAAAAAACTGTTGATGCAATTTTAACATTGAAATAAGGAAAATTACTTTATTTGTAGTGTCATTAAAGTTTGTTAAATTTTCTGTAAATATGTTTATGAACAAAAGTCTAATTCTCTTCTTCCTACTCAAGCTGTGTGCTTGAAAATGAAGAATGACTTGTAGATGGAGATTTTAGTTTTGTGTACTTGCAATTTAGTCTTGTAGTTGCTGGGTAGTCTTTTAGACTGCCTTTGGTTTATAAAGTGACCTTATGCTTTCTGTGTTACATGTTTGTAAATGTTGATCCAGTGTCAGGACCCTCGGCTGTTAAGAGCTGCCATGGAGTTCGAATCATGTAGAGCTAATGATGGTGCAGGACTCACCTCCATCAAACTGGAGTGTGTGTTCAGACAAGCTGGAGTGCCCTGACTACCAGTGTTAGAGAACTGCCTTTCCTCTAGTTTTGGAAATATGAAAGGTGGGACAGTGGAAATGTAGTCTGCTCTCCCATTTTGTCATCTTATGCTGGGTCAGTGACTGTGGAACACTCCTCTGCAGCGGATAATATTCGGAAATTCTGATATATAATGTTCCATAAATCTACACCTGTTGTGTATATATACCTTATCCATTTTCTTACTTTTCTGTTCTGTCTAATTCAATAGGCGTCTAAATATTTTTCTTTTTGGGATTCAGTACTGATTATTTAAGTGTGTATAAATGCCTGTCAAAAAAAATACGTACTTTTATAATGTGTAAAGAAAGTATAACCCAGTAAAGGTTTTAGTTACTGTATGCCAGTTTTTGGTAAATTGAATGATGCATGACTATGTCCCTTGAACCTCTTTTACACTTATTTGTCTGGAATTTAGTGCTGAATGGCTACAACATAGTATTTAGTTACTTAGAGTCATCATTGTTTATCAGAAGTTTGTTTTGGATCCTGTTAGATTCTCTTCATAGCATTTGCTTTATTTACATACAAACCTTTCTATTCTGTTCTTCATCTTGTTTTGATCTTACAGGCTCCTCTATAGGGGGAGTTAAAGAATAGAAAAAAAATCTTTATCTTCAATCTTTTTTTTCATAGTATCTCTGAAATAGAAAGAAAAGGATATTAATCTTGTACTTGGACCATGCCATCAGCCAGTTCTTTAGGGTCCTTGAGTAATGTCATAGAAGGTTCTCGTTTGTGCGGAGGTTGGCTCATCATCTCATCAGGCCCTAGAAGTTATTTTTCTAAGATGTACTAGGCAGTTAAAACAATTGTGAAAGTGGAGGACGTCTGGTTTTACTGTCACTGGATTTCATAAAATAGAGCTCCAGCAGAGATAGCAACTCCCTCTCTTTAATGTGGAAGCCACAAACTGACTACATTAAGGGAGTGACCTTTCAACCTACAAGCTGAGTGGAATTAGAGCAGCTTGCCAACCATGAGGTCTTGGTAGTATCTCTGCAGCAGGTGTTGGCCTAGAGAACATATGGAACAACAGCTGGACACTAAGTCCTCTGAGCTCTCTCAGGATCCTGACCCATGTATATTTATAGAGGGAGAGGGAAATAAAAATCAAAACCCAAACCAAACAAACCTAAAGAAGTAGATAATCAGGATTTATAGTGATGCTACGTGGATGCTGCAATAATTTACTCTAGCAGCCACATTGAAACTTCAGAAGCAAAAGCTGTCAAAAGCATAGCAAATGTGATAATTTTTACACTGAAGGATTCTGCACTGAAGAATCTGGCTCTAGACTCTTTGGTCGGGCAGCTAAGTCTGTAAGCTATGAGTCATGCCAAAGAAAGCCTAGTTTAAGCTAACTTACACTTGCTTACATAACAAGTAGACCAAAGAATTATGTAACATAATTTTCTCCAATTTGTCAGAATTCAATTAAAAGAATGAGTTGGCTTTGCTCATGTATGTATGCATCTGTGAATGTGTCAGAGAAGCACTTGACTTATGTCAAGGGTTGGTCCAGCTACTGTTTTAGTTACATCAATGCACAGTGAAAAGGAACGGGTCAGATATAGGTAAGGGTTTGAATGCATGACTTAAATTCAATGTGTTTTGCATAGAACAAGCCCAGTTCACTAAAAAAGACATGTTTCCTGCTATGTACTAAAAATCGTTTGTGACTGAATATATTGGAGCCATTTCTCATATTTTGGTTAAGGAATAGTAAGGCCTGGTTGCATAACAAATTCGGTGTCTCTAAATGAAAAATTTTATACGAGAACAGAAAAGTATTCTTAAATTTCAAGATGATTTTTCACTATTTCTAAAAAAAATTAAGTGGCTAAATTGATTCATGTATGTAAAAATATGTTATTGGGGTTTGTTTTAAGGTATGTCTTGAAGCTTCTACCACTTTAGAATCTAGATATATATTTTATTGACATTTTTAAATTTGAAAACAGATTCAGGACTTAGTGCTTCAAGTGTGCATGAAAATGAGTGACTCCTTAAGTCAGGAGTTATTCCCAAAGTAAGTGGCATTCACAGATGTTGAAATATATTTTGCAGTCACCTTAGTGACTGTATTGCATCCCAGAGTTGCACACAAGTCCTGTATTCAAGCCAGTGTTATTTTGAAAAGACATTCATTTGGCGTCCTGCACCTGTCATTGTTTTCCAAGACAGTGAAACTTGGATAATAACTAGAATATGCAAGAATTATGAACTAATGCTGCAAGATAAAGTTCATTATGCGATTGTGTGCTTTTAAAATCATATGCTATTTTTGCTCATGTTCTTCAGCTGGGATGGAAGTGTATCTATAACAGTATGACTAATTATCTTTACATACATTTATCACTAAATAAACTTCACACAAGACAGCAAGATTGTTTACTTAAGCAGTATAATACTGGGAATGGAAGATAGCTCTAGAACATAGGATTACATTGCCAGAATGGCACTATTTATTAAGCTATGATAACGCTAATGTTCCTTTTTGATGTATAGCATGTGTGACTTAGCTGAACTTGTAGAGAGCCTTAAGGATGTTTCATTGAACATTTAGTATGGCAGTAAGCCAGAATACATTTAGCCTAAACCCAGATGACAGGTTGGTAATGAGGTAGTGATTGATGACCACTGCTTCCATATGAAAACCTGCTTGATATGCTGGGGGGGAAATGCATTGCTAGCTCTTCTACTTCACTCCCTCTGCATTAGTTATTCTTACTATAGAGGAGTAGCATTGTTTGCTGGTTATTCAATCCTGGTTTCACTTTTAGATGAGAATTGAGTACTCAGCTGAGATTGTAGAAGCGCAGCCCTGTGGCTTCATTTATGTGTAATTCAAATCCTAATTTCAATGGGTTTTTATTATCAAAAATAACTGCAATTATTTCACCTATGAAACAGCCTATAATATTCTTATTACCTACCTCTGTAATTTTACAAATTCTTATGATTCACCTTCTGTGCCATCTACATGGCACTGCTTTCCCTTCTAGTATAAAAAGAGAAACTTGGTCCAAAGGTAGTAACACATTGTTCAGGCAAACAAGCCTGAACAAAAGACTGCTATTTGTTTTGCCTAGTCCTCTTGAATGCTTCATTGTAAAGACACTTTGCACTACTTATTCGTATGAGGGACAAACTGATCTGTGCACCAAGAAGGATATTTAAGCCCTGTCTTCCAGCCGGATTCCAGCCTGATGTCTGAATTAACAGTAAGAACATTTAGGAGGAGGCAGCAGAGGCTTGTAGGGATTATGTCCATAGCTGTACCCACTGAGACAGAGTGTATGTTAGATGTCCCCAAAGCTGGAGGATAACTAATGGGATCACATTAAGGCTTGGTTAGAAATCACCCAGGGGTGTGACAAAGGGCACTAGGGCAGCATAAATATCTAGTGTCAAAAGAGACTCATTATTAGTGTTTTCCCAGGCAGAAGTGACTTTTGGTCAGGAAGGGGTGAGGAAGCTTGTCACTCTAACCAGAGTGACATTGTACTCCCTCAGAGCAAAAATGTGAGTAAAAAAAATGGGATCAGTGGTAGAATCAAGATCCAGAATAAGGAGATAACGAAGCAGGGCTGGGGCAGTTTCCATTCTTCTCCTGCTGCTCCCAGGGACGTAAGGGAAGTTTTATGCCCTATGGGTGTGAACTGACTGACTTTTTGACAAGGAACCAAAACAATATCAAAGTGGCAGGTTTGTGGGGTGAACCTGCATTGGACCCAAATGAGGGAGCCTTTGTCGCTGGGGTTTACTGATGGGCCTTTATGGCAGGACAGGTTTTGACTTGGTCAGGGTGAATGTCTCTGAGGACAATTGAGGCTTGTCTGATAGTGCGTGGCAGCCAGTAAACCTGTAACAGTTACTGTATGTTTGGGCTAGTAATGATGACTTCGGGCAAATCCAGGAATGCTTCTGGCATGACTGCAAGAAGGGACAAATGGTCAGGCAAATCACAAAACCACTGGACTTCCACTGTTGTATGAACTGGTGCTTCAAGTTTACAAGTGGTTTGTTTGGTACTGCAGTTCACTGGGAAATGGATACACCTTCCCTTTTGGGTTGGTGCTGAGTAAAACATTTTTATCTGCTTGGGCATGGGTCCAGGACTGTGCAAAGTGAGATCTAAGGTAATCAGTAATGCCTCTTGGTGGAAGAGAGAGTTCTTGTGAAATAACAATAGTCTTCAGAGCGGACCTAAAGGAAAGTCAGTCCTGTTGTCAGGTGCAAGGAGGGGAGACGGCCACAATGCAGGGCTGGATTCAGATATGCGGTGCAGAAATTCATCTCCATGTGCACAAATGGAAAATTACTAGGGCAGAATCATGATCTATTTTATTTAGGTAGTTTAATTCCCACAGAAGCAAAATAACGTTGTTATTTTGTTACTAAGCCATGCCCCTTTGATGTTTCCCTTCTCCTTGTGGCTTTGAATTTTCATTTGCAACCTTTTTTGAGAATCTCTGTTTATTGAATAGTAAGCACTTTAGGGAACACTAGTCTTATTTTTTGTTTAGAAGGGACCCACATCCCACATGTTCAATACCAGAAATTACTGTCTTTTAATTTAGATATGTCATTCATTTGATGGGAACTTATATTCCATAAGTTCCTGCATATAGCTGCAGCACTGCCAGGGCAGGTGTCCTGAGAACTTCAGAATTTGTCAACTCAAGTTTGAGCTAAACATTGCTTTCTTATGAATGTTTTGATTTTGTCAAATGTTCACACTTAGAAGCTGTCCCTACTTGACACAAGCATGTTTTGTTGTTCACTGACCAGTGACAAGATGAAGCAGGTCTATTGAGTTTTACCCTATTCCTCAAAAGACCTTAATTTTGACAAGCAGTGGCAAGTGAGGACATAGTCTTTGTGTGGAGATTAATGGCCATATGGTGTTGTTGCTTATACACTGGAAAGCTTAGTTATTTACTGTAAAATCTGACTCAAAATTCTATACGCAAATCAGAAACTCCTACTTGGTTTGTTTCCATAACAACATACAAAACAACATCAATCACTTACAGTAGAGCTCCGCACTCCATAATTAGGGATGTGGTTTTAAGAAATGTGGGAGGAGTTCTGTAAAGTGTTTTTATGTTAAAAACAACATTAAGCCTTGTTTTCACAAAAGCTTATGCACAAACTTCACTTACCAGTAATTCCATTGGCATTTTTGGCTATGTCTGCATATAGTGCAGTATCTGGAGGGACTATGCATGCCATGCTCTGTGTCCAGTCTGGATGACTGAAGTATGAACGAGGTTTGCCTGAGGGCAAACTTGCCTTCTGCACAGGGAGCAAACGTGGGGTTTACCTCAACAGACAGTGTCTACTGACCGCTTTAACTTACCGTGCATGGATTTCAGTATGAATGTAAATAATTGCAGTACAACAACCTATAATATTGTAGAAAGTATATCAAGAAAAAAATACTCAAAGCCCTTCATGCAGAAAAAAAAAAAAGATAAATTTAGCTTTTAAGCCAACAGGACATCTACCAAAAGTATATATAATATTTTTCACTGGTATCAGGTATATTTATGCCATCTCCACACTTGCTGCACTATAGCAGTCAATGACAGATACTGCCATATACAGCTGTTACAACATTATAACTTCTTCAGTGAGTCGGTTCTGCAGCCCCATTGATCCCTTCCACTAATTTACAAATTGGAACAGTTCGAAGTCATCAAATGCAAGTATTACTTCTACACTAGACTTACTACTTTGCTAGAAAATGGGGGATTTTTTGATGTTTGGGGTTTTTTTGTTTGTTTATGGGGGTTTAATGTTTTTTTTTTTTTATTTTGTTTGTTAGTGTTTGGGTTGGGTTTTTTTGAATACGCATTATCTGTATTTTAAAGTACCAACATAACATGCTTAAAGTTCTCCTGGCATTTTTGAGGCAATGGTATAACTAAGTTATGAGAAAACATTTTCTCCAAAGCATCTTGTAGCTGACAAATCCCTAGGCCCCTAGGCAAGCTATGTTCGAGTCTTGTTACTTGCAGCTGCTCCAGGGACAACACTCGTGGTGTGAGCCTGGGAAGGAAAGGCTGAAGGGGAAACCCTGAAAAAATGAGGGACAGTTTGAAAAAAAAAACTAGATAAATGGGAGACAAACAAGAAAAATAAATTACAAGGAAATGGAACTGGAAAAAATTGGGGACATGTAAAGGAAGAAAAAGTAGATATAACAGAGTGCGTAAACTGTGAACAAAAAGGCAAATTGAAGAAATAAAAGCTGAAAGACATGAAAATATCCATAAAGATGATAAAAATGGAAAGGATTAAATAAAGCAAAAGCCAATATAGTTATTCCAGCCACATTTTCAATAGTTTCCTTCCTTTGATAATGCAGATGTCAGTTTTTTCTTTAAGGAAAAAGAACAACTGAATGGAATACATGTGTTTTGCTGAATTTTGATGCTTTCTGCTCTTTGTAAAATATTTTTTGTTATGTATACTAAAGTAAGATCTAAAGTTAAGAAAAAACATTATTTATATAAAAACCTTCCTTGACTGGTTGGATGTAGTAAGTTAAAAGATGGGGAAATGTGTATATTTTGAGTATTTTTACACCAATTTTCATTATATTTCTTAGTCAAGTCAGAGATTAAGCATATTGTTATGTCAACCAATATATTGTGGGATTTTTTAAAAAAAGCATAATTAAATCACAGGAAAGATTTCTAGGTGACAGGTAAGAGAAACTGTATAATTAGACACGTCCAGAAAAAGTCAAATAGTGGAAACTAGTAATCCTGAAGGAAGGTTGCCATTGTCTATGCTGACACCAAATGACCATCTCATTCAAATGTTCAGTTCATTAAATAGTCACCTCCTGCTCAGCTTCTGCAGCTGAGCTCTTACTGCTCTGTGTGGAGTCGGTGGAAATAGGGAGGCTTTTAATTAAGTGTGAATTTTGATTTGCTCTCTGAATAACCCTTTGACAAGGTATTATTCCTTGGTTTTTAAAATCACAATATGAGTGAGTCTTTCTACCTGTGTCCATACAGGCTGCTGGCAAAATAGCTATGCTTTGACATGGACTGCAGATGTAATCCATCTTCTTGAAACAAAGAACGGGAAATAGTTGCAAAAATAAGCATTTTACGATAATTAATAACCAGTAGGTGTTGGAGGCTTGGTTACTGTCTCTGGTAGTTGAGGAGCTCTCCCAGTCCTCAAGGCCTTTCTAAGACCGTTTTCAAGGACACTGCCCTCTTCTCTCAGCACCTTGATTGCTGAGTAGGGCACAGGTGGTCGGGATTCCTCCAGTGCTCCAATTGCAAGGAGATAACTGTTAAGACAGTGCTTGCACTAGCACTGTCACAGGCTTTGTAGTTTGCAGTAGTTTGCATGCTTCCCAGACCATAAAGATTCTAGTTATGAAAGACACACTCATCGAGCATTTTAAAATCCTATTGTGTGAGTTGCCCAAGAGCCATCACAACCTTACTTCTATTGTGTGGTCCTCAGCAAATCACTTAAAATTTCTTTGCACATCTGCAAAGTGCAGGGATAAATGTTTATCTGTTATCTAGATACGAGATATTTTGAGGATTGACTGTTTGTGTCGCACCTTGCAAATAAGTGCTACAAACAGTAAATGCTATTTGTTACTATTGGAATTGAAGTATCTCATGCAGCCAAGCGTAGAGTAGCATAGTTTACTGCCTGCCTGATTTGCATTTATACATGCAATGAAACTGGGAAGGTGTTGCTATAATATCACTACCTTTATTTTATAAATTTTATGGTTCTTGCAGTATAGTCGGAAATTCTGCATGGCATCTGCTACACATTTAATTACAAGGCTTCAGAAATTTTAAATATTCTATTTTCTCCCTTTTTTCTTCAATGTGGCAACAGCATTGCATTTACGGCATCTTTCTGATAGCTTAATTTGCTGAATGCATTGTTCTGTTTATTTCTTTTCAGGTTTTTATGTAATCTTAGTTGGATGTATGATTTACCTTTTATTAGTAATTATTCCCCCATTCTGTAAAATCTATGCACTTGGGAATTTTGGCTTCAGCATAGTGTTCTAAACTATGTGTGTAAATGTTTGAATAAATAAGTAAATAGCAAAGTCCCCAAAACCTCCCCTATGATGCCTCAATAATAATCTCTTTTTATCTTGCAAAGACTGCATTTAGAAAATGTTTTATTTCTTGCCTCTTCAACAGTCTTTTAAGATATTCTGAAATGTGGTTTAATTCATGAATTTGTTCCTGAGCTATGAGACTCTGAAAATGGCTTTTCTTTTCTGTTAAATTGGTAATAGAGATGATCATGAAAATAAAAAAAAAAAAGCTGTCTGATGTATACATATCTTCTCAACACTGGATTTCAGACTCAAGAGGTATTATAATCCTAATCACTCCCTCCAAAAATTTGAGGGCATGAGCTTTTGGAAAGACCTGTACTTACAGGTGTCTGAGTATATGCTGGGTGATGTGACTATCAGTGCAGGGTTATCAAACTGATAGTTTTCATCACACATAGTATACCTTCAACATTTGCATCTGAATGCGTAAGTGAATACTTGTTTTCTATTTATATGTGTACTATAATCCAAAATAAAGAATGAAGAACTGGAGGTAGATTTTGTTTTAGCAGAGAATTCTGTTTATCTGAGTCTCTCTCTTCTCACACTACTGTTTTTGTTGCTAAGGTTAATTAAAACCATTATATGTGTAATTTTATATGTGAAGGAAACTAATTTATAATTTAAAATACTGGCATAAAAGGCTTGGCTCGATACAACTGATTGGTGATGCTGAACTTCTGAAAGACAATTTTATCAATACAGCTGTGAATGTACAAATCAAGATTTTCCATCTTTATGGTGGAATTTTTACATAGACTTAAAGGAAGCATTATCAGTTGTAACCTGTTAGAAAGTGACATGAGAGGCAGAATTATTACTGTTCTTTTGTGTTGCAAACATCCACAACTGTAGAAAGTGAAATTTGAGAAACTGTTTTGAAATACAGCTGAAATCATATGAGAATGGAGGAAAATTACATTCAGTTTTTGATTTAAAGTCCTTGTCCTTATCCTACACTCGATTTCACAAGATTAGGGAGTAAATTTGTTGAATAAGGCAAGCCAAATTCCATCATTTACTGGGAAAGGGACTGTGAGTAGCAAGATGTGCTTTCTGCAAACAAGTAGTGCATAGTACTAATTAGAAGGATGGAAGGAGGTTTTAAAGTGAAGAAATTTCAGAAATTAACTTTTGACCCTTGTGTGAGATCTGTGTTTTCGAGTTCTCCATTGTTGAGCTTTGTTTCTTTGTAGCATGGGTGGTTGAAGAAAGGGTCTGATTTCCTAGTACACTGCCACTGGCTAGGAGAGCTCTGTAACTGATAGAAACATACTAGTTTTTAAATTTCTCGTACTTTTCTGTAAATGTCTGGTATCTATGCCTTAATAGGGATTACTTTTCTTTTACCTAACTGTAGTAGAGGATTTTTTTAAATCTCGGGTGAAAAATTCAGAAATCTTTCCATGGCTTAGGCCCTCAACCGGGGCATATTTCATAGAATTGTAAAATAACTGGAAGGGACCTTTGGAGGTTGTCCAGTCTAGCCCCCTAGCTCAAAGCAGGGTCAGCTAGAGCAGGTTGCCTAGGACTGCATCCAGTTTTAAACATCTCTGAATACATAAGAAGGCTTGCTCTGAACATTTCCTAGCACTCCTGAGGTTCTTTTCCTCCACATCAGTAATGTACAGATATACAGATCTTTTGGTAGACAAGGTGTGGGTTCCAAAGGTACTTAGACCCAAATCAACAAGAGTATTTAGGTGCACACCTAGAAAGGGGTTTGTTTAAAGTCCTGTATTCAGTTTGGTCCATAACACCTGTAACTGTGTTATAGTTTATGTCAGATTTCTTCAGGGAAACATTTTTCAAAAGTTGATTTTGTTGTAAGTGCTTTTGCAAACAGGTCTGACTTTCACTACCCAACTTGCCTACAAATCTCAGCTAGGATTTTCTTCTGGCACAGACGTAGTCACAGAAGACTGTAAAATGTGTTTCTGAATGGATTTCTGTGTTCAAAAAATCTTTGTACTAATGTGAAAGTAAGCTTGTCTATTATATTTTGATCTTCTGTGTGTTTTTGTTTCAACTCTAAACAACATGGTATCCGTGATTGTATTTCATAATTACATATAATTATGTAATTATATCAATTTTTTTACCACTGGCAGAAGCTTTTTAAAAAAAAGTTTGGTGCTTTTTAAAAAAAACAGATTTATTATATTTATGTACACTGAATAATTGTTTCTCCTTCATGCTTTACATTGACAATATTTCTAGTAAAGCAGACATAGATAGAATGTAGCAATTTTTTAGCATAAAGGAATTGAATATAATCTCTGCTTTTCTGATTCATTGATTAGCCCAAGAAAGTCCAATAGCTTAGGGTTTCCAACCAGTCAGAATATTCAGTGAAAGCTGATGATGACATAATTGAAGTTGAATATATTAATTTTGTCTTAGTGATCCAGAAGTCAATGCACATTAATACTGACTTTGGTCTGGGTTGGATCCAAAGCGCAGTAAAGGACCTAATGCTGCAAACAACTAAACTTTTTTCTTTAATTGTGCAGCTCTCAGACTTTGTCAGATAGTGGCAAGCACATCAAGCAGATAGGTCCAATAATGTACAGAGAGTAAAAAGTTTCTTGACGGTGTGCAGAGATTAGTTTGTGTAACAAAAAAGATGGAATGTTTAAAATAAGCTTATTATGTGCTTGTTTGCATTCTAGCATATCCTCGAAGCCCTTGACAGTTTTGAACAAAAGTTATCTCTTCGTTCAAAACACAACAGTGAAATGATAAAATATGGTAGACCCCCAAATAGTCTTTAGTTCAATGAGCCCACAGGAACCTATTTTCAGTTTACCTCTGATGGATTAATAGAAAAGCTGCATTTACTAGAACTGCCAAATTCTACATTTGACAAAAAACTAAATCTGTTTTAAAAAGAAAGAACAGCACAAACCTCATCTTAGATTTATGCTAGTGTCATTGGATTTAGGCACTTAAAAGCAATTTCAAGAGCAGATTTGCACACAACAGAAACCTGTAAGCAAATTGAAAGTGCTGTTTAGGATTCATAGAGGAACAAAATGCATACTCCATCCCTGACATAATTTGTCTTGAGGTTTATGAAATAATTTTTCATCAGATTATAATATTTAAAGTAATTAAAGATACAATTTGCTATTTAATAAACAGTGTGTTTTGTAACCTCATTAAAGATGCTGCCTTTCTTAATTGTAATGGTCCAAAAGGTTGTCAGTGAACTGTACATTAACTGCAGAGATAATAATGATTTTATATGCTAATAATTTTTAAATGAATAACTCATGTAGTTTTTCAGCCACATGGGGAAAATAATTTGCATTCCTAAAGCTTACTTTTGTATTAACCCCTTTGCTTGGGGAGAGTGGATATCCTTGTATAAAATGTTCATTTGTTTTACATTAGCACTAATGCAAGCATGTAGGACCCACTGGTGTGAATGGATTAAAAGCAGCAGCATTAGACAAGCATGAACATTTCAGAGAGAAATCCTTGTTAGAGGAACCTATTGGGACTGTGTAACTTGATTTTCTATTTATTGATCTTGTTTTTGTTACCATTTGAAACTCTGTTGGGAGAGATTCTTCCTACTGTATTACTGCAAATGCAAAAATATGCACCAAGCAGGCATTAAGGATTCGAGTTCAGTGCTTGGTATATTTGTGTGCCTGGGTTGACATTAGTATAGGTCAGATGCCATGCCAGAGGAAACATACACTCCCTTGGGAGTATTTGCACCATTGGCTACAGTTAATTTGAGGTGTCTTTAACTTTCTGACATATTTCTCTCATAGCCATCTCTTCATGGACTGAAAAGGGACATATCGTCCTACCTCATTGGTACTTTAAGCATCACAAAAAGTACTTGCTTAATATAAGAAGTATAAATTTCCCATTTTGAATGTTTTACTTACTCACCAAAAGAATAACTTTAAGAGGAGGAGGGAGCTTCTGTGCATACCTGTGCAAGTATCTGTACCTACAAACCAAGTACCTGACCCATGATTCTTGGTGACCATGTTTCACTTCATGTTCCTGACTGTTGGTTGTTGAGGAGGCATTTGGAGATCTGCACCACCAGTTCTCTCTCTGTTTTCTAGACAGTAGCTGTACAGCATTTGAGGTTCAACTGCATTATGTTTCTGACCCAAAGTACCAGATTTAGTGCCCTGGCAGCAGAATGTGAAACACCCAATGAAAACTCAGGCGCTTGATGAAAATGCTATAATTAGTTAATAAAGACACTGTCTTGGAATAAAATTTTACATGAAATGCTGCATATGCTGATGTTATGAAAGGAATTCATATTTAATTAATGGATTTAAAAAAGCTTTAGACAATTTATGACTTCTGTCTGTCATTTACCTTTACTCAGAATAGAGTCTGGTCAAAGTATTACCTTGCTTAGTTATTTCCAGTATGTGAAAGTGTGCAGAGGTAGCTATTCAGTGGCAGTAATGTTTCTCAGTCAATCTACTTGTGTAGGAGGATATCAGTTTAACAGAATATTTACATAAAACTCCTCGCTACAGCTGCTTTTAAAAGGAAAGAGAGATAAATATGTGCTTAATGAGAAGGACATGTATGTGTAGTGGGTAAATGACCTGAGTGAGAAAGGTCATTGACCCTCTGGCACGTTACAAGAGTGGCATATTTTTTGCAATGTTCTGTACTGACACACGGCATGTGACAATCTGAGAAGATAAAGCCTCTGATGACACATACTTATTATTCACCTGCAATTATAAAACTCTCAGTGCTTTTTTTCTTAATTGATAGTGAACACTGGAGCATAATCATGTTGAAAGTGTCTCTTCAGAATGTTGCTTTAAAGAAATGAGTAAGAAAATCTTCTCAAATGTTTTGATAGGTGATTCATGGCACTGGAGCTGCTGACGAGGAGCCAATATAGCCAAGTCTATAAATACGCAGTTACGAGAACTCTGGAAACATGAATTCTAGTAGTGTGACAGATTCAAAAAGCACTTTTTGCACTGGAGTAGGTTTCTAAAGTTGCTCTCTTCCTGTTCTACATTCAGATGCCGTTGTCTAATTAGACTAATTGGCTGGCAAATTTGCCAGCTTTTAAATAAAATTAGTTTGGAGGTGACAGAACAAATACCATGAGAAACCTGATTTATTCTTTCTTTCCATTATAATTGTTTCTTTTTAACTGAGCAGAACTAGGCTTTATTATTTCTAGGAAATTTCTGTTTAACTTACCGTATATGACATCTTTCCAGAAGAAATGAATATTGGCAGCCTATTTATAAACCTTTAAACAAAGTAATCAAAATGGAATGATTGACCTCTACCTTACCTGCAGTGGCAGTAATGGATAAAGCTCTAGCGAATGACTGTTACCTGAGGTTATCTTAATAAAAAGAGCTTGCTTTAAGTCAGTACATGTGCATTTTCCTGTGTTTTGTATTGTCTTCTGAAGATCCAAAATACACTGAGGGTAATGAGAATGAGTGATAGCTTAGATGTGTTCTTTCCTTGAACTGCTGGTTGTATTAAATCTACAGCTCCTGTGCAGACCTACAAATCTATAACATCCGCTTCAGATGCATTTGGAAACAAGAGGCTGCATTCTTTTATTCTTGGTCCAGAGATTAAAATTGATCACAGGAGACACAAGGGAGCAGATTTTAGTATCACAGCTCAATGGGTTAACTGGGATGGTGCACGGCTTCTGTACTACTTAACTGTGTGCGTACAGGTTACAAATATTATTGATTGCAAGGGTCAGGCTGGAGGGGAGGTTATGTTGTGTGATGCTATTTGGTAATTTTTAAGGGACAAGAGCTATGAACTCTCATAGCATCTGGGACAGGTACAGTTAAATCTGACAAATGGAGATTTATGTTTGTGTGAGCTGGCAGAGCCCCTCAGGTAGAAATAATAAATGGAAATGTGATAGGGTTGTTTTTTTTTTATCATAGGTCAAATATTGTGCTGTAGAAGAAGGGAGAAAAAAGATGTAATTATTACCTTTTCATCGGAATGCACTGATGATAGGTTTTCAGTTGTAGATCTGTGCTGCAGGAAAATGAATAATGTTTAGAAGTCTTTTCTTGAGGCATCATTTAAAATATATGTAGAGATGATTTACCTGAAGTAATTAAAAATGAAGCGTAGGCGGAATGATACAGGAGTAATTACTGAATAAGCTTTATAGCAACTTTTTGTTCTTCCATGTGGACAAAAATGATGTATAAATATGCTAAGATTTAAGGTAAGACAATGTAATATGTTAGCAAAGAACTGGGAAAAACTGTTCCCTATAGTGACATTTCATATGGAGTGGTAATTATTCAGTAGCTTTTGGAAGACATTGCTGAATTACACTTAAGACTTCTACATATGAAGAAAAAAAAAGAAAAGGTGAATCCTTGTAATGTTTTTAAAATAGGAATAACCAGAAAGTCCTATATTTTGCGTTTCTTAGCATGTAAGATTTTCTTCTGGGAAAAGTAAATTTTTACAAGTATTTAATATAGATATTGTTATATTGGCTACCAAGACTGTGATTGACCCAGCCTTGGTCTGTCGTGGTCACTGTATTGAAACAGAATGGGAGCTATGGAAGTAGCATGAAACAGTGGAGTAGTAGTGGGTTTAAGAGAAACGTCTATAGTTAGATATTTCTGTGATTCTTTTCTGCTCTGATTCATCAAATTAGGAAAAAATATTATAAAATCCGTGTTTATATTTGTAACACCTATTGGCTTTATATTCCTAGTATATCAAACATACAGGTTGATTTTAGGTAGTACAAGATGATAATGTCTCAGTATGCCTGACTGCAACTTCCTTACTGTACAGCGTCTGAGATCTGACCAAAGGTATTATTCCAGAACATTAATGACTTAATTATTCCTCATGTATTTCTACAGGATGAATTTGCTGCCTTTCATAGATTTTTTCCAGCTGTTGCTTTGCAACAGTATAGAGGCATAGTATTTGTTTTTCTTCATGGTGCCAACTAAGTATTTGTGGTTTTGTCTTTGTGAATGTTTATCATCAGTTTTGTTCTCATTTTATCCATTCCCTGTATGTTTATTGTATGTAGCCACCACTGATCCAGCTTTTTAAGATTTTTTCTCATGTTATAAACAAAAATTAATATGAAGAGATCTTTTCTATGCTAACGTTTAATTTTATCTTTGTAAATTTTAATTTGCTTTGCTTATTTCAATATGTCAGCATGACTGCTTATAAACAGGGTATGTTAGACAGTTGAGTTATAATGAAACTGCTTGGAGGAAGATATTGTTTCTGTTTCAAAGAGGTATTGTAGTATTTTCTGCTTTCTTTTCACGAGTCTTGCTCTCAGTCTCACAATCCAGTTTATTTTGCTTTCACTTCCACATTTTGGATTTTCTATACTGTATAAAAATCACTTTACTGTGACATATGATTTCTGAGATGATAGATTTTTTTGTGTCCTTCATGTTACTGATAGACAGTCCCCAAGGAGGTGATCTCACTTTTGTGCCCACTTCACTTCAGCACTGTTTACTGAACAAGAGTAAGCACTGGGGACAGTTTCTTTCCCTGTTGTGAGGTGCAACATATCACACTGGCAAATAGTATCTGGCTGGTGTCTGGAGCAAACACAGCCCCCATGTGTCTTTCCTTTGGCAGGTTAGTGCTAGGAACAACAAACTGGTAGAAGGAAGAGGGAAAGGAACTGACAACATTAGCATGTCAGATCTTAACCTTCAGCATTCCTTCTATGCCTGGTTCGAGAATGCTCCTGAATAATGACAGCTTAAGCCAGTGGTGAGAAGTGACCAAATTCTAGTTGGGATTAAAAATCCAGTTCAGCTCTACTGTAAGCAGACTAGAGCAAACTCTTTTCCTGGGTGGAATGATACATTCTTATGGTAGAGATGGATTGGACTGAGACTACTAAATGCATTTTTGCTAGTGACCTTTTCAAATTTGTTGCCAGTATAATAAATGTTACCAAGATGACATAAGAAAGGTTTGCAGCACTATTCCGCTTTATTTTTTACAGCAGATGTTTCTTCAGTTACTCTGTATTTCAATTTACAGAACTCTTATGTTCTGCAAATCAAGATTCATAGCAAACTGTTTCAGTGCTTTAAGTCCTGCAATAAACAACACCAGGCAGAACAGAACCAGAGGGAAGGTAAGGAGACTTCTGCATCCATCCTTCTCTGTGATGAGGTTTACTTCATAGTAATCTTCACATTTCAGCAAGTTCGTTCACTAAGACTGCCAGCTAACTCCTAGCATCCTCAACTTGATTACTTCAAATATGGGGAACACTAAGTATCAGTTTCCAACCTGAGAAGAAAGGCTAGAATTACCATCTCTTTCTTAATTTAGGGATCTGTAAATGTTTACCCAACCTAGTGTCACTTCTTCTAGTGTATCCTTTAAAGAATTACATTCTAAAAACACTTAGTGATACTGTATACTTCAGTTCTGAGGTATGCATTTTAAAAGAGTGCTTTTAGAGGATATGTGCTCAAAATTCTTGAGTTTAAAATCTTCATGGTGCTTAACTGAATAGCCAGATACTGAGATTTGCAAAATCATCCCATAATTTCTCCAGATCTTTGTTTACTTATCTTGAAATACTGATGTTTTTCATTAAAATACATTACCTTGGTCATGCTTGAGTATCCCATATATTGAAAGCACAGGTGCCATATGTTGACTGTAATAAAATTAAGAACAGCAATCAAGACTAGAGGTAGGCAGTGGAGGTTTAGGCTAAAGCATTGAGAATAGCTGGACTGATTACAATAGAATCAAATTGAGGGTGCACTCTGTAGTTGATGGGGCTAATGAGTTATGGTTCACCCTTAGACAGTTAGGTCAACACTAGATGTCATCTAATCTGACCATGGGATCACTAAATGTTGTGAGGACAGACCACAAGGCTGCAGTGTTTTGTGATCCACACTCAGACATACAGCACTGATTGCGTGGTCATAATCCTAATTTCCATCAGGCACATGGATTGATTCTAAACTCTGCCTGTGATTCCCATCTGCACTTTCTGATGTCTAGGTCTTGTGAAATTTTGACTATCTCTAAACTGGGATTGGACAACTGGTCCTCAAAGAGAAATTGGATTATAAGAACAAATTTAGTTCTGACTGATCTGACTCATTTATTCCTATTATTTCAATACCATTTGCAAGAATTCAGATACTTGTCTCTGGGTCTAATTTAGCAACACAGTAAAGTGTGAGACCTGTAGGCTGCATTACTTCCAGGGTCAGCTGCTTATTCAGATGTTTTTAAAAGACGTGGTATGGATATAGCTATTGAATTTAGAATGCACTGCAGCGATTGTCTATGGCTCTTGTTGATAGATGTGAAGGTTGTTCTTTCACATATGCTGTACACAGTATTCATTCGAACTTGAGGGTAAGAAAAGGCTAACCCAAGTGTCTTGTAGTTCTTTTACTTTTCTCCCTTTACTTTCCATTTCCATGAATGAGGCCTTTAGCCATCATTAGGGGAATTACTTCTACAAACCTTGCAAGGGTATGTATTCCAAAGTAAAGAAATCATTAATAAAAACAGTGAAAAGGAGCAGTTATATTACAAAATAAATCTACCAGGCTTACCGAGAAAACAAATTTGAAGGAGCCACCTGCTGTGAGATGAGGCAGTAATCTCAACAGCAGGAAATAAAGGGAGAGAGGGAGAAAATACAAAAAGCATAGACATTAAAAAAGTAATTAAAACACTTATCTCCATCAACATACATAGCAAACAAAAAAAATCAACCACCTAGAAAACACATTCTATTGAACCTCACAACAGGAAATAACAAAGCTGTCACCATAAAAAAAATCTCTAGCAAAACAAGAGAAATTTTTTAAAAATACAAGCCTCAAAAGTATTTACTAAAGTGTTAATCACTAACGGACTGACCTTGAGAAAAGCTGAGCACTTGCAGAACGTTTGTAACTGTACTGGGCATCAACCTTTAAAATGTGGAGAGAGTAACTCTTTAGATACCAGTGGTTGTCTGTTCCTTGTATGGTGAATGTCACAGCATGAATTGTAAGGGTGTGTTTAGTGTAATCAGCTTCAGTACCTTACTTGGATTATGCATTTCAGTATAGTTCATATCTAAATTGTTGTGTAATATTGATCCATGGACAGCAGTGTTAGCAATATGGATATGAATGAATGTGACTTCTTAGAAACAAATAGGTAGAGCACATGCCACTGCACACAAATAGGTTCTATCGTGTCTGGAGAAAACTGTAAATTTGACGGTTATGAGAGTTTACAGTTTCAGTGTTATCTTTAAAGAAAATACTTTAATATACTTAAAACTCATTGTCCAGTTTATACAATTCGTGGATGATGTAACATTAAATGAAACTTCTTTAAATACATAAATTTTGCTCTCCATTTCGTCAGACCACAAACTAGACTTGTTGAAGAAGAACAGAGCATTCAGAATTATTAAAGCATGCTTATGCTCCTGGATTTTTTCTTCTCTGCCAGGTACCTCTGTAGTCACAGTCTAACCATATGGTACCTGTAGCTGCAAGTCTCTGGGCAAGTGTGAAATGCCATCAGATGTGTTACATCTGAAATATTTTTGTATGGGAGCACAAGGAGCACGTTGGAACACTCAGTGTGTAAAAGGGCAGGAAGATGGGACAAAATGGGTACTATTCTGTTAATTCAAAAGGACCCTTTCAAAAGGCAAATGGTGGATTTAGAATTTACCTTTAGAGAGCAATTACCTTAGCTCTGTATATACTTTAGCACATCTTTTAAAGAAAATGTAAAAAGTATTACAAACGCTGTTAGCAAAAATAACTTATCAGTTAATGTCAGTTCCTCTCTAAAATTCCTATCACTCTCTGGCCATCAGCCTTCCATGGCTCCTTTGCCCAGGGCACATGAAGGGGCACAGTCTATTCCTGAAGCTGGCCAAAGGTGCGGAACTGCTGGTGTGGAACCTGTGCTGCCTCATGGCTGGACTGTGTTCCAGTTTCTGAGTCTCAGCTTGTCTGGGCTTAACCTCTCAGGTGTTATTTCAGGAGACTTGCATTGCCACCAGAGCAGATATGCAGATAATCAATTGTATGTTTCTTCTGTCCAGTTTCGTATGAGATTCGTGGATTTTTCTCGTCATTCTAAGGTAGATTCTGACAGTTGAAGGCTTTTTACCCAATCCTAGGATTTCCTGTAATGGAAGGAAATTCCTACTGGGAAGGACAGAAAAAGAGTTTTCCTTGTAAATGTGATTTTTCAAATCTGGTTTAGCTCTGAAACATGAGCATGGATATGGCGAAAGTTAAAGATGTCACTACCATCTAACTTTCCAGCTCCAAATCTATAGGCCAAGATAACATTAAAAAAAAAATAAATCCATAAATTGGTAAATGGGGTTTGATGTTGGTTTTGATTTGCTAGTTTTAAAAGGTAGAAAAAGGAATGTGCATAGCCAGTGAATCCCATTTTCTTTGTTTCTTTCGGATTGAATTTGGATAAATTTATAAATGCAATGTCATTTCAAAACAAATTTGAAAGATTCAATATTAAAATGCCAAAAGAAAGTGTCTTGGATTTTAAAAAGTAATTCTTGGTATTTTCAAACACAGATTGCATTCACCAGCTTGAATTTACATTTTTACCTGAAAGTAAGGGTTCAGTGAAAATAATTCAGCCAATTATGATCTTGAAGACTTTTGTCAGGAAAGCAGCAGCTAAGAATGCAAAGAGAGAGGATGTTGCTTGAGATTTCCTAGCTCTTAATTTGTTTCCCTAATTCAGCTTAACTCTTCACAATTTAGTATTAACACAATTAAAAATGAAGCAACCCAAACTTTTCAGTGGTTGATATGAGGAAAACCAGAAAAATCTCACAATGCTTTAGTTAGTTTTGACCCTGTAGGCTGCAGCATGTTTACATTTCAATTTCAGCTCCATTTTTTTTTTTTGTCCAGAGGTGTGTTTTCAGTCAGCTGCCAGTGAAAACTACATTTGTCGCTTATTTTCTGTGTCAGTTATTAAGAACAGTTGAGAAGTTCATTTGAAACTGCAAATCTGCCCAAACATGTCTGATTTAAGTAATCCAAACAATAAGTTCAGGTTCACAATGTATTCCTATTTCTGAGGGAGGGAATTTGATCAAAACAGGAGAAAAATGTGATGTTTGTACTCCTGCTTTAGTTCCCTTTTCCAGACCAGGCTCGTAGTTACAGTAATAGCAGACTTAGCTGATTGATGTGTTGACATGCCTTGATTTATGATGCAGCAGCCAAGTGGACTAGGTGCACTGCTCCGCATGCCAATCCCTTACATTGTCTAAGCATCATTCTTGTATATTGCTTTGTATATCTGACAAATTTACTCTAATCATTTAGTGATTCATATCTCAACTGGGCTAGGGAATTGTATCTATATTCTCTTTAAATGGAGACTGTGGACTTGACACTGTGACTTGACATGCATCAGCATTGTGAGAACAAAGAGTACAAGATCTTGAGAGGAGGAAGATGATGTTTATTTCTTATATATAAATATATATATATTTATATATAAAGGAGGTTAAAGTCTGTGTTTTCCAAAGTCACTGTTTCAGTGGTTAATGACTTTGGAAAGTATATGGTATGTCAGACATGGGAGAGACATTTATGTTTAGGTATTATACAGTGGAGAAGGGGTTGTGGGGATCAAACGAAGGACAGAAGGAAAGAGGGTTTCATACTAAGAGAGTAGTGGTGCTTACTGAGAGAGGACTGGAGCATCTGGAGATGAAAGGCAGAGCATAGCAAAACAGAGGGTTAGGAATTGAGATGAATTGCTTTCTACGCTGTACTGACCCAGATTGGGACTGTCTAGATTAGCTTTTGAAAAGCTGAACTAGATCTGTCATGCAGGCTGTTATTTTCACAATGTTTCTACTTTCTCTATTCTTAGTAAATGCAGTTTTCCACAGCCCTTGAGGCTTCATTGTGTGGTTTGGGTATCAGTTACTTCAGAAGCTTCTTCCCTGGCATAAGCAAGTAAAGGAGGACTGAGGCTTGGGGAGGTCCAGGGTCTTGGCTGCAGAAGATGAGGGGCTCGGCATAGCTCTCTGCCTCTATAAGGGTGTGCAGAGTGTATCCAAAAACCACCAAGGGAGTTGCCTTTCTAGGCTACCTCCTCTTGGTTGCCCATCAGAAGAGTTATTCTTCAATGTAAGGGAAGGAAATAATTGTTTTCACTAGATTTTGATACAGCCACTTTAGCTAGTGGCTTTAAGAAGTACTCAATCTCTCTATTTTAACAAAATTAAATGCAGTCATTAAAATGGCAAATAGCGAAAAGAGATGCATTAGAATCCAGTACAATTTCCAGCAGATGCGTAGCAAAGAGCTTGAATCTGTGCTAGGTGTTTATAGGTATAAGAGAAAAAATCCCCTGCATTTCCTTCAAATGTACTGGAAAACCTGTTTTTAATGGAGTTTTCAAAAAAATTAAAATAGTAAAGTAAATAGCAGAGAAATGCCATGTATGTTGACTACTTGTTCAGCTTCTGTTTGGTTATATCAGCCAGGCTAAAAATTATTGAATCCAATGCATTCTCAATCCAACTTCTTTGATTTCAGTGACACCGAACTAGTGATGAACCTGAACCTTGAACATTGCGACAGTTCCTTAATTATACTCTTTCTTCAGCCTATGTGAGCAAAATTACTGATGCTGTTAGAGACAAAATAGTTTTCATTAGGAGATCATAAAAGCGACAAAAATAAGTGGGAAAAAATATTTGTGAGGGTTTCTCCTTCTGTTTGAATGGAGCTATTAGGTAGAAAGGAAATTATCTTTAATGCAGGCTGCACATCTAACTAATGACAAGAGTGTTTCTCCCAGGAGTAAACTGAGGCCTCTGAACTGGTTTATGGATACCTCAATAGAAATAGTTGCATTACTCTGTCCTCTGCCTGCAGGCGGTCACTGAGAGCTTTCTCTGATGTGCTCTTCTTCCTATAGATAATTTTGCAATATATATGTAGAGGAAAATCTGTGCCATTTTTAAAATAACTTCTTTAATGCATTTTACATATTGTACTTTCAATAGTACTAAGTATTTCTGGCTGCCTCTTAAGTTATCCATTATTCATTCTTCATTAGCTGAAATTCCAGTCTACCCAGAAAGTACAGCATGCAAAGGTCTTGAAGTTCAGTACGTGCTAATATTTTCTAACCTTATTTTTCTTAATATGCAACTATAGATCAGTGTTGGTTTGAAACTCAGGTGTTCAGCAACTGAGTCATGATTTTTTTTTTCTAAGTAGAGATCAAGAGAGTGCTCAATAGCATGAGATTTATTTTTATTTGCTTTTTGGCTTGTAAGCCTTTTGAATTCACTGAGAGTATGTATTGTTTTGCTTCGCTTCACTGAAACTGTTAAATCTAAAAACATAATATTTTTCTTTCTTGTATTTTATTAACTTCATTCAGGGATCTAGAGGTTTAAGAAACTTCCCTCATATAGGTCACTCATGAAAAACCACTAAATTTTTTCATGACTGAGTTCTGATCTTATGCTGTAATGAGACAGATTTTTGCTGCTTAAGTAACATAAAAAGACCCCAAATCTTCCCTACTTGAAACAGCACTCCTCAAAGCGCAATCCTACTTTATTCTTGAGACTAACATGGTGTTAGTAGGGTCTTCCAAGAGGTCTCAAAGAGGAGTATGTTAGTCCTCTGCCATCCATACCTGAGAATGGAGGGAACACAGATTGCGTTGCACGCTCCAGTTCTGCCTGCTTGCTCTGAGACTCCATGGTTCTAGTGTGATTTCCTAGCAAAATTGTTGACATTTACTCCATTTCAGTATGTAATTATTAATTAGTGTACTTTTGATAATATTTTGGGGTTTTAGATATAAATTTGAAAGTTGAGACTGTGTTGAAAACATCCTGATAGATCATCACATTTGCATGAAGAAAATAGTTTAACTTCTGTGTCAGCTGGGCTGGGTTTTTGTGCTGTCCAAACGTTCACACAGCAATGAGAAGATGTTATTTGGGAATTGGAAGATGCTTTTTGCTGCTTTCTTTTTACCAAAAGGTATCTGTTGCTATTAATGGTTGTGAAGTGAATCCTTGTCTGTATCCTACGGCTTCTGTCTAAATGTGTGCTATTAATAACTAGAAATAAATGTCAGCCAAAAAGGACTTCGAGGTTTCGAGAAAAACAATCAAGAACGGCAAAAATGATGGCATACAAAGACTCACAGATAACACAGATCTACAGCACTGCCATTTGTCTTCCTCCCCTCATCACTTAAGCTGTTCATTATTGCCTCATTTGTATTATCTGCAGACCAGCTGAAAAATGCCTCAAAACAAAGAAAGCAAAACCATTTCACAGCAGTAAGAGTTACATTCACAGGCAGGTAAAGCAATAGGAGAAAAGCTTGCAAGTCTTCACCAGTAGCTTCGCTGCTTTTGCACCCTGTTCTCTCTTATCCTTTCCTCTGCGTTTGTTTTGTTAAGAGTTATATGAGTACACATGCTACCCAGCAATCTGTTTTTCAAGTGCCAGTACTATTAAATGGTCACCAGTTATATAAGCTACAGGCTGTAAATGTGAAACCATAGTTATTTGTGATGTTCTTTTGGAAACATCTGAGGGTTTGTAAAAGTGCTTGTATTGAGGATGTTTTTGAGAATGTGTGTGTAATGCAAAAAATTTGTTGGTCATTAAAATTTCCTGTGTAATTCTGATGTGCAAAAAAAATATCTATTTTAGGTTTGCCAGAACCAAACAGAGACAGTATTTTCCAAGGACTGAGAATGGATCAAGGATTCTACACATCTAAAGACTTCTTACCTTTGGTAGCAATGGCGAGTAAACCAGGTGTGTGATATGTTCTTGCTGTAATCACATTCAGTAAGTCATTAGTAGTTACTGATATATAAAACTGTTTGGTTGCGTAACAGCTCATCCATTTATGAAGCACCTTCCATTTAATAGATCTGGGACAGGATTTTCTCTTGGGGAGTGACAACCTCAGTAGTATGGTCAGGAAATTCAGTCCTAGAGATTATAAACCAGGTAGTCATAAATAAAAATCTAAACACATGGAAAATCATTACCCCTAATAAGTTATATTTTTTTATTTTGAATTATAATCAAAAGGTGACTTAAGCTTCTCATTTGTATAAATTATCTTGATATAAATAGCATATATAAGATAGTCTTGAAAAAATCTGATATTAAAGAAGGTGTTTCCAACATATATAAACAGCTGCTTTGTATATTGTTGATAAATTGTTTTACTTGATTCCAAGTCATGTGCTGCATGTTTTATAGACCCATTTAAATCAGCACTAGTTCCTTATCCAAAGAACTTGCAGTCTAAGACTCAGGACAACAGGAGTGTGGCAGGAGTTAATAAAACAACACTCAGTTCATAGGCACTGAATGCAGTCTTGTTTTATGCTTTTACATCTTTCTTGGAGTACAGAGATGACTGCATTTGCTCCCCAAGGGGTATAGCTGCTTTCAGTGTCCTGAATGTGAAGTCATAAGCTCTAGATATGGGATTTCTATGCCACATTCCTTCATGGTGTAGATTTCCCAATGTGTTGATAAAAAGAAAATTAATGTACAGTTTTTCTGGACATATACTTAGAACAGAATGTGGTATTTTACATATCATAGAATCATAGAATATGCTGTGTTGGAAGAGACCCATCAGGACCATTGAGTCCAACTCCTGGCCCTGCACGGGACATTCCAAGATACCATGTGCTTGAGGGCATTGTCCAAACACTTCTTGAACTCAGACAGGCTTGGTGCTGTGACCACTACCCTGGGGAGACTTCCCTGTCACTTCTATTGCCCAACCACCCTTCAGGTGAAAAACTTTCTCCTGATATCCAACCTAAACCTCCCCTGACTCAGCTTCATGCCATTTCCTGAAGCCTGTCACTGGTCACCAGAGTGAAGAGTCAGTGTCTGCCCCTCCTCTTACCCTCACAAGGAAGTTGTAGACTTCAGTGAGGTCTCCCCTGAGTCTTCTCTACTCCAGGCTGAACAGACCAAGTAACATCAGCCACTCCTCCTAAGGCTTCCCCTCCAGACCTTCACCATCCTCATGGCCCTCCTTTGGATACTCTTTAATAGCTTAATATCTTCTTATGTTGCAGTGCCCCAAACTGCACACAATATTCAAGGTGAGGCTGCCCCAGTGCAGAGCAGAGCAGACAATCCCCTCCCTCGACCAGCTGGCCATGCTTTGCCTGATGCCCCCCAGGACAGGGTTGACCCTCCTGGCTGCCAGGGCATTGCTGACTCATATTCAACTCGCCATGAACCAGGACCCTCAGGTCCCTTTCCACAGTGCAGCTCTCCAGCCTCTGGTTCCCCAGTCTATACACACAACCAAGGTTGCCCAGTCCCAGGTGCAGAATCCAACACTTGCGCTTGTTAAACTTCATACGACCACGTATTTAATATAACTTTCTTTATCTACAAACTGATTTTCATTTGGGCATTCAAAAATTTCTTTTAGGATCATATAGTGTTGCCTGCTTATTTAGTAGACTTTCCTTAAACACTGTTGTAGAATATATCTTCTGTGGCAAATTATTCTGCCTATAAAAGTAAAGTTTATTACCCCATTTTATGCAAAATATTTAGGAAGTGAAATTCTCCAGCCCATCTGTCCCATTTCTCTGCTGTTTTGATCAAATGCTTATTTCTGTCTGTTTTCTTAAGCTCGAAGTGAGCTTAAATGGTTTGGGAGAAAGGGGTGGGGTTTTTGTTTGGGTTTTTTTTTAAGAAAGAGATGTTTAAAAATAAAACAGATTGAGAATATATATTGCAAAACATTTGTAGATTAACAAAGTAGAAAATAAATCCCACAAAACAATGAGTAAAAGTACTTTCTAGAATTCCATGAGGACATGAAGCGCTTGTGTACTGTCACCTGACTGCATGAGGATCTATATACTGCGATCTGCATCTTTTAAAATGTTTCAAAGTAACAGTCTTGATTTGGTAGGATATGTAATGATTTTTTTTTTTTGTATTAAGTCTACAATGAGAAAAAGGATGAACTTGGAAGAACTAACCTTTTCTGACTGACAGTAATAGATATCTCTTTGGTGTTGTCTGTTAATTAACATGGTCTCTTTTGCTTAATTTTCCTAGTGTCTGTCTGTATCTGTAGCTACCTCTTGCTCTCTAAGACATGGAATTTTAAAGTAAAATATAAATATCCTACGTCCTACTTTATCCTCTTTTTTTCACTATGACAGTTTTTTAAATAATAGACATAATAGACTTAGTCACAGTAAAGTACATATTCCTCCTGCTCATTAAGTTCTGAATACCACCTGTTAATATACTTTTCTCCAAAAGGGGTTCCCCTTGCAAATGCATAGATGTGAATTTACCGTGGGAGCAGCATGTTACTAAGAGCAAAATGGGCTGCTGTGACTGATCTGTTCTGGACTCGTGCTGTAATGGCACTCTGAGCTGCCATTCCCCTGCTGCACTTCTACTTTCTCCACTGCTCAGTGCCTAGTTTTTGTGAAGGATTAAGTTCATTAAAAATAAATGAGAAAAGTTTAGAGAAAATTTTAGACTTAAGAATCCTATTACATAAATAGTAAATGCGATGCCATATACATGGTGGGGGGAAATGATAACGTTTGTCATACATTAAGCATTTCACAAATAGAGAGAGAGTATGTATTTTAGGATATTGTTTCTCGCTCCATTTAAGCGTTGTTTACATGTATAATACTTGTGTTCCACAATTACATATAAAAATCTGCTGCTATAGGAGAATATTTGAGTTACAGTGCAATGGTTAAATTGCCAGCTTAGTGACTCCTGACTGGAACTGTCACAGGCTCATTGAGAATATAGATTTCAGTTATTTATGTCCTTATTTTTCAAGTTGCAATCATTTACCTAATCAACAGTTAGTTGTATTTAAACATATGATAAAGTGCAGTCTTATCCAAGGAACAGACCCAGTTCAGTTTTATTTATTTCTTGTTGAATTGAATCGAATGCAAGCTGTAGATGACAAATACAAAATGCCATTCTCTCCGTGTAACGTTTTACAAATCCTTTGTAGAAAGCCACTGTAGATTAACCATTTTCTCTCAACAGAAGATCCAGGAATTACTGTAATAACAATACTCTTTCTCCTCATGTTCAGCTACTGCAGCAAATAACCCCTGAGAACCATGTCATAGCCAGAACAGTCAGTGCTTTATAGAAGACTGAGAGGACTAATGTTGATACGCTATTACACAAAACAATTGGTCATCTTTTTTTTTTTTTTTTAACTGGGAGGATAATCAATCTGATGAGAGAGAAACTTACTTTTTGAATAAAAAGATCTCACAATGCTAGTTTCAACCTGACAGGACACACAATCCTACAAACGTGTTGTCATTTGAATTCTTTCTTGACAGAAAGGTGCAGCTGCTTAAAGTACTGACTATGAAATTATGTATATGAGCATATCTTAAAAGGGGGAATAAAACTGTCTTTCAGCGGAGCAGAATAATTCGATAGTGACACTCCATGCTTGGAAACTGTAAGATGCAATTTTACACTGCTTTGAGTACAAGTACCTTTTGAGCTGTCATGCAGAAATGGTTTCTCTACTTGAAAATGGGGTTTTCCTTTTATCTTTCAGGGATGTGTGGCTGTCACTCTCCATTGCCGTCAATACATGGAACTGTGATTGTACTTGGGGCAGGAGACACTGCTTTTGACTGTGCAACATCTGCTTTACGCTGTGGAGCTCGTCGCGTGTTTGTGGTCTTCAGGAAGGGATTCACTAATATCAGGGCTGTCCCAGAAGAGGTGAAATTGTGTAACAGCATTTATAAGAAGGCGTATTGGTTGTTATTTCTGTGGGGCCTGAAAGTGTGCTGTGGGTGCTTAAAAGGCATCTAGTAAAGGTTTTGTTTATGAAAGTGCTCTTAAAATGTATGAATCTTTATTAAAAATCTGATGCTCACTTTTTATACTCTCAATGTAAATAATTTTCCGTGGTTGTATCTTTTTCCTGTAAAGTCAGAGATGTATTTGCAAACAGGGGCTACAATTTCTTATAAATTAGAAAATGCAGTAAAATTTTGAATCTTGGAATCAAACAACCATTTAAGCATTGTGTGAGACTCTACAGGTCATGCTTAGATCCTGGAATGATACCTTTTGGCTGCTGTTTCTGACGTTGCCTTGTGAGCCTATAAAATCTTGTAAAAAATTACTTACAGTGATTTTGGCTTTGAATCACTGCCAACAGCAATGCAGCAATGTCATTCATCACAGATTTCAGCATTCAATTTGATTTTTAGTTTGGCTTTACACTTTGGCATTTATCAGGTCATCAGCACATTTTGAAACTGACTCTGCTTTCTCAATGTGTCTGTACTCTGGGAGTTTTCATCAGATTAGATTTTTTTATTTGGTGGTCTTTTTCCATTTTCATTTATTTGGTACATTACACTTTTACGTAGTTGAGGATATTAGGATATCTAATGTATCTTTATCATGATATTTGTGGTAGTTTGGTCATCTATTTCAAGAAGGTGGGCACCTTAGATCTTACAGAAGGGGAATGGAGCTTCAAAGAAAGTAAGAGAGGGTCTCTTGGTGCATAAGTTACTTCTGTTGCACTTCAGTTAAGAGTTCTAGACACAATGAGATTACTGAAGTCATTGCAGAGACTCGTGTGCTATTCAGATTCTTACTAAATCAGTTGTCACTCTGAACCAAAATCTTTGATAGCAGCCTGGATAAATTCCTAAAAGTTGTCAATGTTTGTACTCATCCAATCATGCAAGGCCTTGAAAACAGTAAAATGAAAGTAGCTTCATCTAGTAATGGCCATGCTAGAATCATGTCAGATTGGATATTACATGTTAAAAAAAGTTGTTGTGTAAACATAGACAATCAAATTTTGAAGACTTTGCTAAAATAAAATGCTGATTGACTTAAGCAGTTTTACCATGGCAGAGATTCAGAAGATCTTGTCTGGATTGTCACTCAGAAAACTGTTGTTTGCACATGGTAGTCAGTATTTAATAAAATCTTAAAATCACAGTAAACACAAATCATGACATGTCCAAAGTAATACTAGGACTGTTCTTAAAAGACACAGATAGTTGCATAAGTAACTCCTTTGCCCTCAAAGGAGTTAAATATCTTCAAAGTAACAGAAAAATAAGAAAATATATTGAAGAAATATTTGCCTTGAAAATCTACCTAGTGCCAATGCTTGATTTAATAGCATTGGAGGCTCTGAAGCCGACAGTAAGATGACTGTCTGCCTACTGGAGGCAGCTGACTTCTACTACAGAAGAATACATGGTAATATCTTGAGTCAAAAAATGTCTGGGTCGTTTTGTTTGGTTTTTTTGTAAAAGCACAGCATAGTTAAAGTATATGTTTTATTGCTTCTGATCTACAGATGGAACTTGCAAAAGAAGAGAAGTGTGAATTTCTGCCTTTCCTCTCCCCTTGGAAAGTTGTTCTTAAAGGTGGACAAATTGTTGCTATGGAATTTGTTCGAACTGAACAAGACAGTGATGGTAACTGGAAAGAAGATGAGGATCAGGTTGTCCGTCTGAAAGCTGATGTGGTGATCAGTGCCTTTGGCTCCATTTTAAGTGACAATAAAGGTAACCCTGACTAATGCATTCTGCTAATGCTGATTGTTATTTTAGCTGCAGCCATTTCCTGTACTTTGACAGTTCTGTGAAATGGGTCTTCTAGAGGTTACACAGCTTGTGACTGCTGGTCCTTTTCGCAGGAATTTCTTTGTCCTTTAGGTATATCTCTTAGAAAAAAAATTGACATTCTGGTAACAAAATAATTTTCTGTATGTTGCTGTATAGAGCTGGAACTCAGAGTAGAGGTACAGTTGCTCAGTATGTATTTCTTTTTTCTCAGTGCCAGTGAGATCTCAAAGAATACTACTGGGAATTTCTTCTGGTCTCACTAATTAACTTTAGAGAAACTCATTATATTACAACTTTAAGCTGAACTGATCTGATCTCTTAAACTTTTTTTTTAACCTATCAAATTAAGCTAGAATTAAGACATTAATTATTCTGGTTCAGCTGGTCTGGGTGTTACTCATTACTTGTGCATATACTGTGTGTGACTTCTCTCATATACAATATTTCTTAGTTGCACTTCACAAGCTTTAGTCTTAAAAATTAAAAATTACATAAGTCTATATTAAAGATACAGAAATTGTCACATTGATGACATTTCAGATTGAATGAATTGTCTGCATATAGCAGAGAGATGAAGAATATGAGTAGAGCTAAGAACATGGGAACTGAGCAGAGCTCAGACCATTCTCTTCTGACACTAGGTTAGACTTAAAGAGTTCAGACACATACAAGAAACATGCCTCAGGAGTTAAAAACTTTGATGCAGCAGAAGGCACATTGATGAAATGAATAGATCTTCAGCCTGGAGGTGCTCATCTAGGTTAGCAGGTTCTGAAGGCCTTAGTGATCCATGTGCCTACCTCTCCAGTGCATGGTCATGCCAGCCAATTAGCCAGTAACATGTTGTCAGGGTCCTTTCGGTATAAATGCTCTGACAGAGGACTTGCAAGTGCCTCAGATTGTACAGGACCATAAAACTTCTTAGCATAATGTGATTTCGTGAATCTTTTTAATCGAGGAAAATGGTAAACCTAAAACATTCTAAGCAGGGTCTGAATCTGAATGGTGTACTCAGTGCTTCCTGTTCTCCAGCCCGATTGCATACAATGGTAAACCATCGTGCAGCCATGAGAAGAATCTAAATTCTCTCCTTCAGCAAGAAGGATAAACCTGGTCCTTCTAGAAACTTGTGAATTCCAAGAGCAGTCCTATCTTTTGTATGTTGCTTTTGCTTTGGGATAGTTTCTTGCAGCCTAGGCTGTTACCTAGACAGGAACTGCACCCAGCTGCATATGGTGCTAATTACTCAGGGCTGCCTCCTGCCCTGCAGCTGCCTCCTGCTCTGAAGGGCAGATGAGATGCAGTCTGTGTCTCTTTGAAAGAACACATTCCCATTCCACTTGGAGCCATATTGCTGTATAGCAATTCTGGCATCTGTGTGGGTCATCTTTTAGGGCTCAGTCGAACCTCCAGGAAGCAGGGAGAAGAAGATTAAGATTTTTTTTTTTTTTTTTTTTTTTTTTAAATCTTAAAGAGATTCATTAACTATTCTGACAGTGGAGTTGACTGACTGAGAATTTTGGAAAATTTTATTGATGTTTTTAAAAACCCTATGTTTAGGTTTTTTGTAAGGTTTTCTAGAACCTCATGTGGTAAATCAGTATTAGCCTATGCAGTCAGTGTATTTCATTGTGATTCGTAGACCCTATGATACAGGAGTGATTCTGTTTTCTCCCACATTAAAAATTACTTCAGTTAAAAGGTTGAACTGACTGTGTTGCTTAGCCATAATACTGTGCTAATCTTGTATTTCCTGGTACACATTCGCTGTCAAAATTAGTTGTTGTGAGGTTTTTAAATAGGAATATAAAATGGAATGGAAACAAAGTCATGCAGTGAGTTGATCATGAAAGAAGAGAGTAATTTACCTTGGGGGTAGCAAAACCTCAGTTTCACACTGTATTTTGGGTGAAACTGCTGTTAGAATAGCAATCAAATTAAAAGGCAAAATGCAGGGCATTTGTTTTTGGATGTTGTGAAAGTGAAAAGAAACTAAGACTTGAGTGCATAAAATGTTTATTTTGAGCATACTATTTCAGGTGCTTAAATCTTTGGTTTTTGTTTAAACCTGTCTTAATGAAAGTCAAATTTGCTTTTCAGCATTGAGCTGGATTACAACCAAAACTCCAGGCTACCTCAATATACATAGCAAAAACAAATGAAAAAGAAAACAGAAAACCCCCAAACAAACAAAAAACCCAAATCAAAACAAAAAAAACCCCACAAAACCAAAACAAGTGGGGTTTTTTTTTTGAAGGGTTTTTCTTTAAGGAAGCACATTTTTGTAGTCAAGAGATGGGAATATTCAGGCATTCTACATCAAAAGATGGAGATGAAAATACTAGAGGTACTCAAAACTGGACAATGCCATGAGCAAACTGATCTGACTAGGAACTTGATCTAACTTTTGAAGAAGGGAATGGACTAGGCAATCTCAATTGTTCTGTGACTGGGTGACTCAGATGCAGATGAATAAACGTGTTAATTGCTGTTCATACAAAGAGCTCTATCAATTGCTCTGTCAATTGACCTGGATCATAAGGTACAAATGCAGTATTGGTATGGGCTAATGTAGCAGGTTATGTCCTATTAATATTGTCAAATGCTGATTCTACTAATACAAAAATAGAGGGATTAAAATCAAACTTAATCCCAGTTGATCAAAGTGTTTGGAGCAGCCTTCATGCTCATGTTTGAAAGTTTTCTAAGGAGCCATAAGCATGTGGGGACTGATGTTCTGACCAAAAATAACTCATAGGTTAAAAAGTTTTTTCTAGTCTATTATCCTCAACAAGATGTTTCTTATTCTTGCATAACTATTAAATTTGCAACTGAGATACCAATCATTCACAGTAGGTATTTAGTCTTTTTTCATTTGTTAAGATAAAATGCTGATTGTGGTTTTAAGCAACAGTTCTAGTGGGTATTCAGCCTCTTATTGGGAATCATATAAATGCATCATTAGTTTAAAAAAAAGGGACTCCTAAATCCATTTTATGCTTGTGAAGTTGCTAATAGACAAAACAGGAGAGTTGCCTTCTAAACTGTTTTAAGAAAATTGTCACTTTACTGAATAAAAAAAACTCAACAAATTGTTCAAATTAAACTACTGCAGATGGAGTAAGAAAAATGTTTAGCTTCTTAAAAAAACCTACTAGATTTTGCAAGCACAAGATGCTTTTTTTTTCACTGCATTGCTTACCAAAACCTTCGAGCCATTGTAACTGACCCACATAAACAAAGAGCTGTGAGAGAAATTTTGTACTTTTCCTTGTGTTCCTGCTTTTTTGCTTAGTTTGTTATTTTGGAGACTTGTGACATATTAGTGAATTACTGAAATACCTTCTGTCCCTGTTCCAAATTGTAACTGATCAACATACACAAATACAGTTCCGTGTGCTCCATAGCACTGTGTGCAGCCTCAACATCCTTCTTACCACCAATCCAGTTGGTTTTAGTCTGAACTTTGAATAACCCTTTTCTTCTATATTTTCTTCTGATAAGCAAAGGAAACAATATTTTTGGACTGCAAAATTTTGCATTAGAACAAATGTCCTTGTTCTGATTTATTTTCATGGATTTCTGAGGAGAACCATGGAGAAATTATGGAAAATAGTACACTTGTTCAAAATGCACTGCAAATGCAGTGCAGAAAAGGGACTGAGACAGGATAGGGAACTGGCAATGTAAGCTTAGTTCAACACTGTTTAGCAGGCAGCAGTAAAGAGGAAGTATTCCATGTACCAGGACACTGAATCTTAGCATGATAATGTCTGTTTTATTTTCCTGGAGAGGCAAAAAAGAGAAATGCAAAAATATCCAAGCAAACTCCAAATACCACCTTTCTAAAAAAACCCCAGAAATTGTAAGTTATTTGTGAGCCAAAATATGTTTTATGAAAAACTTGGTAGTAGCTGACTATTGCATTGTGACTGAAGGACAAAATTTTATTTTGCAATTCTGGGAATCAGTCACAACTTTCAGATATTTTGCTTTTACTTTTAATACAACTGTCATCTTGCTTGGAAGCTGCAGCAGCAAATCCCAGAAGGTTCTCCTAGAATAGTTCAACATACAGCAAGGATAACTTTTGCCAAGTTGTTTACAATTTTATTATTTAACCCACTTATACCTAGTATTTTTTTCTACAGTTTGAGAAGAATTTGCTAGAGAAAAGGGGAAAATGTTTGCAGAGCTCTGACCTCATAAGTGAAAAAGATTTTAGTTTTCCTTTGAAAATGGCACAGAAGCCAGGGGTTCCAGAACCTGGAAGGAGTGTTGAATTTCTTCATGCAGGCTGCTCACACAACTAGCTAACTTCAACCTCAAAGTACTGAAGCCTTGACTATCTAATGGAAGAGTAGGGGGGAGGAAGAGAGGCTGTGATACCCCAGCTGGGAATGCCCATGGGGGTGACCTGGCATCTCCCTGGTAGCACAGCATCTGCCTTCCACCAACAGAATAGGCTTTTAGTCACTAGATTTGTAAAAAATTGTTATATAAAACTGCAACTTATACAGATTCAAAAGATTCCTATTGAAATAGATAGGAGTCTTCCTGCTGAGTCATTTGGAATAGGATTTTTCTCCACAAGTAGGTTTACTGAATGAGTTTGAGTGCAGCAGTTCCACACTCTGAAATGATTACCAATTTCCAGTATCCAAAAGTGGCTTCATGATGACTTCTAAAGCCTTGCTAACTTAGAGCGCAAATCCTGCTCTTTCAGCTGATAGACGTCAGTACCCATTGCTCACTGGTGACAGGCAGAAAACAGTCAGTACCAGCTTGCAGCAGGATCCTCTCCAACATAAGTGGACTCAGCTTATTCAGTCAAACCACACTTTAATTCCTGAATCAGTACAACAGTGGATAGAGAATGTGGAAGCATGATTGTGACTTTCTTTATTTGCTGGCATTTAGGCTGGGCAGTGTCCAGCAGTTAGTCTGTTGGTGCATGTGACAGCTATAGTTACACATTTTAGATTAAGGAAGTTACAGTATATTTGTATTTTCTGAAGTAATGCTACTATTCACTTTAAAGGAATTCTGTAAGATTGGATATCAAAAATAAACTTAATGAGCTACTAAAGCTAAATACAGGAACTATGAAATTGGTTTAAACCTAAAACCATTAACTGTTTATTGAAGCTTCACAAGATATACTGCAGCTAATGAGCATTTCTGCTATTTAAATAAGCCCAAATTGAACACACATTACATGGATGCATAAATTATTCCTGGCAGTCAAACACCCAGACTACTTTTAAAAGCTTTATTTGAGGACTCTTTTCCATTTGATTTGTTTTGTTAATTAAATATTTTTTCTGTATTCCTTATATTTTAATATTGTTTTTGCAAATGCTATAATTTGCTGCTGCGTTTCCATTTGTGTTTGTTTACTCTGTGAATATAACAAATTTGGAATATATATTCAGCACTATCCTTTTGTTTGGTGTTATTTGTGTTAGCATCACTTGATAGCACTAGAGTAATTAAATTGTATGTTGTCTTTCATCCAGAAGGATCTTTTCAAATGATATATAATGTCTCACCAGGCCATGGAGGAGAGGAATACACAAACAGGAGACTGTAGTTTGAATTTTCAAGAGAAAAGCTATGTTAGTTTCAAATTTTGAAGGCTGTGAGGGTGTAGGATTTTAAAAGACACTCTTTACCCCATCCCAAATCATGCACCAATGAAAACATTAGGTATCTAGTTTGTTATTGTTCAGTGTCAATTACCAGTGCAGAGAACCTCAAGCTCAGGTTTGGCTCTTGGCTCTTAGACTCTCTCTCACCCCCCGCAGGGGCAAGGAAGGGACTTCCCTCTGTGAAGAACACAGTTCTCCCCTTCTTTCTGCAGGTGGTGTAGGAGGTGGTCCCTTCAGCCTCACAGTTGCACTAGGTACCAGATCCAAATTGTGAGGATATTAGGAAATCTCATAAAAAATGCTTTTAAACCATCCCCTTCTTTTTACATAACCTAAATCTTGGAGATTATAAAAATGACAGAAAGAAATAGCTGCTGGATACCATGTCAGCCTTGCCACCAGGGAAATATTCTTTCCCAGTCTTAAAAATACTGATCAGGCAGACAAATCCTCAGGCCCTTGAGAAATGTTTCAGGTGAAGGTGTGTTAGGCATTCTTTGTACTCAAAAAGCTTTTGGTATAATTATGTCCAGACAGCTATTTTAGCAAAAAGCAATTCAAAGAAAGATTTGAGAAATGTAATAGATCCAGGATAACAGAGGTAATACCCTATTTTTCCACAAGATGAAATAGGTAGTCAGAACTTCCAGTTTTACATCATTTCTTCTGAAAAACTACCTCTTCAACAGCATGTTGTCCTCTAACACCTTTACTGTGGTTCAGTCCTGTCTCAGAGAAAAAGTCATCTATTAAATCCCCACTACCAAATCCTGCAGTACCAAGTTTTCCTCTGTGTTTTTTTCCAAACACGTCTTTACAAGCCTGTATGTATTTAGCTCGTGAGAACTGTCTAGGCCACATGCTGAGATGGTACCACTGCATGCAGTATGTTATCCTATATATGACAAAATAACAAATGTGGATAAAGCCTTCCCAAATCTTCGTTCGCGAAGCCCAGCCATGATATGACAAATATAAGATGATCAAAAGCTGTCTTAAAGCACTGACAGTCACAAAGAGACACAAAGAGAAAGTTAATGTATTGATTTATAAATATTACTGAAGCATTTTAATAAAACGGCTATCAGCCATTATCCACTCTTTCAATTTAAAAGAAAAAAAATACAAGCCCCTAAACAAACCAAACCCCTTGTTTTCCAGACTGAAAAATGTCTCGATCTCAAGGTAGTGTTTCATTTGAATTTTCAGTAATTTAAACATTTTTACAGGAAACAATTTCTGAAGTTTTTGGCGGGAGAAATTGTGCGAGCAATAGGTCTTGCAGATAGATTAAATACCTGTGCTAGAAAACCTGCTACAGTCTTTCAGCTTGAAACTGTCTTCTGTGACTCTGGCTTCTGAACAGGTTGCAAAATATTACTTTGACTTCAAGTCCTCCAGGTATATGTCTGTAAATGTCAAGGGTAAGGAGAATGCAGGAGGGACAAATAGGTGACATTGTTTGTGCCTTGCTTCCTGTTTAATTATTTTGCCCCAGATTATACACAGCCCCCACTTCTAATATTTGATTTGAAGGTTCAGGGAGATACAGAGCCTTGGAAGAAAATCTCAGCACTATGATGTACAAGAAAGATGTGTTTGTAGCTTGCTGTATACTGAGGTGTGCCATGGGACAATACTGTGATTCTGCCCATTGTACTGGAGAAATATTTGTGTCTTAAACTGGCAGGTTGCTCTTTTACATATATGACATTGCAACTGCATCAGTTTAATTGACCTTAGCAATATGCATCTGCCAGTGGTATGTCCCTGAGGGACATTGCAATTTTAAGCTGCATTTTATTGCAGAATCTTCAGGGCTTGTAGGCAAACCTATGTAACTCCCCCTATTTAATAAATGCCATCAACATTTGCTAAAAATACTTATTGAAAACATGATTCTCTTAATTAAGCTACTTTGAAGGGCTTTGTGATTATAATAATTTTAAAATGTTAACATAGAGCAAGTAGTGTATTTTTTCTGAGCATTTATGTGTATTTACTGACATTTATGTGCCATGCAGTATAAATTTTTTTTATTTTCACATCTACATTATTTTAAAGGGCGATATTTCATGTGCAGAATGCCTGATATGGTGTTCACTAACAGCATGAAAAATATTAAGATCTCATAATGCACGCTCTAAAAAAAAAAAATCAGAAATTGCAGTGAAAAAGATACAAAATATATTGTCCTCATGTAAAAATTTAATTTTGATTGTGTTTTATGGTTTTATTCTTAATATGCAAAACAAGTTGTGAAGTGAGCCTTTCTTCTAGGATGTTCTTAGTTTGAATGTTAAGTCAGGATGGTTTTGACTTTATTGAAATATATGTTTTTTCAGAATTACATTTTCTAATTGTTATCAGCGTATATTTGACAGATTTTAGCAACAGTTTTTTCTTTCTTCCATTAACATATTTGTCGTTCACTTTAATTACAGTCAAAGAGGCCATGGCACCTATCAAGTTTAACAGATGGGGTCTTCCTGAAGTAGATCCAGAAACCATGCAAACAAGTGAACCCTGGGTTTTTGCAGGAGGTGACATTGGTGGTTTTGCTAACACAACAGTGGAATCAGTAAATGATGGAAAACAAGCTTCCTGGTACATACACAGATACATACAGGTGATTTTTTTCAGAAGTATTTTTCTCTTTCCCGTTTCTATCTGCTTTTAGATACTTTTAAAAATAATTTCATTGTGGGTTTGATTAAATATACAGGTTTTGAGAAACTAATACCTAGATTATCTGGTGGTTGGAACATTACAGATTCATTCAGCTTGGATCACATGCTTGAGTTTGAGTAGATGAACCCAACTTTCTTACATTATCTTAACACTAAAATCCAAGAAACATTTTCTTGGCCCCAGGTCTGAATTCCGCTCAAGGGTAGCAAGCCTCCCTACACAATAGACACTGCAAGTAGAAATCCTAATTGGGTAACTGGGGAAAAGTAGTGAGCCCATAAGTATTAAGAAGCAAGATCTTCCAATAGTGCATAAAGTAAAAACTAAATACTGCCAATGTTATTACCTGGGAAAGACCTTTTTAGTTTACTAACAGTTTACAAAGCAGATTATCTACACTGGAACCAAAGTTTGCTCTGATGAGACTGATAAAATGGATACAAAAGCTTGACAAAAACTAACCACTGAATGCACTGAGGAAAATAATGCAAAGGAGGATTTACCTGCGAAATATGAGTTTAAGAGGTACAGACTTGAAAAATCTGGTAACCATGCGTTTCCTTCTGGTTCTCCTTGCATGTTGCTGACTGAGCACCTCTGCCCTAATTTTTCTAGTAAAAGTCTAGAGGAGCTGCAGAGAATCTTCCGAGATAGAAACACAGCCTGTATGTGGAGAACCAGTTGACAAAATGTGTGTTCATAGTGCAGGGAACTTTTTAGAAACATGGTACGTGATTCATTCTCCCACATAAAGAGATTTGAACAACTGAAGTTGGGACTGTAACAGCTCGATGTCTTTCTCCCCCATCCATCTGCTCAAAGCCTCTCTGATTGCATGTTTGTGCAATTTCATGCTGTTGGGGTCTGATTTCACTTCCTAAAAATACTTCAACTGAAAGCTTGTTGTTAGTATCTGTGCATATTTTTTCTCACTTGTTCTAAAGCACTGTTTGTGTCCTGCCTTTTTAGACCTTATGAAAATGCTGAGTGTGAAACATCTTAGTCCCTGATCTGCTTGCTTAATTTCCCAGTGCACAGTTAATTTGGATAACCATGATAGGGGGAGAGAGGGTGTCTCCTCCTTTTTGTCTCCTTATTCAACCTCTAGAAATACAGGCATCACTTAAAATCCTCTGTTATAACTTTGCTTCCTCCTCAAAGTTTGGGTTTCTTCCTCCCCTCTGGAATGTATTTAATACTTCGGAAAAAATCTGAATAGTCATGGCTTGAGAATTAGAATTTTAAATCAAGTAGACCTGTGATGTTAGAGCATTTCCGTTACCCTTTGCAGGTTTCAAGGCAGCTTATTCAACCTTACAGTCTCACCAGGAAGCTAATGGGAAAGCCTTACAGCAATCTTCACAGGAAAGTTTCCAAATGTCAAGTGTCACCTTTCCAGCTGTTAGATGAATGGGTTGCCCAAGGGCATTTATTTGGATGTGCAGCCCTTGTAAAATCTGGTTGCTGTGGTGCAGAATGCTGTAATTTGGCAATTTATTTCACCAGTGTTTGGACCTGGTAGAAATTTTAGTGACTGGAGGGGAGTTTGTTTTTATAGCAATTGTTTAGAGAAGGATAAGAGAAGGATTGTATTACCCTGATGTTTGTTGGGGTAGGTACATGCCACATGTGTCTGCCTTTATGTGCACATGTGTGCGCACATTCAGTTCTCAGCTCTGTATTCTGGAAACTTCTGAAAGGAAACGACAAAATAGCCTTACACGCTACCTTATTTTCTCTCTATTGTGAGTTTCTAAGGTAGGCAACTGTCCTGTGATCTTAGTGTCTGAATTGAGTACACGTTAAATTTTAAATAAATGCATTGATACCATCTATATCTCAGATACAGGAATAGGTAGCCATTTCCAAAATCAGCGTCTCAGCACCAGGATCTATAAATAATGCAGTCTTCATCAAAATAAAACTATTCCATAGGATTTCTCAGCCAATCCAAGACCATGACAAAGACTGAAACTCAAAACCACGATCGTGACTACTTGCAGAAAGCACTGTTTGAACAGCACGCTGTTTGTATCCCAACCTACTCCAGGCAAAAGGCTAAGTGAACAGATGGGCCTGATATGTGCCCTGAAACTCCAGTCATTGCAAGCTCTGGCACGTGGTCAAGTGAAGCGTGAGATCCAGACTCAAGGACTCTCCAGCAGAAATGCCTTATGTTCAAAACTGGGAGTTATTTACAGAAGCTTCTTGGCTGCTCTTATGCTGGAAACTTTCCATCATTAGTTGCCTAAATATCTCCTGCCTCTTAACATATTCCTCCCACTATATGAGGCGTAGGTTCATCTCAGAAATTGTTGTCTGCAGCTGTGTCAGGTTAGTTTCTACAAACATGACCGGTCAAAGCCTAACCAAGGATAGTTGTAGTAGAACCTGTTAGAAAATGTATACAGTCTTCCTAGAACCATTCTTTGCAAGTCATTGGAGATCAAAACAGAATCAGCCTAATTCGTTTAACTGTCTACTACTCACAACATTTTTGCATGGTTCAACCTTCTTTTGTTGTTCCATGAATTATTCTTAGTGATTTATTTGGTTTGGGAATTGTAATGGCCTTCACTTTTGTCCGACAGTGACTTTATGATCTTGTGCAGAAGCAATATAGGCTACTGTTCTCTTCTATGCTTCAGTTACCATTCATTTCTTTTTGATCAGTGAATGGGATTTAATAGTATAATGGTTGTATTCAGGGTAATTCACGATCATTGCAGGACTAATTTCTAATTTTCTGTGCCTGCCTTGAGAGCGAAGACAGCTTCCAGTATCTTCTTCCTGGATGACTGTGCCAGCCTTAATGCTTCACTCCTGCTGTATTCATGCACTTACCTGTGGAGTGTTTTCCCATATATGGCAGTAAAGCTGCCATCTTCTCACTAAAATCCCCCTTTAAAAGTGACTTTTCTGTTCTAGTTCACAATAAATTTTCTTTTATTTAAACTTATTTTTTTCTTTACTGTAATCTCTCCAGTGTGGACAGTTTTTTTATACTTTTCGTAGACTGAAATGTGTGATACACTTAAAGAATCCAATCCAATCCAATCCATCTGAATGCCAATTGATATAATTTGCACTTCGCTAAGACACTATTCAGTATTAATTTTGAGCACATCACTGTGTTATTTTGAAACACTATTGTATATTTGCTGTTTTTTCTTTACCTATGCTGTCAGAAAATATATGGGCTTTGTATCTGAGGAGTGTTCTTGTTGATTCTTTATGAAGATTGACCATTCAGGTTGAGCATGCATGAATGTACATTATTTCATAATCAATACCAGAGTCAGGTGGTTCCCAGGAAGCTTGTATTTGAAGCTGTTAGTTATGTTGTCTGTTTCTTTTCAGGACAACCACAGGACAAAAATGAACATCCCTTTGTTTAGCTAGAAGAACATACGAAACACTAGCATGCAGACAAATAACAAAGTACCATTTACAAAAAAAAATTGGATTAAAGGCAAGTGCAGGAAACCTGGTATTTTATTTGCTTGCCTCTGAGTAAGCACTATGTCTGTTACAGAAACAGAAAGGCAGGAATGAGCTTAGAAAATCTTTGTCAAACAGGACAGAGCCCAGAGCAACCTGGTCTATTTGACCCTGCTTTGAGCAAGGGTGTTGGACTAGACGGTCCTCAGGCATCCCTTCCTACCACAACCATTCAGAGATTGTACAAAATAACATAGACATATTACTACAAAGTTAAATAATTGGAGAGAGGCTAGAAGAAGAAAGGGAGAAAAGACATGTTTTAAGATCAGACTTAAAAACAGAGAAAGCAGGAGTGAGATGAAAGTATTCAGGAAAACTCTTCCAGGCAGTAGGATTTGTGGCAAAGACTCTCTGTGAAAAATAACAGTAATACAACTACTTGCTTTCACAGTCTGTCTTTGTTAAAGTCTGGGAAATGGAGTTAGACCATAGCATTCTGGTTAAAAATTTTCTCCATCTGAAGGAAATTTATGTCAAAAATTGTATCAGGTCTAAAGCTGAGTTCCTGTCTCTCAGCCCTGCACTGCAGCCCACGTGCATTTGCCTCTAGGCGAATCCTGGGTAGGGTAAGGTAGGGCTACTGTTTGCAACATGCTGTGGATTTTTCACCACCCTGTTCTAGTATCCAAGAAATTGGCATGATTGGAACAAGTACCTGCAATATTGTTAGCTCAGCTGGTTGGCATCAAATTAGAGGAAGAATGGGCCACACTTTTTGTCCTCTACTTCTAAAAATCAAAGGAAGAGTTATTATAAATAAACCCTTGCCTGCAGGCTTTCTTTTCCTATTTGTTTGTGCAATGTCAGAGAAATCCTTCATTATAGAGATGATTTTACTTTCAGGAAGCTATATAACATTTTAGCTAGCTGAAAGTTTTGCTTTGTAGAAAACAATGCATCAAGGCTTAGTAAATTTATTTCTTTTATAAACATTGTGCTGAAAGCAAAAAGCAGCAAAAAATAAATAGAGCAAAAATGAAGTGATAGGGAGGAGGGACATAAATCTGAAAAGATGTATTGCCACTGGCTACTGAACCTTCAGCTGCGTCCTGCCCCTGTGCATTTTTAAATACTTGGTTTATTCCATTGAAACGTCTTGTAATCCTCCCCCTGCCACCTCCACCTGGGTCACTTCATCATTAACAAACCATTAGGCACATTTTGTGGGACCTGAGTGCGTCTGGGTGGACTTGTTTGTGGTTTTGCTCTTTTGAAGGAAAGTAAAGCAGGAAAAATGGGCCTCTACATATAGTTTGGGAAGTGGCTTATGACTAGTTTGAATGATGGAATGCAGGAGGCAAGGCCTATTTTTGCATAGGTGTTGGTGAGAACAATTTTTAGAGATATAATTGTCCTGCTTAGGAAAAGAAACAGTACAATGGAACTTAAGCTGCATATTCAGCACTGTCTTCCTATTTGTCTGTAGCAATCAATATTTACAGTTGTACAAGCTATGAATAGTTTATAAGCAATCCACAGGCTGAAATGTATTCACAGAGAACATTTGAACAATTATGGATAGCAAATGAATTCACACTGGAAAATTAGGTTTATTGCTCACATGTGTGCATAGAGTGGAGCTGACCAAACACTTTTCCTTCAGTCTTTCTTTACTGTCATTCTTACAGAATCAGAATCAAAGAATTTTTTTAAGAGTTTAGTGTATCAGTGTTTATTTCAGCAGATTTCCCCATACATTAAACTATGTAAGAGACAAAAAATGTGCTAGCCTCTTAAAAATGCTTTAATTTCAGCTCTGTGATCCAGGAAGTTCTGTTTTGTCATTGCAAACAACATTTTGCAGTTGGAATATTAGTTAAGAAAATAAGAAAAAAAGAAGTTAAAAATATGAAATCAAACCCAAAGTAATAAAAAAATACTTTTAGATTCTTTGCTTTTTCTGCTTTTATTTGCCATTTAACAAAAGCTTTTGAGACGTAGGATGCCAGGCTATTTGATTTTCTAAGAACTCAGATTCTCCTGGTGTAAAAAAATAACTCTGTGGAGTGTGACATGGAGGAAGCAGTGAGCACTTAGGAGGAAGCAATGGGGGATGTTTGGCTTTTTATGAAGTGTAACTGCATTGACTTCTAGCTGAGAGAGATCATGACACTGACCGAGTTTTGTCCCAAGTGTTAGGGATCTTTAAAAATTAACATTCTCAAAATGTCCACCATTAGGGACCCATTCACGGTTTGCATCATTCAGGCTGGGACAATGCCACTACTTTCAGAGCTTTTAAGCCATCAGAAAATTTGACCCCTGAATGTACCCTCTCTGTCTGAGGAATCAGAATACTGAGATGGGAATGCAGGCAATCCCAAAACCAAACAGGCACGTGAAGTCTCAGGTTTTTGACCCAGTCTAGGAAGCAAAAGGCACTAAACCAAACAAAACCTACAAAGGTAGCAATTTGTAAGTGGCTGAGTTTTTCCTCTGTTACAGAAGATCTTCCCCACACCTCGAATAGTCCCTGCTGAAGAAATCTTCCTTTTAAGGATAGAAGAAACTACTGTGATCTTAGCTGTGACTTATAGGAACACAGATGGTGTAGGGCTTTCTCTGTGTTGGAAATTCCTGCTTTATTTCTTCGTGATTTATTGAGTCAACCGTCTGAGGAGCAAAGATTTAAATTCTACCCCCACATTGTGATTAGGATGCTGTTCAGTATCCTACATGGAGAAAGATTTTCTCTCTGCAGTTTTATGGTATTAAATGCAACATAGAATTGAAAGCTTTTCACTGGACTCTTCAGGGCAAAAGAAGACTGTCTTAAAATGAAAACAAAGTGACTTGGTGGCACAGCAATAATGTGTAGATGTTCTTTGATCCAAATCAGAGTCTAACTTTTGTCAATCTTGAAGTATTCATATTAATGGAATTAAGTATAAACCCAGTGATAGTTTTGCATATATTGATAGGTATGCGATGGGTAGGCTATAGAAAATCTTAAAACTGGGGGGAAAAGGTGCAGAGATTGAAAATACATTGAGTTAGGGCTGAGTGATCCTCCACGTGATGCCTTCCTCATTTTTCACAATTCCCTAACACTTTAGATGGGCACCTGGAAGAAACTAAAAAGAATCTGTTGGCATACCCTGGGTTTTTTTCAATCTCACTGCTGCTGGCTGCTGTAGGGACAGAGCTGGCTGTTCAGAAGGGTTGAACAACCTTTGGACTGAACCAGGCTATCAGTACAGGATATAAAATAACTGTTTCTTTAGATGTAAAATAACGGTTTCATTATGATTATTATTATATATTATTATTATTATTATTATTATTATTATTACTGTTATTCATTAGTTCCAGCATAGCATAGCATGAACACTGTTGGGCAGAAGATGTTGCATATGCAAATGTTTGCATGTTTACTGATTTGTAGGTCTGAACATATAATAAAATACCTAAACTTTGGATTATATATAGTAATTATTCTCTTATCAGTGGTAATAATAAATTATATAAAAATTAATCAGCAAAAAATTCTGTGATTTTGTTTGGTTTTTTTTTACAGTCCTTATACGGTGTTGCAGTTTCTACAGTTCCAGAACTACCACTGTTCTATACTCCTATAGATTAGTAGATATCAGTGTAGAAATGGCTGGACTGAAGTTTCCCAAATCCTTTGGCCTCGCCAGTGCAACTCCTGCTACAAGTTCTTCAATATTCGAAGAGCATTTGAAGCTGGGTGGGGCTTTGCTGTCACTAAACCATTCTCCTTGGATAAGGTAAGAAAATATTTAAGGTATATTTCGTGTGTAACCATTTCTTTGTTTATTTGAAAAATCTGAGTCTTTTGGAAATGACACTATTAAATCCAGCTAGCTTAAAGATAGCAGGAACGGGTATGATGCATTGCATAGTTTGACTAGTCCTGGGAGGTTTTACCAATACAGTGACACAATTTCTGGTTTTGTTTGTTGTTACATCCTTCCCCTTTATTCCCCCACCTTTTAATATTAGCCACCTATTAAGCGTAAGAATCTTTTTTTTTTAAAATACTGCAGTGAAAGTGTTTTCTGTAAACAATCAGAATGCAAAGGGAATGAGTAGCAGCTTTGTCACACAACTCATGAAAGATGGATTCTGTGTCAGGGCTGCCAAGATAAGCCCATGAAATTGAGTTGCAGTTGCAATATGATAATGTGGCTGCAAGGTGGAGCTGGTGGGTAATGGAAGAGAAAGATGGAGGCAACATAAAAGAAGCGCTATGGAGAAGAGCATTGTGCTGAAGGTTTGTAGCACAGTGACATTGGCTTGCAGTACTGTAATGGAAAATGAAGGAATTAGAATTAAGTCTTGAAGGCTATGGCTCAGTGTGGCACCTTAAATAAAACATTTTGTGTAGATTTACACATGTAATTGATTGTTTGGTCTGAGAATTGCATTCAAAATGGTTTCTGTGTTGCTATATTCAAAATGGCAAAATGAGAGTGAGCAAGAAGTTTAGACAGTGAAAGAAATAACAGCTTTGATAAGGCAGATCGCAGAGAAAAGAAGACAGATTTTGGACTGGGATGTAGATATAGTTTGACTTGTAGAGAAAGGAAGAAGAGCAAAGGTAAATCCTTAGATATAGGCCTGATTACCACTGAATAATTGCAACGTATGGTCATCCAGTGACAGACAGTAGTGTGGGCTGAAGAAAGCTCTTGAGATTAATTTAGAAACGAGGGTCTTTATTATTGGTTCAGAGATGGGATGTACAAGTGTACTGATGGATGGAGACCTTAGCAGAAGAGAAAAGGTAGATTTGCTCCTCTGCCACCTGTACATGGGTAAGTACCACAGGTGACTTAACTATAGCGAGTGGCCCTCTAATATGAGAAGGTCTAAGGACAAAGTGCTGTGTTGCCACAGTGTGTACTTAAAATATGTCAGGCTGGCTTCTGCTGTCACACCTGAAGTAGCCTTAAGGAAGTAGGTGTCCCTCTACATGCAGTGAGATTTCAATCTACTTCATGAGGCTTCTTATTAAAATACTTTTTAGGACCTAAATGTCATTCAAATATGTTTACAACTGACTTACATGATAACATACTGTCAGCTGTAATTATTCAGTGCTGGGCTACAGGCAACCCGTAGCAAGTACTGAGATTTATTTATTTATCAGTATTATTGCTGGTATGCTTGCAGTCCTGCCAGACTGCATGTTGATTACTGTGCATCTCAAGAGCTAAACAGACGCAGGCTGAGTTCCAGCTTGGGTGGGAGTTCAGGAGGAAAGATGTGCTTGTTGTAGGAAGTGATACTGGTGCTCCACTAAGCAGCAGACTCTGAGTCATTTCTCAAATGGTGACTGCAAAGTGTTCCACTGTATGCCATGCTCTGGAGGTGTGACTCAGATGGAGATATTTCAGGGGGTTTTTAGTATTTGTTGCAATAAGATGCAAAATATTGCTGATATTACTTGTTTTTTAATTTAATAAGTTCAGAAAAGTTGGTTGAATTCTAGTTCAGTGATTGTTATTTCTAGCTAAGCTTCCTTCTGATGTTTCAGTAGGAGGCAGTACTTTCTCTGTGCCTAAACTTTTGAATCATGTGTTGCTGTGTGTAGTAGGACTGTGTCCCATCCAAGTACTACTTAGTTTTTCCACTATTGTATTGTTCCCATGTAGTGTACTTCCCATGGGTGTTAAGCCTTAGTATTTTGACATGATTGAGATGCTTGGCTGAGAGGTGCTGCAGAAAGAAAATTGCTTTATTTATCGTTGTTATATGGCAGTTAACGCTATAAAAATAATCATTTCAAATGGGAAGAAAAGCTCAATGAAGTACAGCACTTTCCTATGTGAACAGAGTATTAGAGAAAGACTGCTCGTTGCCTTAACGCTAGAACAAGTTGTTGGTAGAGAGTTTGAAATATTTAGATTGGCATTTATGTCCTTTTTTTTTAGTCTTAGCTTCTGATTATGTAGACATAGATCTTGTGCAACGTTCAGCAGGGAGCAGAATGGTCTCTTGGGCTGTGGTACCAATGAACGTAGACCAGGAGCAAGACTCCTGGTCTAAGCCTGCAGAATCAGTGGGAAGAGGAGGAGCTGCTCCCAGACAGTACAGTTCCCAAGAGTGGAAGAGCTTCTGGAAGGAAGAGAGCTTGCTAGACACAGTTTTTGGCAGCTGAAGCTCCTCCACTTCAGCCTTGGTTGTATGTGATACAAGCAGGATTCTGTGTTCATTCTTGTTGTCTCGTTATTTTATCTGTCCTGGTAACACTTAACTTGTGAGCTTCCTTCTTGTTTGCAATAGTTAAATGCAAAGTGTTAAACTGCCTGTGTGTCAATGGGGAGCTTAGCAGCAGGAGAAATTCTCTGTTTTCCAGAGCCGCTGACTGAATTGGCCACTGTGTTCGGACCACTGATAGTGGAAACGAGTGACTTCCCTTTGGCACTTCAGCAAAAGTGACTGATGCAGGCTAAATTTGAGTGACATATAGCTTGTGAAAAGCATATACAGCCCAACCACAATTTCCATACATTAACTACAGTGGAATGGAATAAGGTCAGAGAGAAAAACGTGATAAATCTTGGAAGAAGGAGATCCAAGGACAGAAATAAGATGGACTCAGGCTGAAGGGCTGAGTGATTCTCATAAGACAGAATTTATTTTGTATGAACTACTTCTCCTTTTCCCTCTTTCACCATCTAACACAGAAAGCTCTTCTAAAATACTGAGCGAGAGATCCCTGCCACCTATGAGAGGCCTTACTGCCTTGTTTAGAGGAACTGTTGGGTAGCAGTGCTGGAGTTCTAGCCTCTGGACCATAATTTACTCCCTTAGTCTCTCCAATCCTCATCTGTCATGGCTTCACCTTGAAAGCTTCACATGCTGCCCCAGAGGGAGATAGCACAGAGTGCACTGTGTCATGCCGTGCTCGTTCCCTTTTAAACACTTACACACTTTGCTGCATAATTGTCTTCATGACAACCTGTGTAGCATTTGTTTGTAGGGTGAGGATTTCAACTGTGAGTGATTCAGCAAAAGTTGTTGTTGCATACTACGGTACTACTGTTGAAACATTAAAAAAAAAGCTAACATGAGAAATAGCTTCAGAATTTCTACAGAGTATTTATACCTCAAAGTATAGAAGGTACTGGATATTATAGCATTATGCAAATAATAGTTACAGGGTGCTGTACCTGTGTGTGTCTGTAGGTATCTGATAGAGATAGTGACTTGTAGAATTTTATTTACTTAATTAAACATCTTTGCTCAGCTACTTTAGTATCAAGTAGATTGATTTCTTCCAGAAATGCTGAATAACAGAATAAATGAGAATAACTGCTTTTAAAATAGACTATCAGTAGGAAGACAAATGGTAGCAGAATAAGTGTCCCTTCACACACCTTTTTCTATATTCATGTCTTCCCTTTTTGACTGCAGATCAATAGCTCTTTGCTCTGTTGGTTCAATAGTATTTCTATCTTATTCAGATAACTCTGTCCAGCATATTATTTGTGAATTCTGTTTGCAAGCTATTGAAGGAAATGGGGGAGCTGCATCTCATAGGGAAATGGGAGAGGTGCACATCATAGAGTGCACAAAAACTGAATAGCAATTATTACTTCTTTAGAGAAAACTACATGCAGAATGAGAGATACTGCTTTAATTAAACAAATAACTGTGAGTGGAGGCTTTTAGTAGAAGTTCTATACTAAGCTGATTTATTTACTTAGAATTTATTAATGAGTACTGTTTAGTACGCAAATTTGCATTAAACCTGTAATCAGAAGTTTGTATAAACATCGTATCCAAAGAAGTCAGAGGTTATATAAAGTGTGCACATCCGTGTACCATATTCAATACCTCAGTGAGGAATTTATAGCAGAAATTAGGGGTTTATTGCTGAATTCAGGCTTTGTTGTTCTCCTCACTGCATGGTATGGGCTGTTTAGAAAGAGGAAAAACAACTGGGTTAGCAGAAATGTTTGCTTGATTTTTAGATGCTTCCTTCACTTCTAAAATTTAATTCTGATTAATCAGATACATCTGTCTTTATTTTGTTGTGACATGCATTGATTTGTGATGCTGTCGCTTTCAATAATGCGGAAACAGTTGCCTTTATTATGAGAACCAGCAGAAATCAACATGCAGACTAACTTCATTTTTAATCTTTAATTTTTTTCATTATATATGGAGCAAGTTGCATGGCTGATTTTAAAACAAAGCTACAATTAAAACTAGATTAAATTTGAACTAAACCATAGCGGAGAAAACTTTCTAGCCATATGTTTGTGCAGTTCACAGATGTAGGTTTTACAATATATTTTCGGACCATTTCTAAATAAGAACCATTGCTGGTATGAGAACTAAATAATTTGTCCAGTATATATCACATTCTATGTGCTGTTATTACAATATACATATTCAGACTCCAGCTAGTTCTCTCTCTCTACATTTGCACTGTGTGCACCTCACTTTATAACTGAAAGTGGTAAAAAAATCATGGTACAATGATGCATTGTTTTCCATAACATTAGTATTTCACATAAGTGAATCTGTATTACAAATGTATATTTTTGTATGATATTACAGCATAGTAATTTAGATTAAACTAGTTATAATTTATGGTGCCAAGCCAAAAAGCTATTTAAGATGCATTAAAATGCAGAACCATGACATTTGAAATTCTGATGTTCTTAATATGACAAAGGTTATTCTATGGAGTTTTTGCTATAATATGAAATATTAATATTTCACAATACAGTTTTGATGAAGTACAATTTGCCTAGCTTGCATACGATAAAGAAATTAAATGCTTACCAAGGGAGTTCAGTGAGAATTAGAGCCCCGCCTGAACATCTGCTTGAAATGTTATTATCCTGTCCTACTGACAGCTTCGCTCCCTCATTGTTTTCAAGATTGACAGCTGAATATTGTACTGATTTCTGCAGCAAATATATCTAGGTGAACTTTGTTTGGTTTTTAGGAATTTAGAACATGCTTTTGATTTCCATCCTATAATTTTTTTTTTATACTCTTGACATTTGTAGATGCAGATTGAGGTCTAGTATGCTGTAGCAAAGATAGACCATTGACTTGCAACGAAATGCCAGTTGATATCTCAGTAAACAGAAATATTACTATTCTTTATTGTGTGGTCTGTATGAAAGCTGTATGGGCTTTCTTTGGGGAGACAAATGATCAGATTGTTAATGTCAAATATAAAAAGGACTGTTTGCCTTTCTACTAAATAGCATCAGACAACTTTTATTAACTACATTTTTGAACAGAAAAATCGGTATTTACAGGATTCCTTAGCACACAAAGCTCATAAGTTATTTTTTGGCTTATAAATGTTAAAATTATTATTATTGGGGTTAATATTTTTAGGAGTTTATGTGCCTCATTTTGTCCCATATTTCTGAAAGAATTTTAGTAAGAAATACCAGCTTTATTGTTTTACGATTTTTACATTTTTTAGATCAGCATAAAATCAGCAAAATGTAACAGGGGAGATGAAAGACTGTGCTAGGAATATGCTATAGAATGTAATTATTTTTTAAAATGCTGTAGTTGTGCTATTGTATTTTACTTGAGTATTTTTATACAGAAAATCTGTTATTTGGTTACAAAAAAGGAACAAATAATTCTATGAATCTGATTAAGTAGCAGGAAAACAGACTTGTGCTTTTTTCCCAAGAAAAAGTATTTTTCTGACATGTTCAACTTAGGACCAGACCTCATCTCTGCTTAGTTTTACGTTATCCCTGGCCAAGTAAAAAGAAGGATGGAGACTTTTTTAAAAGCGAATAACTTCAGTAGCTTCAAAATTACTGTCTGAAGAACTAGAAGGGACTGCGTTTAACCATTCTTTTTCTTCAGTCCATGCATCTGGTGATGTAGGGGTTTGGCACATCATCATGCTGGAGAAATTCCAGTCTAGAAAGATATAGCACAGCTTGAACACAGTGAGACACCAAAGATCCCAGGACTGAGAGCTTTAACCAAGTCATTATTGATAAGCCAAATCCCTTCCTATCACAGCTAAAATCTGCACAAAGTAGATGTATGCCTTAATTCTTGTAGGCATGCCTCTTGACACCAGTGAATTTGCAAGTGAGGCACTTTGGACCATTTAAAAATCTGTTTTTACCATCAATAAGGCTGGTTATTTTGGCCAATGAATATTTTGAATGCTCAAGGTAACCAGCTTCATTTTTAAAACAAGAGTTTAACAATAATCTGTAAAAAGTTTCTCTCTCTCTTTATGATTGTATTTACTACTTTAGAAATGAAAACCTCTTCCAGTTTTGTGATAAAAATTAAACCTCTGGGCGAATGTTTAGTCCCACTCTTCCTGTAGCATTAAATATCACATAAATGCTGCACTTCTTCTGCAGTGAGAGTCTGTCTTTTGCACAGGGGCTCTCATGGAGAAGTCTGTTATCTCAAGGCATGAACCACAGTGTGGCAATTCATCAGTGGAAGACAAAGAGGGATCTGTTGTGCAGGGGTGTTGAACATTGAGTCGGTAAACCTCATCTGTGCTAAAGGGACAGATTTTTACAAACAGATGATCAGCAATTTTCTTCCCATGTTATCTCTTTTCCTGCCATTCACACTTGTGGAGGCAGAGTGAGCTTGGCTGTAACTTTTATGCTTATGCCTTGAGCTTGTGGCAGAAGTTCCATAGGGTCTTCAAGCTGGCAATGACTTATCTTCCTCAAAGCTGCACACAAAACTGGCCATCAAAGGTGAAAGGAGATATATGTGCAAGACTGGTTCTTGGTAGGCTACAGGATTCTCAATTCTATAGCTCTCTAAGGATTCAGTTTTTTTCATCTGGGGATTTTTTACACAGTACTTAGAGATTGTTTCTTTTTCCTGTGTTTTTCTACTGGAGTCAGTAGTTTAAAACAGTGTAGCAAAAGTACTTTTACATATACGAAGTGTCAAATTGATCATTAACCTTGAGCTGGAATATTTAGGTAGTTTATGTATAAAACACTTGCAAATCAGTCTTTAAGGTATTTTTTAATCTGAAACTGTTGCATATTTTAATGAAACTCATAGTGCACTTAGATTGGCATAATTGAGAAGCAGTTTCACTGTAATTTGGAAGAGTGTAAAGATTGCAACACTGAGTATTTTGGTACATATGCCTTTCTATAAAAAAATAGCTACCAAAAGTAGGAGTGTTCATTCCTGCTCAGCATAATATATGCTGTTCTGGTAGTGACCTGTACTTAAGAGAGGATGTAATTTCTATTTGTAGTGCAACTATTAGCCAATTGGTCAAACAAATGGATGTAAATTTACACTGATTAAAAATCAAAATAGTATCTCTTTTTATATTGAAGAAACTGCCTTGCTCTTTACTAACTTTGCTTTATTTACCTCATTCTTCTGAAAATACCTGCAAATATTTATCGAGAGAGACAAGGAGAGCACATATGCATGATTTTCCAAAACTGCTGAGAATCTGCAGCTTCTGTTGGCTGTATCTGAAGTACTCGGCATTTTTGAATATCACATTCTGAACAAACAGGATTTTAAAAAGCAAATATGTAGCATACTTGTGTAAAATATCATTCAGCTATAGTTTTCTGTGGTTGTTTTCTATATCCTTGGAAGTTGTTGGTAATCTTGGCAATGCCTCACATAATTTTGTGTCCAAAAGGAATTCAGCTAAGAAGGCAGTTTGAATGTAAGCTAGGAATTGTCAAGTATAATTCTGAAATTTGGAATTTTCACACTTGTTCCATTCTCAATTCAGATTTGTTGCAAACCTTTTAGTGTTGTGCCAACCAACTGAATATAACTTTCTTAAGTGGCACTTATGTATTTTATAATTTATTAGAAAAAGTTGTACTATATTTTTCCTAATAGTTATATTTGAAACACACCTATCAAAGATAATCTCAGCATAAGGCCATATTTAACATTTTTGAATTTTCTTACCAAAATGACATAAACTTCCCTACTTTTTGGAATTGTCGGATTCACTTTAATAGGTAAAAATGGATGTTCAATGAAATCTTATTTAACCATTATAGAATTCAGAAGTTTCCATTCTGTCAAGTCATTGACTTTTTGCCTTTCTGCATTTGGTTAAGTGCATGTGTCAAGAGTTTGGTTTTTTCTCTCATTTCCACATTTGAATTATAAAAACCCCAGGACATGAAAGAGTGTTCTTCATGCTTCAGCTGCTCTAATTTACAGTTCGGCATCTTTGCTGAGGTCTTCTTCATTACTGTGGTCAAATATTGGCTTTTGTAGAAGTCTTGGTGACCCTTTAGGACCACACCTCTGCCCACTAACATTATAAGGTTGCAGATGTATTGGGGAAGACCTGTTTCCAGCAGTAAACCAGACCGTGCCTTCTACCCTGGGTGCCAGCTGATTGTTTCTTGGTTCAGCTGTGCACGTTAAATGGCAGCCCTGCTTCTCTTCTCTGCATCAAAACAAGCTGAAGAGAGCTGAAGCATCTCACGTGGCAGCTATTGCCCCAAGGTTCCTGGTTGGACCATGGAATCTTGCGGCATGTTTGCAGAAATGTGATCCCAAATTGACTCTGCACAGACACTCTTAGACTGATGTCAAGCATGTATGTGGTGATATATAGCTTGTATTAAGAAGTTTGTAGGCATTAGCTGAAATGATGTAACTAGCTCTGAACTGGCATGTTTCCACACAAGAGTTTACAGGGTTTTAGCTTAATCACTTCTAAAGGAATTTTTAGTTATATGAGTGTAGCTTCTGTGTAAAGACAATACGCTTCTCTTAAGTGCTCAAGTCACCTCAGGTCTTGAGTTCCCACTTGGTAAATGAAACTGGTAAGGCTGTGTTTCACATGTGATTTGCCCACACAAGAAGTTAAGAAAGCAAAGAGCTGATTTTTGAATCTCATGGTGATACAATTGCATTTACTCCTGATTGACGTTGCTGCAAAAGCAGAATGAAGTCCCATATGTTTATAAAACCTGACAGGTTCTTATGTTGAAATACTGTGATAGTTTAAAGGTAAACCGGCAGGAGAAATGAACCCAACTCAAAAGAGATTATAAATCAGAGTTACAATTTAGTAAAAATAATACAATAAATACAATTATATGGACAAACAATTGTTTTTAACCACAAACCCCAGATCTATGACCCAGCACCCTGGGGCACGAACAGAGTGGTGTTCTTTGGCCCCCTGTGCTGAGCCCCACGTGGTCCCCCTGAATCCAAAGTAAAAGGAGAGGGAAAACCTGTTGATGAGAATGGTGGTCGCAGTCTGGTTGAGAGTGGTGGTTGTAGTCTGGTCAAGGTTCTGATCCTTCTCTGGATCGGACGAATGGTACCAGAAGTCCCAAGAGCCCAAGATATATACCCTCAGGTTCGGGCAGGAATGCCCAGTACCTCCCGCAGGTGGGGAGTTCCACACTGGGTGATTGTGAATCCGTGGGTGTGAGGACAGGAACATCCTCCTATCTCACAGGCCTCTTAACACCCATCTTATAGCCTGAGGGGTCAGGTGTGTTCTGGGCAGCTGCTGCAAATGGTCTGTTGTTAACAGTTTCTGGGAAATGACATGGAGAGTGTAGAATACACAGTTTGGGTTACACCCACAACAGTGATGAACTGGTCCCAGCTGTTCTAACTAGGACAAATAAGTATTACTATTCCAAATATGTATGTGAGTGTATTCTAAATAACATTTCTCATCATTATTTGAGATACATAATTAATCAAATTTTTACTATAATAGAGATTGTGTTTTATGGGATTCTGTCCTTCAGTCAGGAATTGTGGGATTTTTGTGAATAAATCTTCTAGAGTTAATTCCAGGAGTAGACAAATGTATCCACCCCATGAACTTTTGGATTATTACTCTTAAGAATTATCCAAAAAAGCTCCTCATCATTACTAATTGCAAAATTTTTTTCTATAGTAAAGGAAATAGAAACACACATTTTTAATATTGCCTTAGTATCCATATTATGATAGTCTTTAATTGTAACTTCTCACATGATGTATTGTAAGGGCATACAACTTTAGATTTGTGTGGAGGACTCGATACTTCTTCAGAAATTAATTATTTCTACTGACTTACTCTAATGTTATTGAATTATTATTGAGTATTGACATTTTATACTTTAAAGTAATCTATTTTGGCTTTCCTGGTGCATTTTGGACTATGAAGCAGTTAATTACAATGATAGCTATAGGTTTCGAAAGCAGCTACCAGCACTTTTTCACTGTTCTTGGCCATATATTTAAACCTACAATATGTTAGTAAGTTTAAAAATTAACTTTTTTTACCTTCTGCTTGTCTGACTTCTCTGATAATTTAGTGCAATATAAGAGTTAAAAAAAATAGAATTCCTAACCATATTATAAATGAAAAAGATGTCACCTAATGTTAGAGATGGATATTTCTTTGTTAGCAGCTGACCTTCTCAGAAAAAAAGAAAGTCTTGGCTAGAATACAGTTCAATAATGAACAGGCTATATATTGATTTTTCTCCCTCTTCCCTTGTTATGTAATATGATTTCCCTTCCCTTGCAAGGGTTGCTGTTGCACAGGATAGGGCTGGGATCATGGTCGTGGAAGCGTATGGGAATGTGTAGACTAAGGAAGGCTGTCACAGCAGTCAGTAAGATCTGAGAGGTGTTGACTAATTGCCTGCTAATTACACAGTAAATTGTCTAATTAAGCTGATGGTTAATAGGGTATGCTCGCACAGCAGTCTTATGGAATTTTTGTCTGATGTCTGGGAAGCAGCTTGTGTAATGGCAAACTGGTAAGGACTGGCAGAGAACATGACTGGGAAGCACGCTGCCAGTAGATGACAGAATAAGGATGCGTTTGCACAAAGGTTGTCATGTGAACATGGAGGGGTTTGTTAGCCTTCTCCAGCTACGTGGCACCAAGTGCAACGAGGAATTTAGCTGAAAGCTACTGGAAGCTGTAAATAAATGAGGTTTAAGCGTGTAATATTAGAAAAGCTGTGACGTGCTCTTATATTTTAGTCAGTTGAACTTTAGATAAACACGGAGTATCAAAATTCTCATGTAAAGAACTTCATCAGACTGTGTGATTTGACCATGTCAGTAAATATTGTATTGTGATCTTTTTAGTGGAATCACAAAATGATACTGTTTCCCAGGTCATGTATATTGATGTTGAAAAAGTGTAGCTGTTAATAGGATGCTCCCCGGCCATCATAACCATCATATGTGTATTCTGAATCCACTTTAGTCAGCATTTTGTCCATCCCTAGATGTGACAGAGTAAAGCAGGTCATAATGGTGCTCTGAATAAAATGTATATGCACTATGCATAATTATAGTATGATTAATGAAAGTATCTAGATTCCAGATTCTGACCCAAAGCAAGTGGAAATGGTCAGGAATATTAAACAGAGAGAACCTGAACGGTACAGGAGTACAGACACCAAATTCAGTAAGCATCAATTTGCTGTGATTTAAATTTTATCATTTAGTAAAATTATATGATACGTAGTCTTTCTGGAAGTTAATTGCAAATGTAAGTTTCCCACAGAATCAGAATAGCACACCACAGGATTGGGTTTTCATATGATGTTGTGACTTAATTTTGAGTTACATATCTGCAAAATCTAAGAAAAAATAGCTCTTTGCTATATCATGAGCTAAACCAAAGAAAGTGTGTGTGTATGTGTATTTATTTGTTATGAATGCCTTGATGTCACTTGAGCAAAATGAAACCTAATATCCACTTGGATTCTTGTAAATAACATTTGATTCAGAGGTTCCCATCTTTTATTTCCAAGAATTTGCAGAATGTAGTTCAGGCACAGTGTCTTCCTGGAAAAAAAAAGGGAAATGAAGTGAGTTTCAGATCTGGATTGCTGCTGAAAACTGATTTTCTTTTTTTTTTTTATTTTAATTTTTTTTTTTATTTTAAATTTAAACCACAAATATAATTCTTCTCCCATAGAAATAGAATGTTTTAAGAAAAAAATCAAAATTTGAGAGGATAAATTATACTTTTTTTGAATTAATAAAACCATTTTTATGCTCTGATCTTGCTGCTTCTACGTTCCTGCACCTGCACAGTTTATAATGTCTTTATGTAGCACCCTGTATATTATAAATTTTTGTTTATGATTTTTCCTTCAAAAATAATTGAACAAAATCATGGTGCACTAAGCATTCTCAATGTGCCAGTCATCAGACACAGGACTCCAAACATTCACAAGCTGATCTAGAAGGCCTTAAACCTTCTCTGAGGGGGATTATAATAATACTTGTAATGTTGCTCCTCTGTGTATATTTACACAGAAGAAAATGCTACGATTCCCCTGCATCAGATCCTGTGAATTGTTGCATAAAATGAAAAAGGTGTAATACATTGATTCAAGTCAAAACAATACAAGGAGGCCTTATGTATGTAATTTTCTTTCAAATAAATTCTATTTTAAGTTTACATTTGATATTTACATGTATATTTTTTTCCACATCATTTGCATTTATGCAAAAACAAACTTCTTCAATTAATTTTCCTTACTGTTTCTAAGGATTATTCCTTAAAAGGATTGGAGAAAGTATTCTTTTTGTCTCTGACAGCACATTCAGGAACAAAGCTCACTTCACCAGCCAGCTGCAGGAACTGAAAGCATACGGTGCAACCATCACACTTGCTTTCATTTTCTGTCATGGGGCAGCAAATGGATACGTTCTAATGCATTTTATTCTCTGAAGACAAAGAAAGGATTCAGAGGATAATTGTTTACCTTATTATGTCCTTCAGAAGGAATTTCTGGCACATTCTATTATGATTTATGTTTTAATAAATCACACAAACAGGGAAAAGCATGTTCTGGTGATTCACATGGTATAGTACATGTACGTATGTAAAGCCCTACTGCAACATCACAATCTGTAATAAAAATTGTATGGCAATAATGCTGCTGTTAGATACATCAATGACCAACTCTTTTAAGAATCATTTTGGTTTTTTAAACATACTATTTTTTATATGCAGTTGTAACTGTATCTTATCATATGTCTGTGCTTTATTGTGTAATCTGTCAAAAATGGGAACATTTCCCAAACTTCCCTAATGCATTCTGTCCCAAAGCATCTTCATTGTCCGCTTCCAAGCCTCCATGCTTAAACAATGGAGTCAGAGGAGCATACTGTCAGCACATTGTCAGTGTTATGTTCAGGTTTATTGCCTGTGATGGTTCTCTCCCTGCTCAGTTCAGGAGGGTTCCTGTTTGCACCCTTTTATTTAATGTGTATATCAAGCCATAGAGAAGGTTTAGTAAAGTGACATTGATTGAAGTGTTTTCAATATGTCGAAACTCAGCTTTATAACTCTCAGCTGATTTAGCTGGAACAGTTGATTGCATTGTTCAGTGTTTGTGGGAGACTGGGCATGGTTGAGAGCATGCTGAGCAAAAGTCAATGCAGACAAGATAGAAGTAGTGCTGGGATCGTTAGAGTAAGATCCAGAGGCTACAGAAAGAGAATTATCAGTCCTTCTGGCTCAGGGATGTAGTTCCATTCTAGCCCGTAGCTGCAACAGGAGATAAGAGCCAGAAGCCTACACCCCTTTTATTTCTGAATACAAGCTCTGCAATGAGTATCCAGCTTTATATTTCAAGGTAACCTACTGCCAGTCCATAGTATATGGAACTGGGTCTTAAATCTATCCAAATATGTCAGTAGTGACAAACTTCAGGGCTTGAATGCTGCACAGTGCCTCATTAGGACATTAAAATGCACCAGCCCGTACTGACTGGTTTTTGTACACTGGGATGGAGTGGAAGGAGATGCTGGCAGTTCACCTAACACTGGGGCATATGCTTGGAGCTCTTGCCCCAGGGTGATTAGTAACAGCCTGAATCCCTTAACTCTAGCACAAACTTGAAGAGCTTGTTTTTCCTCCCTAACTTTGCAAGAGTTTGAGTAGAGGATGACTATTGGTTTTCTAGTTGCTACTGGATTTTTAATTATTCTGTTTATGTTGCCAACCAAGAGCAGTGGTTCTCAGAAGGTCAGTTGATTGCTGCTCTCATGTAGGAGATATATTTTAAATCTATGGCAGTACTGGTTTTACATGCAGGTAATGCAGATCTCAAACACATAAATAAACAAAATCTTATTTCCTATATTTTGCATCTATTTAAACTCAGATGAATTTCTCTGTTTACATTTATGGAATGTTTTGTTTGATATCCAGAGTAATTTTGTGCCTTTAAGGAGAACAGAGTATTGGAGTCCGTGTCCAGATTTTTGGAGTATGCATTAAGTGTCGCATTTTTTAAATGGTTATACTTTTGTCATTTCTTATTCTGGGCTAAAAATCTCCATTGTCTTGGGTTAAAATGAACAAATCTATCATCCAGCAAATTCATAAAAGTATTATCATTTCTTTTTCTAGAAAAAGAAAATTTAATCTGGAAATGCAAACTTAATCATCACTTTACAGTAATACTGTATGTATCAAAATATATAGTTTTCTTTACTTGAGCAACTTTACTTTCATAATACAATTTATATTTTCTCTTCCATTTGAACGCTATTGTTGGAGAGGACTCTAAAAATATATGAAAGAGAAAGTAAGAATATATTTGAGAGTAAAGTGTTAAAATGATAAACCAAGGACCATCATTCTTAAAACTTCTTTCTTATGTCACTCGTCAGTACTAAAAGTGACACTTTGCTACTGTAACAAAAATTGTTCACAGTGTGTGTTGGGAGTTGCATACCTGTAGATACAAAAGCTCTGTCTTGTGATGTTTATTTCTTTGCTTTTGGGGTGGGTTTTTTTGTATTTCTTGCATTCCTCCTTAAACACAATTTAAAACATTGGTGCCAGAGAGTGCAAGGACTTAATGATGTTTAAATTACCAAAAGTAACAGTTTCTACAGAAAGAGAGTGACAGATTTCAAGCTCTGCTAAGAATATGTCTGACAGTTGAATTCATGCAGAGGAGAGATTTGCTTCTGTGTCCAACATCCTCATGTCTAGCTTGATTCAATTATGTTCAAGGGTTCACATTCCTACTAGGTCTCTTCCTTATGTGTCTTCCTTGTCTTTTAAGAAGTCTTTGTCAACCAGCCATTTCTCTGCCTAAATGAGCTTGTGTCATGGGCAGTGGACCATCCTGTTTGGTTTTTGCAAGATGTGCTGGACTGCTTCCTGTTTCTAATGTAGATGTTGGAACATAACAGCACCTATATTCCTGCTTTTCTACCTATAAATCAAGAGTTCACAGTGTGCTAGCTGGTATTCAAACCCACAACATTAGTGCCTGTTTCAAAATAATATGACTTAATAGCATAATTGAGGATGTAGTATTTGCGTTCAGCATGCATGTTTACAGTGAAGTATCTTGATACAGCTAAGCTCTCATGGATAGAAACATCAAGTGCAACAAAGAAAAACATTCTCTTTTCCAAGCAGTGGGAATGAGAGTTGTTTATTTTAAGAGATCTTATATAAACGTTAACTGGGGAGGGAAAGTAAACCAGCATTTCTAGCCAATCCATGCCTGCACACATGTCTCTCTTCTGGCTGGAGCTTTCCCCTTTGGTGCCGTTAGCATTTTCATTTCAAAAAATGACAGTCTGCAGTGGAAGCAGTAAAAATGTTCAACCTGTGGTTTAAATTATTGATTTTTTTGAATATTGAAGCTGTATTTCAAATGGGTTTTGTTCGAGTTACTTCTGGGTAGAGGGTTCCAGAGGTAATTTGATATCTAAAAGCCTGTGTATTTCAAAGCCATTTCAGCCTTCTGAGTTCCTTCAGCTGATCAGCTGATTGGATAAAATACCTTATTGTCTTCTGAATTGCAGGCAATAGATAAACTGCAGCTCAAGGTTAGCACGTAGACTAGCATACAATGCTCTTGGTGATTTATTATGTGTACTCAGTGTCCAATCAACTGACAAAAAATACCTCATTTATTTTTAATGCAGTAACTTATCTCCACTTAAAAAAGAAAAATTCTTTTGAGATGCTAGTGTTCACAATCTAGATGGGGGGAGCTCTGTTTCCTGTATCACTGGGAAATATTTATGCATAATTAAAATTAGGAGAATTCATGGTATAGAATTCAGTATGTGTAAATAAAAAGTAGGTGCATCTATTTTCACAAATAGATTGTGTTACATTACTGCAGAACAAAATGACTGCAATGAAAGAGAAGTCACTTTTAAAGAACTGCAGTAGAAGCAGCACTCATTTTTATACATGAGTTCTTTCAAAAAGAGCTGGGTTGTTGATGGGTGTACATGTATAATGTTTAGGAAGTTAGCCATTCTCAGCATCCTTCTATTCACAGAAAAAAAAAAGTAAAAATGGTATTATTTTAATAAGGCTCAGATCTGGCAATGGAGCCATACTGGAATGCATATTGGGGTTGATGGGAACTGTGAACAGGAAATTAATTGCAGAAATGGGCCCAGTTAAGACGTGTTATTATCACTGATGACACTAAATATCATAGACTAATGGGATGAGTCAGATTTTAAACAGGCAGTTTTTTTTCCCGTAAGGAGGCTGTGGGTTAAAGAGTAGCAAAAGAAAAGAATGTTTCATTGAAGTATGGATAATGCAAATTAAAAATTATGCAACTTATTTTGCAAATATGCATGCATATATATATATTGCATATATGTTTGCATAAAATTCAAATATATGAAGATAAGTCATTAAAAGCTGTGTGGCATAAAGAGCTTATGTAATGCCCAATTGGTTTCCCTCCTACAATAACTCTAGTTTCTGTGGCTGTAGTTTAAGAACTTGTCAAAACATTTGTCGATACTCTGGGGATACTGCACTTTAGTGTTTGCATTGTAGTTTACAAATACTGGTTAAATACCATGAGTATTAAAGATCTTGCTGTACTAGTGTGTGCACAAAATAGTTTTATCCTTGCTGTTCTTAGATGTACGGCAAAGAAGTCTGTCCTGTTCTGTACTGACTGCACAAACCAGTATTAACTAGGGAAGGTTGTCTAAATAAGCAGAGATATAAAAATCCAGATCCCAACTGCCTCCAAACCAGAAATATGCAATCCATACCTGCCTACATACTTAATTGTTTTGTACATTAAGCGAGCATTGACTATGCTGTATAGATTAATCTCCATACATGGGGATACAACTCTGGACTGAGAAGAGAATATCAGTAATTCATGGGTGTGTGGAGTAACACGGGATCTCGGTGCTGTGGAACTCTCCTTGGCTCTGATGCAAACTTGGCTTCATTGCCCTTGGAGTGAGACTGCTCATGTGATCTGGCAAGTGGCAGTAATGGGTATATCCCATTCCTTCATGGCATTTTGAGGTGAGCTGTGCTTGAAACTCCACAGTTCTCCACAGACAGGGAAAAGGATGGGAAGACAATCCCTGTATCTTATTTATCACTAGTATAATTATCCTTGTCGCTGGGTATCTGTCGAAGGCCTCGGTCCTGGGGGGAAGAATGACACACAACACATACAAGGGTAACGAGACACACTAGGATGAAGAGCCAGAGAGATGTCTGCCCGCTACGCTGAGCAGGCAGCTTTTTATTAGGTGCTAAGTTCCACTTTCCCACACACATACACTACAAACATTTTCTTACAACAACATCCAGGAATGCGGCACCTGCACTCGGCCACACAGCTCAAGGCTGTGTCCATGGGAACTATCTAATTAGCTCTACTGCTCCCATGGAAAAGGGCCCAACACTTTATAATGTTCCAAAACCCTCAAACTTCAGTTGTGGGGCTGTGACTTCACCCCACAATCCCTCATCAAGGATTTCTGGTGGGGCTAAAAAAACATATTTCTCCTTATACAACTTTGTGCCTGACTTTTTAGATTTAGCATCAGAAGGCTTTTGAATCCTTGCCGCAGTTTTAAATCAATATTCTATTGGAATAAAGAGAGCCTGCAGGTCAAGCTGCCCTCTCTAGGACAGAGGACAGATTTACTCTTAGTATTCCAGTTTTGAGCATGCATAAGCCTTTTGTAGTGGGTCTCAGCTGGCTCTGCCATTAATGGTGCCAGAGATCCAGCCACAGCTGTCATATACTTTCTTACACCCCTGTGGCAGTAAGAGTGGGAACATTTACCACAGATTTCCAAATGAAACCCTAACTCAATTATAGTGTCTAACAACCACCTTCCTATTGATTTCAAGGGGAATGGACTTCATGTCTACCTTATCTGTGTGTGCCTGCCAGATCCTCTGATGAGCATATTTACTTAACTGACAGACCTGAGCAATGACTCCAGAGAGGGCTAGGGTTTGGGACCTGTTATACATTGAATGAAAAAGGACGTGGTCCTTAGAATAATTTTTTTCCTCAATAGTAAACAGGAGAATTGTCTTGTTAGGAATTTCCATGTATCATGATTACTTTCATTATTACAAGAATATTGTAATGAGCTTTGCTCTTTTTGCTTTATTAAATTTGTGCTTTATGTCCCACAGGGTTGATTTTTAAAAGCCAATAGAATGTGTTATTTTTCACGGGCATTTAAAAAAGTTAATAGCCAATGATTAACCTACTGCTTTGAAAACTTCTGGTGAATGTGGAAGAAAACTGGACTTGAGGTGGGGCCTCTGTGTCTGCCACAAGCAGAATCAGAGCTCGTCCTTTGACATAAAAATTCTATGTGCACTTCAGCTTTTCTCTGTGTGGATTTCTGTCTGTTAGAGAAGGTACGACATGTGCAAACACTGAATGTTTATTTATTAAGAGCTCAGTCCGGAAAAGCAGAATCAGCCCAGCAGGCTGGAAATCTCTGCTGTGAAGCTCTTAGGAGGAAAAAGCCATCCCTCTCTAGATTATGGAGCCTATGTGTGGTGCCTCTTGTGATGACTGATGGAAGATCACACAGTGCTCTCAGAGGTGCTCAGATCTGTAATGGCAGATCTGGACTGCTGCGTCTGCCCTTCCTGAGTTCAGTCTACCCAGGGTTTGTATTTTCAAACACGCTCCCTGGGATGTACACATGATGCCCCAAGTTCAGTATGAGCTTTTTTGCCATAGCAGTACTGCATCCTTATCAATCAAAATATGCCAGGAGAGTTTGTTCCGTGATTCAGGGGATCAGAAAAATGTGTTAGTCATTACAAAAATGATAATTAATTCAAGATGATAATTCAATTTGCAGTACAAGATTTGAGATTTCTTGAAAGCTGATTTGTAGGAAAGTAATTTCAAAACAACTTTGTCAATTATTTGATTTTTTAAATTTAATTTAAATCTACTCTGAAAAGTAGTTCAACTACTTTATGTCTATGAACATAAAATCTAACAGTTTGCATGCAATACTCTAATGTGTGTCCTCATTCTGGTAACCATACAAAGAAGAAAATTCCAGATTTTTTTCATGGATTTAAAGCAGACGATACCTCTAGCAAAAATCAAAATCTATTTTAAGATCCTGTCTAAATGTAATGCTGAAATAAAATTGGTTTGAATCTTTTACAAGATGTTCATGTGCTGAGTTAAAATTCATAGGGGTTGATATTTTCAGGGTTTGTTTTTCCCCATGATTATGTTATCTGGATCTCTGTATAATCAGGCTCCGTGAATGGTAAGTGGTTCAGCCTTGCAATCCCTGCTCTTCCAAAAGACCTTTGACTTCTATAGGACTTCTAGATCAAAAAAGATAAAAGGAAGTATGTTCAAACAAAGTTAATGTTTAAGAGCTCAGGTTATCAAAGTAGAAGTGTTATGGCTAGATTATCATTGGAATGTAAAACAAAATATTCCCTTAGATGCTTCCACCTTCCCTGTACCCCTTATCTATGACTTGAAATTGTTTAGTGTTACCTGGAGAATTGATATTTTGAAAGTTATAGTACTAACTGTTTAATAGCTTCCCAAATAGATTTGATATTGTTTCCTTGCATTTCTCACTCCTAAATATACACAAATGTTAATCAATGCTTATAGCATTTCAGTATTCTTAATCCTAATGGAAAAAGAAAATACGCAAGTAGATGCAAGATGTACCTCAATATTTGCAGTTCATCCCCAGCAGAAAATTTTAATACATGCTTCAAGGAAGTAATGTGATTCTCATCCTAATGACTAATCCAGTATAAAAATATTTTGGATTATACATAAATTTAAATACAACTTTGGTGATCTGTAACTCCCTAATGTTGATTCTTTGTGCAAGAGTTTTTAAAAGCTCTTTAAATAGGATCGTAGTTAAAGATTTTATTCTTGATTATTGAAGAAATCATATTTTTTTCCACTTGAAAGGAGGCATCTAGTCTCCCCTCCTCCTAGGAGAATATCTGGTTTACTTACAGAAATCTGAAGAAAAATATTTTAGTGATGGTTCACAATTGACTAATGGAGTTTACAAAACAGCCTCTAGGAACAGCTAGAAATACATTGATTATATGGCTTCCCTATGAGAAAACAGTAATTAAAATTATACCACAGATTCTATCAGGACATGTTAATATTTAATTAGGCAATAAGTGAGCTTGGTACAGGTGTCCAGAGTTGTGACAGGAGCTTTGTTAATCCATGTAGTATTGTCTCTTAAATAAATAGTTACTGCTTTGCTTTTTCAAGTGTGAAGTTACATGCTTAATTAGCAACCATTAGTATTGCTGTGTTAGAGTTTTTGTTTGTTTAATTTCCGTGTTTATACATTGAGTGCAAAATCCTAGATGTTGTGGGTTTAAAGATCCCATTTTCTCATTGTTTGCTCTTTCTGTCAGGGATTTTGTTTAGAATTTTGAGACCACCTGCAATTCTCTTGCATTTTTCTTCTAAAGGAGCTCATTCTGTGGTATTGTGTGTCTTGACTTTTAGTCATCCTGTTAGGAACCTCCTGCTACTGATGGTGCCCTATTGCCTTATTATAGTATTTTCTTTAGCAATTAGAAAACAGTATTAAAGAAAATAACATTGAGTTCTCTCAATGATGATGTTTGAAAAAAACTATGTTAATTTGGTCTTTTCTTTAAGTACAAAAAGAGAATTTGTATTCTCCTAAGTAAGTATGACTCCTTTAGTGACTCTTTCAAATTTGCTGCTGCAAACATGTCATGTAATTCTTCCGTCTCTTTCCAGGGTCTTAACTGGTTTTGATTTTTTACAGGGTTTTACTTCTGTTGGTTCTTGCCTGATTTTCTTAGACTCATGCTTTTAAAAGTGCCTTTTCATTCATATTTCATGGGACCATTCAATAATGGTCATCTAGAAAGAAATCTTAAGAAATGCTGCTCCTTTATGTGGTCAGTTAAGTACATTTCACAAGTTTTGATTACCGATTTGGTGATGATATTCCTTGACAGCTGAAAATGGACTAATATTTTTAGATGTCAGTAAAATAATTAATCTCTTAAGGCAAGCTAGGTGGTTGTAATCTAAATCCACTATAGTACCAAGGGTCAGCATTATGGACTGGAGTAGTATATTTCAATTATTATGCATTAATTTTCCACCTTTGTGAAGGTACACAAGGTCCTTAGAAGCCATGGCACAGAAATTTCAGTTTAGGACACAGATCAAAAGCTGCAGTCCATGCAGATATTTTATTTACCCATGTACTGCTATTGTATTCCATTCTGTTCTCCTCAAATCATTAGCATTGCAACATTTGCAATGTGGTTTTCTGTTCTTGTGACCTCTTACTGAAAATTAATTAATGTTTTGAGACACTTACTGAACATTTTTCTCGTCAATCACCTAAAGCAACCATTCATTGATTAGATAGTTTACTATATCAAAACACTGAGATCTAAGAATTGTAGAATCATTTAGGTTGGAAAAGACCCTTAAGATTATCAAGTCCAACCAATAATCCTGAACTGCAAAAACAGATCCAAAAGTGAATGTCTGCATAGAGATGCAATTTTCTCTCAAGAACTCTATTTCTCCTTTGATGAGTATAGTTTTTGACCACAATGCAGTTTGACAGCAGAAATTTAATCATGTCCTACTGCTTACACCTTTATCAGAAAACTGATAAAATGTGTGAACATTAGCAAGAAATTTTTCAAATGCCCTTCAGGTTTTTTTTTTTTTCTTTCTCTTCTCTCTTCTCACTTCCCTGTCTCTTGCAGAGAAACTGATATAAAGCTGATGAGAGTTTGGATTTGTTTTGAAAGCATCTTTTGTTCAAAGACTAATTTTAACCTTGTGATAAAGATTGCTTTTTGTATTCTGTTCAATGCAATATCTAGTAATTGTTTGTCAAGGCAAAGTGCTGTAGAACATAATACATTTTAAAAATTATCTTTGTAATTACAGTAAAAATGTCCTTATGTTCTAATGTCCAGAAACAAACAAATATGTCAAAAAAATACAAAAAAATATTAAATTAATGTTTTAATTTTAAATCAATATGGCCTTGCATTATAAAAAGTGGGGGTTTTTAAACTGCTCAAGCGAATGTAATTGTAAACAAAGATCAGAACTTGATTTTCTTGTGAAATATATAAATCAACTAGAAAATATTTGTAGATTTGACATAAACATTATAGTTACCATTCTAATTTCTAATTTTTTTGTACTTTTGCTCATAATTTGTATTGTATTTGAATCTCCTAATTTATTTTAGGGAGCTTTAGTTTATAGTGTTAGGACTTCTAGACAAACCATCATATATGACAAAGATTGAGGGACAGCTGTTGTTTTGAGCAAGGGCAGCAAAGCCATTTCTGTTTGGCTTGCAGCAGGATGAGATCGTTCCACAATTATTCTAAGGTAAAGAGAATAATTTTTTTCTTTTTAATACACTGATCTAGTAAGATTATCTAAAGAGCTTGGAATTTTGCTGTCTTCATCACAAGTCATCGGTACTGATGGCCTACTGTCTGAGAATTGCATTAGTAAGAAAGGTGGTGTGCTGAGCAAGCAGCAGTGATAAAAGCTTGGGTAGAAATTAAGTTTGACGTCTGTAAATTTTGAAGTCTCTCATGTATTTTCATGGTTAAATCTTAAAGCATTAATGAGACAGTATAGAAAAACATCAGATGTATAGTAACTAAACCTCTAACTTGTCATTTCTCTTTCACACAATCTGAGTGGTTTGGCAGTTTTTCTCCAAAGTCCTGACGTATTGCTCTTTCCCTTATGGGGCTGCAGTCTTCTGTGCTAACTTAGTGATTTGGAAAGCCATTGTACTTGCTGAAGCTGTAGTGTTAAATTAGCTTAATAAACACAAATGAACAGTTTAGTGTTGTAAAAGCATTTTTGAGGTAATGGTCTGTTTTTTTAAAAAATAATTTGCATAACTCAGCTTAGTGAGTCAAGAGGTAGAGTAGAATATTAAGGAAGATTTACAAGCATGTTTGTACTCCAGACTTCTGGAATACAAGATAAGTAAAGATTGAGTACTTCATCTTTGCAAACATAGGACAAACAGACATCAAAAGACAGATAAGAATATTTTTAAGGTATCCTTTTCCCCTTTATAATATAGTAGATCTTGTATATAAAAGCTGAAGAAGCACATTTGCAAAGTTACAGCAAGATTCCTTTCAAGATCTGTTCTGTACTAGTGGAAAGATCAGAACACTTACGCTTAAATCACCAATGCAAACAATGCTGGAAGGCTGAGGAAATAATATATTTTTCAATTCAGTTCTTATTTTAGTGAAGGAACTTAAAATAATTATTTTACATCATTTTATGCTATCTGACTTCAAGAGAAGGAAAGCAATGAAGAGGAAAGAGAGGGCTAGGTGTAGACTTCATTCTCAAAAGCAATGAAAAAAAGGAGGTGTCTTTATGGTTCTACATTTCGTATCTGGTGGTGGAGAGATTAGAGCAGTTTCTGCATGGTGGGATGTTCTGAGATAAGTTTTTCTGTCAAGGTGGTTTTAATTTTAAAAAAATGCCTCTGTATGCACTGAGGGGAAGAGGAGAGAGCGAGGAATTGATTTCGGTGAGGTTTTATACTCATATGGGAAGAATAAAGTCTGGCCTATTCCCTCACTAAAATAAAATACAAAATGCAAGTGTTACAAATTCAACAGGCAGCATTGTCTGCAACATAGTGGTTTGTGCACTGGAAGGTGCCAGTGGCTACATCAAACCTCCTTGGGCAGAAATCACAAGCAAATTTATTTGCCTTGCTCCATGAGCCGGAGTCTTGGTAAGTCTTGGTATGTGTTGTAAAAATCCTACTCTAGCAGATAAGGTCTTCATGGTTGTACCTGTTGGAATGGTTTTGTCTTTGTAGAGGTCCTTGCTGTGGATGTATCTCCCAGTTCAGCTGGAGAAAATTCTGAGCTTGGGGAAATTCAGTGCTTTGGGCCTCATAAAAGAAACACTACAGATATGTAGCATGTCTCAGTTCTGATGGAGGAGATGAGGAGGAACAAGTCAGAAGGGATGTATGGGAGCAGTGTTGTGTGCAGTGGTATTGTTGCTTCAGGTTTCACTTGCCTTTTGTGGATGGTTAAAACTCCAGAAGGGGTGATACTAGACACAGTCTGGCTAGACAGCTGAGTCACAGAAGAGGCAAATCATCACAAGACCTTGAGTGAGAGTTGGCAGGGAATTACAAGGACATAAGTCTGTGATGCCATTCGTATCTATGAGGGTGTGCAAACAGCAGTGAGCCAGATTTCCAGAATGTTTTAACTACAGTGATATTAGGCAGAAAAAGGCAATGTCTCCTTCTCCATTTTTTTACATAGGTGAAATTGAAATAAAGTTCTACTGTAATTAGTGAAGACTGCAGGGAAAACTGAATCTTGGTATTGGAGGGTTGATTAAAGCATTTAGAAAATAAGCTCTAAAACATTTCACAAATAGTAGATTTTGAAATCCGTACAGCCTTTTCAATATATTTTTGAAAATTCATGAAGAAAAGCACATCATATTTTGCTTAAATAACTGCGTTTTTCAGTTACTGTACTTTGTTACTCAATTAAAGAAGGTTGTGTATTGAATATAGTAAAGTAGAACCTTTCATCTAGTTTGGTTTTTTACATTGCAGTTTACTGTCTACTAAATTTAAATATGCTGTTTTGACATACTAGACTAAAATTACATTAATAAGGTATTTATTTACATGTGTCCTCCACAAAGAGGCCAGTGTGGCTGCTTTGATGTTCACATGGACATTTAGTGAGCAGCAACCCCAGGAATGTGCAGACACATAGTCCACTTGGCAAGTATAATGCCCTCCCTCCCTAGAAGAAAGAAAGGTCAAATAAATTAACTTTGTTAGAAATAGTAATCTGCTCATTGTGTTAATCTTTTTTCTCATATTAATGAAAAGAAACTGACAATGGTCACTAATTCCTATCTGTTTTCATAAGTTAAAGAGGAGAAAAGCTTAATTTGAAGTATGAAGTGACTTTCATTGACTTTGGGGACCAGTGATGCTAGACAAGTTCTCTGTGTTTCTTGGAAGCCTCTCAGAGTGAAGAAAACTCATGTTAACACTTGCTATAGCATGATTAAATGTATTTTTAAAATCCAAAAATCTCATTTGAAACCTTAATTGTGCTGCAGATATTTATGACTCCAGTCATATATCATGTTTAGTGGGGGTGGTCATACCTTGGAGGTGGGTAACATCAGTATTACATCTTGAGGTCACCCTTGGGATGGAGGTGTGCATTAGTGTTACATCTGTGATCTCGCCATGGTTGCTGGTTCAACAGCAAGACATCTTCTTTTTTCTCCCCTGGCTGACAGGTGCTATGTGGTTTATCAGCTACAAGGTATCACCAAGTTCCCCCTCTTGTGAGGATTTCAACAGAGCCTGGCTGAGGTGTCTCTGCTCCACTCCACCCTTCGTTTAGTCCCCCTTAGCATTGTATTGTGTGTGGGAAGTTGCTCCATCCAGGGAGCAGCAATTGCATTTTCTCTGCATAATTTTCCATATTGTTACAACTGTTTCTGTAACTTTCCACTCTGCTCCATCGTCCATTTCATCCCCCTCTTAGCATGTATGCTGACTATTTGTAACTTCCCAGTTTCCTTTAATTTTACCCCCAGTCTTGTTATTTCAAGTGTTCATTAACATATTGTTAGCTGTAATGTTTTTTAAAAAATGGACAGAAAAAGAATGTTTCGAGCTCTGCAAATCAATAGAAACGCATCAGAACTTTGATATGAAGAATCATACACATTTATCCTTTTGCCTTTTATTATATTTGCCTAATATAACTGCATCAATGGAGTAGGCATGAGGTGGTATACCTCTTCGGAGACTGCTTTTCTACAGCTGACCTCTTTACACATTTTACTCCAAATTTTGTGTTTTTTTTTTTTTTTTTTAGTTTCTAGGAGATACGATTATGAAATAATAAGCAAACTCAGTTAATGAAGAGCTGTCTTCTTGGTTCCCCTAAAACAGTAATTCTGAGAGAGAGATGAATGGCTTGATTAATTTCTACGTGTCATTAACTTCCATGCCCTTAGATGACAGACAACTTTAATATTCACAATGTGAATTATTTCTCTGCTGAATAGTTTAGGAGAAACACACAATGCTTGTACTTGTCTCATGATCTAACACTGTGCCCAACAACCCTTCAGATCCCCTAAAGCTTGAAATATCCCTGCTGCCCAAACGTGCTTTCATCACTCATGTTAGGCAGGATGGTTGTGTTTTTACAACACAAAAATCTATGGCAATTATTAGCTGCAAATGTGGACAGTGCAAGGCAAACCAAATTTCATAATGGCTAGTAAGGTGTGGACTGATGTATTGATACATACCTTTATTTAAATTTAGCTGACTAAAAACTGCTGAGAGTCTGGGCTTTATCTTTAAAATGTTTTCTCAAATCTCCCAGCCCATTAGACTTAAGTAGTTTAGAATTCAATGATCTGATTGCAGAGTTCAGAGATTATTAGAGCAAATGGGGCCTGATCAATGCCTTGGGTTGTCTTTTCAGTGTGTTAATTAATTAATCAGCAGGAACAGAAATATATGTGTAATGCAAATTAACTCAGTCTCAAGTTACTAGAATACCAGAATTGGTCATACGTGGAAGAGGGGAATCCAAAAGCAGCACAATATTGGTGCTTTTATCTGTGTAACACCACTTTTCTTGATGATGTCCTGAGCTAGAGATATTTGAAGGATTAGTGTGATTGTTTCTGGTGTGCTCTCCTGAAGAAATGAATAAGCTTTTGAGGCAAGGCAAGAAATTCAGCAACTGAAACAGTCATGATTCATACCCTTGATTCCGTTTGTTGTCACTGTTTCTCTTTATTTACATTAACTTCCCCAAACCAGGTTGTTTTGCTTTAACCTAGTACTGAATACATTTCCCCTGATCCCCAAGTCTACATTAATTTGCAATATTTCCCCACAAAACAAAGTAATTTGATATGGTCTTTTCTGTTATCTTTGCCAATGATTTTTTTAGTTGTTGGGGTTTTTTTTCCATAGCTTTGTCTTTTTGTGTTGAAAGATATAAGCTTTGTTCTCCCCTACTTGCTCTTTATTAAAAGTCTTCTATCCTTGGTCTTCTTCAGAGTACATGAAAGTTTTGTGCTACTTTCCCAAGGACTGTTCATTGTCTCCATTGCCTGGGGAGGTTATGCACTTGATTTGTTTTGGAGATTGGAGACATTCCTCTATTTCTGTATGTGGACCTCAAATTTTAAACTGCATGCAGAGACCAGACCAACTCATTGCTCAGGTCATCTCTTTGTAGCAGTCAGCTTTGCCTAGAATCAGTAAAGTTTTTAGGTTCAAACCTTGAAGTATTTCCTGTCAGGTTTCTCACTCGAGTTCTCTTGTGGCTTTTTATGCAAACAGTAATTTTTATTAATAAAAAGGTTGTGTGCATAGTTGGGATAAAAGTTAAAACTGGAGTTTCAGAAAAGAAAAGGCAGTGCCAGCATTTGGCCTACATTTCCTACAAACAGGGAAGGTCAGTGTTCAATTAAAGCACCAGAAGGTGGTCTGTCACAAACCCCATGGACTGGAGCACTAGGGCTATTTCAGCTGCTCTGCCCTTACCTGCTGGTTTTGGAGACAGCAGTAGCAATAGGCCAGCCACCAGAATTTCCTTAGTGAAACAACCTGTGGCATTCTGTAAAACTCACTCCTAAGACCAAAGGCCATGAAGTTGGCTAAGCCTGCCAGTAGATCCTTTGCCTAACTCTCTCCCTGTTCAGCTTTCATAGCTGTGGCAGGAGACAGAAGACAAAGATGTTGGTAAGGCAAGTAGGCATTTCACACTCATCTCAAAGAGACAATTTTCTATTCTGTCACTTGTGTGATTTTTTTCTTGTATGTACATAGACAGATTCCTTGAATCATCACATAAGTTATAAATTCCATTTTGTTTCCATGAACTGTGAGTCTCCCTGTGTCTGGGGCTGTCTTGTGCTAACGAGACAGGAGGAGTGCCAGCGTGTCATACAGACTCTCTCCGTCTAGTTTACTCTTAACTAGGAATGGCAATTGAGGACCGGGATCTTAAACAAGGACAGGCATATCCCTCCTGGGATGAACAAACACAAAGCAGCCAGGTGGTAATGTTTGGATTTCAAAGCCAGGAAGGATTTTAGGAAGCAGAAACAGCTTGGTCAGGAAAGATAAAGTGATGCATGGACACACCAGAGGGGTCTTGTGACACAGTGGCAGTAGGGAGGCAGTGGAAGCCGCCATTTGAAGAAGCAGGTGGTGGGGAATGGGAGATGAAGGTCTCACAGCCACAACGGGGATCTCACAAAATCTCAAGGAAAATTCAACAGTGAGGAAATGCAGGCAGAGAGATGAACGTGTGTTTACTATTTCATATGTCTCTGTGTATCTCCTGTGGTCATTAAAGTGAAAAATAGCTGGTTTTGAGATAGTTTGCAAGTCTGTGCATTTCCTGATTCAGCTTTGTGGGATTCTGGAGAGATAAATTGTCGCTCAGATGTTGACTATGACTGAGCTCTGGGAAAGTGAATCAAAGCCACGGGGATTCAGCAGCAGTCACAGGGTCTAAGCAGAGGTCTTTGTTCCTTTGGAGACCAAAAACAGATAGAAAAATTTCAGTGTTATTGCATGGAAGTAGACCGGGGCTTTGTGAGTGGCCCACAAGAGGTATAATCTAGGCTATAATATCTCAGTCTTTGAATTCTTACCTGTAGTAAAATGAAGAAGAACACCAAGACTTGCACATAGTAAGATATCAAACGGTACCATCAGTGGCTCCAAGCATTATCTGGCAAACACATGTCCACAAGCAAGCCACAAAATGAAAGTCGGACCCATGTGCATTATCGTCATTCGCACTAAACCCAAAAGTAATAATTCCCACCAACTGACAGGCTGTTAGCTCAGGCTTAGTGCCATACTACTATAGCTACATTGCTTCTGACGGCTTTGGTGCATGGGAAAAGGCAGCTTGTGGTTGCTTGCAGCATGGTCAAAGCAATCACATCAGCACATGATTACATGCACCCTGTGTTGGAAGGACTCAGGTGAGATTGCCAGCATTTCAGCAAAGTACCTGCTAGATTTATTTTGGAAGTGGAGGGAATGTACTTTGCTGTATAGTTTTGGTTTGCATAAATTCAGAAAAGTTCTGAATTTCTTTTTTTCTGAAAATATAGCTTAAGTGTTGAGAGGGAGGTAAAACTTTTGTGATGAAGGGAAAATATTATAATAGGAAAACTGAGGATTAATGTGATGTCCATGTTTCAGACTTATTAGGTCTGAAAATAGATGAACTCGGGAGATTACTTTGTATGATTTTTACATATGTAAATGGACATATACTTATCTATATAAAATATTAGTGCATATTTACTGTATAATAATTAATTCAACTTTATAAGCAAATTAAGATTGCCTCAAATTTACATACAATGTGAAGAAAAGTCCTTTTATCCTCTGTAACTGCAGCATTTGGCAGATTCAGGAATAAATAATCTTTTGTGGCAAGGGTATGCCTTATCAAACATATGCAGATCAGTGCTAATTAATGCTAATTAAGGTTTCCTGTCTATCTAGCTGGAAAAACGTCCAAATGTTATGAAATCCAGTTAGTATGCCTATTACCCTAATTGTTTTATATGGGATGGCTCTTAATTAAAATATGTAAATTGACCTTAATTGCTATATACTAATGGAGGTTCATGTTATCTCACTAAAAATGACAAGATGGTGAGGAGGGGTACTTAAACAAATAAGTCTGATACATTTGTAAATAAATGACCTTTACTCAAAATTATTTTTAATTGGAAATTGGCAAAAGGAACATTTTGCCATCCATGTTTCTCTTTAGTTTTAAATAATGTCAGAATTTACAGTTCTTTGTTAATATATATCTGGTGACATTGCAGCTTAATTAGGACTGCTAAACAAGTCAACATTTTGTGTGTTTACTGTATGTTTCAAAATTGTTTGCTGACCTCACAATGACCTTCAGAAATGTCATGCTTTACAATATTAATCTTCTTCTTCACTATTTTTTGTTTTATTTTTTGATTTTGATCTCTCTTAATGATACGGTTTTATTTGTGAAGTTTGATGTACTTTTGCTGGTGCCTGGCCTGTGCCTTTGCAGCAGAGAGGCTGGTGAGCAGCACCTGTTTGTGCTTCACCTGTGAGTGTAGGACATGGACTTGGATCATCTTTGGGGAGGAAGGATAGTTCACATGTATGCTGTTACATGACTGAGGCCTACACAAGTTTCTACACAAAGTCTTACATGCCCTCTGCCCAACACAGAAGCATCATTTGAATGATAGTTTGTATGGCAGTTTGTAGGTGCCTCGTATTGGCATTTTCTTGGTAATCATACCACTTCACACACACAGCAAATATTTTTCTCCTCTGATGTAAAGAATTTAATTAGAGAATCTGCTGTTTTAGAGAACTGCCCTATAGTTGTAGCTTTTACTCATAATAATAGTAGATTTTTAAAAAACTTGGTGCATTTAAGTTTATATTATATACATTGTTGATATATACCTCTCTTTGAAAAATTGGTCTGAAAGTATTCGCTGTTTTGCAGGATATTGTGACCAATGTTTCTCCAAGAATTGTCCGTGGAACTACTTCAGGTCCTATGTATGGCCCAGGCCAAGGCTCTTTTCTAAACATTGAACTGATCAGCGAGAAAACAGCAGCATATTGGTGTAAAAGCATTGCTGAATTGAAGGCTGACTTCCCAAACCATGTAAGTGCCACTTAATCATAAAGATGCAACATACTTATTTAGAATATCCTGTTTATAAACCTGTGAAAACTCAGATATTTAGTATTTATTAAATAGAATGCAAATTGATTTGTTGACATGCGAGTAAGTTGCTAAAAACCAGAATAAACCATCCAAATATATTTATGGCAGAAAATTCTGTGAAATGACTGTTGTACAGAGAACAGTCATGATGTTTTACTTAGGCTGATGTTTTACTTAGGCTGATATTTTACTTAGGCTGATGTTTACATTCAAAGAGATAATATCAAGGAAAAGAATTGATCCCAGTGTAGATGCTTGTCAATTCTGTTGTGAATAATTTTGTATTTGAAATTATATTTAAAGATGTAACTTATAATAATAATTGTTTCTGTGAATTGAATTTAATCATAAAAGGAATATGGTTTTTTTCATTCTTAATCCAAATGTGAAAGATACTTATAATATTTTTATAAGCAATTGACTGCTTTAGGTGAAAAAAACAATACTTAAAGTTAACTTCACTACAAGTTTTGTTAGAGTTTTGTTAGAGCTTGTTTGGCTCTGGGGAATATCTGTCTGAAGGGTAATAGTCAAAGTTGGGAGCGATGTCTCCAGCTGGCTGGCATAAGGGTTTTCAGGTACTGTTCTGGTGGATAAGAACCATGAGGTGGAAAGTAAAATTCTCCTCAATCATTATCTCGAATGGATAAAGTTAGAAATCCCATAGCCTGCATATCTTCTCTCTTGAAGTTATTACCTCCATGGTTCAGCTATGAGCAAAGTAAGTGAATGTTCCTGAATATATTATGACATGAAGATAATATGGGGGTTTTTTTCTTATTCCTTGTATTTCAATGTATACATCAGCAAGTATAAAAGAATTTAAAGACAACATACTGGCAGTAAAAGTTAAGTGCTGCATGTTTAATACTCCGCTGTGGATGGACTGTGTGTTTCTTTGCTGAGATTCTTGTCACTTTATTTACTGTTCTTTTTTTTTACTTATTTACTATTTCATCATAGTGAAAGTATGAACCAAAAAATAATATCCTGATTTTGATTTATTCCCTCATTTTGATTTTAACATCCTTTGTCAAAATCCTGGATATTGCATGCAGGCAGACTGTTGACCATTTCTGCTGCGGGAATGCTATTCCAGTGCAGTCTTCACCAAAAATCCCTCACAGCACTTTGTACTCAAGATCAAACCATTCTCTTCTGTGAGAAAAAGCACTAGCAACATTTCAAAAGTAAGATTTGAATTTTCTGAGACCTTGTGTCATGTGTGGGATGAAGTCCCACTCTTCCACAATTCCTGTGGTCAGCATCTTCTGATCATCTCTCATTATATGTGAGTTATTACTTTGAGAATATGAATTCAGATCCTGCATGTTGGCTGTGGCCGCTACTCTTTGAGGCTGGTAATGCCTGTGTGGGCATGGGGGAAGCAGAATCCAGCAGTAGACCTTGGCATTGCTTACAGGGGTTTTTAAAACATGCCTGTGAACTCTAAGATCTGTCACAATTATAACAGTAAATTTGTTGCTAACTGAAAACAAAATTTTTTTCACTAAGTGTCTTGGTGCTTATTTTGAGATATTCTGTATAATTAAACCTTGCAGAATTTTCTTTCTCTAGTGTCTGTTCACTCCTTCAGAAAGGCTTTTTAAACTTTGTGAGTTTTATTAAAACCAACACCAATTTCTGAGAACTGTTTGGGTGAACTTAATTAACAAGCAAAGGATGACATATTCTGTTCAAATGAAGGCCAAGCAGATGAGAATACAAGTGATTACAGTAAAAAAATTACTACGGCAAATTTTAAAAGCAAATCGAAACTTACACATAATTGCTTTTTCTGTGTAATACAAGTAATTTAAGGTAAGTTTTATCTTACAGATGAAAGGAATCTGAGCAAAATAGCTACTTCAGTAGAAGATGATCACACAACAGCATCCTATATTGTGCCATTGGGAAGAAGCAAACCAGAAAGGGCAGCCAAATCCCCCCAATAGAGGCTAGGATGTAAACTAAATTTTGCAATGGGTTGTGCAAAAGAGGACCAGTCACAGCTCAGTGGTAATGTCGCTTAGCTGTGACATGTTGCCTCTATAAATCAGAAACTAGGATCTCCCTTGTGCTGTCTTCACCCCTGGCCTCATTCTTTGGCTCTTTTGGTTCCTGATTCTTGCTTGTTGCTTTCAGTTGTCTCTGACTGGCAGTCTTTCCCACTCTTCTCTTATACTTTCTTCTCCCTTTGAGCCAGAATCCACTCCAAGTGGACTAGGGCAAAAGCTGCCACCACCAGAAACTTGCTTCAGTGCCACCAGCAGGGAGTAAATTATTTGTAAGAGTCCAAGCAGAGGAGAAAGCAGAAAGAGAAGGTGTCTGGATTTTGTATGTTTGCTGGTGAAGTATTATCAAAAGCTGTGCTGTTTCAATTTGAGATTTTTTTAATTGAGTTAATTTAGTGTCACTGTTACTGTTTTTTCAGAAAACACACAAAGAAATTAGATGGTATGCACAGTGCAGGTCCAAGATTATTTAAAAAAATAGAATTTTTATTATTTTTTTTAAATCAAATTCATCTGTTAAAATGATTTCCAGTTGATTGTTTTCATTCTTGTACTTCAGTTATCTCAGTAAGATGTTACTTCAAAAACTTGGCTGAGAACATTTAAAGCTTATATTATCGAACACTGCTTATTGTTAGATTTTCAAAGGATGCATATTTAAAAATGTTGTGTCAACTGCTTTTGTATATACCAAAAAAACAACCTTTCAGTCAGAGCGCTGCAAAAGTGAGAAAAAAAATGAGTCTGTTTGTATTTGTCATCTTTTTCTTTACTTTCCCAAATACTGTAGTTTTACATATTTGTACTGGACTGTCTTTGTCATATCCGAACATCTTCCTTACATTATCTTTTAAGTATATTTTTCTGTGCCATGGCCACACATTCCATCTATCACCACAGGACTTTTCATTCTCTGCAATTATTAATCATCAGAAAATGGATTTTGTTTTGTTTTTTTAGTAGGAGAGACTGAGAACTTGACAGTGAGAAAAGATGGAGCAATTATTTTTTTAATTTCATAGCCTAAATGTTAAAATACTGCTTAATTAGTATAAAGCTGACACCTTATTGAAAAATTTTGCATTCCCACTTCCCCCAAAAAGTTGTTTATAAACTAGTATATTAGTCTAAAACTCAAGAAAAAAGTGAAAGAAAAATATCAATAATCAGAATTTTAAGACTCAAGTTTAATTACTCTTGTTTGAGAGGACTGATCACTGAAACCATAATCATAGCCTGGTCATCTGTTTTCTTTGCTCCCTGCTATAGAGAAACATTTGTGACCGATAAAAGATGTTCCCATGTAATACAAGTATTACCTCAACATCATGATGTGAAATAGGAAGACTCTCCCTTTCTAAGGCCTCCTTAGGCTGGTTTGGAATGGCAGAGGGAAGACTTGGAAGTGGGACATGAACAGGTAGCTGTGTGGGGGCTTAGCTGCTTACTGGGGTCAACCTACCACAGATGAGAAAGGTATAAAGTTGTCAATTCATGTTAAAAAGGCTAGGCCATAATTGGGGCATGCCGTATTTAAAGTGCTTTAGATAGAGGGGCAAAAGAACTAACACTAATGTCACAATAAGTCCCACTTTCATACACCAAGGAGATACCTGGTTATATGGTGTGTTGATGTAGTTTCAGCCCAAATGTGGTTGAAAAAATGGCAGTTTATGGCATATTCAAGAAATTAATTTACCTAAGAAATATGAATTTAGCCAAGTAGAACTCACCTAGTGATATGATCAGGAATGAAAACTGTGCAGAAAAAAGTAATTGCTTTTACATTAGCAAATGGCTACAAAAAGTAGGAACTGGCTGAGAAAAAGGAAAAGAAAACTATAAAACCTTGGAGGAGAACTTACTGCTAAAATTTTATATTCATGTACTTTAAAATAGCTACAGTTCGGCCATTATCTGTGCTGGGAAGTGTGAATACTGGCATTGGCAGTACACCTTGGTGTGCTGGTAAAGCAAGGAGTGGCAATCTCTTTAGCATTTTCACTGGGGAGAACAAGCTTGAAAAGAGCAAAGTTTAAAAATGGTAAAATACTTCTCTACAGAAAAACGTGAACTGAGGGTTCAGTAAGAGGGTGATGGATGCAGTTGCCAAATAGTCTTTCTAAACCTTCTTAACTGGTAACTGGTGCCCTGTAGATGATAATAAAGTAAACGAATGGAAAACCTCACTATGCAAGTTACTTTGAGTCTGAGCATGTGCAGGAACTCACAGCAGTACAAATAAAGGGTTTTGACAGGACATTTCATAAAAGAGATTGCAGGGGAAATGTCATTACCTACCAGGCTAACAGAAGTCCATCACAAACAAGCAAATGTCTGAGAAATTTGTACTACAAGAAAGAACTGAGATCTAGGAAGAAGATGGCAAATTGAATTTTTTTCAACATTGCTCTATTAGTATACTGAAGTCCTAAAAGTAACTTTTTGGCCTCCTAGCTCAACACAAATGAGTTTGCTCTCTTCCATGGCTCTGGGGAATGTACATAGGATACCAGATTGTCAGCTGTGACACTGAATCTGTGATTGAGATATCAGTGTCATGATGTGTTGAATTGAGAAACCTCTTCTGCTAGAAACATTAAGTACTCTTGGACACCAAAACTAAGCTGAAAACTCTTGTCTTAATGTTTGTTCTGCTGCTTGTGGAATGTTGCTGACAGTCTCTCTGACAGTTACTCAGCAGAGAGCAGCTTTTCAAGGCTGAAACTGTTAAAGATACATTTTTATTCAACATTTTGTTCAGAATGTCCCAGGAACACCTGTCGGGAATAGCCATGCTAGAGAGTGTGTGGGAACAGATCGCTGGATCCCAGGCTCGTAACCAACTTCTTTGTAGCATTGTGGGGGTTTTGGTGGTGGTTGGTTTTTTTGTATTTTTTTTAATCTCCCGGAATGGTGTAAATAGTGTTTTATATTATGCATTTTTTTTCTGCCATAGAAGTATGAAATAAGGATGCCACTTTTGTTTGCTTTGGGTGCTCGTGGGTTCTTGGTTTGAAATTTTTTTTTCTAATTTAGGTAAAAAAAACAGATTTGGTTTAATTCTACTCTGTGAGGATAGGAAAAATAAGGTGTTACTGAGGGGAAAAAATACAACCTTAATAGGCATATGTGAGTGCCTTGCTCCTATAAATAAATTTTGTTGCAGAAACATGCAATGTTCAAAAAGATTTCGTGAAGTTATAAAGTGAATAGAAATAGATTTGCAACAGCAATAATAGTTATTTGGATAGTTTATTTGGAGGGGTTTGGTTATTTTCCAAAGTAATCCCTGAAGTGAGATCATCAATCTTATGTGTCGGACCAGCTCTAGTTTTAATAATAGTTTTCATCCACAGACTATGAACAAAATCTATCTATTTATATAAACCTTTTTCCTCACTAAATCTGCACTAATGGTAGACCTTGTAATCCACTTACTGAAAGGAATTGACCAGAATATCTAATATTGCTGTAGATCTCCTTTGAGACTTAAAATTAAGGGACATTAGGTGGAAAACTGTTTAAGATACAGAGGAATCATAGACTTCACAGCTTTACTGTGAGGAGAAGGTCAAAGTTGGATTTCTCACTAGAGATATTAGTAATAAGTTGTATATTTTTGCAGGTATTATTATAGCTTTTGCTTTTAATGGATGTTTAGAGGCCTGTGAGATGTTGTACAGAGTACATAGTATTTGCATTTTAGATACCAGTCACTGACTTGATTAAGATTATAAAAAGTTCTGCTTTTCCTAGGGCTAATATAGATAGCTTTGCATTTCCATCACAAAGAAATTATACTTTGTACTCCAAATACCTGCTGAGCTGTGCATCCATGTGAAAAGTCGCAGACATCTTGACAAGCTCAACACCTACAAACTTGAAATAAAACATTTCTAAACAACCAGGTAGGGCCATGCCCATGTGGACCTCACTTGGTGCCAACACCAACCTGAATGGGGATGGTACCTGCTGTGCATTCTCAGGCCTATCAGAGGATCCTTGCCGAAAGTCCAAATGCTTTTCCACATGACCTGAAAAGGACAAAACACAAAGGGAGGGAACCACAAGCTGGATGCATACTCCCAGAAGTTCCCAGCAGTGCAGAACAGCTACCTATATTCCTTTATCTGAATTTCAGATCTACAAATCACATTAAAAAACTCCAGAAGTTATCGCTGCAGCTTAAACTTCCTAAAGGCAGCTTGGGTATGAGGTGGATGCTTGGTAGGAGGTGAAAAAGCCCACACAGCAGTTGTTAAATTCACCATATGGAAAAGATCCCTTTCACTACAGAAAATTGGCAGTAGGCCTATTCCCTTAACATCGGAGGAAATCCTAGCTGAAAAGGGAAGATGAGGTTGGAATAAGGTACTCATATGGATTACCTTTCCCAGGAACTAAACCACATGACCCTAATGTGGAGCACCAGAATGGTCACAACTCCTCAATTTCCAGTGGCTACTGTGGTGGGTAGAAGAGACGAGACCTCGGAGCATGGAGCATATGACCATGTTCCTTTATTTTTTCTTTTCCGTTCACCACAAGAAAAAGGGAGGAATAAAAAACAGTAAAGAAAGTTGCTTCCCAGAAAAGAGAGGGAAGAGAGCTGATATGAAAGAACAGCAGACACATTAACAGCATACCTCTATATGTTCCGGGGCAGCTTCCACTCTCCCATCCTGAGGGTGTCCTCGTTGCTCCTGATCCTGGTTCAGCTGTTTGTGAGCCAGCAGGATGCATCTTCCTATGTGCAGTCTAAGGAGGAATTCAGCAAGAACTCTGATTTACACAGTGTATTTACACCAGAAGTGCTCATCCATTTCTGTAGGTACAGCAATTTCTATTTGCAAGGAAGAGTGAACAGAAACAGAGCCTAGTAACGGAAATGTTGATGTATTGAATCTTTGAGATCACATTTTCTTATAAGGAAGAAAGTTTTCTGGGAAAGACTCTTCCACAAGGTATAAAAAATGTTCAAGCTTCACATGACCTGAATATTAATAGAGGTGGGACTGAGCTACAAAATATGGTGCTGTAAATTTTCACTCCTGGAGGCTTAGGTGTTAGTAAAAAAAAAAAGAGAAAATACAGAAAAATTCTCATCATTTCCACTTTGATAGTCATGTTGGCTATAGCAGATCTGCTTGAGGCTTGAAAAGTAGCAGAGAAGTGACATGGAGTCAGTGTTACACCTCTTTTCTGGGAGAGATCTGGGGAACTACAGACCTAAAATCTTTTATCCTTGTATGCAAGTTGGTAAGAATTGTTCTGAAAAACAGAGCTAGTAAAAATAAAACAAACAAACAAAAAGTAAAGAACCCCACTTGTAGTATGCTTTGCCTTAAAAAAAAAAAGAAGTTTTTTGAGGACATCAAGAGAGACTCAGATGATAAATTGAGCTTGGGTTTCCAGAAGCATTCGATAGGGTCCTCCACTGAAGAGTTGGAAAGAAATTAAGTTCCTGTAAGATTAGAGGAAGAAACTTACATGAATAAATAACAAGTTAGACATAGGAAACAATGTTAAGGAATAAATACTCAATTTTCACAGTGGATAAAGAGCTCCAGGAAGATTTCTTAGGGATCTGTACTGTGTTCTATGCTATTTAAAATGTTTATTACCAATCTGAAAAAGAGAGAATTTTAAGAATGTAACATTTGCTGATAATAGTATGTATTGTATGGAGATAAAGATGAGAGCTGACTGTAAGGGGTTGTGAAGGATCTTGCACTCAGTCACCGAGTGACTGGCCAATGAACTACCGAAAAAAATTAAAGATAAAATCTAGTATGCACATGGAATTAAGCAGTAATAAATTTATATGTACAGTGAGGGATTGTAAGCTAACTATACTGAGGTTACAGTAGAGAGCACAATGAAAATTTCAGCTTAATGATGACTAGCATTGAAATAAAGCATATCAAACACCGGATTTCTGGGAAAGGAAGAGAGAACAAAGCAAGGCCCATCACTATGCCAGCATGTTGATTTTTTTTTTTTTTTTTTACATTTTAAATACACTGTGTAGTTCACATTCTTCTGGATTGGAACTAGAAGGGTGATAGGTGGAAATGAGCAATAGGAGATAATTCATCACATAGCTCTGCAGCTGCAGAGCTCATTCTCGTAGGGCATTACCAGTCCCAGAGGTACATACAGGTTGAGCAAAACCTACTGGAAAAGCTATTTGAAAGCATCACCTCTGGCTCAGGGAATTACTGTGCCACAGATTTCTTAAAAGCTGGGAGAATTTTCAAGGGAAATACTGCTCTAAGCTTGACCTAGAGACATGCTGCTGGTGCATGTCAGAGAAGGAGGACTGAGCTCCATAACCCATTCTTATGGATTTCCATTGTCAATGCACAAAGAGCTGTTAGGTTTGCACCCAGGATCAGAAACCCTCTCCTGCCTCCCAGTCCTGTCTCAACCTTTGGACCGTTTTTCCTCTACTGTGTTTTGACAACCTGCTTAGCATGTAACTACATTTCATGAACTGAAACTGAGATGAAATGAACTAGTTTGAAATGATGTGCTAAGGGGTTTGTAATTCAAATGCTGTCTTCAGTTCACCAAGATTTGAAAGGCTGCATTTCCAGAGGGTCACCTCAGACAATCCTACATAAAGAAACACCAGAAAGTCTGCTAAAAATTTACCCAGAGGCAGTGTCTGATCATGCATGTTTCAAATGACCATGAAGTACATGTCATAATGTTTGGTCCCAACTCCGCATTTGCATTGGAGTTTTTTGATTATTTTTTTTTTTTTTTAAATATTGATCTGGTAAAGAGATGGAAACACATACTCTGGTCATCAATTTGAGGGAATTTTATTTTAAGACAGCACATATCTTTTGCTTGAAACTGGAATTTGTAATGGAAAATAAGACCACATGGTAAACTCAATGAGATTTTTACAGTCAATTTATGATTCAGATGTACATGTTTGTGGTGACAAATTAGGACCTTGAGGACAAATGTGAGAAGGTCTTTTTTTATGTTTTTCACTTGGAAACTACTGCTTTGTTGAGAAGCCTGTCAAACTGGTTTAGTGCAGAACTGTACTTTCTTTCTATGCGTGCTATAAAGCCATGACTTATTTTGTTTGTTTTACTTTCACAGCTAAGGTTTGAAAAATAGTAAGGCAGAGGACTATTTGTACATATGGTAAGAATATCCTTTTGATTTGAAAAGTGAGTTATTGATCCCTGAAAAAAAAGAACAATTTTCACAGTTCTGTGAGGACTCTGAAAACATCTTTAAAACTTTACCCTTAGGGTAAGAACTAGGAGAAAATTAAAGCCGTTTCTGAAATACTTCACCAACCATCTCCTAGAAAATGACCTAATCTGCTTGATTATTGGAAAAGACAAACTCCTTAATGGCTAGCATCAGCTGAAGCTGAAGCAGGATGTGCTTTGGCAGTTGTTGCTAAAATTCCTTTTTTGCAGAGATTTGTGAGCGATCATTAAGCAGGAGTATTGACAAAGGAAATGCCCTAAACATAAAGACAGCGTGATTAAAAAGATATTTCTAGAATGTAATTTTGCTGACAGTGACATGAAGGGTTGCAGATTTCTGTTCATCTTATTAAAGTGTGAATATGCAGACTATTATTTAGAGGGACAAAACAATCTGTTAAAAACCCAACCGTTTTCTCAGTTTGATAAGTTACTGTGTGTACAATAGAGTGCTGCAAAATGATCTGTGAAATCTGGTTGGGTATCAGGAAAAGCATTCCCTCTTTCTAGAAGTGTCCTCCATAAACTGCAACAAAAGAAATGGCATCATGTGTTAAAGAAACCTGTACACTAAGATGTCCATTTCGCCCCCCCTCAATCTGTGCTTAAAATAGCAATAACAACCTTGGTGCAGGGTACTTCCTGGAGATTAATAACCGGCCAGGGTTAATGGCCCTCAGCAGTGCCTCAGGCCATCAGCTCCTCCCAGCCAGTCATTACTCCGTGGGAAATGCCCTTTTCTGGGTAGTTATTGTTTTAATATTAAGAAGTTATCATTGGGTGGGGATAAAATGACCTTGAGGCAATGTTAAAAAATAAACCCCCCTATAGAAAAATTTAAAAATTGTTAACAGTCTATCAAAATGAAATTCTAAAGTTTGTAAGAATGACACAGGTAGCCTGACTACCTGTGCAGAACCCCAAATTTATCCTCCAGATACTTCTCCCCAGTTTCCATTTTATGTTTACGGTAGGCAATTGGGTAAATTATAGAAGTTGATCTTCTGAAACACACAATGCCTTTGACATTCATTTTACTGTCTGTGATATGATTTTAGTCTTTTGTGAAGCACTGAGCATATTTGATTTAGATAATTCTGCTTTTTCTCTTTTATGTAATGTATATTACAATAATAATAGGACAGCAAATTTATACCTGATGAAAAGTAGTAAGTATATGCTGTTCCTGTAGCCCGTATTCTGCATATTCTGTAATGTGGTTTACATTTTAGGCATTCTGCTAGAGCTCTAATGAAGAAAAATATGAAGGCTAGGTCTATATTTAAAAGTCTTACTCACATACTTATGTAGGCTAGGAATACTAAAAATAAAATGGCATCTAACTGCTGTCCTGGCAGAACCTAGTGTAGATGCAGTTATACCATCAAACTGTTTATTTTTGTTCAGGAGCAAGTACAGGGTTTGCTGCTATGAACTGTGCTGATAGTAGGAGAGCTGGCTCTATGCAGACATGTTCTAGCTTTGACAAGAAAGGCAGAGGCACATGCTTGAATCCATCACAATTAGAACCAGCTCTTCAGTCTGATTGACAGCAGCTGGACTATGTCCCAGCCTCCTGTGCTTTCTGGGGAGGGGGGCTAGGGAAATATCTCAAATTCTGAGCAAAATGAGGGAATAAAGTGTTCCAAGATGGTTTTTTTTTCCTTATCCACCGCAAGGAACATGTAGATTAGCAGAATTCTTAGTGGGCTCTGAACTGATCTTAATCTACACTCTCAACACTGCTGATAGTTTCTAAACTTTTTATTCACATTGACTTTAAGAACTATGACCATAAACTTTTACATAGTTTTCATCACCAAACTGCTCACATTTGCCACATTTCTGTATTCTAGATCTCAATTCACCCTGGGGTTTTTGTTGGTTTTTTGGTTGGTTGGGTTTTTTTTGTTCTAATAAACTGTGCTGGTAATCAAAGTTAAGTAGCAACTGCTAAACATGCAAAATAAGGTGGCCAGCAGGACCCAAAAAGCAAAATTATTGCTCTCTTCATATAGTCTTAGTCTAATATACGGTTATGGCAACACATGCGTGCCAACCAATTACCATGGGATAGCAAATTACAGTGTGTCAGAATGGTAACTACCCCTGTGCATCTTTGGAACTTGCAGCAAATACAAACTGATTCAAGTTAATATGAATTTCTTCACTTTTGGATGTAGCAAACCAGACTTACCTCCTATTTTATGGAGTTTGAAAGAGCACTGGAGTAGCCCATTGCTGCAGGTGTGCCGATGGGTGGTAATGCATAAATCAACAGTAACTTGTTTGTGCATTGACACCTTGTATGCATAGCTAGTGGAAATGGTCTATTCTTTTAATTGTTGAGGGAAAAATGTGACAGCAAGTACTTATTTACTGAACACTTAAACCCACATAAATATTTTAAAGGCTTCTTTAAAGGAGACCTAAATACATCCTTTGTTATGAGCCACATATGTTAAATGTAAACTCTAAGAAACCAACAAAGTGCCGAAAGAAACCACTGCACTTCCCAGTCTCACAAATCCCAAGAAGAATGCTTTTTCACTGGTTTATTTTTACATCTTTCTCATGTTTTTAAGTGCAGATTTCCTAATTTATTTCAAGTTCAATTTTCTTTTAATTATTTTTACTTTTAATTTTTTTTTGTAAGATTGTAGTTGTATGGATTTTTCTGTCTATGCATAATAGCTAATTAAGGTCTTAGGTTAGGAAAAAAATATATTGAAGCTCTATTTCTACATTTCAGGGTAGCATTTATAAAAATCTGCATCACTTTTCCTCCAGTGTAAGAACGTGATAGATTTATTCTTAGCCACACCGTTCTTGGCCACCTAGCCATTTATGCTCTGTCTATATAACCATATTAAAATCTGAATATGCTTGCAAATTGTTTTATTTAACTATAGCTCAGACGAGAGAATCTAAAGATCGTGTGAATTTTATAGATACCCCAAATTCTTACCTGTGAGTAGTGTGTGCATCTCAAGGTAAAGGGTGGGCATTAAAAATGCATGTGAATTACATTTGCATTCTCTTATTGTTGTACTGTCAGAACCCCTCTGGTTCCTAGAAGGACTTCTGCCTTTGATTCTGCCAGAGGCATCCACATTTCACATGATTTATTTTCAGTTTATCTTTTTGGGAACACACATACTCACAGCTGGGTCATTGATAAAAGCCTGACCAACACTAGATCTTACAGAGCTTTCATTTGAATGAGGCTATAATACTGTAGACTGTTCAATGCATTTTAATTCTGAAATGTCCAATCACATAGCAATATGCTGAACAAGTTAGGTAACAATTTTATTAAACAACCAAATATACAGTGAAAATAGTAAGGCCTCTTTCAGTTTCTCAGCATCTTCTGATGAGCTTCCCTAAAATATGAAGAGGTGGGTGGAGCTGGCAGTTGAAGAGGAAAGATTAGTCAGAAGGTAGCTGCCAACTTCCAGCCCTTTATTTTGTATCTTCTTTGCTGCTGGAGTGTAGCCAAAAAACTGCTTGGGTCATCAAACATAACAGCTAGCTACTTAAGTAAATTATAATGTCTGCATAGAAAAAAAAAATTAAAGCTACCCACTCATGAGATTTTCTGATCATATCTCAGATGGGAGCACTGCAGACAGGCCATCGCGAGGTTCAGTGCATAGTTGGCACTGTTGTTCACTGAATTTTTGGTCCAGCTGGGAAATACCAGAGAATGATAAGAAAGATATATGAAGAGAAAACGTGGATTTTCTTCTTCACTTTTTGAAAAGTTCTGTGCCTAACAGAACGTAGTTTCTTTCTTTACTAGTGGACTATTTTTAATATAATTTTCACTACAAAAATATTTATATATGAAACGTTTTCCAGATGAAAGGTTCTGGTGGGGATTCACTGGTCCTGCTCTGACCATTGAAATGATCCCATGTTTTCAGCCCTGTGAACATTTGCAGGTTGTCTCCGATCATGAGGTGAATCTGCCTGATTAATCAGGCAGGTTTGGGACTGTGAAGAAACTCTACTTCTTGTGAGGTCTAATAGCCAGACTGATACCTAGACCAGACAGCAGCAAATAGTGTTAAGGAACTAATAGGTCTCCTCCATGCAGCTGGTATTTAGAGACATCAGATAATTTCTTGAAGATAGACAAGCCTTATAGCCTGTTCCTGCACACCTTCTTAATTACCATGCCCTCACCTATCAGAACAACCTAACTGAAGAGTTTGTGCAAAATCTGGTGAATTATCAGTGCTTTTCAGTATATCACTATGAGGATAATGGTGCACAGAGAGAGAGTGGGTGAATTGTGGAGGATGCAACCAGGCTGACAAAATCATTTACTCCTTTGAAGCATTGCTTTGGCACCGGCAGTGTCACATGATGAAGGGGATCACAGGGCTATAAAGTATAAAGGGGAGGGGTTTTTCTCCCTCCTCTCTGAGCTACAATTTTCTCCTCTACTAGCACTGATACTGCTGGTTTTCTTGAGCCTTCAAATCCAAGGAAGTGAATTAAAAGAAGCCCTGGGGGTGATGGAACAAGGGAAGAGATAGGATGGACTTCTCAGAGATGCAAAGAGACAGATTTGACCTGGAGAATTGCTAGCTGACTGACTGCAGGAGTTAGGGAGGAAGCTGTTCAGTCCATATTTTGCCTCTTTATATTTTCTGATGAATTTGTTTTCTAATAAGTTAAGCAGCTTTGCTGCTAAGTAATAGGGGAAATATATCTGCATAGATGTAGAAGCAGTCAAGGTCTGGAAGAGATCCTAGGGTTCCTTTCAGTCAACAGCTGCTCATTCCCTCCACGGGAGCAGCGTACATGCCTTGAACATATTTGTCTCCAGTTGGCTTCCCCTCTCAGAGGGGCACCCTGCAGAGAGTTGCCTGTGCTATTGTGAGAATAAAGAACAACAATTAGCGAGGTGCTCAAAGAACAGTGTTAAAAAGGACTGTGTGCATCTGGGCAGAGAATTTGATAAGAGAAAAATTTCTAGAGGTGGAGGAAAAAATGCACAGATTTGTGCTGCCTTTTGCCAGCCTTGTTTTCCTTATGTGGTCTTGAGAATCAATAAGGTGTCAGTACCCTGGTGTAAAGCTTTTGCTACAGGTCATAGCATGTGTCTGAAATACTGTAGAATTAGATATATCCTTTTTCTGTTAGCTTCTCCAATATTGTGTTGGCCTCCTCTGCTTTCTCTTTATATTAAATCAGTGTGGAAATACAGAAATACAGCAGGGGCATGCCAGTTCCAAAAGGGCTTGCAGGTATTGTTTGTGAGAAGTACTGCCAAAAAATTAGTACCTGTCTTCACTCTTCTCTTGGATTCAGCCTTTATTAACTTGTGTCTTTTCCATTCATTATTGCTAATTTCCATTCATCCATGTATTCATTTTCACTCATTACCAAAGAGACTAAAGGTTGAACTAGGATAAGTTTCCTATGCAAAATAAAATCCTAAAGATTCTATCAAATTTCCAGAGATGTCTTCAGCCAAACAGATAATTTTCAATGTAATTTGAAGGGTTTATCTGAAGCACTGAAATTTTCAACAGTCTGTCATAAAGTGGACATACTTCTTCTGATCATGTAAAATATTTGAGTTTTCCTGAAGTGTTTGATACAGGTGCTATATTTTCTTTCATTATATGTATGTTTTGGGGAACTCATATTCCATAGTCTCTTTTTCACTCTTCGTAAATTACCACATTTTAATTAAGCAGTGCCCTGAGTCATGGGAGATGCATCAGAAGGTCTCTTTTTTCTCTTGTCCATTCACTTATCTTTCGGTCATATTTCAAGTTAGCTGGTCTCTCATTAAGTTAGCTTTTCATTTATCCACACTTTCCACGTGCATAATCTGTGCCTATATGTTTACGTGTACACGCAGGGCCAAGGGCATGGTAGCTCAACTCCTGCCCTGATAGTGGCTGATACAGTGCTGAGTCTGACATGGTAGAGGAGCAGTTACAAAACCAAGTAGTTCCCTTGTTTTTCTACAGGTGCAGCATGATCTAAAGAACAGTCTTTAGCTTTGTGCTCCACAGCATTCTGTTATTTTACAAAGAAATGGATTTCTTCATAATAACCTTTGGGTTTTGTTTGTCTGAGAGTGTTACATCCCAACAACTCTAGACCTTAATTTGAAGCTGTAGCCCAGTGTACTCAAATAATCTCATTAAATAGATGGATCTCATTGATAGTAGCAGAATCATCATATGAAAATAACTGCCTTTGAAAATAAGTGTCTCCATTGAGCCTGGAATAGAATCTTTGCTGTTTTCTGCTCATGCTGATTTTTTTTGTATGTGATGCAGTTAGCAAATCATAGTATTTTCAGACTCTTATCATCATCTTCTCTAGACTTATTTGTGTGCTGATAATGTTTGGCCTATTTGTGTCTTGATCTGTTGTATCTCACTTCCGCTTCACTTTAAGAAACAAACTGGAGATCGCAGTATAAAGTAACAAGGCAAAGAAAGGGCTTTATTCAGAAGGTTTGCTACAGCAGCATAATAAATATACTAATATCCCCTACTTGTCTTATTTTCCTTTACTTAAATTTTCTTATATTATTTTGTTAAATTATTTATTGGAGAGTAAATTGCCTGAAAAAAGAAAAAAAGAAGAGAAGCAGAATTGCAGGTCAGCAATGTCAAGACAGTCTGCATTGCTTGTCTTTATCATCATGCAGAATCTTTTTATTAAGGCAGCATAGGACGAGTAGATTTATGGACTGAAGGTACAATGTTTCATATGTCCATATCCATCTAGATTGACAGTTCCTACCAACATGAATTTCCCAGGAGAGACAGTGTTACTGATGTCAGTGGATGGCATCATTTACTTCAATGTCCCATTATTAAATTGATAACAAGATAATTCCTCTGCTTCTCAGGGACATGACAGGTTTTACAATTGTTAACTTTCTTATTGCATGGGATTTGATGTTCTAGGTATTTTTTAATAAGAAGCTTATTTTTATTTCAGTTCTGCAATAAATCAAAATTTGCAACAAGAATGTGCAGAAAAAGAGAAACCAGGTTGGGTGTACAAGGCATCAAAATCAGGCTGGTTTCTGGATGGTTATTTTTGCAGGAGCAAATGTTTGTGCTTCTGTTGTTTTTCACTGCTGTACATGTAAGCATATTTGTGCAATACAGAATATTTACTGCAGTTGTACTCTTATCTTGTACAGTGGGTACTTACAAGTGTTCTATACGTAGTTAATTCTGGCTGGATGATTTTGAGGATTATCTTTTTGCCAGCCAGTGGCCATTTTGAAAAGTAGAGGACTGCCACAAGTGGCACCAAGCAGGAGTAAGTCTCCAAAAACTTTTCTGCTGGCATGATGTGGCATAGCTGAGACTTGTTCTGGACCTGATGCTGTGCAAGAGGCAGAGTTACAGAGGAAGGCTAGTGGTGTGAGTTGTACCAACCCAAAAAATCCTGTGGTGCTGTTGGTATTGCCTTGCACTCTTTGCTGTTGAGACTGCATCTAAGAGCTATTGTGAGGGCAGAATCTGGCCTCTGGTCAGATAGTTTGACTTGCATGTGTGAAGAACTGTGAGAAATCCATATGCAGCAGATGTGTTTTCCATGTAGATATTTATAAGATTATTTATCGTGCCATTGAAATAGCTAAAAAGTGCCCTGTAAACCGTTCTTTATTAACTTTTCAACAAGCGCGTGGTGGACCACATGTTGCTGTAGCTACACATGTTCAAAACCTTCAGGAAGTCCTGTGAGTTCAGAGTGAGTTGGCCTGTTACAGCGTATGGGTTTTGGTCAAAACTGAGTGTATGTACCCCTCATTCAGACAGATGGGGATTTTAATGCTGTGAAATGGTGATTCAGCTGCCAAGAAGTTCTCCTGTCTTTGTGTGTTGGTATGGATGTAGGTGTCTTTTCCACTGGTGAGTGATAATGTTATTTTTACCATTTGTTTTAGAAAGATTATATCTTCAGTGCTAAGTTCCTTCTTAGTAAATGCTTCCTGAGGAATTTTGTTTAAAAATGTTTGCATTTGTTCAGGCTAAGCAGATCGTGTGGCAAGGCTATACTGTATTGATTTGAAAGAAGAAACATGTCTTGAAAGGAGGATGAGGTCTTTCCATCTGGCCCAAATAAAAAAACATTTTGAAGTTTAGATTGATCAACAATAATTTTGTGGTATTGAAATATGGTTCTTAATGTCATCTTCAATCTCTGCACCCTCTCTTTACACAGCAATTATCCTATTCCATATCTCTGCTTCCCAAACAAGTAGCTGTTAAAAAAGCAGTTCTCCAGTCTTCTTGAAAGCTCCTCTTGATTTTACAGCTTTCGGAGGAACAGTCCCTTAAAGATGATGCTAAGACTATGTTTTTTCAAGGACTGTGCACATAAAAAGTAAAATACTGGGGATTTTTGCAACTGTTTGAGAAATCAGAAGGGGGTGCATGTTGTGGCCAGCAGCAGTGTCTAAATGGAGCGTCTATGGACACTTGGTGCAGAAGTGCCCTCAAGTCTAATACAGCAGTGAGAAAGGACAGGTAGGGAAGAGAAAGCAGGAATTAAGTCAGTGGCTGAATTTCTTGAAGTACAGGTAGATTACACAGAGACCTGGAAGAGTAAATTAGGAACAGATACAGGCTCTGGCCTGTATGAGATGACCAAAATAAATTTGGTTCTTACAGGCATGAGGGTAGGGGATTGTGATTGCGTTCTGTCTCTTGGGATGTTTTCCTAAATTTACAGGAATTGACAGTGTTCACATTTAAATCCAGCCTCCTGAGATTTTTTTCAGACTGAGTGTACTGAAACTCCCTTACTCCCTGCAGAGCAGTCAGTACAGGACAAATGGTAATTGTCAACCTAGAGTTTTACTGCTGTCTGGCTTTAAATAGATTTTCTCAGGATTGTCTGACCCAAAGTAGGTCCACTTGTTTGTTTTTTTTTTTTCTCCTTCCTTCTGTTTTGCAACCTTTTGCAGTGAATTCTGTGTGCTAGGAAATAAAGATCACTTGAAAACATTCACAGTGACAAACCTCATCCTTTTTATTTCTTTTATTGCTATTGCGTTCATGAGACATCCACATAATGATAATGGAAGGGGAAAAAAAAACAATGTTCACTAGGGAAATAGATTCTAGTTTAAGCTTCCAGGGGATTATTATAAACAGGGAGAAAAATATTTTAAGGATTAGGAGAAGTACCTTGTCAGTGTTCTTTTAAGTAGAACAACTACTAATGCATTAGTTATAGAATTGTGTGAAATGTAGCTTTTTGTGAGGTGCTTTAGCTACAGTATATTCATCTTATAATTCTGTCCTACCTGGTGCATTACATAACCTCCCTTTTCCATCTCCCTTCCTTCCAACAAAAAAAAAAGCTTTATTGTGGACCTTTTTCTTCCATGAATGATCAAGAAAATTCTGAACACAGAACAGTGTCCGATGTTACAAACGTGTTTGTCCCTTTATGGGCATTCAGAGAAATTGTGGATCGCCCTGTGTAGTGTCAGGGCATAAGGACCTTGTCTGTGACATGTGTCACAGTGATCGTCAGGGAGGAGCAGTGTCTGCAGGGCTGCTGCGCTCCTGGGCGCAGGGCAGAGCAGGCGGGATCTCTCGGCAACAGGCAAAATAGCAGTTTGGATGAAGAAGAGGAGGGCGCAGCACATACCAGCTATGATTTTGATCTGGAAAAAAGAGAGGGCCAGGGGTCCCACTGTGCTTCAATCATGCACGGTACGCAGGCAGCCCACACTCAAGCTATGACAAAGCTGCAATTTAGTCAACCTTCGTTTACCACTTACTACACTTTAGCAGCAGCTTCATTGTAAGCCCTGTCAGCAGCCCACTTTTGTAAGCCAGGAAGCGTGGTGCGGCCTCGCACTTGTGGCTCAAACCACTGTAATTAAGCTTATGTCAGGTTGCCACTGCAAATTTCAGGAATCAGGAGGAAGGATGTGCTCTCCATGGATGCACCTGGGCTGGGCCATATGCTGGGCTTTCAAGAGATACCATTTGAGGCCATTAAAGTTGCAGGGGTGGTAATGTGGTACATGGCATTGTAAGCACCAAAGATGTAAAAAAAAAAAAAAAAAAAATTAGTGAGAAGAGGCTAAGAAGCTGAAATGTGATACAATTTCTGTTTATTACTTTCCAATAAAACCTCTGATTTTTATCACTTATTATTCCTTTTTCTTGCTATTCTCTTTCTAGGTAGTAGGTGATAAGAGTCTGTGATGTCTTTATAAGTTCCCATGTGTGATTTTAGAAGTAGATTCAAACCTCAAGCATCACAGATAGTTCCCCTAAATGTTCACCCGTGATAATTATTATTTTTTTTGTCATGGGTACTGATTCCAAATGAAAAGTTTGTAGAGGCATTTTGGGGAAGAATAATCACTTGAGGAAGGACAGTTTTTTTAGCAGAGGGCTGGAAGGTCTGTTTCCACCTAGGAATTAAGTTTCATTTCAAGTTATAAGAGAACAGTGGGGGGGAAAAGGAGAATAAAATCCCTGCTATTTTAAAATTTTCATTATTCCCTTTGAGATCATGGTTTTGCCGTGAAGAGTCATGGCAGAAATGTAATTTTTGCTTTCAGTTATTTTTGTTATTGTAAACCACTGCTTCTGTCAAAAGTATGTACTTAATTTTAAATGTGAATGCTAAAACTAATCAGTATTAAATAAACATGTTGTCTTAATTAAGAGCTCTTTGAAACATCACAGATCTTGTTCCTTCTCTTTTGTACACTCCCAGCAGAATTTTCAAATTTCATTAATAACACTTGATGTAATGTAACTCAACTACTTATGAATATAGTCAGCCACCCTTGTTGTCTTATAACTTTCCCTGATGAAAAAATTTGATTTGTTTTAAAGCTCAATTGTGCGAATTTCTGATATACTTTGGATTTTGACTGCAAGTGTGAAAATCTTTATCAAGTTGTCAGTGTCTGAGCTGCTGGGTTGTTTTGTTTTGTTTGTTTGGGTTTTTTTTTGCTTTAGTTAGTTTTAAAAAAGTATGAATTTGACAAGATAGTTTCTAGCTAAATTCCAGTTGCTTTATATTTTTCTCATATATAATTTCTTGAACTGATTTTTCACAATTTTTGCTTTTAAAAATCAATTAGAGTCCTTTAAAAGAGATTGCTGTGTATTTCCAGAGTACTCAATTTGTCTTGAATATTCAAATAGCACACAGAGCAGATTTTGTCATGACATATAAAGCTATATAAGATTTTTCACAATTAAAAAAACTGTGGTGTAGGAGAGAGACTTTTTTTCCTCTGTCAGAGGGAAATAAAAGCATGACCAGTAATGATTGTGTGTGCTTAATGAAAAACTTGGTCTTATATTTATGCCAGAGGTGCACACAAATGGGAACCTGCAGGCAAGGCAGGTGCTTTATCAAATGCTTTCCTTCTCAAAAGACTGCCATCCTGCAAACGTCAACCAGAAGAGTGGATGGGTAGGTAGTCTGCAAGTAGGTGGGTGGTAGATTGATTGTAGAGATTCATCAGAGCAAAACAATGGAAATAGTGAAAATAATGATGATGATGAGTGGTATTGTCCTTTTAAATGAATAGAATGTAACCTCACCATGTCCAGTTTTCTCCATAGCTGCCTTACTTTTTAAAGTGCCTTTCCCTGCCTTCTATAGATACTAAATATCTCATCTTTCTTATGGAGATAATTTGGGAGTTTGCAGTTTCCAACAACTGTGTGTGTTGAACAATTTTTCTACACTGTGCTTTTCAGTATTTGCCTGAAATGAATGAGTCATTAACCTTCAGCATTATGGGAAGGTTCGAGAGAAGTGTTATGCTGAGGGGGTGACAGATTAAGCCTATCTCAGACATCTTAAAAAACAGGGATACAATACATGAGTTTATATACTGTGTGTCATCCCCAGTGAAATCTGCAGCTGTATTTCACTGTATAGCTGGTGGCATGCAGCTGGTAGTTCCCATGTGCAGGTTGTGGCAGTTAAAGCCTGGAGTCACAGTAACGGGCTGTATTACAGAATGTGGTAACATGGCTTAAAATGATTGCATGTATGTTCTTTACAGGTTCTGATTGCCAGTATCATGTGCAGCTATAGCAGGGAGGACTGGACTGAACTTTCAAAAATGGCTGAGGTAATGGTTTCCTAATTGTGTTTCTGCATATTTTTTTAAATTCTCCTTAAAAACAAGAGCTGCAGTAAGGACTTTCTTGAAAGAAATAGATTCAAAGAGAAAAATGAGAATTTAAAGCATGTCCATTATAATTTGTTTATTCTGTGTTTTCATTAAAGTGATGGAAATGTAAATTTAAAGGAAATCTGTTCCATAAAAATGGTCCCTTGGATTTTTAAGCAGTACCTGCAAAGCCTTTAGTCTTTGAATCTATATACTTTTTATTTGCATTTTAAGCAAACTGTATATTATGACGGATGCCCTGATAAAATTTAATTCTACCTTTGAGAGCCTAACTTGATCTTACCTTGCCTACAGGCACACTAGTTTGACAGCACCAGAAGAAATTTTGAATATAAAACTCTTGAATATTTAAAGTATAAAGGGCTCATTTAATGCTATTCTAGTTTTAATACAGACTTTCAAAAATGATAGCTGAGAAAGTCAGCATATATAATAGCAGTCAGCAGGCTTCCTATAGTATAAGTCCAGTCTTACAGAAATGCAAACAGACTATGCACCTGAAATTTCTATTCAATTTGAAGGGAAAAACTATTTAATAACATGTACCTGTGTCCATAGGGAGTAGTATAAGAAATACTTGATTAAGACTGCAATAATTTCATTCAGAAAGGTGTCTATATCAGAATGAAATGCAAAGTTGTTATATTTAAATTAAAGTGTGTTTTCCACATAAATTATCTAGAGGAAATAAATAGCATAGTATTAACACATTTAAGCAAAGAAAAAAATTAGCTTGTCATTATTGCTAGCATTAGCTCAGATTTAAATGTTTTATAAGTATTAAATATTTTTAAAAATGTATTTATATATCTGTGGATAGAGGTGTGTATATTTTGAATTTGTGTTTTCATATGGCAGAATGTTTGGACATTGTTGTTTTTTCAGTGTCCTAAGCCCTCCTATGATGATGTGGGATGACACTTCTCTATTTTCTCAGAGCATTTTAAACCTGTGAGGAAAAAAGTCACTTTGGGGACTTAGGGAAGTGAAATTAAACATTATCAGTAGTTAGCTTGGTGATCTTCGACACTATTTCAATTTATACCTGTATTTACCTAATTGACCATGAAATCATTTTTTGAAATCTGTGCTTGACAGGAGCAGTGCCACTTTTAAACTGACTGAGATGAATGGCTTTATTGTGCCCTTTGCTCCCGCTTTTTTAATTTGGTGATACTGCTATCCAACTTTAAGACAGATATTTCCAATCCGTACCTGTATTTGTGCTACCCCTTTAGAAAAAAGTGGTTCTTTAAATGCAGTCAATGATGTGTAACGTATGTGGTACAACATTCTTCAGGAAAGTAGTTGTTGGTGTCGGCTCTGTGGAGAGCAGCACACTAGTTTGGGATGCTCTGGAGCTCACAGCTGAAGAGCAGTGATATTTAATCGCATGCGTAGGATCCTACCTAGGAGGTAATAGATGTGGCTTTCCAGAGAGCAGAAACCCCAGAAGGTACTGCAGTGCCTCTCAGCAGGAGGGCGACCTATTCATACAAAAGGTCAGCTTGTCAGGGAGGCCGACAGCACCGGCAGCAGCACGGCATGGCCAGACTTGTGGAACTGGCTGGAACGGGGAGGATTCCTGAAAGTGATGGATGGCTTCTCCCCTGCTCACGCACTTGGGGAGTTGCTGAACCGTGGCCACACAGCAGGAAGAAGTTACTCCAGTTCAATAAGCAAAAACAAAATGCAAATGCAAACCAAAATCCTAGTTAGAGCCACGTGGAAGGCAACAGGAGAGATGTTTGTCTCAGGCGGAGCAGTTCAGGAGAAAGGAAGAGAAGCGTGTCTTTGTGCTGCCGTTGTACAACTTGGCTCCCTTGCCTTTTTAATTCTAACTAATAGAGGGTGATGAAGAGAAATTAGCATGAATAATATGTTTGTATAGACTTTTTTTTATTACTCTCTTATTCTTCAGAAAGAAAAATATTTAATGTCAAAAACTATAACACACTACAGATGCCTGCAGAAAATTTGGAGACTAAATTCATTAAAGCAGAAAGAAAAATTTACTCCTGAGTTACAGTTCTTCAGAGCACAGCAACACCTGTGTAACGCTGCTTGCCAAACCTCTCTTTCAGTGCTGCTCTGAGGACCTGCAATTACATTCCATTTTTTAACATTTTCCAGAACGAACTCTTTATTGTCCTTGTCTCTTTTTTATTTATTTTTTACTTTAATTTCCTTAATAATTTTTGGAAACCACATAAATTTTTGAAATTTCTGTCTGTAATGATCAACACGTTCTTTTTCAGGGTATCATAACCATAGCTTTCTCTCTTTAAAAAATAAAAATAAAATGTCTAAAGAAGTCTATATAGCATGAACAGTAAATGCTACAGGAAAGAGTGCATTACTTGAAGTTAATTCTGCATTTTTTTTCCTTCTACATGTTTCATAGGTTGCTGGTGCTGATGCGCTGGAGTTAAATTTATCATGTCCTCATGGTATGGGGGAGCGAGGCATGGGACTGGCCTGTGGGCAGGTAGGACTGTAACTGCAATCTCTATAATGTCTCTTCAGCAACATTGATAGTTACACCTCGGGGGGGAAGACACAAGCAGCAGATTACTAGCTTGAGATTTTTAGGTTGAATGTGTTTAAATATTTAGTGCTAAAAGGAAAAAAAAATACAGAAGCTGAGAATGTACAAAATGCTTAGTTTTACTAGAACAAAAGTGCATTATGTATTTGACAAGGAACAAGATGAAAACAAACAATTTCTGAAAAGCACTTGGACAGAATTTGTAGGTTTCCATTTCAGTACCCTGTAGGTATCTTTTAGATCACAGTCTAGTAACTAGTGTGTATATCAATAATGATTTTGAAGGACGTGAGATATACGCACGATTCGTTTCACAATCTTTAACATATAAACCCAACAGTCTTTTAGAGTCATGGAAGAGGACATACATTCTGGTAGTACCATGTACAGCTAACATCTTCTCTTATAGGATCCTGTGTTCCATAACCTATAGATTTGCTGTTTTATATGATTTAGGTTGGAATTACCTGTGCCTGACATCTCTGCCATGTAGAAATCTGTTGCAGTTTATCAGTACATCCCATGATTTCAGTTAGGAGAATGTGTGGTGTTGTGCCCATGAAAAGAAAATAGGCATGTACAAACCCCAGTTCCTGTACTAATATCCCTTTGAAGTTTTCAGATTTTTGCATGTTTTGGTCATGGTTTGAAATTTGTTTGGGCTCTGAAACATGGCCAAATATGGTGAATTTTAAGTCTCTGAAAAATCTTGGTTCACAGTCTACCAGGAGAGATTTTCTTAACTTTGACCATCACAATTTCAGAAATATGAAGCCTGTTTGGTTTCCCGTCTTACTACATTTTAGGGAGAGGGGAAGAAGAAGAGGAAGGAGATGCAGAGTGGGAATGATGATTATATACCCTAAATTCAATATACTGTTATTCACTTGACCTCTTTATAGAGGGCATCTTAATTCATCCTCACTTCCTCAGTTAAACACAACACTTTTAAGAACTGAGGTGTGGTTGGATAACTAAACCATTAACTTTCCTAAGCTAGGGAAGCAGTAGGAGTTGTAATCACTGCAACTATGGACACACTACAGGTATACTTTTATCATAGCAATACTGTCAGGAACAGTGAACTGGACATTTTATTCTTTTCTGTGAACAAAATTATGTCAGTCTGGTCCATGCGATAGGTTATTGTTTTTAATGAAAGTCATTTGGATGCTTTTCATGGCCAGTGGTCATTTACTGGAGTTATGATTAGAAATGGGAGAGAATCAAAAAAACCCTCCAGGATAACACTAGCAAAACAGTAGTAGTTATTATTAACTTTTTTCCCTGAATTGCATTCAACAACAAAGTGCTACTGTAGTCATCTTTGTAAGTTTTTGAAGAAATTTCCACCCTTCACTCAGCAGAGTATAACTCAACAGTTTGGCTTGTCCCTACTTGAGATAGCAGTGCTCTGTAGAAGGATGTAGTTTGGTCAGGAAGAGCTCTGAGAGTTTCACATAGAAACCAGAACAGACTCCTTTCAAGTATGGGTTTTTTTATTTTTTTAAGGCATACGTTATTTCCAGCTTTCACTGGTTGGAATAATATATGCATGTGAAGTTGCTTAGATGTGTAGTCAGTAGGGAGCTGTCTGGCTACATGAGTTTTTACATATCTTTCAGCTATTGTAAAATCAGAGAAGCAAATGCAAAATCTGAGCACTCAGGGCTATCGTGTGGATTTGTGACTCTCCATGGAGGAGATCAGATCCATGAAGCAAGAAGATGATTACTTTATATATACATATATATTTGTATAATAATAAAATTTCTGTCTCTCCCATGCAATATAGGTATTCTTTGGAATGTTTAATATTTACTACTCTTGCTTAAATACGTTCTTTTGTTTTCTTAACTGTCTTACCAAAATGAGAGCTCAGAAAAGAACTGACTTCTTTAAATGAATATATGAATAAAATAAACCATGTTTAAAGGGCTAGATCCTAATGTTCTTCTTCAGAGTTGGCTAAAAATAAATTATAGTGACTTTAAACGTAGATTATTGAAGCAAAGGGTGGGGATAAACTGGATAAAGTAGAGACGTGCAACAAGATTTATCAGTAGCCCTTCAGGGGGCTTAAATGTGTGGTGGCCCCTGGAGGCCCCATCATAAAATAGAAAAGTGCCAGAAAGTATTTTGGCTTTACTCCTAATTTTTTTTTTTTTTTTTTTCCCAGAGCTGAAGTCAAATAGGTCATACATGGGTGGTGTGGGGAAGAGAGGGCTCATATATGCTCTGGGAAAAAAACGCTACTTGATATCTGGAAGTCAGGACATGAGGCTTTGAGAGGCAGAGTAGCTTTCCCAGTTGTACAGTGAAGCAGGTTTTCTTAAATCTTTTTGATAACATAATCCGTGTCTTCATAGGAAATTTTTTTAAGGATTAGGTGCTTTTCATGCCTAAGCACATTAAATCCTCAGGAAACTACAGAAATTGCTGAGATGAAAAATAAGGGCAGAAAAATGTGTGCTTTTACTATTTATATTGTCTAAAATGTTCTGCCTTTTTGTTGTTGTTTAAAAAAAAAGGCAAGGAAAAGTTAATTACACTGTCTACTTTTTCTCCTCATTCCAATTCCTATGGTGTGCCTAAGGGTAAGTGTACAAATCTGGGAACATCAGATTCGTGTTCTCTATCCTATTTTGTTATCTAGTCTCAAACACTTCCACTGTTTTATACCAACTGCAAATTTAAAAAGTTCCAGATATATCCAAATTATATATATAAAGATTGATACTAAGCATAGTTGTTTGTTTTATACTGAATTACAGTTCTCAGCTTTTATTTGATTTTAATTCCAAGTCATTAGTGCAGACACTCTGGCGCCCAAACAGCATAGCTAGCCAGAGGGTAATATTAAGAGACATCTGTATTGCTGCCAATAAGTTACTTAAAGCTGGTTCTGTATAAAATGTCAATTATATTTACTAATGCTGATTAATGATAATAAAGTTAAGGTTTGTATTCTTTTGTAACAATCTGCAACTGTATAAAAGTGGATATCATGAAAAATTGTAGTAGAATTTCCATTATTATCTGTAACAGCGCTAACGCACAAGGTTTCTTTGAATCAGATAACCTGTGTGTACAAAACATTTAATAGTAAACATAAAGACAACGTGATGAACAGCAGATTTTTGAAAATGACAGCTTTCCCATTATAGTTCATTACTGTAGTAATTTTAGCATAAAATTATGAAAATAATAAATCAAACCTATGAGATGGTAGCACTCACATTTCAGTGTTTAACTTCTGGTGTTGTATTTGTGGTGTACTTTCGTCCTTCACTGGAAACCAGGCAAAGGTGTTTTAATTTTTTTTTTTACTTGTCCTTCTAAGAGGTGGCATTGAATATTCAGAATTATTTCTGTCGTATGAAATAAACAAATTTAAGGTTTTTGCCTTTTTGTTTTTGGTCCAAAAGTCAGCCAGTCTCTCCAGCTGCTCTGCCAAGAATGAATAAATAGTTAAATTGAGTCAGTAATCTGGGTTTTCCTTTGCATTTCTGCTACGTTTTGTGTCATTCTTTGTTGTCCAGATGAAACCCCAGGTCTAATAACTGTAATGTGTATATCCCTAGAAACATTAAAATAAGATCAATTAGGATGATTGATACCCAAAGCCTTCAAAAATATCAGTGTTATTGTCACTATTAATATCAGTGATATTATCACCAATATCCTTGACCTACTGGAGAGTAAAAAACAGTGGAGGGAATAAAAGAGCAACCTATAGCTGCAGTGACAAAAGGTGGTGACAAAAATGCTGCAAGAGTAGCTACAAAGAGGGAAAGATAATTCTCTATCATGTCAGATGATATAGCAAGAGGCAAATTCCAGACTGAGTACTTCAAGTTGTGTCTTATGAAAAAATTCTGCAAGAAGGTGATGGAGTTCAGGAACATATTGTCTGGTGGCCCATGTACTTTCCGTCTCTGGAGCTTTTAGGGCTCAGACAGGCAAAGCCATGGCCCGCCAACTTCACTGGTGTTGGTGCTAGTCCCACTCAGAGTGGGAGCTTGGCCAAACTGCCCTCCTGCAGTTCATATCTGTGGTTCTGTGGGTTCACCCTGTTCAATTCCTACCCAAAGGTACTGCATTGTTTGTATCAGGAATAGGAAATAAGTAGTGGATAAAAGGAAGCACAAGGACTTACCTATTCACTTAAGGTGAGATAATCAGTTTGAACAAGGAGATCTGAAGTCAAAAGCAACAAATCTCATATTCAAAGATCTCAGCCTAAGTTCAAGAACAGAGATTCTTTATGCTGTAAGCAAATATTTTAAAAGTTAAAAACATCCTGGCATATAAGTATTTCTTATTGATTAGTCATACCTTCTAACCTCCAAAATATAAAAAATCTTCACTTATCTCAGCATTTAAGTTCTAGGTTCGGGGTTTTTTAATTGATATTGAAAGTGGAATGTGTATGTCTCTTGTGAGCACTGAAATCCAGATCCTGGTGGTTTAACTATTCAGATCATATGTAAAATGAATTTGTTTTGTGATTCTTTTCTTACCTTTATTTTCATTTTACTTCAACTGTAGTTGCTACAGCCTCTGCTGCTGGCTGTGTTTATGTTTATTGCCTGCAATTAGGAGGCACATTTCATAAAAACCTATATTGCCTCATTCAGAAGATGACAAATCTGTCAAAAACAAAAAGCAAAAAAAACCCAAAGCCCTGGTTACTCTGCAAACATGAGAGCTGGCTGCATGGCACAATTAGATTTGCTCTACTGTACCTTGGAAATAGGAAAGATGAGGCTGCTTTTTAATTGAAGTGCGCAGCATAGCATGCTAATTCGTTGTTGCTCTGCCAGCAAGGAGCTTGAAGTATTTTAAATAAATGATGCCCCAAACAGAATTTGATTATATCTGTGTTCATGTGACATTCTACTATCGGCCTACAATAATATGCTGGTTAAGTATAATTCATTGAGTCCTGAAGGCAGTATTAGTTCTCACTCTTCTCTTCTTTATCAGTTATTGTAATGAATTAATGCCAAGTACAGCTACACTGGGCTATGGAACATGAAACATTAGCACCCAAAATCCAGTGTAAACCGGTATACTTAAAGTGACGTTTGTGTTGGTGTTTGCAGTGAAGTTTCAGGATTTAGTCTTGTTCTCTTCTATTGGCCACTTTCATCCATTTTGGCTGGACTGTAAGAATTTAAGTGCTAGCTGATCTCAGTGTCTTTTGTCTGGCACTGCCCTCTGTTGCTTTGGGGCATGTTTCAACCCAATGACCTGTTTCAGTCATGTTTCTCAGAGTCAGAACTCTTTCAGAGATACTGTATGCAAGGTTCATAAAACTAGGCAGCTAGGTAGGGGAGAGAAATTGTCCGCTGCCCAACTAATGGATATGGAAATGAATAGGAACCTTGGTAGTTCAGCTGAGGGAAAAACTCAGGCAGAGGCAAGAAATTCAGTCGCAAGGTGCAGGCTCCTCAGGAACAAGGATTCCTTGGTTCAGGCAGTGACACTGTTAGTCTGTGTGTGCAGAGATGTGCTATGCTGGGTGTTGTTTTGCTGGGAGGGAATCTGGGGTGTTCAAGGATGCTGCTGATTGCCTCCTCCAACTCCTGCAAATGTAGATCTAATCACACTCTTTCACAGGCCAGGAGATGTATTTTGTGGACTTAGGTTTCTGGTCCCACACTGATCATGGTCAAACATGGTACTTTATGATAATTCGGTTTTGTTGTTTAACCTCTTTGGATTACTTTTTTCACCTTCCCTACTTTCAGATGTGTCTGTTTCTTTTCTTTTTCCATTCATTCCTTCTTTAAAACTTTCCTCATAAACTAAACCCTTTGCTGAGTTGCTTCCAAAGTAACAGTTGACTCATGAGCTATTTCACTGGAAATCTGTGCAGGAAAAGCTTGATGACTTTATGGTCACCTTCCTCTGGTACCTGAGGATTCATTTTCTTTTCTGTTGCCCTTGCAAAATTCAGGTGTGATTAAATGTTGTGATTTAAATGGATTTCTTCCATGTGTCCTTTATGTCCTCATATATTCAATTTTTTGTAGTCTGTAAAAGAAGACAATACTTAATAATGAATCATGACAGTTAATTGGTGTTTTGTCTTAAGAATTCTTCTTTCATACACTCAAGAAGAAATGAATTAAGATCCAAAGTTTAATAAATTCATCCTCAGAACACTATTCTGTAATTTTATATTGTGGTTTGACAACATTTAATCCACTTTTATTGCTTTGAAGGATTTTTAATTGAATTACTCAAAAGACAAAATGGAAAATAAAAAGGGATTATAAGTAGGACAGTAATGTTAACAGCACTACCAACTTGCTGAAATTTTTCAGTGATATGCTATGGCTGTTAATAAGGTTTTAAATACTGTTTATATGTGGTGACTTATATTTATGAATGGAAAGCATTCTCTGCGGAATATATTTAGAAAATATAATATAATACATTAGAAAATGTAAAGGTGATTCTCTTTCCTTGGAAATCATGAAGACATGAAAGCGATTTGGGGATACCCTTATTTTCAGTCTCACTATGATGGAAGCATTTCTGCTGAAATTCACATTGTGTTTGACAGGTGTCACAATGAAGATTAGTTTGGCCAAAATATCACTGATCTGCCACTGTTTAAAAAGGAAACAAAAAGATCTTGGCTATTTTAATAACACTTCAGTAGTCTAACTACAATGAAGCATATAGTGAGTGGTTCCTGTAAAGAAACAAAACCATTATTTTTTTTAAGCCAAATGGCAACCTATACTTGTTTTTGAAATTGTATTTAATGCCCTGAGAACTTTTCAGAAAAGGGAATTGTAGAAGACTCGGGCAAGCATATTTCTGTGGTTAAATGTCCAGACCCTGTGGATTGCCTTTGGATATGTGGTTGCAGCATAAAGTTATTGCAGTTTTTCATAACGATGGTATCTGGTAAACAGGATTTATTGGAAAGGAAATGATCACCAACAAGTAACTGTTGAGGTAAAATAAAATATTTTAAGGTTGTTTATCTTGGTGCACAATAAAAGTTATTCACACAGTGCACATTAATAGCTTTTTCTTTCTATGATTTCAGTTTTATCCCACCGTTTGATAAAGTTAATTAACAGTGTGTTAACTAGTCTCTTCACTACCTACACAAGAATTTTCAGGACTAGTGTCATACTTTTTTACATTTTGCCTCAGCTCCTGGTAAAGTTAGACATCTTGCTCTTTACAGTAGGATAAATCTCAATACAAGACCATTTGATGATCATTTAAAAACTGAATGGCAAATTCTTCTCAGAGCATAGGTTTTACATTCCCTAATTTGGTTGTTTCAAAGGTTTATGATTTCCTCAACTATTTAGTATCTTCTGCCTCATTATTATAGGAAAGGACAGGGCTTGCCTACCTGACCACAAAAGAAAGCTATTTGTAGCTGTAGCTCTCATATGTTTGGGTTCTGTGCTTCCCTTTAGAATATTTCATGTATGACGTAAACCTAATCAAATCTTTATGCCTTCTAGCAGGTGACCTCTGCATGAACTAAAGAGCTGAAATATTGTTCAATCATACTGCATACCACTTTTTCACAGTGCTACAAGAAACATTAGTTTGGTTGGTTAGAAACAACTAAGATAAAATATTTTTGTCTGTCAGGGGTAAAAAGGCATTTTTATTAGTCAACACTTCACGTATACCAACGCTGTTGATAAATAAATCTTTCCAGTTAGGATGTCTAAGAAGTTTATAATAGGTAAATGTGCAGTTTCACATTTTTCACTTAGAATGTTTAAGCCCAATTGGTACTGGAACAAATAATTTGTTAATTTGAACTGCCAATCTGTGCATCACACTTTCAGGCAACTATTATTAGTGTTTATTCTGACAACCAAGAAAAATCGTCTGACTCTCTTAATATTGCATTAAAATCAACAGCTATAAATTGTGTGATTGCTACAGTTTTAACTGACATATCTCAGTGAAACAAAAAGAGAATTTTTCCTATCATGCAAGATAACTATAAACATATAGAAAAAGCCTTAAAGTTAATTTTAAAAGTAGAAAGTTTTCTAAGAGTGATGTTTCTTCTGGGTGCTTAGATTAACATTTTTAAATTAAAAGTAAGTGAAACAAAGCCCAAACATTCAGAATGAGGAAAAATATTATGGTTTGACCACCTACACAGAGAATCAGTTTTCAAAATAAATTCAATTGTTTCCTTGTAGTGCTGGGGAGAAAACAGAAAGCATTTCTGTGATCTGAAAAGGGAGTAATTACAAAGCTGACTAAAGGCAGCCACCAACCTTTTAAGTTGTGCTTGATCTTGACATTACTCTAGTTGTTGTTCTAACTCCCAATGCAAATATACATTTTGTACTTTTGTTTACTGCTCAATGAAAAATCTACAGTTCATTTTTGACCTTGTCTGCACATTGGTTTTCAGTCATGAGGTGTGACATTATTAAAGAAGGAATATAGGAGTGCCATGCTGCTAATAAGGTATCCAAAGTGAATTATCAACACAGTACTTTGATAAATGTGTTCTTGAGATTGGATACTGACCTGTGTTAAAATTGACAGCTTTTAGATGTGATATGTTAAAACCTGTTGGAGCGGGTTCTTTTTGTTTGGGGGTGTTTTTTTGTTTGTGTTTTGACGTACTGTTAAGCATCGTTCATTTGTGCAGCTCCAGTAGTGTAGTACAATAAAGAAACACTGCAACAACTTATTGTTCCCTTTTTTTTATTTGGAATAGAGTGAGGTGATCAAAGGCTATTTTTCTTGTGCTTTTAACATCTTTCAAAGGTTCTAACTGTAGAGCTGAAGTAGGGAGAAATAGTTATTTTGATACCAAAGGAGAGTAAGACAGACGAGGGAAATGGGGATCTGCTAAAATTGAAATTCTGATTCTGTAAAAGCCTTTTATGTGTCTTTTCAGGATTATTTGGTTGAACACATTTAAATTTATAGTTCTGTTCTTTTATTTGCACCAATTTGTTCTTCCAGTTTTCCAAAGTAGCCTGAGAAGAGCCTGTGACTCCTTCGAGAAATAGCAGCCACAGTAGTGTCACAATCTCATGCTGGCTTTTCTCAATACCCACTGTTATCTCTCTCAGTATAGACAGGGTCTCAGAGCTTTGACTTCTCAGCTCAGCCATGACCAAAGCCTGGACCTAATCCAGAGTGACTTGATTTTGTCCAGTGACACATTGGTATCACTGGAAGAAAAGGAGAATCTCAATTAGGGTCCCCCAAGTGGAACTTTCAGTGACTGATCAGAAGAGCAGCTGATCAAATCGTGACAACATGCTTGCAGCTTTACTATAAATTAATAAAGTCCAAGTATCTAAGAATGGAGCTAGGTGGCAGGAGTTTTTTAGGTCTTACAACTTACCATGGGGGGGGGGGGAGATTTGAATCAAGTCACTCAGCTCTTGCTTAGATTTTTACTTTGATGAAAACATCTATGAATTGGGAGTCATTACTCTCTATAAACTTTTTTTTAAATTAAATTAAAATACAGGATAAAAATATAGTCTTTACATGGTCTCAAGTGGTAATGTTTTTGTCTGAGTGAAAAGACTATAAGCAAAAGAAAGAATATAAAAACTATATTTTCAAAGCTATACTTCTGCATCTTAATCTGCAGTATTTTGTAAGCAAAAATGTGCTTGTTTCACTAGTAGGACTTGTTTAGTTAAATAAGATATCTTTTCAGTTTAGAAATGTTACAGGTTTTGTTCAAATTATAAAGAGAATGTTTTACTATGTAGAAACAACATAAATGTCTTAATTTACCCAGTAGACTTGTTTTAAAAGACTTTTTTTAAGTAAAGGAGCATTTTAGAGTATGTAAGAGAGTAGAAAATAAATATGTCCTTGAATTAAACCAGTGAGCAGTAGTCTCAGTGTGTATTGTTGCTATGGTAGTTTAGTTAAATGGTAACTGTGAAATTTGCTTCATTTTTCTCATCTGAATCTCTGATCTTTTAGCAATTCTTCCCCCAGAAAAACCCTCTACAACATCTCTTCATATTGAAAAGATCTCTTGTTTCAAAGTACAAGTTAATCAAAAAAAACTGAAGGCCTAAACTGGAATGAAACATTTTTACCCTACTGGAACAAAATATGAAATTATGCATTTTTGGATGTTTTTGAATTTTTATCTTGGATAGGATTTTCCTGTACCATTTTATTGAAGATATTTAATGAGCTTTTGAAATTTGGGGTTTTTGTTTGTTTGTTTTGGCTAAACTAGTATACCTAGGATCTCATGCAAAAAAACAATACAACTGCAAAAGGGTCGTGAATTCCCATACCGCCGTTATCTGTAAAAGTTTATTTTATGACGTTGGTTTCACATCACATCATATCACAGATTCTTGCCAGAAGGATATAAACTCTCAACCAGCAGCTACATTTTTGTGAGACTAACCAGGCTAACCCAAAGCCTCTGAAGTAATTTGGGCATTTTTTTTAATTTTTCCTAATATGTATGGATAGCTTCACATACAACTGTAAAAACTGTTATTCCTGCCTTAGGTTAAACTGCCTCATTTCTTTCTTCTTGACAGCTGCGGTCAATAGATGTTGACCAAAAGCTGTCAAATTTCCTGAGGAATGAGGAAGAATTTTTTACTCCAGATGAGAAGTGGAGAGTTATTCATCTTCCATCCTGGGAAATCCTTCCCTTATTTTGACAGGCTTTAAAAGAATTGTTAGCTTTAATTAAGTTTGAAATGGGACAAATGCACAACCTAAGAAGACAGTAAGAAGACAGTAAAATTAACCATGAGATTCTGCAATGGTGACTCTTTTGCTATAGTGATTGACTGCAATTCTGTATTTAGGTACTGTGGAAATTTTGTGTAGGTTTAGAGAGAGGCAGTTTTATGAAGACAGTGTTGGGCCTCTCATAGGAGGAGGGAGAAAAGAGCTGTGGAAAAGATCAATAGTAATATATATATATATATAAAAAAATAGTGGTGAAAGCTAAAGATACTGATTTGCAATCTTTTAAGCTGGAATTCCCCTACTTTTACTTTTTCTTCATATTTTAAGGAACTCTCTCCTTTTCCTGTAGCTATCAGTGCTATTTTGGAAAATGTATCTACTGTTTGGAATGAGAAAGTTAACTGTAGAACATTTTTTCCTATGAAAAATTCCTCTAATGATAATAGATATAAGGGGATACAAAATCTTTCTGAAGAACCAGTTCAGAAAGAAAATCTACCATGAGAAGAAAGCAACGATGAGGGACTCTCGATGCCACTTGCCTACTAACTGTATGTAAGGAATCCCATATCTGTTAATGAAAAGACAAAGTAAGTCCTCTGTAACTTACTGTCAGTATTTAAAATTGCAAACATGCTGAAATAATGCATGATTTAGCTATATATAGAGATATATATGAGAATAGGTATGTGGCCATCAAAGACTTTTATGTATGAGGCAGATGAGACTTACACTTGCATTAAATACAATAAAGTATTTTAATTTCTGAAACTTTTTGTTTAGGTCATTTTAATCAGTGATAGATGAGGTTTAAGGAGTTTACATACAAAGTCTTAATGAATCTTGCAACACTCTTTGTGCCATCTAGAACTTCCCAGCAGAGTCAGGAAAATGGGTTTGCACAAATCATCAATGTCACCTGTGGTGATAAATCCGGTAGTCCAATGTAAGGAAGCCTTCATACATATGTAAAGTCAGGATTTTGTCTGAGAAAAGTTATGTTTTCATACTTTCCACAACTGCACAAGTCCTTATCCTGTTCTTAGTGAGACAGAACTGCTACCATTATTTATGGTCCATTTTATGTGGGACCAATTAGACAAGATCAGCTAATGTGCTCGACTTAGTGGTAACCTTTCTTATTAATTTCTTGGGGGAACAAGTTTATTTTTATGACATCTTTCAGACTGACATTTGTATTCTTTATATGTGCACACACACATATGTACATGCTCTCACACATATGTGCTTCCTGAGGACTATTTGCATAGTTAGGAAACACGTTTGTTACCCTAAAGTAGTTATATTTTTATCTTTTGCATTACTCAAATAGTCTGAAAAACTATTTAAATTCAAGTATGAAAAATATTTCTGTTGTTACTGTGGAGAACATCTCATGGTTATTCCAAATTATTCCAATTATCTATGGTATTCCAAAGAATCAAGTGCAGTTTCTGCCAGACAAACCTTTTCAGGTCCTTATGCAAATGATGTAGTAAAAACTGGGCACCAAAGCAAGGTGAGTTGTAGGAGGTGCACCTCAGGCTATCTGACTTTCCTCTCTCCATTTATTGAACAGGTATAATAGTACTTCCCTACCTCAGAGAGGTGTTCTGAATACGGTGTAAATATTGTGCAGTAACGGGATAGTGTAAAAATGAGAACCCTGCAAGAACGCTGAAAATAGGTCACAATAAAAATTTCCAAAAATCTACAGCCAGACATTTATGTGATAATCTCATCATGGTTTTGTTTCTTTCCGTGAAACACAAGGAGAGGTGACCTACTCTATGCACAGCATTTTCATGCTCCTTTTTAAACATGCAGGATGTATCTTCCTTGGGGGTGATAGGCCAGGGGATTCATCTCATTACTGATGCCAAATGCAATCAGTAGACAACTTGCTGCTTTAATTTCTGAGGTCTTATAGTTATGGTTGTAGTTAAGCTTATCATGTGATCATTTAGAAAAAAAGGTGAATGGTTGTTTTTCCTCTAGTATATCTACCCATTGGCAATGAGTAGTTAGGATTAAAAGCTCCATCTAGCCCAAGGCTATAATGAATATTCAGGAAAAATGATTCGGTGTTGCTGCTTAGGGAAGTAAAAAGACAACCCCTGTAACATTCAAATCTCCTGTGCCTTTGGAATAAACAAGCAATATTTGATTAAGAACAGGAAGACAGAAGACACACTGATGTACAGCTCATACCAAAAGAGACTTTATATGGTATTAAATTGCCAACAGATTCCTGTAGGTACACTGCATGAATCAATATTATCTTTAAGCTGATGTTAATTTTACCAAGCTTTTGTTTAGATAGGGTTTGTTTAAAAAAAAATAAAAATACAGCAGATTAATGAAGTGTGGTAGCAATGGATGTCACAGTCCATTGAAGCATTTGTTCATTCTTCTGGATTGACACACAGTGCAAAATTATGCTACACATTCTGTAACAATCTCACTGTATCATTGTTAATAAGAGAACCAACAAACCTAGTTATGTGTAATGAAAGAAGACAATTTATAGCAACATGGTAGATTCTGAACCAAAAGCATTACTAAATGTACTAAATTAAGCAGAATAGTATTTTATTTAGTTGATATTGTTGATTTTGCGAATACAAATGCTCATCTGTTTTTACGGCTTATGTTATTACATTTTACTTATCAAGCCATTTAGAAAATATTTCTTAACTATGCAGGCTTCATCAACCACTTTATCAATGATAAAAGCTGCAGGCACTTTTGTAAAGTTGGATTGGGATAAAAAAAGATATTTATGTTGTATTAAGAGTGACAGGTATTTTTTATAATATGATTTACAGACCTCAAGATTCGTTCTTTCACAAGTTATATGCTCATCCCTGAAAGTTTTATAAACCCAATCTCTGCTTAGAATCGGTAAAACCAATTTGTAAATTGGGGTCAGTCTTTCAGAAATCCAGGTAGGTGGGAGACCCTCAATCAGCTGAATTAATTGGGCAAAATAAAGCCTGTACATAACCTCTTCAAAACTAGTTTTTGGTATCATGCTACTCATGTTGTTAAATTTGAACCCAAGTTTAAAACTTTGCTGAATATGACAAATTAATATTCTCAGAAATCTGAAGTTTTGAACTGCATTTCTTTAGTCAATGATTGCATTTAGAAGTAAATTCTCTGTTTCTAATCACTTTAATGTTTCTCAAAATTTGTGTTCTTGTGTGACCTCTGCAAATTGTTCTTAGTCTAAAGGCAAACTTCTGTGAAGAGGTTGTGCACCATCCAGTGAACTTCTCATGGTTTATATGAATGTAGTTTATTCATTTCCTATGAAAATTAGCTGTCCGTTGACATGAGTATCTTTTGTTTTCAACCATCTGAATGCTTATGATGCATTTGTCCAAGTCCTCAGTGCAAATATAGTAGAGAATTATGAAATTTATAAGTTAACAAATAACTTTTCTGAATGATCTAAAGAAGAAAATGTGAGTTAAAAAAAAAAAAACAGGCGTGGATATTATTACTTTTTGAGAACATGTTAGTTGCCTGTAGAGCACTGCTGTTCTCATGGAGTGACTTCATGGCATAGAAGTCCCTCTGGCAGCAGGGAAGCTTAGTCTGTGACCACTGGACACTTGCAATGTCACTGTTGTGAGGGGAGAGAGGATGGGCTGAGGTGGCTCACTGGTGTTGGCCACTGCACTGGGAGGAATCTGAGCAGGAGGGTCTGGAGGCAAGGATGTGGGGGAGGAGGGTGGAAAATGGATCATCTGGATGCTCCATCAGGACTCGCACTGAGAAGGGAAGCAGCAAGATACATTATGCTTGTGTGTGTGTGTGTTTTGGGTGTGGTGCAAGGGTAAACAGTAGTGTTTTTAAGTTAGCCAGTATTATCTTCATGTGATATTTATTTCAAGAGCAAATAAATTAGATAAAATATTACGGGAGAAAAAAATCACCTTTAGAAGTACCTTTTTCAGTCCAAAATTGTCAAATTTAATGGAAATTCTAATTTTTTGTACAAAATTTATGACCTTTCCACTGACTGTCTCACTATACAGCAAAGCACTGTGTTCACTTTTGTTTCATTTTTTTGTATATTTCCTCACTAAACATTCCTATTTTTTTCCTTCAGTTGAATTTTCAAATTATTTTCCTGTTAATTTACCTGTGGTTTTATTGGTACCAAAAATGGGCAGTTTTCCAAGGCCGTTACAAGTGAACCTTTTAAGGCTTTGTCTAATCATGTGCCGTGTAATCAGATGTTTGAACTGTTTATTAGCTTAGAAATAGAAGACTGTTCCATTGCATTCATTGCATTAATCTTGGTGTGTGAGAAGCAGAATGATTGAAAATAAAGATCTTTACTTAGTTTTGGAGGAAAAAAAAAAGTCAATTATTATTTATTAAGAAAGACAAACTAGGGTGAAAATTGGTTTTGTATGAAAGACATCTCTGAACAAGTTATTCAGTGTAGATTAAAATAATTGTATTTTTTAAAGCATTAGTGTGTGTAGGAGTAAGAATTTTTATGGCAGCACTATAAGCACAATGAAATCAGCATAATGAGTTATGTGGTGCCAACATCCTGAACATTATTACAAGGATTTCTAAGGAGAAGAATTAACATAAAGGATATACAATTCATGTCTTCTAGAGGGGCTATCATTTCTGCATTGGGCCTCAAGGAAATTCAAAACAGAAATGAAAGTCAAAGATGCAACTACTTTCATACTGCCAGTGCTAGGTTCATACATATTTCATGGAAGCTACATGGGCGGGGAGATGACCATTTTTATAGGAATGGCACAGCTAAGTCTTAGGGTTTTACTGTTCGTGTCAAGCACTGTGTTCTTTCTAGGAACACAGCCTGTGGGGTTTTTTGTTTGTATTTAACCATTGGTGTAAAAAGAAAAAACAACAGGGGGATAGTTCCTGTGTGTTCATTAGACTGGCAACCTTGCAGTCCACCGAATTGTTTTAAACTAAACTTCATTTAGTCCCATCCCTTTCTCATTTACTACATAGCAGTGCAGGTTTCTGAGTTTTTGCAATATCCAAATGGGAGGAAAGAATTCATATATGACATTTAATTATCTGAGTGATAAAGACTTAGTAAATGTAAATAATTGCTGCAGTACCAAATAACCGACTCACAGGTAATACTTGTAGTAAATCCTAAATCTTGTGATAACACCATTCAGTTTTTAACCAGAACATGCACCACATTCTACATGGATCAGTATTGCAAACTTTAAAGTATTTGTTGAAGAGCATTATCAATTGGCAACAGAAAAAAAAAGAAGAACCCATACTAGGAGTTATATTGAACAACAATCATTACATGCACCAGATGCAGATGTTAGTTCCGCTGAACTATTCTCAATGGAAAGGATAGTTGATTACTGTCTACATTAGACCTATTCCTTAAGGGAAGTAAATGCCTGGAAATCAGGAAAAGCCAATACTCAAAGATTTCAATTTCTGGCTTTAACAGAGAAGTTTTTGATCTTTCATTTACACTGTGGCCATCCTGAGCTATTCTCAGAGTTCAGAAATGCTGAATTGTGTTCTGATAGCCCTAGAACCTCGATTCATCCTTGCTGTTCTGATCAAGGCATAATCATCCAATGCTTCAGGTTCACATTATTCCATAGGATGCTGCTTAGTTTTAGTATACCTTACGTAGAGTGAGTCATTAAAACTGAAAAGTAAATTTTGAAATAAATAGGTAAAGAAAATCTCTGTCATCCAAAATAGTGTTTTCCTCTCTCTGGGAAGGGAATGTTGTGTGATATTTTTGTCTTTTTGAAAAAAAATTGATTTTTTTTTTTTCATGCACTAACCTTTCTGTATTGGATTTGCAGTTATTCTATGTGTCTGAAATAAGTTAACTAATGAGATAAGGTTCAATTCTGATGTGCAATTTCACAAAATTGCAGTATAACCACTTATAGCAAAGTTTTCTATTTCCTTGATATACCTTTTGTTCATATTACTTTTAATTATGTTCTGTATTTATCTGACCTATTTGAACAGGATCCAGAGCTGGTACGGAACATCTGTCGCTGGGTTAGACAAGCTGTTCAAATTCCTTTCTTTGCCAAGCTGACCCCAAATGTCACTGATATTGTGAATATTGCAACGGCTGCACAGGAAGGTGAGCGACTCCAGTGCACAAGCTGTGCAGATTTACTAATTTACTGGATGGGATATGATAGGAGTGTTACCGGAATAACACATAATAACAGAAACTAATATGAAAATAGTTTGTTTGATCTATTTAGAATAAGCACAATAATCAAAGGTCCATGCATCTAAAATATAGCAATATATGAAGAGAACCATGGTAGACTGTTAACAATAAATTGTATATGTTTGTATGTGTTTGCCTGCACGCTCTTACTTCTGTCATATTTATGTTTACCATACCACTGTTAATTCCCCTATTCCTGTATTTAGTAGTGAAAATTACATGTGTGTCCTGAGAAAACAAAAATACACCATTTGAAGCTGTATTTTTTTTTCTTTAGAGCTTAAAGTACAACATGAGAGGAAGTTTGCAAGTAGGTGCATTAATCTGTCACTTAGAACCGTGGTCATTGTTTCTTTGTCACACTGTCTTGCTGCTCAGAAGCTTGCAGGAGGTGGCCCCTGTCCTGAGGTACCCTCAGGTCATGAACAACCACTCTAACAGGTTCTGGCCCACACAGCTGAAGGGCAGAGACATGCCTGTCAGCCCCAGTGTTTTGCACATGCTGTCTTACAGCCCTTACAGCTCTTTCAACTAATACAGCCTGCCTTGAAGCTAATGCTAAATTTATCAGCCCAGCACTGGTCTTAAGGACCTTTTTGTGCATCCGCTTGCAGTTTGTTGCTTTTGCCCTTCAGCTCTTTATTTGAATTCCTAGTTATTTCAGAGTTTCACAGGTTTTCTCTTGTATTTTTTCCTCTCTTGTTCTTATACACATGATTTAACAAAAAGTGACTGACCTTTTCTTTCACAGGTGGCGCAGATGGTGTTACAGCCACCAACACTGTGTCAGGACTGATGGGATTGAAAGCAGACAGCACACCTTGGCCAGCAGTTGGTAGAGGACTGAGGACCACATATGGTGGGATGTCAGGTAGGTGTTGCCCTTTTTGATGCGTGGTACTTCCTCGGAGGCTTTCAAAACATCAGGAGGTCCTTGTAGTGGGCTAGAATATCATGTCTGCAGTCGCACCGAGTCCTTAAAGCTCACTGCTGGTCAGTGTTTCTAAGTCATGACAGATGGAACAGATTAAGTGTGAAGGCTCTTGGGTTGCCCTTTCCTTAATGGTAAAGCACTGCATCAGAATACTGTGATAGGGTCACTGGAGAGGGAAGGAAATCTCTTCCCTTGCGACCCTCGCTTTTCCTCAAATTTTTCATCCTGTCACAATTGTCAGGCCCCACGTTAGACAGAGGCTAATGAAAGGGCATCGCAGAGGGAAATATCAACAATCCAAATGCAGTATATGTTTCATAGCCCGATCTCCAGCCTTTCTCCATCCTTCCCACTGAGTGCACCTCTTCCAGGGATGTTATTTCCTCCTCTTCACACTGTGGTAAAAATGATAGACAGTATTACGCAAATATATGCGTATTTTTGTAGCCTATTCCTCAAGATATACAAGAATATCTTGTGTAGGCCATACTTTTAAGTCCTGCTTCACAGTTTAATTTTCAAACCAGCAACAAAACTTTTACACTCCAGTTCAGTGCCTGTGCACACTAATGTATTAATCTATTGACCCTGTGCGCTCTGTTGCTGTGACAACACGAACTTGGCCCTGCAAAGACAATGCTATGAGCTTCTTGACTTTACTGGTATGGAGATTAGTCTCCTTGGTGATAGAGGTAGCAGTAAATATACATAACAGAAGTAGTAGCCTCCTCCTGATTGAGTCAAATGCTATTCTATCAGACCTATCTCCTACATCACCCCAAAAACATAATTGGAGGAGACTGGACAGGCAAAAAGGTTCTTTATTTTATGTGACTGGTGTTACCCTTAGAGAACCATAAGAAATGTAGCAAAAGATAACTTTTAAACAAACTTTAATTCAGATGAGTGTATTCAGTGGCAAATTGTGTTATTAATTTAGATAACTACATGGAATTTGAAATTTTTTAGAGAATGCTGAAAAGTAAGAAAGAGATAACAATCAGAAAAAATCATTATGCCTATCGCATAATGATTATTTCACAGTGACAGTCCAATAAGATGTTATATTTTAATATTATGCAAAATTGGAGGAAGAGGGGAACAAGAAGAGAACAGCTACAGCCCATTTCAATTTCTCTAGCCTGCCATGTTGACAGGAAAAGAATAAAGGAGGTCACAGTGGGTGCTGTGCATTAAAAATTAATAAAAGAACTATTGCAGTAGTATTTTATATAAGTAACACCATTCACATTTTCTCATTTAAGTTGCAATTTCTGAATATTCCTTCCTACCATAAGTCTGCCTAATAAAATCTATAAAATGACTGCATTATGAAAAGTGTGTCTCTTATGTCAGGAATTTGAAACACATATGCAGTGTAAATTACAGTGGCACCTGCATGCTCAGCTGTGAGGATGTACCAGCATTTCTCTGGTTTATAATACTAAGTGGACCTGAAGAAAAGTTCTTTATTTTATTTATATATATGTGTGTGTGTATGTATGGATTTATTTTTCCTGAAGTTTTACATGTATGATAGAAGAGAGAAAATGACATTTTAGAACGCACCATTACCTATAACACAAATCTGGTTATTTAAAAAATATGAAAAACGCTGGAAGTGCTGTCAATTTACTATGTTTTGAAAGAGCATAATGTAACAGACGAATATATAAATGTTTCTTGCTTAGTTGTCATCACTAGGTCCCAATCACACAACTCCTTGCACAAAAGAAAGCCACAGAGCCAATAAAGTCAATTGGCTTGGCAGCGTGTTGTAGTACGTTCTGCTCAGTGGCCTGCTATAGCAGTGTACAAATCTACAAAAGTAGGAAAGCAATTTTAAATCAAGAGAGCTAGCATGCTTACAAAACGTGGGAGAGCATGTCATCTCATCAGAGCAAGGGGCAGAGTGGCCGTACTTCTGTTCCCAGCCGTGCTACGGCTGAGACGTGTGGCCTGCAGCCAGACACTTGACCTTTCCATGCTTTATTTCTCCTGTCTGTGGAATGGCAGTAACACCACTTACATGCCTACAGGCTTGTTGGGAAGTGCTCTGTGGTCTTGGCATGAAAGACGCTTCGTAGCGTAATGTATTGGGTTTCTAGTTTGATGTGCGTAAACTTCTTGTTTTATTTTATTATCTGATAGAGTCAGTAAGTTTTTGGGGGTTTTTTCAAATAATGCCTCTCAAGAGAGAATTAATTTTTAAGTGAAAGTCAACACTATTATAGAAGCAATGTCTAGTTCATTTTCAGTGTGTTTTACCAAAGCACAGCTGGTTTATTGTGTTCTGTCATGCACAAACCTAGAGCAGATACAGCGCGTAGCCAAGCTGGGTTGGGCTTTCTGGATTTTTCCATGTGCACAGATTCTGGACTAGCGGTGGTGCTCGCATGGCACAGAGGTACAGTGAGTGAGGCAGGAGCCCCTGGCCTGCAGGGTGACGCACTTACGGTGCTGTGTGACCATGGGTGAGTGAGGTGGGAGCTGGCCCCAGTCCTATGGAGGTCTCAGCACAGGGTCCCCTTAGTCAGATGTGCTGGTGAGGTGTGAAATGTACCTTGGCTCAGCACTGGTGACCCAGCATTGTCCAGCTGGAATGGAATTGCTTGCAATGGAATATTTCTGGAGTGCTGTGTTAAACTGGATTTTAGATCAGTCTGAGCTTGCTTATCTTTTTCCCTTCCATAAATCATAGGAAACTCTCTCTACCCCCAGCAGCATTGCTTGCCAGTTATAAGGGTGTTCTGTCTGGAAGGGTGCTTGTGCTTCAGAGAGCAAAAATCCAAAACTGCAGCAGGGACACTTTCCTTCCTTGGTGTCACATAGAGAAACGTGTCCTATCCTGGCCGTCTGCCTTTCCCTTTGCTCCCAAGAGCCTGGGTGGAGGTGCGGTGTGCATGAGGAGGTGGCCCCCAGACACTGGAGATGAACCACCCCAGCCCAGAACACAGCCTGTCACACCCCGAGATGAGACCACAGGTCAGCCCGTCTCTGTCCGCTGGCCTGTGGCAGTGACTGGGTCGTGTAGAAGGAAGTTGGTCTCTTAAAGGACCGACGTTCTTCAGGAGTTTATAAATTCACTGTGTCCACACATTTCATAGTACGGTGCAGGTTTTCTTCTCCAGGTGAGTGCAAACTCCTCCGAGTTTGATGAAGGTTTCTGACAAAGCAGATAATGAAGATGTGCTAATGCCCTGGCCTAGCAGCAGCCTCACATTTTGACTTACAGGCTTTGCTGTCCTCCAGGGTTCAGAATTGTGCTCCTACCTGGCCACGTACTGAAAAAATTTATTCCATATAAAATTTCCCCTCGACCTTCTCATCCCTCCTCTTGTTGTCTGCCTCATGCAGAAGCAACTCTATGCAGGAAGTTCGTCCTTCATTTTTCTAGATAAGAAAGACATTGAAACAGAATTTTTTTTTATAATGCCCTTTAAATTACTAACTTACAGGTAGTTTCTTATGGTTTGTCTAGTGTACATAAAAATAATAATAATAAAAAAGTTTATTAACATCATTGCCAAATCCTGAGATGTTTTAAAAATAGACTTCTGTCTCTGTTTTTTTAAAATATTTTTTAAAAAATCTTTCAAAGAAGGAAAGACTTAATGAGATTACTTCGAAACCCCCATTTAATTTCAAGTTGTTACAATTGGTGTTTTCTTGCCAGCCAGTGCTCAGGCAGTAACCTTCCTTGATCAGCTGACAGTTGCTAAGCTGCAAGAGGCATCACTCTTTCCTCCATCCTACCCTCCTGTTTCTTGGGTGGTTTTGACAGGGAAGGATCCCAGTATCCCAGGTGGATGTTTGACCACTAGACTGTAGGATTAGTCTCTCTCTCTTCTCCACTTCCTTGCAAATATTGAATTATTAATACAAAGGGAAACAGCTCTCACAGGATACACACTCATACTAGCACAGCCTGCTGACCTGCACATGAGCCTGACCTGTGAGAGCCAGGTTTAAATCCCAGGTGTGAGCCCAGGTCCCCGCTCAGTCCCCTGGATCCCAAGTTTACCCTCTGACTATTTAGCAAGGTAAAATATTTCAGGATTTTCTTCACATTTTACCTCTATCTTGGTGCCAAAAATTATTCGCAAGAAAAATTTCACTTTAATTTTGACAAATTGTTGTTTGCTAAAAAAAGTAATTTCCAATTTGCACTATGAAGCCTCAGATGAGCCCGAGAGCTATGGTAGCCCTTTGGACTCCTTTGGCCCCGTTACCCGAGAGAACATTGTGCTTACAGGATCCCAGTCTTCCTCTCTTTTTTAAACAAATTTACAGGAACTACCCATTACTCAAAAAGTGGAAACATCCTAATGAAGTCTACAAAATATGGTTAAGGAAATAAGCCCTTATGATGAAAGAAAAATACTAAAATTAAGATATGTTTTCCAAACTGTATAACTATCATATGTGTTTGCAGGATTAGAGACATAGTTTGATTTCCATTAAGAAGCTTTTATAATGGATCTAGCAATTTTTCAAGTCTGAGAATGTAGTACACATGAGATTTTATCCTGAGTTCTACCTATACACATGTAATGCAGAGTATTTGTTTCTTAATAAGAAGCTAATGCTGTGGGTTTTTTCCTCACAGGGAATAGTGACCTCTGGCTCTGAAAGATATATTTTAGTTTGTATAAATTATTGTGAAAATGCGTATTCTACAGATACCAGAATAAGATGCCAGGTTTTCCAGAGAAATATTAATATACTGTCAGCAGCTGCATACTTCCCTAAGATTTCTTTCCTTTAAATGTATTTTAAAATAAAAAAAAAAGGTTTTTTTGTGAGCTTTCATACTGTGATTCCATATTCCAGATGTGTTTTATAAAACACTTCACATTGCACCATAATAAGATATCTATTGCAAGCAAAATAGAGCAGAGCTTCTGTTTGAATTTCCATGGTTTTTTGTTCTTTGTCATCTGTTTGTTTCTTTGTTTTTGTCTGGAAGCCAAATCCTTAGGGGATAAATTTGTGAAAACATATACTGGACTTAGCAAAAAACTTAGGTTAAAAGCAAATCTCTCTATGGTGCACTCACTGTGTATTCTTTTAATGCTTTGTTGCAAAAATATTGCAGTATTTTACAGTAGCAGTTCAAATACCTCATGTCTATGTGCTGTTATTGCTTTGTCCAGTTATTACATTCTGTAGTATTTTGGCATTATTTGCACAAATATATTGTACAGCATGATTGAGAACGTGTGTTTGTATGTTTTCTAGAAAAAGAGAAACTCGGAAATCTGTGTGTTATAACTTCATAGCTGCCCACAAGGGATGTCAGAAGGAATATATCTAAATAGCTGATTTGGTCATTAAATGCAGGAATGTAGAATTGCTGGAAACCCACCAAGGCAGATAATTTTAGTTACTTTTGAAGTAAGTTGGTGGAGCTGTGTGTTTTTTGCTGAAAATACCACTGTCCAACAGTAATTGTGATGTTTGAGGGAATGTTTTTCGGGAGTAAATTCATTAAATTAAAACGTATATTGACATTATTAATAGAGGCATATATTCTGATCTGAAATGCATGAATTATATTGAAAAAGAAAAAGTTTCAGTTATAATAATAAGGACTGCCTTTTAATTTTAATTCTGTGACACATCATTAAAAGTGAAAAAAACAACCAAGAGCATTCACTTTCCTAATCACAGTTCTATCAGTGACAGTGCAGTGTGGATTTTGGTCAATAGAAATGAATGAAAAGCAGCCCATCACTGGAAACAAAACAAAATGTATGTATGCATAGGCACTTCTGTTTAGTATAAATATTTACTGAGAGTTAAAGACTATTTACATTAACATATATTTATAAAACAGTGTGGAAAGGGGTGAAAAACAAATATATACCATAGTACAATTTTAATTTTGTTTTATTATTCCTGTTCAATGTAGCTCAGCCATTAAAAGCCCTTATTTGCATATATTAGTCAGGATTCACAAAGAGTCCTCTGTTTTCTGTCGTGTCCTTGCAGCAGTCTGATTTCTCTTAGTGTACTACCGTCACTGGTCTGTGCAGGAGAGATCAGAGCCCTAATAATAGATTTTTGACAGGGAGCTCGCCTGCTACCTGCCCTACACAAATCCTCACTGTTCATGTTTGCTTCATAGCAACAAAGCAGACAGAAGGAAAATGCCAAGTGCTGAGTTTGAGGTACAGCCCTGCCATAGCTTGACATTTCAGCAGAATAGCAGTTTATGAGATGCATAATTTTTCATCTGGGACTCAGCTGCCATTTTCATAGAAGCTTGCAGCTCATCGACTGACTGGAAGTAGGGCAAAGGTTTACAGCATAGATCAAGGTCTATGTCCTTCCCATAGCTATTTAAAAATAAGTATTATTCTCCAGATAAGGTCAGGGAACTAAACATATTTTTTCCACTTTTAATATTTTTTAGCCAATTTCATTCCCACAAAGAAAACACTTTACACTTTTAGCACAGGTGCCATTTGTAGTCGATTAAAAATGATCATAATTGATTTCATTCATCAAAAGATTAAATGAGTCCTGGTAAAAGAATGAAGGAGGAGTCTTGACACAGAGCATTTGAACAAAGCTGTGTTTTCAGCTCCTCTTACTTTGAAAAAGATCATTACAAGCTTGAAATGAATGAAAAGTCTTTACTCTTTAAGTGTAATTGGTTTGTGGTTTATTATTGTTACAGATTGGATTTAAATTTTCACATTCATGCACATGTACTTGGGAAACAAATGCAGTGTAGGTACATGTAAGTGAGTGTTTAATTTAGAATTACACATCTCTGTGAGCTTCAGTAACAGTTCACCATGTCAGAGCCTCATATAGAACAATGGTACAGTACATTGGATTAATTAAAGAAACCTTGCAGAGAACTGAATTCTCAGTATGTCAAGATTTCAATTTTATGTTAAATATTTTCTAAAGGCCAGACCCTTAAATCTCAGGGGCTGTACCAAGCAGTGAGCTGTGAATTTAACCATAGGCTAACTGCTAATGATAAGGAAAAGAGTCCAAGTTGAGGCAGCTGTAATACAGTCATTGGATTAGGCTATCAATCACTCGGTTCCCTGAGGAACAGGCAAAGACGACAAAACAGTGAAAAGGGAAATTAGGAAGGGAGGGCATGACTAGAATGAGATTCTTCACCAAATGTATCTGTTAGTTGGCTGAATCCCCCAAGCATCAGACAGAAATGTCCAGCATTGCTCTCAGACTAAAAGCCAAGTATTTGTTCCAAAGTCGTAGAAAACCATCAAATCATCATTAACTGTTGCTGGTCTGTGCAGGGTCTTAGAAATGCAATCAGCTATATTCTCCTGTTTTAGTAGCCTGTAATTGGGTTAATCTCTAAACTTCTGCTGTTGAACACTCTGGATTTACTGTTTACATCCAAGCTCATATAGAATATGTACCGCTGAAATAATTAATTTCACAGATGAGTGGGGTTTTTTTAATAAATAGGTAACTGCTAAGCTATCTAGTCTAAGTCATGGCAACCAAAGGTGTGTGTCAGAAGGTGATTCAGATAAAATCATAAATTCTTCTCAGACGTGATATGGTAAAAATAAGAGAGAATGATTGTGACCTAGGTTGCCCAAGCATGAGTGAAAGAATGTGTGGTTTTATTCTGGGTGCAAGTAGATAAAATGGGAAATCTCTTCATGTAATGGTATGACTTAACACGATTAAGTAGTGAGTGCTCTCATAGTTAGCATCTTGGAGCCATGGTCTGATTAACAAAAAATGAAAATGAATCTAGAAGGTAAAAGATATGTCAGAGCATTTTAAAGCAGTTTGGTGGAGCAGGGGCTCCTATTTAAACCTGCCTACAGTAATGGGTGTAGCTCGATGTACCACAGGCAAAGTATGACCTGATAAGGAGATAGATGTAAGTCAGTCAAGAACAGAAAATTTTTCCCTCTGGTAATATCAGCAAGATTGAACCCATTGGTGTTGTCTTTGTCAGCATTAGTTGATTGTCTTCCTGTGTCTATCAGGTCTGCAGGAAAAGGTATCTCTTTCTCTTATGGTCACCTCTTCTAATTTTAAGCAAATGCTCACAAAAAAAATCTCAGAATATTTTTGTGTCATGTCTTTTGGAGATTATTGTGTTGAAAACCGATATATTTCTGTCACAAGAAAATTACTACAATTAATTTTGGAGGACATTTAAATATAACTACTTCAATTATCTTATAAATTATTTATTTGAGAAGTACTTGGCATTTAAGTACTTTTCAGTTTATTCTAACACAGGAATGAAAATACTATCAAGAATTTCAAATAGACATTAATTAAAATAATAAAAATCGAGAAAAGCTGTGGTGAAGTTTACTGCTAGGTTTGTTTTCCATTAAGTCTCAACAGCTCTCACAATCGGATTTTGCTCACCTTTCTCCCTGTATAATCATGGTGAAGTCAAATGTCTTTTGACTTTGAAATGCAGCTGTAATGGGGTCTAGAGACTGTGGCAGCATGCAGTATAACTCTCCAGCCTTTCATACAACTGAAAAGCTGTTACTCACTACAAAAGTGTTTCTGAACTGTGAGAACTGTGTGCCTTATTGTATCCCAGCAGCTGCTCAGTGACTGGTTAGAAGGGTCACCCTGTCACTGACCAGTCTCTGGCGATCGCTCAAGTTAGAGTTGGGCCAAGTGGATAAGTGCAGAGGAAAGGCCTGACAAAGGAAATACGGTCCCAATTCTTGTGAATACATGTCAGTGTTACAAGCTCCCCATTGTTGATCGTTCATGGCCCATAATTATCCTTTCTGCTGACTTGTTATTCCGTACCTGAATCAACAGCAGGGCTTGTGGTACGAGTGGTACTTGAGAGTGATCAATGAGGCAACTGTCTTCTGTGGAAATTATGAACTGTACTTGTCACTCAGAGCAGAAGTTCTAAATATAATTCTCCCCCAAAAAAACAAGAATCGGGCATAGTTTGTAAACAATTCTGGTTAACAATTGTATCAGCAGACGTTAAAACCCCTGAGTTTGACCTGGTAAGTCTTAAACATATTTATTCTTTTCTATATCTTACTTTGCATATTGATTTGCTCTGGTCACCAAGTGGTATATATTGTCTGTAGAGCCCATCTATATTCAGTGGAGGGCATAATCTCATCTTACCTGAAGAAACATGTTTTTATATTTTTGAAAAAAAAATTGCAACACATTTACACATCAAAATATGAGCTAACAAATAAATACAAAAATTACTTCTTATGTAACATTTACTAGCCTGGAGCTTCCTCCTGTTCTTCCTTCTCTCTGTGGGACAGCTGTGCTTGCAGGATAGGCCAACTACTGTTTTCTGTCATCACTATGGGGATATTACCACTGCTGACAAAACACCCTAACTTCTGTATTGCGTGCTAGCTCCTTCATCTGGTTCAGTAGCTTTGGTAGTTGTAATGGTTTAGGCACCTTTCTGAGGATGTTGGGGCTCTTATCATTCTCACTACCTACAAAACACTAGATTGATGTGTTCTAGAAATGGTTCAAAAAGTGGCTTGAAGAGAGTTCAAATTACTTGAAAGTGCTTGCTGTGATTAATCTTGTTGCAGGATATTTTGACAATCAGATATGGGGGTTTAGAAAAAAAGTAATCCTTGGAACAACTTTAAACCCAAGGCATTGGTTTACACCTTGCAGCCCCAAAAGGATGTACTTACACCATTACTGCTGCTGTTCCACGTCCATGTAGGAATAGCCTTTGAAAATTCTACCACTGGTTAGCTATGATTTATTATGAACCCACAGGGAATACATCTTTATTCACCTAAATCCTGCTAACATTCTGTATTTTTTAGTATCCTGCTCGAATAAGGAATAAATCATAATGCCAACTTCACGCGTAAAATACAGAAGACAAAACAGAGCAGATTTGTTTAACTGGGTAGATCCTGGGTTTGTATTTCGCTGGGCATCGCATCATCCCTGGTGAGTTATTGCCAGAAGCATTTATAAAAGTACTTCACAACCACCAGAATATTTTTTTATCTTTCAAAAGAATGCATCTAATATATAGTAGTCAGCTAAGGGATCTGCATTTTAGTGTGCCTTTTCATGCAAGCACACCATTGTATAGAATGAGCTATACAAGTGTCCTGCTCACACACAGGATGTACAAACATATCCTACAAAATCTTTTAGGGAACCTGCTGTAGGAATTTAGTTTTCCAATTTATGATCAATTTGCAGTTTCTGCATTGTTGGGTAATTGAAATTGTCTACCCTATTAACATGCACTGTATAACCCCCTTTACTAAGTTCTGTTTAAATCCCGAAAGACACTCGTAGTCAGGGATTGACCCACTGTTATTTGGGTTAAGTGAGAGCCAAGGGAGAACTGTTGAGCACAGTGTCCCACTGTTTCAGAATGAGAAATATATTGCAAATATATAGAGAGGGTGTTTTTGATGACATGAAGTCTGTCCATAGAATATGTGGTACCACGCTTGACTCAGCACTGAGGTAAGAGTGATACTGTGAAGAATTTTGTTACTGGCAGCTCAAAATAAGGAGAAAGCTGAGGGGTTTTCTGCAAGCAGGCATGTCAATGAGGACACAGTTAACTGTGTTACAGTTGTGTCTGTCCATTCATAAATGTTTCATAGCCCTATTGAGTGACCTGTTGATTTTCAAAGGAATATATGGTTACTCCAGCCATATTTTGGCTGGGCTGAGCTCATCTTACTTCATGTCAGTTATCGCTGTGCTTACACTGTTAAGGCCATGTCAGCAGCCCATCTATTTGAATACCCCAAACTTGGCAATATTTTCACCAATTTTTGCATATATGCATATACTCAAGAGCTGCTTAGCTTTTAACAATGAATACTCAGAGAAATCTTCTCATTCTAGGCCCTGATAAACTCTGTGCATCAAAAGAACTTGCAGAGAAGGTATTGCCAAATAATGCTTTTAACAGTCTGGGTTTTTTTGGTATAAATTGAGCAGCTTCTTCCAAACTTATTGAAGGTGGGATTTGAAGAATTCAGACCTCCCAAGAGGATATGGTGGCAACTTGTTTTCCTCAAGAAATATTTTGGAGAAGTCTGCTGTGTGGTACGTTCTGGTTTATTGGTATAATGGAGAGATTGCTTGCATCTTTGTTGTTTATAAAAACACTCTATAGGATCAGTTCTTTGCAAGTATCCAGAGAGGAGGTAAACCCTGCCAAAGGTAGGGAAGTCACCCGAAGACTTGATCCATCTTGTTGAGGGGAATTTTAGGATGAAGTTCTTTCCTACATGGGACTGGCACACAGATTTCTTTCTGATGTGTTTCTTTTTTTTCAACTTACTGTTTACAGCTCTGAGGACATCATTTGCTTACTGTTAAAAGTCAGATAGTGTGGAGTGGTAAAAGGGTCTTTAAAAAAAAAAATTGTCACTCTTACACTCTCTTTTCCAAACTTGGACTTTTTCCAGTGCTATTTCCAAGGTCCTTTTCTATTTCTTTCTGTTTCTTACAAATGAGACTCACTGATCTGAAGGCTTGCTGGGCACAGAAGGTGGGCAGCAGTGGTGCTCTCTTCTGCTAATGCTACCTGCATTGCCTTCCTGAGCTGCCATTACTACCACAGTACGTCTGTGTCCGAGATTCCTCTGGGGCTGTCCCCAGAGAGGCCAAGGACATGCGAAGATGCATACAGCAGATGTGAGCAGATGTGCTAACCAAGTACAGCTGAGGGTCAGGCACTTCACTAGGGGACTCTAAACTTCTACCTCATCACTGTAAGAAGTCAGGCATTCTCAGAGGTGACTTCCTCTCTCGCTCCATTGACTGCATCAGAAATTGGAGGTTAGTGTATTCATTACATAGGTACTAGTGTTAAATGCCTAAGACAGTGTGTGCCTACATTTTGTGCTGAAATTCCAGTGGTTAGGCAAGTAAATGATGCAGGTTTTAGTGGTGCAGCCGAGATTTCTCTTTTTGAAAGCATGGGTGTATATTATTTTATCCCAGTCCATTTTGTAATCTAATGTCACAGGAGAAAGTGATATTTTTAAGCTTGACATTAAAATAACTTCCAGTCAGTTGATGTAAAGCATCTGGTGTTTTCCTGTGTTTTAATAAGCCCTAATAACAGCATTGCAATCCCTTAATGCTGTTTCTCATATGCTTGTTACAGTAGGTATATGACACACATCTTCTGGTGTAAAAAGCTCAAAACAAATTTCAGCAATTTAATCTCAGTGTTAGAAAAAGGATCACAGCAGCTGCTATAATATTTTTTATTTATGCTAGTTTTTGTGAAGATTCATGATATCTCCCTGGAAGCTAAATATTGACAAGCATGCTTTGGCAAGCAAGATCAAGCTTGGTGAGTTAGCGCAGCTCAAGTCTCTGCATTGACACGGTAACCCAAGTCTGAAAACTATTATCCTACACCATTTATTTTGGCTTTATAGGTGATACTGTCCACTTGAATTAGGGATTTCTGCTGTATTTTTAATACTGTAACTGTGGATTCATATTTGATTTAGGACTACAGAATATGCAAGGTTGGTTGTACATCAATGTTTGATGACATCTTCAGTAGCGTATTGTGTATAGAATTACACATGACAACATAAAACCTTCATGATTTGAAACCTACAAGCCAGAAGTAAACATTGAGTATAAAATAATTTTAAAATCACATTTATCTTTTAAACTGTAAAATATATCATGTCCTAAAACTGTGCGTCTATGAAAGCTATTGATCAAAAGTGAAGTTTGGGCATGTATTCATTATGGGAAGTAATTTAGGAGATTAATTTTTATTTATGTTCTGTAGGTAAAAAGAAAAATCCACTTCTTTACTAATTGTAGGTGCACTGTGTTTATAATGCTTGCAGTTTACTTTTTGAAGTTCGGAGTAAAGAACTTAAGCCTATTTGGGCTTCTAGTAAATTTGGCGTATACACTAAATTGATTACCAGATGCATTGTGCAACATATGGCATTGTACAGCCTTTGTGTGCTTCATAGTATTTTCTTAAATTACCAGCATTTGTTTTGATTCCAAAAATGCACTTGTCTCAGCTCTCTAGCGCTTTGGACTTAAATGCTGGCTTTTCAGTGCTGAACAGATGTGTTAGAGTTTCACATGGAACATTTATGCTTTTGTGAGTCTTCCTCTTTGAGTTTTCCATACACAGTATTATGTCAGTGATGGCTCGTGCAAATTGGGTATCTTCATTTTCATATGTACATTGACTGAGTAAAATAACCTTCAGAATTTCTAATAATTCTGCATGACCAAGAAAAACAAGGAAGCAAACCACTTTTCCCAAAGATACTGCCCCCAGTGTGAATCAATTCTCTCAGTATGTTTTATTTTAGATTAGAGAGAAACAGGAAGGAAGGAGAACATAATTCCTTTGTGAGTGATAGCGACAGTCAACAACAGTCCTGTATGCTTCTGTGAACACCCATATTCCCATGCCTGAGACTGTGGTGTGAATGGGCATAACAATTCATCCATGGAAACACACCAAATAAGATGCTTGGGACATTAGTATGTAATTTATTCTAAGAGGAGACTACTTGAATTGTTTTACAAAGCATACTTCTAAAGGTATCTTTTAAATTACAAACAGTTTTCAAGAAATGGGTAATAGGACATTCTGGGACAAGGGACGAGGGATTTGTGACCAGGAGGGCCAACTCTTGCCTCTTCTGCTCAGGTGGAATTACTCTCTTGACACAGATTTCCAGGCCTCCCCTTGCACTCTTTTTTCTTCTGGGAGAGAAGAATATTATACCTTTGTAGAGCATTTGGTTATCCTCTCCTAGGAAGGCACTGTGTAAGTGCCAAATACTGCTGATGTGTCTTTAGCAGCAGCAGTGTGTGTTCTGATCAGTATTTTAAAATCAACAAATACTTTGCGAGCCCCTGGCTTTCTGTTAATTGGCCTTTACTTTGATCACTGAAGACCAACAAATGCAGTTTAGGAGTTGTGCTGCTACCATTTTTCTTCAGTGGAAGCTGAGGGATGAGTAAGTACATAAATTAAGTCCCTTACTCACCCTCTGCGTTGCCCTCATTGGCTAACAATTAAAGCGATCTGACAGAGCAATGCACTAAATTCCCTTGCATCCCCTTACGTTGCTCTGAATACATCAAACAAATGATTATTTAGGCCTATTAATGCTGTTATTTTTTATTAATGCAGAAAACAGAATTATTATATGGGTGTATAATTTCTTCTTGAAATCAGCACGGAGTTGTGTGACTGGTCACAAGCAGGACTGATATAACCATGTTTTAATTACCAACTCTCAATTATATATGCAATGGTAGTAAAGGCCTCCACAAATAAGGTTTGTATTTCCTCTATGCCACAAATAGTTTACACAGTATGGAAAAGCTATTGTTTTGCTTTCCGTTAAGGCACCAACTCTTCAGCTTTCTGTACATTCTCAGCTAAATCAATGACATGAAATTTCCTGTAATGGTGAAGGTTATTAAAAAGAAGGAAAAGAAGAAAAAGCTTTTCTTTAAAATTGTCATCCATCCGCAGTTAAGGCCTCAGCTAAAGCCAAGGTATCACCTCTCTGTTGGAGTGGGAGGGCCCTTTTCATTTATGGAAATCTAAGGATTATCATGTAAATTTCATTACAAAAATCACAGAATCAGAGAATATGCTGAGCTGTACAGGATCCGCAAGAATCATCGAGTCCAGCCTTTAGCCCTGCAAAGGACCATCTGCAAGAGTCACACATTCAAATGCTTCTTGAAATCTGGCAGGCTTGGTGCTGTGCCACTACCCTGGGGAACCTGTTCCAGTGCCCAGCCACTCACTGGGTGAAGAACCTTTTTCTAATATCTATCCTAAAAAATACAGAGTGTAGAGAAGTAAATATTTAGAAACTTATATACCTATGAAACCATAATTATAAGAAAGTGTTCTTGCGTAATGTGCACTGCATGTCTGTAATACAGTGTTTTTATGTCTACAGTAGTTATGAGCCGAATATTTCCTTTATTACCACTCTGTGAGCAACTGTTATTCTTGAAACTGGTTGATATTTAGGAATAAAAGCACTTTGATTATGTGTTGCCAACTTCTGAGGACCAATCTTATAACCTACGGTGCCTTCAAAGGAGTGATGATACCTCCTCTTTCTGGAACTAATCACATCTGAAGAAAGTGAAATGGTGAAAACATTGTGTTTTTTTCTGGAAAACTTTCATTGCATTGTAGGCTATTCTGCTACAAAATGATTTTAGTGTTTTATCTGCCAAAGGTGACAAGAGGAGAAGATAATTTTACGGGAAGAGAAATGTTTGAATATAGGCAACTAGCACTGTGCAGTGGCTTGGCTCGAGGCAGTGAATTTATTTGTGACTTGATGAAACTGTGGTCTCAGTTTTTCATTGTCTGGGTGCAAAACAGTCTTGTGATAGGGTATGCTGGTTGCAAAGTGTTCACTAACCTTTCATTAGTTTATTTTGTGGGTTTATGCTCTGTCCAGACCAGCAAACAGATCTGCAATTTCAGGGAAGAAAAAGTACAAGAAAAAGAAAAGAGAACTCCCACCAACTGTTTATCTTCTTAAGGCCACACTGTCTTGTTAGGGCCTAGACAATCTCTAATCATGCTTTTAAAGTTTTTCAAAGCAGGAAAGCTGTAAGAAAACATTACAGGGAAGTTGGCAGTAAATATTGCTCTGAGAGAACTCAAGATCTGTGGAGCTTTTGTTATTTTGTGCCTTATTTAAATTTCTTCATCTTCATCCTGCCTCTTTCCCTTAGAGACTGATCTGTAAAGGCATAGTGCCCTCTGGCTCCAATGGGAACTACTGAAAAATGGGAACTTCTTGTGCTTTCCTCCCAAAATAAAGCAGAGAAAGAAACTGATGCTAGCTTAACACTGGCATATAATGTAATGTCTGAGCTTGTCTTGTAGGAGCAAGTTCAGCTGCTGACACTAATCTAAATGCACTAACACGAAGTTCCCAATGACTATATTTTTACTTTAGAGACCACCTTAAAGTTGGAAAACTGCTTCTCCAAAGACCCTTCAGATTCTCTATTAAAATCAATAAGGCAGGTCTTGGGAGCTGAAGAATCCTCCCAAGAAACTGTTTCAGCAGGATAAAGTGAGAACCCAGATGTTCTCTAACTCATAATTTGGTCACCAGATTATAACTGGCCCTGCAAAAATCACATCCCATCCAGCCTTCAGTATGAACAACTCTTGTTCACATGAATATTTGTCTGCCCAGATGCTTTTGTGTCAAACTCCAAAATAGCAAAGTGAAATTGTCGAAAGCCCCCATGCTTTGCTTCTTTTCCCAACCCTACTGTGGTAGCAACAGCTTGCTTTCCAAATATCTCAACAGACTCTGGTATGGCCCTTCTTTCCAAATGATGATACAGCCCACCAACTTACAGACACATGCAGATCCCCATGAACAGTCAAGACAGGTAGTTTCTATTTATTGCTGGGAGGAAAAAAGTGTCAAATAACTTCCTACTCATCCTATGGCAAGCAGAGTAGGGCTATGTGCTTCAGCTACCTTAGGTATAGCTATCAGTTCTCCTACTCTTGGTTGTGTGAGTCTTGAGAAATGGGAAGTGTTGAAATAAATGGCTATGATACACATAGTGTTGAAATAAACATTTATTTTAACACATTGTATGTGATGAGCCATTTATTTTAACACTTTTCACTTGAAGTGTTGAAATAACAGGTTTTATCAGGGGACGTGTCATCCACTGTTTTATGTATATGTGAATGTGGAAATACGTCTACTGAGTGTGCGTGTATATATATATATATATACTCACACAGATTATATGGATATGTAATAATAAGATGGTAGATGTGTATGTAGACATTACTGCACAGGCAGATACAGTGTTTTCTACTCAAGTGGAATGATTCATTTCACAAGAATTTGTATTTGTGACATTGTATCTTTAATATATTTATGTATCTATAAATAGATCTAAATATATTTGTACTTTAAATTCTTTATTACTAGATATAACAATGGGATGAGATACATAAAATAGATAGGCAAAATAAAATAGATAAACCTCAAAATAGGACAAGGATGAACTTGAGTTGTGTAAAGGGAGAAAGAAATACTTTATTGAGCTTTCTAGTTATCTAGACCTGGTTACTATAGTTTGCTTTACTTCAAGAAGTTCTGCTTCCCTTTCTGTAATGAACTTCTTAGGCAAATGGTTATTAAACAACATAAGGTATTCATCAGGTTTTGTAAATAACGTGGAAAGTTGTTGTACTGCATTTTTCAGTCTCTTTTTTTTATTTAATACAGTATAGGACCCTCTGTCCCCTGCTCAGCAACCACTCACTAGTCTTCCAGTGTGTCCTTAGATGTACTAAATTGCCTTTTTGTGGTTAGAATTATCTATATGCTAAAGTACTGGGACAGACACGTAGACATACACACACATTCTGGTAGCAGGGTCATGTTGATCATGGTAGTTGTTGTTATGGAAGTTAAAACCAGCTCAAACAAAGGCAGCGCTGCTGAGGCTGACAGGGGCATGGCTAACTTTGAACAAATCTGTAAGCTTCTGTGTAAATAGCCAGAAACATTTCCACTAACCCGTTTGGGTTAAACACCTCTGTCTCTGCATCGAAATAAATGGGTCGCGAGACCTACTGTGTCATAAAGTGAAGCACTCACATGTTTTGAGGGGAAGAATTGCCCAGCAGAATTGGCAGGAACTCATTTGCCCCTCTGTGATGGCTACAGTGTTCTTGTCTGGTAACTGGGCCATATTTTTTAGATGGGCTGTTGCTTGGCTGTCGTGCTGGTCCTATTCGTGTGTCTTTTCCCTTGTATTATGTTGGGAGCATACCTTGGGTATTAGCACCACCTTTATTACGTTTTCACTACTGTTGTATTGTTATTTGTTTTATTAGATTAGCACTAGCACTCTCTTGGTAAAAGGCAAGGTTTGTCGTGGCCAGGGGAGGAGTGCAGTGCGAACAGTGCCAGACCTCCTTGAAGAGCACAGGGTGCACAGCTCCGCCGCTCCAGAGCAGCTGACTCAGGCTCTGAGTCACAGTGGGGAGCAAGAGCAAAGCAGTTAAGGGAAAGAAAGGGCACACTGAGCCAACCCCAGAACATGTAAAGCGTACTGTCAGACAGTTTCCAGCTTCAAGTCAAACCAAAGTAGAAAGCCTGAGTGAAATTAAATAATGAACGTTTGATAAATTGCAACAGAAAATGCTTTGCTTGGTTTCATGCTGATGACCAGAAGTATCGATTTTTGGTGAATCTGTAGTTTTCAGCGAGAGAATGGCTTTGTTAGGAAACATTTAACCACTTCTTGCAGCACCCACAAAACAATTTGTATCTGTCCTCTTGATTTTTCCTACTGAAGTTTGATATGAGTGACAATTCCCCCAGGTCTTCCTGGATAAATAATATTTACAGATAAGAAAAATTTAATTTTTCCCTCTCTCTTACTCTGATTCTAGCCTTTTTTAATTGAGAGAAGTCTCTGATGACTACTAAACATTTATTGAATGAGAACTCTGGTGATTTTATGAACTTTCAGCTGAAAGAACATAAATAATCATTTGTATTAATTCAAAAATGGTAAAAATAAATCCAGAAAAAGACACTGATTTTTCTCTGTGATTATGGAAGTTCCACCTCTTTTTTTCTATTTGGGTACTAATTTTTTTTTTAAGGAAATACGAAACAAAATTATTGCCTCTCTTTTCCAGTCACAGGGTGGGACTGAAATCTGTAGGTATCCCAGACGGACTCATATGAGAAGTAAGCTTTGAAATTAAAAGGAAGTGGGCAGTAGTTATGAGAGAAACTATTAACACACTATCAGTTTGTCACGGTAGCCATGATACGCTAAGAAAAATGCAGTCAGTTGATATGGTTTCAAGAGCCTGCTATAGCCAACTTAGGTAGAAATTGTTTCAAATCTGCAGAATCATTAACTTTATTCTAAAGTCTTGTGGCAAAGACTCTAGTCAGCAGAACCTTTGCCATTTATTTGGTAGCATTGTTGTCCCTTCACAACTTATGAATGAAACATTAGGTAGCCATTGCTTTGAAGATGTAGGTTAACTGATGCAAGGACATCCCATAAAAGGAATATTCTCTCAAATGCTCCATTTGGTAGATGAATAACTACAGGTTTTGCTTGGAAATAGCCAGAGCCTGCATAACTAGTACATTATTGCTAGTGATTTTGGCAAATGGTTATTAATGAATAATAATGGACTGAAGAACTGACTAGGCAGGGGAATAGATAGGGAACAGTGAAAAGAGTCATCTCTGGATCCTGAGAAGTGTTGGGCTGTCACCACTTAGCTGTGTCAAGGTCCATCTTGCACTTGTTTTTTGGGAATTTCCTATATTTTTTAGTGCTCCGAACATTGTGTGTCCCATTTGCAGACCTCATAACAGCTGTGGATAGTCTTTCTCTCTAAACACGTCTGTTCATTGAGTTTTCTTCTGCATATAAATGTGTTCTCTGGTCATTTTGAAGGATGTGTCTGCTACACTGTTTCATTAAACTGCCGCGTTATCGGGTAATTGTTTAAACATAATGCCATAGCACTATCAAAAGGAAAGGTGAACTAATGGCATTTGCAAATGTCAGGGATTATCTTAACACTTTTATTATAGTTTATAAAAAGTAGGTTCAGGGCATTCCATGGCAATTATTTCCACAGAAATTGGTTATTTAAATAAATTGCTAATTATCTGGATATGACAGTATTGAAAACCCTGCTAATGAGTTATTTGATAAGTGTAGCTTATGGTGGCCACCTACAGGTGGGAGAGAGAAAGAACGTGTGGACTAATTGCAATCAAAAGGAATGCTATGCAAGTGGACTGTGTATAACCTACATGTTTCCCTGGACTGTTTGCAAATGCCAGTTATATAAAGTACTTTGATCACCAGTATTAGGCAGCATATACATTATGCAGAAAATGTCTTAACAAAGAATTATGTTTTCTGGGGTTTTTTTCCCAATCCCCAAACTTTCTTACCTAGTTACTTCCTGAAGCATTGAATTGATCATCTACAGTGCCTGAACTTTCCCAGATCATTTTCCTTCTGTAGTGCTTTTCACCCAAGTTTGGTGTTTGCTGTCATTGGCTTCTTTTGTCATTAGCTTTATTAATTGTAACAGTCAGGGAGATAGCCATGTCAATTTTCTTCCAGGGGGCTATCTACAGAGGGAGGAAAGGTGATGTTGCTCGGATTTTGGGTGTTTATAATTTTTTAGCAGCACAGACTTTAGCAGTGATTTATCGATCAAAAATAATGTATCAGCTGGGGTTTTTTTTGTAATATTTAGACTCATTGGTTTAAATCTCATATTAATTTTGTAAAGAACTGCAATGTAATATAATATAATGTGAATTAAAAAGTAATTTTACTTTACAATGCACAGAATGGGGAGAATTATGACCCAAATTCATTTTTATTCCATCTAGTAACCATAGATACAAAAATGTGGTTTTAGGTGATCTACTATCCAAATGTATGAGAGTTTGCTTTCCTTTAAAATCTGTTTCTCTCGTTGATGGAGAGTTTGATAAAGACTATTGAGACTGTTTGGATTGTTTGAAGATTCAGGCTCCATATTATCAGTCTGAATTGATTCGCTTCAGTTCTGTTAGCTGTTTTTTCATGGACCTGGATCATCTTTACTCAAAGGCCCCAGTTAGAGAGCTGCTGCGTATATGTGTTGAAAACTATCACTAAACTATCACACTGGTCCAGTATATTGCAAGGGAGAATGTAGCCCCATATTCAAGATTTCTGAGACTATTTTTTTCTCCCATTGGTGGATCACTGGGATCAAGATGATCTGAATTGTTTCTGCTGGGAACTTCTAAAGCTACTGGGTTACCTGAAACTTAAAACCAGGCTTCTTGAAGAAGGCATTAAGTTTGGCTCTCAGGCCTCAACATAGTGAACATTTTTGATGTTTAACAAGACGGAGTCCTCTGGGGACTCCAAGGACATATGAAGTCATAATAAAACATGTGTCTTCTGGCATTGGTAAAGGGTTTCTTACTTCCTAAGGAAAAATCAACAGTCAAACAAATAAGCAAATATAATGTCTCTCATGAGTTTATCATCAGACTGCTATCCTCAGTAGACAAGGGCAGCTCTGCCTACCTGTGCTGATCTGGGAGAGGCATTTGATTGATGTATATTCTGCTTCTCCTTCATGTTGTGTTTTACCTATTGGATTGCTCTGACTGCAGTCTCTGATGCTCTGAAAAATCTGACTTTTTATTAAAAAGAAAAGAAAATAAAGCCAAAGCTCTTTGTTTTAAGGCAAGAAAAAGTTAAGGGACTTTCACATAATGTGGTATTTCGCTATTTATAGCTTTGTATAGTAGCAAATATTTTTCCCTGATCCATGAGATTTGAAAGAGTAGTTTTCAACACAGAGTAGCATGTCATCTTCATGAGGTATTTTTCTGTCTTTCATTTTTATATTTCACTCCTGTGCCTGAGATCTGGATAAATGGACTTTGTTTATTAAATCTCATTATTTTACAGCAAGGTAAATGATAGCCATATCTAGCATCTGGTAGCAGCTGTAATGCTTCTATCAAGAGAGTACCATATCAGCAGTTTCCTCAGCTACGGGTGCTTAACTAGTGGAATTACAGGTCCCAACATGTCAAAGTATGTGGTAGATGCTTATCTTTTAGTATGTGAACTGTCTTTCAAATGCATGCCGGATTTGGACCTCAGCTTCTTAAATACCATAGGATTTATCAGACAACATTCTGCAAATTCCCAGTACTACTTACAGGTCCTTTAAAATTTGGGATTAAATCTCCTTTATTTCAGCCTTTTAAAAACTCCTTCTCCACAGATCTCTATAATGGAATTTATTACCTTCCTATGATAAGCATACGAAAATGCAAGAAAATAGAGACTGTAGTCGAATCAAGTGTTCATTTGCTTTCTTTTTTTTTTTTTAATTGCCTATTTTAATAGCTTGGCATTACTATTGTTTGTTTTCTTTTCTTTTTTTTTTTTGCTTTAATCTGAAAGGTTGTTTCACTATTACAAGCAAATCACATTGTATTCCAGACCAGCTGCTTTTGTTATGGAGGGGGAAACTTCTGAACTGTTGATCAAAAAATGTATGGGAGAATGGCTACACCTTATGTTCTGCTTGTTTTGTATGCCGTAGACTAATTAAAAAAAAAAAAGCTGGGGTGAATGGTGACACCTTAGTCAACCCTCTGATTGTCATTACAGCCATTTATTTACTCTCATCAAAAGCACTCCTGAAATGTTTTTAAATTCATTTGAGTGAATTATAAATGAATGGAATACTTTTGCAATCATACCAATTTATCACTAATTTACTAATCACCAAATGTAAGTAATAACTCATATTATGAATATCAAGTTCAGTTAGTACTAAAAAGTACCTATGTTCCATAATAAATTCTAAGTCTCATTGCCATCTCTGCTAGACTTCATGAAATCACATGCTTGATTTCTTTGGGCTGAATGAAGACCTTTCTGATTACCTGTTGTGCTGAAACCTTAAATAAACTGACATTTACTCCTTTTCCTCTATTGGCCATTGTACGGAGACAGTCATTTAAGTGAGAAGGTGGCTAATTTAATAATATTAAAGAAAGGAACAATTATATTCTGAAAATATTTTCTTGTGTAGCTCTTTACTACAAGCTATTATTAAGGTAAGGGGTCTATAAGGCTCTAAAACTGATTGAATGCAAATTCTAAAAGTTACATGGGGGTTAAAAGAGTATAAACATTCATGCCTCAAGGCAGATGTCAGGTTTTAACTCAAGCAGATTGGGAAGAAATTTCCCTCTAGCTACATGATTTCAGAGTTATTAGTGCCTGTATTGTTTCACCTTTCTAAAAAACAACTACCTCATCACGGTGAGATTCTGGAGCAGCTGTGTCATTGGCTGAAAGCAATACAGCCAGTCTGATGCTTACTTCTAGCCTCAATTTCAAACACTGAATATTTGAAGAATTTCATGAACTACTGTTTTTTGATGAGGTTATTTTCAGTGGTTTTGGCTGTGTACGGTATGTTTTGGCCTGTATGCCTTCCAAAAAGCTTTATAAATAAACCCATCAGACCAAACAGCATGGTTTCCATTTTTCTTTTTTTTTTTTTTTCCTCAAGCATTTCTCTAAGACTGGACTATTAATTCTGTCAAAATATTTGCTCTTTGGACACTTAACAATCATCCTCTTTCAGAGAATCATTCTGTTCTTTTCAAACATGTTACAACCAATCTAGCTCAAATGACGACAAATAGTCATTAGTGTCCTACGGAAAGTTCCTGCTCAACTCCAGCTCCTTTTTTGTGATATTTTCTGTTGTGGTCTTAGATTCTTTAAAGCAGTTTTAGTGAGATTTCCAATTTTTATTACTCAGGCTCTAGTTTTCATGAAAACACACCAATGGTGCATCTTGGGTTTGTCTGTCCATTTATGCACATGAAAGTTTAGTTGCTGTTACCTAATACAGTACCAAGGGAGGGGTGGGGGAAAGACCTGAGAGTCACAACCAGACAGTTCCTCTGGGGGTGATGTGTCTTGCCCTTCCAGTACTGTATTTTTGTCCAGTGATGACATCAAATTATCCTAAAGGTTCATTAAATTAAGTAGGAGTTTTAATATTCTCTACAGAAATCCCAACTAGCCTAAAAAAAAGGTAACTGAAAGTGTCAGCTATCTGTGCTATCCATCATCTCATGAGCAGTATCCGTATTTTAAATACTTGCATACCACCAATAGAACATAGCCAAAAAGACACATTGCAGACACAACGTATTGGAACTCTAATCGTAATTCCTGTAAATATAGCAGGGAGTTTTCTGACTCAACCTCTATATACAATTTGAAATGCAAGCCCCAGTCTTGGAGATACTACCATAAATGAATATAGTTTATTCTTTTGACTATTATGTTGATTGTTAAAGGGGACTTACATAAAGGATTATCTGAATTTACAAACATCCAGAGGGGAAACAAATAAAATATGAAATTTCAAGTGCAGTGAAATGGTGCTTTTAAACAACTTTTAGTTGGACATAAATAAAGGAGGTTTTTACTCTTACTTGGACAACATGTTTATCTATGTTCAAAAAATCAACCTGATTCTTCGTGTAGAAACACAGATCTCTTTGTCTAGTGTACTGTGTGGTAAAGTATTGCTTTCTGTCTCAGATGTGTTAGTCTTTGTTTTGAGCATCAGCTAAAATGTTTGAGCTAGCTTTGCAGTGTTCATCCAAATGTTTCTGCTATTTTCTGTGTTTCAGCAAAATGCGTAGTGCTTTACAAGTACTGATACTACTTGAAACCCACTTGGTTTCAGTTTATAAATGAATATAGCCTCTGCACCTCAGTTCCTCATGTTCCTACCATGAGGGATGTGCAAGTTGCATCAGGGTCTGTTCTGACGTCGCTAACAAAATGTTCTGGTTTTCTGTAGGAAATGCTATCAGGCCCATCGCCCTCCGCGCAGTGTCTGCCATAGCCCATGCTCTCCCAGGATTTCCCATCTTAGCAACTGGAGGCATTGATTCTGCTGAAGCTGGGCTTCAGTTTCTACACAGTGGGGCTTCTGTTTTACAGGTACCTCTTCTTTCTTCAACCATTAAAATTAAAATAACTGTAATGAACATCACAATATATCTTCCTTTCAAACATTCGAATAGTGGGGGATTTCTACCACTGAAAGGAATTTTCATGTTTTTAACTTTGTGCTTCTTGCTAAGAGACATTTATTTCACATGGAGGAGGAGGAGGAGTTGCCAAAAGAAAACTTTGGGTGTTGCAATACCAATCTGGGAAAAGGCTGGCCATGAGTTTGTTACCACTTTTTATCTCTGACTTCCAGGATTTAAAATTTAAACATCTCTCTCATGTCATACAAACAAGGTTGACACGGAGTTAAGCAAGAGCTGCCTGTTCTTTCATTATTCTCAGAGTTTTTTTCTGCAGAGCCTTCTCAAGGGGAGAGGGCTTTCAAAGAGTACTACTTTGGTCTCACAGAGAGCCCATTTAAAGTAATTCCTGTTGGTCCAGGCATCTGTGTCCCTTAAGCCTGTTTATTGAAACAGGAGATGTAGAGCTGTGTCTCTTGTATATGGTGCTGGCATTGCACTGAAGTGAGCTGTTTAGACTGCATACAGTAGTGGAGGCTGATGGGTTGTTTTGAGGTCCTGGCCAGACTGGCATGGTTAGTTAGTCCCTGTCATAGAAAGAAGCCTTGGTGGAATGGTATTTTGAGCACCAGAAAATTGGCTGGAAATCAGCCCCTTACCTGCTCTGCTAGGCATGTCGGGGCACCATTGCAGCATGTATGTTAGAATGGCTGAGGAGCAGGTAGTCTTTGTTATATTATTCCATTATATATTGTTACATTCTGGTAGATGTTCAGCCCCTTTATATGTAGGTACCACCCTAGACAACAGAAACTGTGGATCCTGTGAATATCGGCTTTGTGTCACTCCCTGGGATGACTGGAGTGTTTTCATTCCCAAAATTCACTTTGGCATTGAAATTAGATTCAGTGTGACCATCCTTTTTACACAGCTTCAGTGACTGCTGAGATTAGTCATTTGTTTGCTATGTTTCACAAAAAGAAAAGAAAAAAGCCAACTCAGTGTTTGATTTGGTTAGGATTTTTAATGCACATCAAAATTAGCATCTCTGGGAGCTGAAGTAGAAGACTGCTGCTGTTTTGTAGACTTGCTATGTTCTTTTGATTTATGAATACCGTTTCCTTTTTTTTTTTAGTTTGTATTAAAATGCTTCAAACTCTTTTTTTGCATGGACAGACAAAAGATCTGCTTTTCTTACACAATGATCTGAAAGTTTCTTGCATATAAATACTAAGTAATGGTGCAAAGTACAGAGCAGCATTTGTCTACAAAAAAAAAATAGTATTGGCAAGGAAATGTTTTTAGTGGTTGAGATATATTTGGGTTGTTATTGCTAAGAGAGCTGCAGTTTCAATGGCTTTGTCTGTAACAATGTTACATGATCTGAACTACACCAAGTGGAATGCTTTTCTGTTTTACATCTGTTGTATCTTTTTCTGAATGACTAAAACTAAAGGTTTTTAATGTCACACACTTTTTCTTTATATAGACTGTATAGCTGTTTATTTTTTATTATGTCTTTTCGATTTGCACCAATGGTAATGGGAAATGCTGAAATATAATTTAATGCAGACATCCCAGTCAGTGCCCAAGAGAAAGAATATTTGATTTACAAAGCATTAATTCTTGTTTTCTTTTTAAATCAATCAAATTCTCTGAAACTGGCTTACAGAAATTACTTGGATCTATACTGATCTTTTAGTCTTTACAGAACAATTTCTCTTTTCAACAGATTTTCTCCGAGATGGTGAAAAAACTCTTTTCTTGTCCCTAGATTTCACGAGTTTAACGTAAATCATCTGTAGAACTGATTTTAAAATCCTTAGGATCAGAAGTATCCTCAGTTTGAGTGGCTTCTTTCTGTTTCACTAGAGAAGTCATTTAAACTAATCTCAGATAAATGGATTCTAAAGTGGCTGTGTAGGTAAGGGTCTGAACTAGTTCAATTGCATTTATTTTAGAATAAGCCTTTAGTAAACTTCCTACAAGATTGTGAGTACAGGCCCTAAGTCTTTCCCTTATGTTGAGAAGGACAAATGGAAGGGAAAAGGAAATGTGTAATCTCTATAGCCAATCTTAGAAGAAATACACTTAACTGTAATTACACTGAAACTTTTATTTGCTTCTCAGACAAGATACATTGTGATAGAGGGAAGAAGACAGCCTCATCTTCACAGGTCATCTTTGTAACCTCTTTAGGATTATGAGAATCATTACCATTGTTTTTCTTCTTAACAAAGTCATACAAATAGCCAGGTAATATATCCTTTCCTGAATCCCAATCTCTCTCACATATCCTTGGTATCAAATGCCCAGGTTGTTTCTTCAACAGTCACAACCTCTGTTGCTTACAGCTTTGACAGTTCACTTCTGCTTTCTCAGTACCAAAATACAGAGCAAGTACAGAATTTGTAGATAGCATCAAATAAAGGGATCTACTGAATGATTCACTAATTAAGATTCACTGCATAGCAAGTCCCTGAGTTAAGTAGTTAAAAGCTCGGACTCTACTGGAGGAATTATGTATGTGTCCCATAGCTTGATCCCAGGTATCTGCTTTGGACACTGTTGCTGTCACTGTTTGGTTCTGATTAGACACTTTGACATAATACTGCGCATTATGTGATCTGACTTCGTGTTTCCAAAACCACAAGGACACACTTTACGACGGATCCAGAGGCACACAGAATTCCTCATTAGCAGCATTTTAAAAGGGTAGGGAATGTCAGATAATTCAGTATTAAACACAGTCTCCTACTAACTGCTAAGTAGCACAGACCATATTGATCCATCCGTGAAGCCCAGCTAGAGAGCCTGGGAGAGCAGAACTTGCTTGGCCACTGGGCTTCCCTTCACTGTGGCTCGACAAGAGACCCGTGTCTTCTCTGCCATGAGAGGGTGACATTCATGGGCTAGGATAATAAGAAGGCTTTGTGTGAGTTGATTTAATTGCAGTATGGCATATCTGTTAGAGGAAAGGTTTATGAATAATAAATGTTCTTCCATTAAAAGCAAGATCAGATTTTCCTCTGCAGCTATTTGACCTACAATCAGTTCTCCATTATTTTTTCCAATTCCAATTGCTTTTATTTTTAAAACATGGGGATTTATTTTCCATTTACAAAACCATTGTACATAGGAATGCAAGTCAGGAGACAGGTGGTAAGCCATATTTTGCTATATGCCATAACCACCTCAAGTGCTGTTAAGCAGATATAATAGAAAATGGTTTGGGGAGAGAGTTTCAGTATTCAAAATATGTTCTATCCCCTCCTTTAGAAGATGGAGGGCAACATCTTAGCACTGTTATTCGTGAAAGGCTTGTGTATAAGGAAGTTTGCAGCAGGTATAGAAAAAAACCTGAATCGTTGTAGTCAGAAGTAGCTGGGATTAAAATTTCGTACAGCAATTTAACAGAGCATTCTTCCCCTGTATGGACTTCTGACATGTTGCAAAAAGAGCCCGTTTGTTTTTTAATTTCTCATTACAAATGATGAAACATTTCAATCCTTCTTCAGCTGATTCCATAGCACTATACTTTTTTTAAAATACCTGAATTCACCACTCCTTTTTCAGTACAGATACTAAATTAAAAAATAATAACAATTTTATTTATGGAGATAATCCTGCACTCACTCCATAGCAAAAGCCCCAGAAATGTCTAGCTGCATCTTTCTAATGACCTGAGGTACAGTTCATTACTACGGGCTTACAGTGAGGCTGAAGTATTTTATTTTTAATTTAAGTAAACGTTTTTAAAAGCCTAAATGTATCAAAATAAGATGTATATTGGAATTTTTTTTCATTTTTTTCATCATGTCTGTGATTTACCATGGCACATTGATGGTTTGTTAGATTTTTGCAAGGCTTTGGAAGAGACATACCTTTTTTTAAAGTCATCTTGCTGCAGGAAATTAAAATGGGAAACAATTATAAGAAATTCCAGCAGAAAGAGAAAATGTGTTATGGAAAAAGCAATAAAAGCGTAAAAATATTAAAGTAAAAATCACTTCACAGTAGCCTGTATGATTCAATTGTAGATCAATATTGTGTAGTTAATGCATTAGCAGTAGAGCATTAATTTGCAATTACAGCAGGTGATCTGATCCTCTGTGTTCTGTCCATTGACATAAATGACCTTTTGTTGAAAGAGATTCTGTAGTCATTATTTCTAGCAGATGTAACAAAAAAAAGGTAGAACAGAGGGGTACTTTCTGAAGTATAGTTGTTTCATGATGGAGCCTTTTAGCATTATATGGTGGTATGGAATACTTTTGTTAGTCTGGAACATTGGTCATTGTCATGTAAAGAATCTGGGTACCTTTTCAAAGAAATTTCTTTTCTCATGAAGTACGGAGGTCACACTTGTCCGCTGTTGCAGACATGGGTGTCTGTAAGGTCTGTAAGGCTTTCTACACAGCAGCAATTTAAAATCCACCTATATAATGCTGCTTCCCAGCAGGGCAGCCTGTAGCTTTGCCCTGGTCTGTGTTTCAGACCCACCTTCATCCATCTTAATCTCCCACTTATCCTGGATGGGACGTGGTGCCTTGCAGTTCTGCTCCTATGGGTGCTGTGCTCTTGTCCTCACCATGTTGTATTCAGCCCACATGCACCTGCTGCCTCTGGGCCTTGCACCATGACCCTCCTGATCTCTCAGGCAAGGAAAGCAGATGGAAATGTATCCTACCTCAGCAGCAGAGCTGCCATGAAGCTGGATCTGTCCCATACCCTTCTCTCCTGCTCGACATCAGCTGTGTGTGAGACCTCAGGGATCTGAGGAAGAACAAAACCATTCTGGAAGTATGGCAGCCCATGATAGCAAAGCAACAGCACTGGCGTTTTGCCTCTCTAAGATGAACTCTCCCTCCAGCACAGAACACAGTTGTTTTTATGAGACAGCTTGTGGGTTTTTTAACATTTTTGAGAAGCCCTCTTGGTACCTCTTTGGAGCCAGAGTCTCAATGGATTCAATACAGTTTGATTATTATTTTTTCTTCAGCAATCTTTTTACTGAAGCATTTAGCAGAGAGATTTTTATAGCAGCAGGATGGCCCTTTGTGTGTGAATAAACAGGCTTTTCTATCACAAAATAGTGGGACTTGATCTATGAGAGAGCGTTGTTATTGTATTTGTGCAAATATGAAATCCTGTAAGGAACTCTTCTACATGGTATAAAATGCCCTGGCTATCAGAAAATAAAAGTAAGGCTCTGAAAATATAGTCAGTGTGAAACAACAGGGGGAAAAAAAAACCTTTTCATGAGCACTATGTCTTGTCTTAATGTTTAGATGCTACCATTCTCTCCCTCTCAAACTTAAAAAGAAACAAAAAACCCAAACAAACAAACAAAACCTGCAAAAATTCATGTAGTAGATGTTTGCTGTAATCATTTATCATGTTTTCCCCTCCCTTTATTTTTAACTTTCATTAGGACCCTGATGCAATTTGTCTATACTTTTTTTATGGCTACAGAACTGCAAAGTAGAAGCTGGTTCTCCATGCACTTAATTACTGTTCTTTTAAGCCTGTCTCAGTGTCTGTTGAAGTCAGTGAAGACTCTGATATCTGAGTTTAGTGAGAAATAGATAAGGCAAAAAAATTCTCATCCAGGAATTGTTTTTTTATGCCATTTAATGGTATGAATAGTGAAGAACTAAAAGAGATTCTAATAATGGGAGTAAAGAGCAGGTCAGTGATGGAGCTGGCCCTATGTTTTAAAATTCCAGGTTAAGTTTATACTGATAACAACTGGGAAAAAAATATTTTGTGTTGCAATGAATAGCTGTGATTTTGAATGCAGAGGGAGAACTCAGTCTTTCCTTGAGTCCCATCTCAGCTCTATATGAGGAGAACGAGGTCAGGTGTATTGCTGCAAGTCTTAAACAACGACAGGATGCCATTGGTGTGGCAGAGCAAGGCTATGCTTCTCCTGCCTGGACTTTCAAAGACTTTGCTCTGTGCCAGGCAGAGAGGGGCTCCAAGGGCGGACAAGCCCAAGAACAGGGACACTTTGGCACCAGAAGGACACTGTGAAGTTTCTGACATGGGTTATGGCTCAAGAGGTAGAAGAACAAAAGCTTTCTGTACAAAGCTGTTCATGGCACAGAGAAGTTAAGGTGCTGCAGCTAATTCTTCTATCACCATTTAAAATGATGAGTGAAGAATAAGTTGCTGGATGCAGTAACAGGCCATCAAAATGATACCAGAAAAGATTCAAGGGATGACTCTTTACACTCACCAACAGTTTTAAGGAAAAAAAGAGGCCACTTAAGGCAAACCTACTTTTCAGATATAAGTCCTTTGATTGAGATAAGTGTAGTTTCCTGTACGAATAGTAGTTTTTAGACCGTATTCCCAAAGAAACTCGATGTATGTTTGTACATCCATTTGAGTGCCTTGGTCACATTTGAGCTTTGTGGCCATTTTCACTGAAATTTGCCAGAAGATAGAAAGTATTTTGCTCTAACAAGTTTTGAGAAAACAAAAAAGTCAGGCAGAGGAGAGAGCGTAACTGCATTCCTTCACTGTAAGCACAAGCACACTATGAGCTCACCTTTATTAGACCTCTGAGAATCCACATGGGACAGCGCTGTTAGGACTGTGTCAGCCACAGGAAAGGCTTTAATTGGCAGTCACACCTTATTAGACGTCAGAGAACCCAACCAGGAGACACAGAGCTGCTGGAAGCCAGGTATCATTAGCTCTGCTGCTCACAGAGCAGCGCACTGAAAAAAGTCTTCAATGGATGCAGCACTGAATGGAGTGGCCCTTCTCTGTAGAGCTGAAATTTGCAGTACATGCAGAAACAAAAGAGGGAACAAAGTGCTGTTTGAACATGTCTACATGAAATCCAAAGAAAAATGAATGTGAAAGAGAGAAAAGAGTTGGGACAGACATACTCAAGCATTCACTTGTGAAAACATTTCATTATTTTCTGGGTTTTTAACTAGCCCAGTGCTAATTACAGAAACTCAACCTGTTCTCAACTCTCTGTCTTTGCTAATAAAAAAAAAGTAATTAGAAGACTGCCACACTTGCTCCATTACAGATGATTGGGGGGAAAATTACTAATTGATGAAAATTTTCTATGAGAATTCCTTTTACTGGAAATCAGAATTTGTTAAACAAAAACAATTTAGAAAGTTTTTTTGTTATGGTTGTAAAAAAGGTCAAATTAGAACAGGTTTTCATTATTGATTTTTACTTATATCATCTTGCCATTTTTAATGAAAAGTTACAATATTCAAATCAAATTGAAAAGTTACAGACTAAACACTAATAATGTCTTTTATTTTATACAATTCTGCATTAATTTTACATTTTATTTGGAGCTGCTTAGGGGATTTATCTGTTAGATTTCCTTTCTTTCTGCTCATTTCACCAGCTAGTAAATGAAGTCTGCATAGATAGGATTGTTATTTCATACATTTGTAAGAACGAATTAAAGCTCATTCTTTAACAATTGCTATTTGTCATTCTCGTAATGAATTCTCATGCAAGGTAGGTTTAACTATCACTGCATGGTAATAATTATTTACTAACAATGAGGTCTTAATTGAGCATCAGCTCAAATGCTGTCCTATACCAGTCACTCCCAGCCTCCACAGGGGATTTGTTGTCCTGGGGACACTGGGTGTGTTTCTCTTTCTCCCTCTGCCGAGGTGTCTACATTGCCTCCATGGGTGACAGAGGGACTTTAACCATTGAGGCGACGTCAAGAATAGTTGCTTTGGCAACATGTTTTCTACATCTTTCCCAAGGATCCACAGTATTGCTTGTCTTTCCAAAACCCGGTACTGCTGTACCTATTTTTCATGTGGATTCACACTACTGATGTGGATTTATGCTGCCACTATCTTATATGAACATTCACAAAGCTGTCCTTCATGAAGATAAAAGCACATGGTGTGAATTGGCATTGAGTGAGTACATGGAGATGACTCTTCACAAGAGGCTTGGTTAATTGTTGATGAAATTGTAGACAAGTTGTTTTACTCAGCTCAGGTTGCTTCCAGACATGAAGCTCTCTCTTGTAGACAGAGTTTCCCTTGTGTACCAGTGTGGAGGTGACTTGAAATTGAATCTGAAAGCATACCCAGCTCCTTGTTGGATATTGAAAAAAAATAGAACAAAAGATAAGCACAGTGAAAAATGCTATTTCTTTTTTCCTTTCTGCCATCTCCAGTAATTACTTAGGGAAATTCCTGTGGGTTTTGTTTTGTTGGGGGTTTTTTTGTTTGTTTGTGGTTTTGATTTGGTTTTGTTGTTTTGTTTTTTTTTTTTAATGTTATATTTATTGTAACTGTAGGGGACTTGTTTTCCAAAAAGGGAAAATGTAAAACATTCAGAATTGCAAAGCTCTGCCATCAGAAAAGTTTTTCTTGGAAACATTATTGGTCACACAAAGAAAACATATGTGTAAGAAATTTTCCTTTTTGTATCATAGCAGCTCTGTTGATCTTTCAGTCAGAGACAGTACCTAGCAGTGAAAGGAAGAGAGGGAGAGTAAGCAGTGGAGGACGCTGTGCTAAGGGAAGGCATGGTCCTGGAGCCTGCACTGGTGCAGGAGTGCACTGCTAGGCAGCTCAGTTTGGGCTTGGTGCTGGACTAGCTGCAGTTTGGTCACTGATCTGTTGGTTTTCCCAGTGGTAGAAAAGTGTTTTTTCTGCCCAGGAAGGAGGGAGCAATGTGGGAATATGAGCCCTGACACCTTTTTGAAGTTTTTTTCCAGCTACAGCAAAAGCCCCCTGACACAGTTTGATCTGGCTGATGAGGGGTCCTTTTATCCGTGCAATTAGAATAGAAGAAATAAACAGAGAAAGCATTTTTCTGAAGCTGGCATTTTGGAAGCTGGCAGTATGTTTTACAAAGAGTTTAACTTCCTTCAGTATCCCGAGTTGTGTTGCTGCTTTTCTTGATGATATTTGTTATTTGCACAGAGATAGGTAAAACAATCCCTAAGGAGATGTGGAAGTGGGTTTTTATCTCAGACACGAAGGACTCAGAGGGTCAGAACTATTTTATTCACATGAATCTCACTCTTCAATGGACACAGCAGCTGCTGCACAAATTCTTACAGGCAAGCTGATAAAGGATGAAAGTAATTTTAGCTGAAATAAAATGTGAGAGTACTAGAGGGAAAGACTCACCAGGATGAGGGGTTAATCATTGCAGGACTGAACTGAGGTTCCAGAATGGAAAAATTTCTTTTCCATTTGATTTTGAGAGGTCTGCAGCTTTGAAAATCCTGGTCACAGGAGAATATCCCTCGTTAGCTGGTTCTCATTAGAATTTTTTGAAAATTTCTTTGAGAAAACTGTTTTTCATTGACAAATTTAATTTAATCAAAATAGATCTGGGTTCAGGTCCCTACTGTGTCTGATTCAGAGTGTCCTGGGATGAACACTGAAGGTCTGCCCTGGATCCATTATGTATTAATGAACCTGACTATTGCCAGTGATGAGGAAATAGTTATTCTGTCAGAGGGAAGTCTAAGCATGGAAAAGTTTTCCAGTTTAAACTGATAATCAGAATTCTAAAAATGTGTGGAATTAGCACATTTAAAGAAAAAATATATTATTTGGGTGAATCAAATCTCTGTTTCAGTCTTTTCACAACATATTTTACTTTTGACCTTTTCATTCCAATTAACTTGGATTGCAAAATAGACATTTTCTAGTTAAATGGAGCCATTGCATTCCATGTTGTCAAACAGCACATATTGGTAATTCTGGAACTCTTTTCCACACATTTTTCAGAACACCATTCTTTTCTGAAAAGCATGCTTCCCTAGAGCACCACTCACTTCTGACAAATACACCTTTCCAAAAATGGGATAACAGACCAACTCCATTCCAGAGATGATGGTGTTCCTGTTGGCTAGCTCTCAGAAAACAAAATCTTAAAACCACTGCTAATTTCTGTATAATGTTATTTGATGACTTTTATCATCAAACCACCAGATCAGAGTGACTTAACTGGTACCTGCTTTAGAAATTTCTTTGGAGCTGGAGGATATGACTCATGGAATTGGGTCAAGTAAATCTACATCTACCTGACACAGCTGGTGATGCTGTACCAGCAGCTGCAGAACCACTAGGAGAGCTGAAGGATTTCGTTTTCCACAACAGTACTTACTAGAGAGAGCAAGACCTTTGGGTGTTAATAAATGAAATATTAAGTGATATTCAACATATATTTAAAGATAGTTGTAGAGCCTCTCTATGTGATTGGACTGTTTACACAGGGGAGTTAGTTCATCTGCTTTCAAAGCTATCTTTCATTTTGTAGATCTGCAGTACAATGATACAATTTGCTAGAGATGGCTGATTATGAAGCTGTTTCCCACACTTCTCAATGCTCAAGGCATGTGGAATCATATTTGTTTTCTTAGGAAAGATGATCGCGATCAGCATTTTTATTGGTGTGTGTGCCCACCTACTGCATAAAGGTCCACTTTGTAGTTCCAAGAACTGACAGAATGCTTAGTGAGATAAGGAAATATAACCATTCCTCTAGGGGTGGTTGACAGTGAAAAAAACCCACAATTACCTCAGGGAACCTTCTGAAAATTCTTGATTTATTCTGCATTTTGCCTGTCAAAGACATGGGATACAAAATTGCATCGTTCAGGGTCCCTTGATAAGAACCAGTTTCCCACTCCCAAACACCCAGTTTAGCTATTTAGATCAAAGATACATTAATTGGCAGTGGAGAACTTAAGGGGAGGAAAAATAGATTTGAGTAGGCTAGGAATTAATGCATCGGATAACATTCCTAAAGGATCCCTTCTAGTGCTCTTATCTCCTGCTGTGCCCTCATAAGTGGGTAATGGATTCTCGACTTTTTTCTCCTCCTTCATCACTGGCCACTCACAACTGCCCAGGGTTGCTGGAGTACAGTACATGAACAAGATCTACTCTTGCAGTCCCCAAAATCAGGTACTTCAGGGTCTCTGTGCCAGGAAGAGTAATCATCCCCTTGGTGCTGGGGAAGCTTCTCAATACAGCCTGTCTCAGGAGACTGTTGTGGCTTCAGCAGATGTGGCTCTTCTTGCTGTCTTTCTCCTTTTAACTCATTTTAAGCTCTGTGATTTACTGGCATTAGCCTATACTTTCAATTAGAATGACAATTTATCTCAAGCTTGTCTGATGAACACTCTTGAGGTATAACAAAATATCTGAACTACTTCACTGACTTACTGATACCCACATGGCACTGGACCATCCAGTTGTGGGGGTTTTTCTTTTTCTTTTCTTTTCTTTTTTTTTTTTTTTGTAATGCAGATTTCTTAAGCCCTCTGTGAATGGTTGCCTGCTTTTCAGACCCTGGGGTTATTAGTATCTTTAAATTTTTCTTCTGTGTGTTACCTCTCTGAGTGTCACTAGTAAGCCCTCAGCTCATTAGGACTTCAAGTCTAGGACTTAGTAAAAAAATAGTAGGTGGGGTTTTTTTCCCATAATTCAGACAATTCATAGGTGTAATGTTTGAATCCTTCAAACTGCTTTCTGAAAGCTATACTAGACTCTGGAACCAGTAGTAGTTCATTAGTTCATATATATTAGTTCAGTTCTAATGTTTTAAAAAGGCTATCATCTATCATCCAATTCAGTTTTGCATCTTGATCCAGTATCTGTAGACTTGTTAAGTAACATCCCATCTGCTAACCTATATCTCTAGAGTCATTTAAGCAGCTAATGTGAGTGAATCAAATCATTCCATCTGTATTGTATCAATATTTTCGAAGCTTTCTCTTACTTACAAATTTGTTCTTTGAAACAAAGAATCTTGGGGTTTTTTTCCCAGAGAGTGCACCACATTGTCTGATAATCCAATTCCCTAATGTTCTTAATCCTACAGCCCTCTAGCAGAAGTAATAATTGCTGATAGAAAGGATAATTTAGGCTACACATTTAATGTACTGGTGTTCACCAAGATATGAGGAAGAGGAACCATGGTTATACAGACAGCCTTTCCATAGACATTGGTATCCTGAAGATTGTAAGTATAGAAACCCCTCTCAGAGGAGATTTTATTTGTCTGTGTGTTCTCACATTGCAGTTCTTGCCACATTATTATGAGTACTGTGTCAGACAACCAGTGCAGTGTTTGCTGCTTTTTACTTTGAAGATCTGGGCACGTCTAAATTACTGTACAGAAGCTAGAAAACATATATTTTCATTTCCATAGGCATATAGATTGCATGGACCAGAAAGATCTTTCTTTAGTTGGGTCAATTTTTGCTAGTTGCTTTTGAGAATAAATTTTAAATTGTATGTATGCCTTACCCAGATTATCATAATGCTCTTGCCCACTACAACAGAATTAATCTTCTTAAGGTTGCCAATTCATATGGATACCCAGGTGGGCACAAATAGAATTATTCCTGAAGCATCTTGCATTCATTCACAGCTTCAGTCTTTTTTCAACAGAATCTTAATCAATAGACACTAATCAAGAAAGCAGTAGCTTCAACTATACATTAAATAACAGCTCAGGCATTCATAAATGTTTCTCCAAGAGGAAGATGAATTTATATCTTCAATACTTATCAGGAAGAATTTTTAATAGAAAAAGAAAGCTTCTATAAAAAGATTATTAATGTTAAAATTGAAAATATAATATAAAAACAGTAAACCTTTTGCTTATCATTTGCGCATATCAGTAAAAATATTTCAAAAGGAGTCAACCAAATTCATGGAAAAGCAAAATTGTTAATGCATTGTAAAACCTCTCACAGTTGTCTCAGAGGAATAATAGTTCTTTATCCCCTTGCTATGGTAACAATATTAGAAATTTTGAAGTCAAAGGCCAATTTCCTAATCGGATGACTTTTTGAGAGCTATTTTATTTACAGATCCTATGCAATTTAGAACCAAAGCTGAAATAAGTCTCCATCTTCTGGGGAAATAAGATGGCATTCTGCTAAATGCTAGAATTTTATCATTTGAAGGGAAAAAAGGGAAAAACAAAGCAGCCAGTGAGACCTAAGAATATAAAAGCATTTGAGATCTCAGAAGGAGTTTAAATCAATGCACTGCCACAGTTACAGCACAGATGAAAGAGCCTGCTGTCTCAATTGCCAGGAATCTACTTAGAAACTCTCACTTTGATTTTTTTTTTTTTTGGTAGTCCATTACATTACCACTAAATGCAATATACAGAGACATCACTGCTTTGATGATGTACAGTTACAACAAATGGAAACTAATATGGTAGAACAGTCAAGCTTTGTGATTTGCGTTTGTATATACAAATATATACCCATCAATCGTCTTACTTCTAGACTGTATCACTGCCACCCATCTGCCTCCTTACTGTTACTTCTGTTTTCATAGAAGTGACAATTATTTTGTACCCATATTCTGAAGAGATAGATATATATATATTTCAGAGGGGTGTACAAATCAAAATTTTCTCCAAGCTATTGTCTTCCAGAACAAATTCCTCATTTGCCAAGGGTTCTGATAGTGCTTTGAAACAATTTCAAATTGGAGAACAACTGCTGCCAGACATTACAAGATTCTTGTTCTCACAGTTCTTGTCACACCAAGAATACTTACACTTTTTGCAAAACAGCACATTATTGAACAGGTCAGCTTCTCTGACCTGCTCCAGTCTTTTGCAGTGAACTTGCAGTATGTGAGATTATTCACAATACCTCCTGTTAGGTGAAAGTAGTATAGGAAAAAGCTACCACAAATGTGTCTAGATCTGCATCTCATCTGCGGCCTCTGCTGAAATCCCAGCTATTGATGGAATAGATGGGCTGGGGTTCATTTTTGGCACCATATTCCCCACCATCACCTATCCAGCTGGGATTTCAATGTATAATAATGAGTTTATGCAAAAACTGAATGTCATGGGGTAAGAGAGAGTGGACAGACTAATGCCTGAAGAGGACTTCATTGTTTCCTCTTCTAGTGTTACAGTAAATATTTTCTCCTCTGCAACATCTGCCAGTGGGAAAATGTAAGGACAGCACTGAATAGGAATTTCTTTATGGAATGATTTGTCTGGAAATGCCTCAGACACTTTGTCCAGCTTCTGCGTGGTTGGCACAGGTCTTCCACACAGTCTCCCAGGATATGCCGAAGTGTCTACTAGAACTACATCCATTTTTGTAGAGAGTGAAACAGAAATAAAATGTAATGTCTGGGTATTTTTCCCATTGCTTCTAGAAACGTAGACTATAGACAAAACTGAATGGTCTTACACAGACAGTGCTCTCAGTAAACAGTGCAGGGGATTTACCTCAGTAAACACTTTGGAAATTGGCATCTCTTTGTTGTGTAATGATTCTGCTAAAAGCAAAGGCATTTACAATGTTTTATGACTGATATGGTAGTACTTGTCACCAGTAATGAATTTTTTCTTCAAAAATATGTAAATTAAAAGTTTCAGATTCATGTGAATGATTAATGACAATCACATAACCTGTAAAAATTTTTTTACACAATAATAATCTGTGACAATTTACTCCAGTTCCTCAAGTAAGACTTGTAATGTCTCTAGATCCTATGACAAAGACTCAGTTTTTATGATAATTTAGTAATAGAGCAGACAGGTCATTTCTTATGCAAGACATCAGCAGGGACCTTTGCATTCTTCTCCCATCATTGCATTTTGCAGAGCAGTTTTGCTTAGAGCCTTAGCCTGTGATTATTTCACATCCCCATTCCCCAATGAGATCGTTTGGTGTATGTTTGATTTACCAACAGCAAAGCAGGCATTGTGTCTTTTAGTATCTCAGACATGTCTGTATAGATTAGAATTGTAACCTACAGTTGCAACTTACACTGTGCAGTTTTAGATTTCAGAATGCTGAGAGCACAGTGTAGTTGATCATACATAGCATGTTGGCCTGCTCGTCTCCTTTGGGACATAAGGGGCAATCATTGGAGTCTGGGTCTGGGAGAAAGGAAAGGAGATCCAATGTTAAAAATTAAATTGTAGCAGTTCTACTATGAGGACAGAGCCAGGCAATGGAGTGAAACCAAGCTCGTGCAAAACTATCTCCCTGTATATTAGCGCAATATGAATAATACAGGTTTCTAAACAGGAAAAATGTAGCATCTTCCTCTTCTAGTCCAAGTTCAAGTCCAAAGCTAGAGACCAACAGAAGCAAGACAGTAGGACAGCACTTGTGAGCAGAGCAGCTGCCAGCTTCATTGTGACCTGGACCTCACTCTGTCCCAAAGGATGCTCAAAGGGCCAGTGTCTCATTTTTCACAGAAGAAAGATACTTTCTACCTAAATGTTTCGGGTGAGAGGCTGGGTCAGTGAATAGCTTAATGTTAATTTACTCATTAAACAGATCCACTTGGATTATTTAGGATTAAGGGATATTAAACAGGTGCCATCTCTGCTATGTGATGTTCCAGTGCTACTGCTTGCCAGAACCTGGGCTGATAAACCACACAAGCAACTGATCCAGACCCACTCTGTTTCTTATACTTGTCCATAAGTGGCTTCTGTTGGCCACGGCATACAGACCACTGCTCTGATACAGCATGACCAGGTGTGTATTCTCAGCTGTGAAGTTGCAGTTCTGTTAGGTTTTTGCTTCAGGGTCTAAAGGGAAGCACATTTTGCTGTGCTTGGTTGGTAAAGCATGATGCTGAGGAGAGGGGCTGAGCCGGCAGAGCTGGCTGCAGCTCAGTTTCATGTGTACAAGGCACGAACAGCAGCAGTTACACAGCACTTCTTGCCTTTATCTCCTCTTGAGGTGGTTTGATAAGACATTACATGAGAGGTGGTAGCAACCAAAAGGTAGTTCCATTTTAAATACAGCCATAGCTGTGCAGCAGAAGAGAGGGCTCAGGCTCAGCATTTAGCTTTGCAAGGGAGGGGAAGCCTGTTCCCAGTGCAAGCAGTGGGAGCAGAGCGGGGCATTAATGATGTGTGGAGATCGGTTGGTTCAGTTCTGCTGCAATTTTTCCAGATGCGTGAGTTTGAGTCTCACCTGGTCTATTGCCCTGCCACTTCTCTTGTGCTGAAAAGAGGGCACAGTGTCATTTAAACTGGTGATTCAGAGGCAGCCAGGTATGATGCTAAAAACCTCTCTCTGTGGTGTAGAAATTGTCATGGCTGATGGGTCAGGGTGACCTTTTATCTTCATTTTGTTCATCACTTTTTAAAATGCAGCAAAGGCTTCTACATTGATTCATGGAAGATATTGTAAGCCTAAAATACAAATCTCACCATCTGAGAAATTTTGAAGCTCAGAATTTTGGAATTTGCCAAAAACATGGCAAAACTATTTCTGTTGGTTTTGTATGTTTTAATCTTTGAATCTCTCTAGTTCTAGGAAAGGCCCATAAACATAAGCACTTGCTTTTGTCACAGTGAACTAAGTGAAAGGCATGTCTTTGGCTAATTATGTAAGCCATTGGGCACCATAGTCACAATTCTATAGAAGAGGAGGATCATTTGAAACCACTTGTTTGTTTGAAGTCCTTCCATTTCAAATAACATTTTTCTTTAGTGCAGAGGTTTACATTTTTCTTAAAAGTTGCATTTTACCTTCAGTTCCGGACCTCATTTGGCTTTCCAGGGAAGGCAAACAGTGCACTGCACACAGACTCACAGGGATCAAATGTTAGCTCTTAGTGTGATATTATCTTCTGCACATTTTTATATTATTGCGGTTCATAACACTGCACCACAAGATGGAAAACTAAAAGCCTCTTTATTTATAAGGTTATTACAGGTATCCTCCAGTGTATCTCATGTGTATACATCCTGTCAAAATATTTCAGGATTTTGACAACAGTGTCTGAACTTGTTTCAAGTGACATGACATGGCTTTTAACTGTATTTTTTATAGTTTCAGTGTTTATAAGCATAGCTAATAGAAGTGTTACCCATGCACAAAAAAACTAAAGAATTCCTTGGTGAACGAAAAGGTTTAAATAAGCGTCAGTTAAATTTTGCAGTTAAATAACCTGTATGGGAAATTATTATGATGCTCTCTATAATTGCTATTGGGAAAAAAAAATCTTGAAGCCTGCGGAAGTCATAACAAACCTAATTAATGCCCACTCTGTTTCTTCAGAGAAAGATTTTGTGTAATGTAAATGTACTGCATAGAAAATGTTATTGTGCTTATTTTATAGTTTGCCTTTATTTTTTTCTTGCACAGCTGTAGTGTATGGTATTTCCCAATGCAGTGTGTACCTGTCTTCAGGATTGCAAATTGTATTGTCATTTCTGAAATGTGAAAAACAATTATATATTTCCTTATTTTTCAAGTGTTGATGTCAATTATGATCTAAGGTATATTGGATATGTTTGTGCATGTCCACACATTCATGTTCTAAAATAGCTGACTGTTTCATTGTTGTGTTCACTATGTGTGCATGGAAGTCAAGTTATTATCAGGAGCACTCTTTTCAGCTTTTATAATAAAAGCTGAATCAGAGGCTGAAAACACTGACACATATGGAATTTAAGAGCATTTCCGGAGACTGACAATTAATGGTACTCAATCAACCCTGCACCTCATCACTGATGGCTGATTAGAGTTTAGCTAATGAGAAGGTATTCAGGGAACAGTCAGGGATTTTTTATTCAGTTGTCGGTTTGGTTGGAGATCTCTATGGGTTTAAATCTGAGCTGATATCCACAAAATGGTCCAGAAGAATCCATGTAAATAGTCAGACTATTCTCTGCTGTCAGTAGTTTTGTAGATCAGGGTTCACTGCTTTAAAAGTTTATAAAGCTATATTGCTCTCTGTGTTTCTAAAGTATCTAAAATAAAGTGTCCTGGCCTCCCAGTAGCTCTGAATGGGAAATGGTGATTAGCAGAAGGGCACTGTTCTGGTCTGTGTTTGGCAGTGCTCACCCATACTAACAGGTCAGCTTAATGGGTGCTGTTTGCTGAGACACTACAATTGGATCCAGATTCATCTCGAGGGTATCCAGGGAAAGGACAAGAGGCAATGGGCACAAACTGGAACACAGGAAATTTCATTTAAATATAAGAAAAAACCTGCAAGGGAGACTGAATACTGGACCAAGTTCCTCAGAGAGGTATAGTCTCTGTCTTTGGGGATATTCAAATCCTGACTAGATACAGCCTTGGGTAGCCTGCCCTAGCTGACCCTCCTCAGAGCTGGGAGGTTGGACAACACAATCTCGAGACATGCCTTCCAATCTCAGCAAGTCCGTGGCTCTGTGATTTGCTTAATTGGGACCTAACTAGTTATGTCTGGGCTTCCTTAACAGAGCAGGCTGGGGAATACCACTGTATGTGTGTCTGCAAGCAAAGGTCTGAGCAGAGATGGTGGTTTGTTTGCCAGTGTGCTTGATGCACTCAGCATCAACACCCTGGAAGGCACACCTGGGGCTGGGCTTGCAGGCTTACCTCTGAACAGTCTTCAGGTCTGGTCTAAGGGCTGCCACTAGGCAACCTGGCCATAACTAGTGTCATTGAGCCCTTTTTTTCCTGAACTACAGTGGTGGTATCGTGACATAGGATTAAGCAGACAGCTAATATCCTCAATTCTTGCAGTTCTTTCCCAGTGGAGTTGTAGAAAGGGTCATCTGATAATCAGTGAGTACAAAGAGCTTGATAATTCCATGTGCTTCTCTGCCAGGATGTTGATGATAACTGACTTACATTTTTTAGGTGTGCAGTGCGATCCAAAATCAAGATTTCACTGTTATTGAGGACTACTGCACTGGACTGCAAGCTCTTCTTTACCTGAAAACCATTGAGGAACTTGAAGACTGGAATGGACAGAGTCCTGCAACCGTGCGCCACCAAAAAGGAAAACCAGTACCTAGAATTGCTGACTTGATGGGAAAGGTATGTTGTTCCATTGCCATTCCTGACACTATGTCTTGGCTTTGAATGTAATTCCATAATCATTATATGCAGTTTCTGCTACTTGCCTTGATTAATCACTGCTGCTGTCACAATTAGTCATCAGGTCTTTTTCCTTTTGAGTATTAACAAATATCTGAAGGCAGCTTAAGAAGGCAAGCTTGAAATAACTTGATATGGGCTAACACGTTTACTGTAAATGTGATCACTTGATTCATAACATCATGTCTTTAAAATGTCTTTTTAAACAGGCAAATGCATTAGAACAAATGCATTAGAACAAGTTCTGGAACTGTTTGTTTTAATGAAACTCAACTCAGTTCAGATTGATATTAATATTGTGCCAGAAATTCCTGGGTGTTCCAGCTGGGGTGCAACATTCAGGAGACGTGCAAAAACCCCCTCACACTGGATCTGACCAGCTGAGGCAGGTGTAATCTGTTAGTTGGAACACTAGATCAAGTAGGAGTGGCCCTTCAGTCACTGTACCTAAGCATCTCAAGGTCTTTCATGTCTGCTGACACCCAAATGCTCTCTGAGGCAGAGAAGTTCCAGGTGAAGATCAGTGACAGCAAAGGAGTTAATAAATTCCACAATATCATTTAAACCTAGAAAGTCTGTGATGAAATAGGAATGTAAACTATGGTCTCTATGAAATTCTAACCTCTGGACTGTCTTTCCTCTCTGCTCCGGTAGTTCCCTGCTACAAAAGCATTTTTGTCAAATGCAGTGGGTTTCAGCTGCCCCAGTACTGCTCATCCCTCCACCAAGGCACCTGCTGATCCATGCTGAGAAGCAGGGAAGTGTAACTGGCTTCCTAGTGATGCCCCGCTGCCTACTGCTCTAAGCAAAATACCTGCACAGCAGGGAGGCTGAGCTTTTGTTTCTGGTTACTAGAGGGGATCACTTTGAAGACTGATTTCAGTTATACATCATGCCTATTGATTATCCTTCCCAAAAATCTGATATACGCCTGTTGAAAATGTTGTAAAAAGTAAAGAATTACAAAAGAATAGGATTTGGAGTGTCAAACGCCTCCAAATCTCTGCTTATCATTGCTGATGACTGGAATTGGATTTAGCAGGAGATTAGAGACTCCTATATTGTTGTTGTTCTCTGTGGAGCTCCGAAAATTATAACATTACCTTCAAGGAGGAAAGACAATCCTATTCCTAAAGCTCTGGATAATACACTGCTTAAAAATAAACCAAGATATAAGCAGTTTCATTTTCATCCACTTATGTTAAGCAGTTAAACCAGGCTCAAAGGGTTATATCTAAACTTCTTTCCTTTAACACTTGTAGAAACCTACACAGCATTTCCAACTCATGTTACAGAGATTTGTTGTAATTCTTCTTTAAAGCTGGATTCAGTGTTCTGTCTTTGTATTACCTTTGTATTTTACCAAACAGACAACTGTTGTCAAAGACAAGGAAAAAAATTATAATTCTTAGACTTTTTTGCTTGTCACTACATCAATAATTAACTTTTAAAAGGTTGTTTGAAAATATGCTTTAAGGAAGCATTTAATAATTCAAAGGAATCTTAACTTGAAACAGGTCATATGAAAAAAGAATAAAAACAAAGCCCTATGTAATCTTATCTGGCTGGCTCTGTTACACATTTAAAAGGAATAAGACATGCAGAATATAATTGATTGTGTATTTGTATTAGCACTGAACTATATCCCATTGTATCATTGCTACTAAATAATAACATTTAAACTTAAGCAGGCTGCATCACCGATAAGCTAGTGATACATTTTAGGCATAAGCTCAGGATGGCTCTTTGTCCAGGAATGAACAATCAAGGGAAAAGGAAGAAAAATAATATAACATGGGTAAAAGGAAACACTGTGATAAATGATCCTACTAGGGGCAATCAAATACAAAGACTTGATATCATTAATATTTATAATATCATAATTAGCAAGACTGTGCCTAAGCAGTGTTATTAGTGTAACTAATTATGTTATCATAAACTAAGTTCGCGGTATTGTAGGAATCAGTATTCTTACTTTCATAAATTATTATCAATATTGGATTTCATGTACTTGTGTCTAGTAAATTTAGTTAAGTACTGTAGTTTCATCTCAATTTAAACACCAATATCTAGCTTACTTGGCAGCAAGTCATAATACACACTTCTGATTCTCTTTCTAAAATAAATTCACTAAAAAGCATGTCCTTAGTCTCTATTTCAAACAGAGAAGATAACCTATTGATATGTTCTCATCAATAAAAGTAATGTATATGTTACAGATGGAGTAAAATGTGACAGCTTAAATCCTGCCTTACAGTTTTAAAAACGTACAAGGAGCTGTCCAATTTTGTATTGGTATTACCGTGAGATGAAATGCAGTTTCTTCAGTTAGACCCTATGAGAAGCTAAACAGCAAATACTGCTGAACATTTGCATTCAAAAAAAAAAGTGAAGATGCTAATTTTGATATGTTGTGGTTTTAGTGCAGTAGATGTAAAAATAAAAAGGATTCATCCTTCTTTTTATTACAAGATTACTATTATTTTCAAATAGAATCACAAGGATAGGAAGTTCAGGCATTTGACATTTTAATAATAAGGAACTAGGAGAGAATCATTTTCACTAACATCAAGAACCACTTGCTTTCTGATTGTGTACAAATTCATTGGGCCTCTACCAGTTTTAAATAGATTGCAAATTTAGGAGCCATTCTGTTTCCAGCTAGGTATGCTCATAATTGTATCTGTTTTGATTCACAGTGCAATATCGAGTGATAATGTCTCTATTTTTATGCAATGGTGGACTATTTTTTTTAAAATTAATTTTCTGCCTTGGTTTCAGTATCAAACAGATGCTGAGTGCAGAGTGTTACCACAGGAGAGTGACACAGTGGAGTTTTGTCGTGAAATATTGTAGTCTTCGATGACCAGAGTAAACTAAAGATAAATACCTTCTCCTAAATGGTACACCTGACATCAAACTGAAGCTGTCTTGCCATGCAGTCACCAGATAAATGACAAACTGAACAGTTATCACTGACAGTTGTTACATTTATCACAGTAATTTCCTTCTTAAACAGAAAACATATTGAAAGTACTGTGCTAAATAGTGTAATATAACAAGCAGTTAAATAGCAAACATAAAATGCTTGGTCTGAGAAAGGGAATCATGTTGATTGTTATCTGCTCATCCTTCTGTATTAATGAAACTAATACTTCCATTTGATAATTTATAGCTGTTGAAATATCAGAAGCATCATAGCACTAGACGGTATTTTGGAAACTTGAGTGCTGTTTTTGTTTTTCACTGTTCCAGAATCTATTTTTTTTTTGTATATAGACCCTAAATTTATCATCTTTGACACAGAGGTAGATATTTTCCAATGGTTTTTTCAGTAGCACTAGCTTTTTCCCTTTTGCTAACACAGCCGTTGCTTACCAGTGTCTAGAAATGTGACCTGTACTACTGCACTGACTGTAGTAGCAGTGAGTTTTCCACTTAGAAATGCTAGCCTCAGTTGTGGCTTCCAGTCACTGGGTGATACAGTTTTCCATAGCTTCACCAATTTTACTCATTCTTTCCTGTGGTTATAGTCTTATCCATAACAGCTCCAAAAATAGTCCTAGCACAGATGCTGCATCAGACTCACAAAGATGGCCAAAGCCAGTCTTCTGGGCTTCCTTCCTCATTGCTTTTTTGATGGCTTATTTAGTTGGCATTTGCTTTTTTTTCTATGGGAGAACCTGACATTTGAAGCCTTGGCACAGATGACTGTCATTAATATCAACTCTGAATCACCTTTGCATTAAATGCATGGAATAAAACTTGTCAACTTGTCTCAGCTTTAATCTTAGTTTGCAAATCTTGACACTGAGATGAGAGAATGGCAAGGTAATGATGACACCACACTGCTTCTCACTGACTCCTTCAAGGAAGAACTTTTGTAAAAGCACACTTACCTCAGCATGAATTTAGGACTGAGATCAAGCACATGATGCAGTCAGGCAGACAGTTAAGATGTAGTGCACACTCTCACAACCCAAAGTTATTAGGGTGACTGCATAAAAGAGAGGAAGGGCATAGTTAAGTCTCTTTACAATCCAGAATTAACAGAATTATGTTTTAAAATAATAATAATATTTAAAATAATATTCCTAATTTTCTCAGGAGGATACATGACCAGGAGTGATAAAGATGACTGTTCTCACTAGGTGTCTGGGTAAGGTACAGTATTCCCCAGAGATGCAATTTGATCTCCCGTGTGTCTCACTGTCTCACCTTGTCTATTTGTTACAGGACTCTTTTATTAGTTGCTCACTGATCTTAATCTAGAGAGCTGAAGTGATTATGTCCCAGAAATGCGATGGTGTCAGCTGGTGATCACAGGAGTGGTACAGTGTGTCTCTGTATAAACTTCCACCTAATGTCAGCTATAAAAATCATACTTAATGCAGTGGCCACTATACATGTCAGGGAACTAAACATCAAAAATATGGCGATATATTCAGTTGGTAGATGTGGGTTTATAGGAAGAGATAAATATGGATGGTTCATACCTTGCTTTCAGCACCAGGAGTTTTCCAAAAAGTGACGTTTGTTTGATCATGTCTAAAAGATAAAAAAATAAAAATAAGAAAAAAATAATTTAAGCATCTTGATTCCAGAAATATGCAAAATACAAACAAAACTGTTTTAATAGTGGGTAATTCTCAACTGGTAAGGTTGTGCTGTACTAAAAATATTAAAATTGTATGTAATAAAAACACATTTATAAACAGTGGCTTTTTTCAGCAGACAGAGAAAGAGAATGATGCTGTACATGCACAGCGTGTGAACTTCAGTGAAAATTCATCACCTTAGATTTAGCAAGCTGCTGATTTTCTTCTCTGAATGGACTTCCCATTGGAACAAACTTCCTATTAAGACTAAAATGCTCATTTCCTTCAAGTGTCTATGGGTACTGAAAGCTGAGTCTTCTGAACAATACAAATTTGCTAAATCCTAACTGTATTGCAGTCAAATCTAAATAGCCATTTATATGGAAGAGAAAAAAACCCCCTTGCTATACCAACTAGATTTCATACCAAATATTAAATCAACTCTTAAATAAATAAATTAAATGTGAACTCCCAGCCATGCACAAAGTTTTGGCTGCCTTCAGATTCTTCAAGATCTCTGATTGCCTTCACTGAGCAGAGGTTTTCACCCTTCATTTTTGGAAGTGCTCCTTGTTCTTTGGGAAGGCAAATTGGTCCAGTATAGTAAAGAACTGTCCTCTTTTTTCCAACACTGAAAAAAAAAGACAGAACAAATGGTGTTTGTGGCCATGTCCAGAAATACAGGCCATTTCATCATATGTTGGTATAGAGATTGCAGTTAAAAAATAACATTGATGAAGAAACTCTTTTTCCCATATTGCTATCAACAGTTCTGAAGAAGAGTCGGGGGGGGGGGGGGGAGAAATAGATTTAGGATGGGGTGGGTTGACCCTGGCTGAACGCCAGGTACTCACCAAAGCCACTCTGTCATTCCTCTCTGCAATTGGACAGGAGAGAGAAAATATAATGAAAGGCTCATGAATTGAGATAAGGACCGGGAGAGATCACTCACTGATTACCACGACAGGCAAAATAGACTCAGTTTGGGGATATTAATTGAATTTATTACCAATCAAAATCAGACCAGAATAATGAGAAGTAAAACAAATTTTAAAAACATCTTCCCCTTACCTCCCTCCTTCTTAGTTTTACCTCCTCCTCCCCAGCAGTGCAGAGAGTCAGGGAAAGAGGGTTACAGTCAGTTCATCACATGTCATTTCTGCCACTGCTCAGGGAGAAGAGTTCTTCCCCTACTCCAGTGTGAGGTCCCTCCCACAGGAGACAGTTCTCCATGGACTTCTCCAGCATGAGTCCTTCCCATGGGCTACAGTTCTTCATGAACTGCTCCATTGTGAGTCCCTTTCATGGGATGCAGTCCTTGAAGAACAGGACTGTGGGTCCCCCACAGGGTCCGAGGTCCTACCAGGAAACCTGCTCCAGCATGATCTTCTCTCTCCATAGGTCCACAGGTTCCTGCCAGGAGCCTGTTTCAGGGCAGGCTTCCCACAGGTTCACAGCCTTCTTTCAGGCATCCACCTGCTCTAGAGTAGGTCTCCTTCATGGGCTGCAGGTGGATATCTGCACCCCCGCAGACCTCCCATATCACAGGAACTGTGCATCAGCACACTCAAGTTCTTGTTGGGTTGACCAAAAATAAGGTTCCCCCAAAGTGTCTCAACCATCATTTGCAGGCAGATTAAGAAGTAGGTTCTTTCCTTCTGCTCCCCGCTTAGTCTTCACCTCCTCACTTGATGATGAAAGATCTCCACAGGCATTGCTTCTGGTGAGAGTCTGGTGGTTCTCTGTGGGGCATCACCAGCAGCATTTTGGGGAGCACCAGCAGAGCGGACCTCTGTACCCCACTGTGCAAGTCCTGTTTGGCAGGTTTGCTGCATTGGTGAGCTTCCTACCCTTTTAAGCTGAATTCAATTATGAGCCTGACCAATCTGTAGGAAAAAAGAACCACTCTGACATTAGTGGTTTTTTGACTGTTCTATTATGGAAGTTTATGTAGTGATTACCTACAGTGCTGTTTCTCACACAGAGAGCAGGTTGTTACATAAAATGTATCTTCTCTAACAGTAAAGCCATTTACAGTAGAAATGTATAAAACAAAAGGAACTGGGATTATTAAAGTGTATTTAAAGTAGTTTAATCTTTGTGAGTTTTATATGTACTGTATGCTAAATTTGCTTCAAGCATGGAGTTTAAAGTTTCAGATGCACAGCCAGTAAATGTGGCTATTAAGAAGCCATGTATTCCTGTTAACTCCTTGGCTGTGGCGGTTTTAATGCGTTCACTGCTGGCAGTGGACATCAAGCCAGGAAAATCCAACTCCTGATGCAAAAGGATTTAAAAAGAAAAAATCCAGGCACTGCCAAAAATACATAATTCTTTTTTTGTACTCTGCAGTTTGTTTTACTTAGGGAAACGGCCTGGTCATACCCTGCAGCATGCATTCATTACAGTGATCTTTGACTGGCAGATGCAGAGTAATAAGATGCATATTTTAGTGCTTATTATAATACCCTGTCCAAAAACAACTTGACAAATTTGTGATTTCGACAGTATCTCATTTTGCTGGCTGCAGTGCTCTGTGATTGCCTAGTACACGTGGCTTCCAGATTATGCATACCACCAATACTGCTCATTAAAATGGCCACAGTTCACCAGTTTCGGTAGCTTGGAACGAACTTGGAATGAATTATTATACAACAAAGAGGCTGCTGTCATGCAGAACAAAAGACAAGCAAAAGAGAGCTTCGGCTTAATGAGGCTAAGTGAGTGTCTCCCCTGCATCACCAGCTACTTGACGGCCTTTGAGCATGGATTTTTTTCTCCACAGGCCAAAACCTTTGGTCTATTATTTTGTGTTTATGCACCTTGAGGCTAATATACATTTTAATATGCTGCACATGGAGAAAAAAAATCAGCCATTAGATTAGAACATGTGCACTCCCTGTTAAGTTAATGACAGCCGAACATAGAGATAAATTTAGGTTTTCATATTTAATTATAGCACAGTGCAGTACGTTTAGCAAGGATAAATTGCACTATTATTATGCTTCATTTTTTTGACATCTTTTCATATTAACCATGCGCACTTACCCCCACTTCCTCCCCAGTGTCACACATAATGTCTCTGTGCATCATCCTTCTCTAACACCATTAATTTTTTATTCTGTACAGTTGTATATGTATTGTTGTATTTGTTACTTAGGGTTAGCTTGCTAGTTGGATAAAACCATTCAAAACAACCCTTGTGTTAGGTGATCTACATAGGCAGTAACGACAGAAAAAAAATAAAAAAATAAAAAATAAAAAAACCTGTCTTGTGTGGCCAGAAATGGCTCCTCACATCTGCTCCCAGAGCAGAGTTCCCAGCCCTTCTCCTCTGGATGCTTTCAGCACAACATGCACTGTCTGTGACTCCTTTCTCAAGGAATTGAATTGGAAAAGCCAGAGAAATAATGTGTGGATGGTTAAATTAGTTCTAAAGCATTTTGTAGTTGGATAATATTAATGTGGACAACGGTGATATTAATATAAAATGTCTCTATAACTGTGTAGGAACTAAACCACACCTAATGTTCTAGGTGGTGTGTGCTATTTGTTGGGGCTTTGTACATGTGTTATCTTTGTCAGAGCTGTTGCTGCAAGAATAGCATGAGGAATTAGGCTAGGTATCAGCCTTATAGAAGGCAATACGAATTTAAACACAGAGGCAAGCTGGCATGCAAGTCAGTCTTTCTACGTTCTTATGAAGTTTAATGGGAGTATTTGACAATTTTTGTGCTGCCATGTATTTGGTGGTGATGTTGGACTATTTGTTAGTACCTGAGAGAGCTCTCAGATTTGCTTTCAGCTCTGGTCTGAGCTATTTAGGTAGCTGCGGTTTGTGAAAAATATATTTGCATGCTTCACGAAATTAAGGAAATACTGGTATTTTCCAAAGTGGATTAGAGCAGGTAATAACTCACAGGAAGAAGATTTTCCTCCTCCTGCTGTGTATATAAGCAAGCAGAAGATATTATGCTACAGGCTTATTCCTAGATTATTTCTTATTGGATAGTTGTTTCGTGACAAAAGACACTGTGGCTTGATGACCAGGGGGTCATGACAGGAATAATAATCACCATATGAAAGGGTGTCTGGATCTTGGTGATAAAGCATTCCTCATCACAATCAGTCAGCACTTGCTGGTGCAAGAATTTTCCTCAATGGCAGAGATCAGCTCTTTCATATTCATTGAGAGCAAATCAGTCTCTCTTTCCCTCTCCCCCCTCTTCCTCCAACCTTCAGTTCTGTACCAGCTTTTACTGCCAAAGAGTATTTTCTTTGTCAGGTGAAAGTCACAGAGTTTGAGGATGTTTGGGGTGCTGCAGTATTTGCAGGATTGGTATTACTTGCAGAGCCTTACTCTTTGTGTCCTCACAGAGTAAAGCTCTGGTCAGCAGTGATTGATAGCTAATTGTCTACAGTTCAAGCACTAGAAAATGGGTCGGCAATTAATTTATGTGTGCAAAACTCTTCTCCCTGATTTTGTAAGTGCAGATTTTGATGCAAATTGCATCTGTGAAAGCAAGGTTGTGGCTTTCAAAATGTAAGCTATAATTACTAGTCTGAGAACCTGATAACACAAAATTCTTTCTCTAGAATCTACCCCTAGTGAGAGAAGGCATTTATTAACAATATTGTGTATTTCTAAGCAGTAATTCTAACCATTTTTTGTTCATTAAGCACTGGTAAAATACTTGATATTACACAAGATATAGTCTTATGGAGTTGCAGGTTGTCTCCTACAGACATTCTATTCTAGATGGCTTAGAAACATCTATGCAATCAGAAGGGCCTCTTCTGTATCTACAGGTAGCTATTATTCGTAAAACCTAATTTTATTTGCGTGTTCTCGTTTTGGTTTTGGTACTAGTCACAGGCACACATACTGATGTGTAAGAAAAGACTTGGACTTTTAGCTTGTGAAAGCTAAAAGCTTTAAGCTTCTCATCTAAGAAAGCTGTTTACTGGGATAGCAGGGTGCTCTGTGGGCTACAGTGCTCTATGCAAGGAAAGTGCAAAATTACGTCTGTGTTATTGGAAATAGAAAGCAGACTTAAAATTTGTTTTCAGCCTATTTTCCAAGAATTGTGTTATTCTTATGCTAGTTTTGAGAGGAAGTTTGACAAGAACATCTTTTAATTCTCTTAGGAACAGATTTGGCCTCTAAGAACAGCCCTAAGTGTACCAACATGCACATATGTATGAGAAATCTAGAAGGAGTGACTTACGAGGAGAGGATAAAGAAGCTAAAACTCTTAAAGTGTCCATATGTCCTGCCCAGATGATGTATGTAAACATAAGAGGTGGAGAACTCAGTGCTGTACAAATATTTGAAGTTTGCAATCAGTTGAGAAAGAGGGATTTTATGATGTAGAGTGAAAACTCAACCAAGACTGATGAGTTGAATTGGGAAAAAAAAATATAGTGTTCAGGAGAGGTAGGAGAAAAATTACCCTGATTGGAAGAAAAGCGTTTTTGTAGAAATGATGGAGGTTTCATATACTGGGTTACTGAGATTAAAGGTAGGGAAGACTTTTGAAACTTGAATGCATAGAGTCTAATGGAAGTACTGCTGGGAGAAATTCTGGGTTGCCAGGACTATGTGCTGCACTTGCAGACTTTTCCTGTCTGAACAAGCTAGCCCATGGTCCTTTCCAGCATTATAGCTGTCCAGCCACTGGATCCTGGTGAAGTGTTCAGATAGTGACTCAGCACGAGTCACTGGAGCGATCAGCATCCAGTAGTATATAATTGACATGGTGTTTTGCCTAAAGAATAAGATCAGACTTAAGGAATATGATTATGACCTTTCCCACTTATTTTACTTTCATTACTCTAAGCCCTTGAAGATTTTTCTGTAATCTTCTGTGGTTTTGATCCAACCTCATGGGTGTCTCAGCAGTCGAAGCTGTACTTCCTGAGTTTTTATGGACAAATGGATTAAAAATGGCTTTCTGTTTCGTTGCCCATTAGTCATACATTGGCACAGGGCAACTGCCCCCAGTAACTGAACAGAGCTGTTGGGCACACCATTTCTACATGTAGAAGTTAGGAAAAGAGATTTCTGCACTATGCTGACCTATTCATGCCGAACAGAATTCATTAAGGCCCAGGAACAGTGTTTGGGTTCCAGGGAAAAATTACAGCCAGCCTGTAATCTGCTGATCCACACTGGGGCTCTGTAATAGTTTGAAGTGGCTTGGCAAAAACTTTATTGATTTCTCAGGATCTCATTCAGGCTGATTGCACTTGGGTGCTCTGATGGTTGACGTTTAAGAACACCTACCCCAGCTGTTATTAAGAAGGTGGGTCTAATCCTCACATAGGTAAAGACCTTGTTTGCCCTTCATTCAACTCAGCAGACAAGTTTTAATGAAATAGCTCCTTTTATATTTTATGCCATGACTATGTTTTTGATTGCCACACTTGTAACTGTCTGGTGTAAGTAAGTCACTGTATAACCCATATATTGGTGGGGATATGTCATATCATATATCTCTTCTTTCTTTAATCATTTTGTGTCTTTTCTGTTTGACTTGGAATAATTAGTACATTTTTTTTCCTATCCCTGTGTTGTCTTTCTTCCAAGTTAATAATTTATTTATGTAAAAGCTATAAAATACCATGTTGTTTTATACAGTATGTCTGGATTCATGAGAAACACAGAAGCATATCACTAAAATATGGGGGTTTTCTTAGATTCTTCAAGACAAGACCTTGCAGTTGAATTTAAAATAGTTGAATTCTAGAACCTATCAACTATAATTTTATTTATTTTTATGACCCATCATTACAGCATAGAGCATTATATCCTAGATGCTAATTGTTACTTAATATTTTCTGAAATTATTATTATTAGCTAAAAGGCATCTTTTCCAATTCCAAACTGAAAGTCTAATCCAGACACTCCAGCAGTTTTTCCCTGCCTTTACTGAGCCTTCTTTCAAGTGCTGAGCACTCCTGACATTTTGAAATATCCATTTCAAAAATTTCCATTTGTAAATTGAAAGCCAGAAGGCTCATTTAAAACCCACAAAGTTCCGTAAGTGCTATATTTTCTCCTTTACTAAATCATATTACTAAGCTGGAACCAACTCCCGTACCACTGACATTAGGAAAAATTATATTCTGAAACCTCTAAACTTACCAGTTAAAATGGGACCAACAAGAAATCCATGGGTGACTGAAGCATGAGTTTGCCTTTTGTAACTAAAGGGCACCCAGGAGGAGTGTAGCCTCTCAGAGCCATTTTGAGTGGTACAGAGCAGGGCTAATAATTGCCTCATGCTTCAGAACTCCCTTCTCGTTTTTTAATTCACAACAAAGTAATCTTCTTTCATTTGATAGACTGCAGACATTTTCTTAACAATTTTGTCATAGTTTGGGTTTTGACGCTCAGTCCCTGGTTTGTGGGTGGGCTTCAGTGCCTGCTGCTGGATTTTGGACCTAATTACCAGGCTAAAGCAGATGGAGAAGAAACAGTATTTACATTTTTCCATAGGACTTAATTTATTTCTCTGTTGTTTATCTCTGAGTTATTTTCGTCTGCGTAGTGTGAATAATTTGCAAAGGTATTTATAACAACATTTGAGTGATGAATGTGCAGTCTGAAAAGCTTTAAAGTCTGCCTCTCTGTCTCCATTTAAGAAAAAACCAAACATTTCCTCTCCATCTTGACTGTCTCTTTAGTTGCCCCTAAATGGCAGTTTGGGAGGGGATGCCTCTGTGAAGTCATGACCACTGTTTTGACTGTGTGAGTACTGGTTCATAATTCAGCATGCATTGGGAAGATAATTTTTTGTGCAGAATTGAGCATTTATTTTTATGTGAAATCTCAACACGGTCTATTGTAAGAATCAAACTTAACTGTCCAAATACCATCCTCAGCTCATCCACAGAGAAGGGTCTCAATTTAAAGTATCTGGCTGGCTGAGCTGCCCTTGGGATTCTTCAGCACGAGTGAAGTCCCTGACCTTAAGCATTAGCCAGGAGATACTCAGTTGCTGCTGCGAAAGGGACTGTGTCACAACAAAACTTGCTTTCGGTTTCAAGCATTGATAGGTTGTACACTGTTATCAGTCCAACAGAAGATAATTCTATAAAGCAATTGCAATGAAAACTTGAATACTCAAGAATTACACAGGTAGTGGTGGATACATAAAAATCTGAGCTCGTAACCATAGTCTCCCCTCCTCAGTCCCGTAAGGGTACTTTAATTTTTTTCCTGTCTTGCAGCTCATAAACATGCTTCTTGTCAGAAAACACCCCAAATGCTGTTGGAAAAGGGCTATAAAGTTTTATAGATATATTTGAGAGTATTATAAAAGTATAATAAAGTAAAAATACTGCAAAGAAATAGAAATTATTGAACAACTGAATTAAAATTTTAGGCTGGGATTGTTTTATTGCATTTGCGTTCTATTCGCCTTTTGCAGTCATGAAGGGATAGAATTCTTTTTGGAGTTCAGAAAATTTAGAATTTTGATTGTAATGTAACATTTTATTTTAGTATACTTGTAAAAATTTGCTTAAACACTTAAATAATTTCAGTATGTTGCTGAAGACTACTTATTTTTAGCTCAATCGGTAAAAAAGTGAGTTCTGCTGTTTATCTTTTGAAAATGTTTTACTTGATTTTAGAGAAGTATTTCTAGATCAGAAATGAAAGTGTTTACTCATACAAATTAAAATGTTAAGTAATTGAGTAGCATTACAGTGAAAATAATAGAACAATAATGGTGGTGAGAAAACTACAGATACTTCGTTTAATGTGAAATCAGTTTCACCTCAAAATGTGTCCCCTTTCTCTGAAAACTGGGCAGAGAAAGCAGTGCAATTGTTCTCAGTAGTGCTGCTCCCTCTTTCCTGTTTAGAAGAGAATAATATACCAAACGGTCATCATGAAAGTGAACAGTAGGAAAGTCTGCTGACTTGATGAGTACTATAGCTTATCTACATTCTCTCAGACAGGAGTTTTTGCAACTTAAAGTTTTCATTCTATTTTGTGGGGATTTTTTTCCCGTCCAAACTCAGGTGGACTATGAGACATTAGAATTTTTCCCATGGTCTCTCAGTCTCTCAGAGATAGTTGCAAAGTTCAAAATATTTCAGGATTTTCTCTCCTACAGTGGCTCCACAGTGGCTGTTCCTGGCTCACCCTCCATGGCTCCCCTGCCACCTTCTACCCATCTTGCCCTGAGTCCAGGCCTGGGGGATGCTCTGCACAAGCTGCCCCAAACCATGAACCCTTCTGTGGTGAAGCCTGATAACCCTCATGGCCTGTTCCTGACCATTGTATGTGACCTGTGCTGTAAAAGAGGCAGGAGAGTGATGAAAATTCTATGTAGTGGTGTCTGTCTGGGCTTAAGTTCTGGAGGAATTTTTGAAAGATAATATGTAGCCTAGTGATCTGCACTGGAACCAAGCTGCTGGTTGTGAAGTGAGTTCAGCCAAAAAGTTCAACTATGATTGTGCCTCAATGGCTTTATGTGCATAAGAACAGTAAGACTTTTTAAAAGGCTACTGGAAATTTTACTGTGATCTGTTGTAGCTGATGATGTCTTAAATTATTCTTCAGCCCATATCATAGCAATCAGGAACTTCCAATAAAGGCTGAAAACTGCTTTGCTTTGTCTTGCTGCAGGAGTATGTGCTTTTCCCCAACTTAAAAAAATAAGAAGTCTTTTAAGACATACAGAAACTGCAGGATGAAACTCAGTGTCTGTATCTGGTTTTCATGGGGGATGCTTGAAAGGAATTAGACTGTTTTCCAGGGGAGACTTATGACACACTGTTTGTGTATAAATTAACAACAATGAAAGTGGTAAATTAAAATTGCAACATCAATTTCATTCTTAGTTCTGCTTTGCATTTATATAGAAGGATTTATTACTTCCTTCTACTAAGAGGTAAAAGAAAGGAAAGTGTGAAGTAGCAGCAACTGTAATTATCTTCTGGAAAACTTCAGCTTGCAGAAAATGCTGCAGCGTATCTGCTCAGGGACTGAAGTTGCTGTGAGCACACTAGGCCATCCTCCCTCCATTTTCTAGGCTGGATTTCCAACATTTTCCAACAGAGAGCAGTTCAGCTGTAAGGTTCAGCACACACTGAAGGAAAGATCTGTCTTCCATCTCAGGTGAAGCATTGACCTCCTGTATCACCTCCATTTTTTATTTTTTCTTTTTCTTCCATGCATGTGCTGGCAACAAGGAGTGTTGGTGGTGTGGAAGCCCTAGTTGGGACATCCTGGCACAGAATAGCCAGGGACATCCAGGCACAGAATGGCAAACCAGTGCTTGGCTCTTTTCTTCAGCACCATCAGTACAAAGATCCTTTGTACCTTGCGCCGCTGGCTTAAACCCCAGGGAAAGACTGTACTCCATGACTCCATTCATTCCTTGTGCTTGCTGGATTTTCAGCAGTACGCTTTTTATAATACTGCTGTATAAGGTGACTGAGTTGGCTTAGGGGCATGTCACAACTGTGGAACAAGCTCCCACAGGACCTAAGACGCAGACAGTGCCTTTGCCTTTCACCCTGTGACAAAAAAAGACACTTTTCCAGCTTTACCTTCTCTTTGTAGAAGTGCATCTATGTTGCTGCTTGCTTTTGTTTTTACAGGAAGGAAATTACTAAAATCTTACCAAAACCAAGCAGCCTGTCCCACACACAAAGAAAGAATGAGAGAGCAGGTGAGCCATGCAAGACAGGTGGAGTTATTAGTTAACAGACACTGTTGGGATATTTTAATGATGAAGGTGGCATAAAACCTTTGCAAGGGAAGACAACCATGTGAAAAAAGTGTCCATTTTATCTCATTTCTTTTGTCTTCTGTAACAGAGACACTGAGAAGCAGGCTCAAGAAACCTAATTAAATACTGAAGGGAAATGAAAATTAGTTCACAGTTCTGTTCCCCAGACTGATTCTGTGAATATTCGATTTGTATTATTTTCAGAAAAAGGTAAGACATTATAACCCAAATTCTCAAGGTATTTCTCATTCTTGAAGAGGAGACTAGGTGTCTGGGCTGGTCTTTAGATATGATCCATACTCCTAGTAGTGTCATTAGGATCTGCCAAGTATTTGATGTATCTCAGATCAGTTTCATTGTTATAAAAGAAGTCAGTGGACCCCCCAAATCTACTCATTTCTGTTGGGTAAATGTTTAAACACTTTGAAGCGAAGTTTTCCTAAGGAATGAACAATTGATAGTAAATAATATCAAATAAGCTGAGTTCCCATGTAAGCAATAATCAACATTAACTTCTCAAAGGTGTTATTTCACTTAGAAAGGAGCTTGCTTTAAGACTGGGTTTAAGATACAGCTAATCCTAGTCTCATACTGGAATATTGCTTATTTTCTTGGTTTTTTAAAGCTGTATTTGTGCTTCTCCTATTTTTGCCAAAAAAAAGGAAAAAAGGGAAAAAAAGAAAAAAGAGGTGTTCTTAAATGTTAAAAAATACAGTGATAGCTGTGATAAATAACTCCATACTACAACATACTTTTTATTGTTAGCTATAAGCCTTGTATCTCTAGTTCCAGAAAGTCCCTAATGGCAGAGGATAACGTTTATTGAAATTAGTTGGATGTTACACTGTTTTACTTAATTCTGCCTGGGCACTGACATCAAAAGTGACTAGATTCCTATAGGCACCTAACTTCAGAAAGGAGAGATATGTCTGTACTTTCAAATTAAATGTGCCCAGGAATATTCCTAGGTGCTTAGGCCAGCTGGCACCAAGCAGCCTGTGCCAATGATCAGAAGCTGTTAGTCTCCTAAGCAGGTTGGCTGCAGGCAGGCTGCCTGCTGGGAATGGCTCCTGGAGCATGCTAACTTCCAAAGCCTCTCCAGGAATTGCCTGGGACACTGATAGTCAGCACAGGCCAAAAGCAGGCAAAAAAATATTTTAACATTTTGTTAGGATAGATGACAACATCCTTGTGCCCAGGAACATTCCCAGACACTGATTTACTGCTGTGGTTATAGCGAGTGTCTTGCTAAAGACTCTGAAGGAAAAAGAAAGACAAATAATGGCAGTATGTGAGTGGTCATGAGAGATGGACAGATGGACATAGAAATAAACTTTATTAGATGTTAGTGAAAATTGCACTCAGAAATAGATATCTAACCAGCCTGAGGCTCCAAAATCAAGAAAAGCAGTGAGAATTTTTAGAAAATCTCCTGAAATATCTTCTAAGATCTATTAGAATGTAATGTAATATCATATAAATATATGACTAATACACACATTTTTATATGGTGTGACTAGTATGTATGTATTATCCAAGTATGGATGGTCTGAAAAAATGATACCTCACTGTCTTCCCCAACAGCTAACCCATGAGTTCACTGCATTCTAACAGCTGAATTCAGTTTGTGGGTGGGATAAAGCTGCACTGGTTCAAATGAGAGCACATTAAGAAGCAGTGCAGATGAACAGGTCAAATAGGAATAGGCTTGTAGAATGAAATGGTTGATGCTGCAGACTGGTGTCCACACAGTATTCATTCCAGGTTTTTTACTGTGTTCTAGCTCCAGTCTGGTCTCGTGGGCTAAATGCCCATTAGCAGCTGGAGCTCATTTTAGGTGCACTCCTGGAGCACATATTCAGCTTTCCTTTCATCCAAAATAAAATACAGTCTGCGCTCTCTGAGACTGTGCTGCCATAAGAAGCAAAGTGCAGTGGGGACAATCAGGAGATTCACTTCAAAGGTGTACTCCTGATCTACACTAAAGCACAAATGCAGAGGCTCCTGGTGAGCTCATGACAGCAACACAGGGCTCATGGACACGATTAGCAACACCCAAGGCCAGAGACAAGCCCTTAGCCACCCAGAAAAGAAAATGTTTGCACAGACAAGGAAAAAATTTGTGCAAACATAAATGCATTAGCACAAAGCAGAGAAGAAAAATCGACTGGTAATTGTCTCGCGTGTGGGATTTTTTGCGTTGGCAAGAAGATTGTTTTGCAAAGCTTGCTTACAGTAGCAAAAAGAAATAATTCACCACATCAGGAAAACAAACTGACTCAGAAAATGTATCTTTACACATAGCTGGCTTTCATGCACTACACAAGAGCAAAAATAAACTTTTGGTGCTGTTTGCAGAAGCGTGAACTTTAAACTAAGAGCACCAGCACTAAATCAGAGAAGAGTTTGAATGCCAACTGGACAGTTAAAACATCAATAAATACTAGACAACAGAGACTTTCTTGACATTTTCTGGGAGTCTAAAATTGCTGACAAAAATGTACAGCATAATATTACATGATAGAACAATCAAAATATAAGCAGGACAATGTAAATTACCAAGAAAAGTCGAACAAATTAAAATACTAGGAAGTATAGATAACTCAAAAGTACTCTTCTTTTAACTAAATCAAGTGAGTCAGTGAAGCACATGATGAAACTGGGGCAAACAATTTATAAAAGCTACAGACAAAAAGTCAGAAAACTTAGCTGAAATAGGTAGTAAACTGTAAGACCCCCTGTAGCAAAGTATTTAGATGGTGTTTTAAAGCTCTGAGATGTCTTCTAGGTAAAAAAAAAAGCTGGAAATGGACACAGCGATGCAGCACTGAATTAATGGAATGATCTCAGCACTCAGAGAAAAAGCAGTAAGGCAAGTGAAAGTAAGGAGAGCATAAGTCTCATTGCTGAGGTTTTGCAGAGCCACAGGTCAGATGGGCAGCAAACCAGCTGGAGAGAATATGGGAAGCTGTACATATCTACAGTCTTTTAGCAAGGCATTATACAGGTGGTAATATGCTTTCCATCTTAAAAAAAGTAAAAGTATTTTCAGCTTCTGATGCAATATTTATATATTTACAAATGTATTAGATATAAGAATTACAGGTTGTAACTACCTCAATATCTTTTGAGCATCTCTTAGTGTGGATACTGGTGGAAGAAAATGCAATTTAAGATCAAAACTGTGGTAGAAGAATGCCAGCAGTATGAGCAAGAAGAACTAATGAGGCTGGCTGGGATCACTGCCATAGCTGTATAGATGCAGAAACAGAGCAGCAAAAGCTGTAGCTGATCATGATTACATTCTCATCTATCTGCTTGAAATGACCAAGGCAGTAAATCTAAAATGAAATAAAATGAGATGAAATTGCATTTGACTCCTGGAGCACTGGGATAATTGCTGACCTCCTAAAGGCTATTACCTAGCTCCTAAAAAATAAAAACCATGCAGGATAGACTCACACCTGAAAATGTCAGTTTGAAGATTAGTGGGATTCATAAACCATCTCACAATACTTTTCCACACTTTTCAGATCTGTACAGTCTCCTGAGGTGATTACTAAACAAAATCATGCTATGAATACAACTTACAGTTGTATTTGCTGCAATCTTCTCATATATAAAGAAGCTGGACAAAATATCCCAGAGTACAGCACTGCAGCATGTAAATGCCAAGGCCTTTATGTTGCACAAGGCAGGGCAGGGGAGGGACTACTGTTTGTATCAGGCATACATAGGACACAGCTCCTCCAAAAAGGCTTGTAAATCCACCAGCAGAGTGTAGGAGCAGTTCAGCTGAGATATATTGGAGTAATGTGTTGAAGTGAAAACATCAATCCTTATGTTCCAAGGGCAGGAAACTATACGAGTACAAAGTGACCATCAGTTATTAGAAAGCATTTTATAAAGCCAGAATTAGCACCCTGTCAGTAACCACAACCTGCAGTGTTGCACATTGCTCAACATCTGGAAAGCAATTGAGATGTACACCCCTGAGGTCTTGTGGTGGTTTGGGCTGCTGTGCACAAAAAACAAGGCAACTGAACCAGGATGCCAGAATCTCAAAATAACAGAAATAGAGAAAATCAGAAGATTGAACTTAAGTATTATTTAATTTGGGTATTTTTCAGTTTGAGGCAGGGACTACAAAACAACTTCAAAAGAGTGTTTGAATGAGGCAAAAATTTAGTGCTCATCAATTTTTCACACTGACTATATGACCAAGGAGGAATCCTGTCATCTCCTGGAGTACTGCAACCTCACAGGTAAGTGGAGCCGTACAATGTGTGCTCAAGTGACAGTCCCCAGATCACTGAGCAGAAATGCCACTGGGCACCTGTGAGAGCTATTCTGGGACAGAACCCTCCATCCAAAAGGATGTCTGTGTGCTGGGGAGCATCGAGCTGCACAGTCAGTTGCAGTACTGCTGGAGAAACATAGGCCTAACAGAAAGGAAAACCATAAAAACTCGTTGCACTCTAAAATAGGCTTTGAGGAAAAGTAGAGCAGTGGACGTGGTCTCAAACAGCAAATCTCAGCACCTAAACTTTACCATATTAGTCACACTTACATGGCTTGACAGTTGTTTTGCAGCATTTGCTGCAGATGGTGTGGTCAGGATGGGGCACTCTGGAAGTCTCACTACCAAACTGCATTTGGAAACGGTGGAGCCTGGGCTCATTCACTCATACAAATAACCTGGGAACAAAAATCTAGTCCACTTCTCATCACTGCTACCACTGCCATTGCCTTGCAACAAACTGAGTGGCAAAACTCAGTCAGGAACTGAAATTGCAAGACGTCCTCCAGTGGAAAAATGGGTCTGGCAGAACATCCTTACAATAGCCTGGTGTTGTACAGGACCACTCACTGCATGTTCTCTGGAGGCAGGAAACGGCCCGAGCCTTCCTGAGGAGAAGCAGTGTGGTGACTGCTCCCACCTTTGTAAGCCGCTCAGACTGAAGCTTTCCTAGGAGCTTTATCCATTGGGATACACAGCAGTTCTGTAAAATATGGAAAACAAGAAAAAAAACCTCAGGCAGATAGATGACATGGATTATCTATAATAATTTAAATTATGTCATCTGTGACCTTTAGAGCAGCAACACTGTTGTAGACAGTGTTAGTGTAGAGAAGCTGCACTAAGTAGAAAATTTTGTTTCCCTTTCCATCTCAATAATTGAAAGGGCCAGAGATGACTGTTTTTAACTGCCAATTGAATCACTATAAATATCTGGCATAACTTCAACAAGTTGAATTATGTCAAGAAATAAAAATAATTTTGTTTTTACAATTTAAATGAGGATGAGATTTTTAAATATGGCAGATTTTTGAGTAGCGAAGCTCTGTAGTGCTTGTGTGATCACTCGTGTGAAGTGAGAGGTATGTTATCTGGAACTGAGTGCAGAACAGCTGGAGACAGGACAGTTTTTTCAAACAACATAAAAAATGTGCACACTGTACACTCTGTTTTACCTTTTATTGGGCACCTGTAACTCCTGGGATGAGGTCAGGTGGAGCCAGGTGTGCACATCCAAGAAGAGTGGGTTGGTTGTGGTGATGAGCTGGTGAGAGATGGCCCCAGTACTCCCAGTCGCTGCACAGAGGCTTAACCTCAGTTAATGTAACTCCTTGCATATTGAGCCATGCATAAAAGTCTTGTAGGATCAAGACAGGAGTTTCTTTGCATATATCAATTACATGGTTTGTTGTGTCATGTCAGTCTGTTTGACCTGCGAAATAGCCCACAGTGACTACATAGTGCAAAGTGATATGTAAAGGAAAGGTTTATATATCTGTAGGGAGCACATAACCAGTGAAAAAGTGGATGGCCTCTTCGAGCAATATGTGATTGTGGTTATATTTAATAGCAGAGGGCAAGCTGAATGCATTTGCTTGCAAGCCTAACTGTGCATACAAATCAGTGAAGTCTTGCAGTAACAAGATGATCAGAACTCATTTTAAAGCTATTGTGGTAATTTAAAACAAGATAGTTTTTAAAAGTACAGTGATGTATGCCTGTGATCTGTATTTCTAATGATTTGCATGTTAGATTTTTGAAAATCAAATTCTTCTTCTGATTGACTTGAGTGAAAATCTAATCAAATTAGCATTTTAGAATATAGAATAATGCCATATTCAGAATATAATGATACTTTAGATACTTTAGGTATTTTAAAGACAGATAAATATGCAAGAGAGACACTGTGAGGGACTTGGATTCTAATGAGAACTTTTCTGGTTTTCTACATTAGGGTTTTATATAGCATCTGTTATTTTGGTACCTACATGTTGATGTCTCCTCACTACTTGATGGTGGGGTAAAAGCATTTATATCAGTTTAGTGAAGCTATCACTTTTGTAATGTATTATTGATATTTCATTTATAAGATAATTTTGATATAATATTGATTTTAAAGAGTTTAGCAATTACTTATTTCTTTTCAGATGTGCTTAAAAGTTTTAATAGCTTCAAATTATAAAAATCCTTCAGCATCGTTTTCCTTTACTGGACCATTCTAATTTTACCATCTGGCTATATTTTTTTTTCTTAATGTCATATGTTATGTGTTACTTTGTGACATTTTTTAAACTGTTGGAAGGCCTTAATCAAAGCAGAACACCCAAACTCTTTATAGGAGAGCATTCAGCATTTTCTCGTCCTACCTCCTGACAGCTGAAGGGAGTTCTGACTATCTAGAAGTGAAAGTATTTGCTGTTAATGCTAGAACTATTAGTATTATGACTCTTAGCATGCAATTTACTGAGTTTAGGATATTGTGGTGATGATGAAAAGCATTGTATTATTGACTTTGAAGACTAAAAGGCAGCGGTGGTCTCCTTGGTCATAGCTGCAAGAGTTGACTAGAGCTCTTTTGTCTGCACTGAATACTTTACATTTAAATTAGGATTGTGTGAAGTAGAGATGGAAGGATTACTGTGTGTGAGAGATGAACAAGGGAAAGCATTGTAGCCTGTGCAGGAGGAGGATAAGTACTGTAGTTCATCTGCCATAAGAGATGGATTACAATGAATCTGAAGTGGAAGAAGGCTTACTTAGGAATTATTAGCAGTGGTTTGCATTTAAGTAGTCTATTAGTAGAATAATATATGTATAGATATGTGATGTGTAATCTACCAGGGTAAAGTGGACTTTATTTCTAGATATATTGAAATTATACGCTGTTTACAGTATAGGCAAGTTGGTTATAAATCTGGAGCTTCCATGCAAAAAAATGCATTAAAGCAAAAAGACAGGATAAACAAAAATCAAAGCAAAACAAAAATCTGTAAAGGTTCCAGCAGATGGGAAAAGTGTATGCTCTTACCTCTTATGGAAGGTTTAACTGCTATGAAGAAATACTTGATAAGAAAAACACACAACTGAAACACACATAGCAGTGGTGGAAAGGCACTTTCTTTGCACACAGTGGAAGCACTTGTTATTTTACTGAAGGTACCCAAAGCCTCACAGAGGCTTTCAAAACCTCGATTTCTTCCAGAGTCTGGAAGAGGTTGCCTCTCTGTGTAGTCTCCCATCCCCCAGGAGCATGGATTTCACAGGCATTACTGATTATACTGTGCATATTTTATATGGCCATGGTGCATACATAGGGTTTCTGTGAGTAAGTACTGCAGGGAGTCTAGAGCTGTATTTCTACCAGGGCGATGCTGGATAAGAGTGTGAAAGAGCTAAGGCAGATGTAGATATTGTGCTTTTCACCTCCTCCTGCCCATGACGTGTAATTTGCACTCAGGTTGCGTGGTAATGTCGGGTTGCTCAAGGAGCTTTTGAACAGATTCAGATGGGTCACATGGGCAGTTTAAATGCAGCTTCCTTGGGCCTCACAGTTCTAGAAACAGGGTGAGGTTGCTCCTGGTACCTGACCCAGCTCATTTAGCACAAGCGGAATTAACAAATTCAGCTTAATACGGTTCTACTCACCTTGCTGGGTCAGCAGCATCTATGATTGACAGGTCAGTTGGTAGCCACTAATGCATACTTTCTCAGAGTTGTAAGAAAAGATGTTTTTTCTCTTTTAATAGTCTAACTAACATCTCTGAAATTTCTTTGAAAGGACCTAGAAAACAGACAGTCTGGTACTGCTGGAGTCAATCTCCTCAGTACATATACTCCCAGAAGAGAATGGTTAAATCCAAAGAAACAGATTAGTTTAGCATTGGTCTCAACAGATCAGTTACCAGCCAGCTTGGAGAAAGTGGGTAAAACTATCTAACAATGGCATTTTTTCATGTGATCGGGTAATTTACAGCACTGATAGAATAAGCGCATAAACTGAATGCATAGTTATGTATACAAATGGTATATAGATACACATGAAAATGTGAATACTGATTTTTACTTATTTACTAGTAAAAGTACAAATCTTTTTTGCACAAAGTTTTTTCCAATGCTAAGGCTCAAACTGATACTGATCCCTGTTTCCTAAACACATTTTTATATAGTTAGATTTGCTTGCCTGCCAGATATTTGTTAATAGCCATTCTGCTGACATCTTATTTATGCTGCTGCTTAACTGACAGAATTTCATCTGCATAAATGGGTGGAAAGTCCTTCCCTCACGTGTCCAACAAACTGGAGACAAAGTGCCTGCCAACATTTTAATTTCTTTTGCATGTTCTGGTTAGAGAGTGAGAAGAATGCTTTCACTCCAGTGTCATGAATATGGTAATCTATGGAAATCACAGAAAGCAGGTACTTAAGTTAAGCACATACTGAACTACAGGAATCCCTGATGAATTCAAGTCTCTTCTGTTTAGAGAAGATGTTGTTGTCTATTAAGTGACAGACTGCCAGATGTTCATGAAGTAGCACAGTAATGTGTATCAGTATCTTCTTTTCTTCACCCCGGAAGGTAACATTTTCTTTATCATCTATGTCATCCTGGCTTTTGATTGTAAATGTCTAAGCTTGCTGCAAATATTAGCTCTTTTTTGTTTTATTGATGAATATTTCATGACTTCAGTACATTTGTAGAATGTAAGTTTTTGCTGCACTATAGTAAGCCTATAATCCTAAAACCTTTTCCCTCACTTGGTGTATATATCCTGCTAAAACCCAAATATTTGAGTTAGAACATGAAGAATAATCTGTTTGTGATTTGGAACTAGAAGAGAAAATTCTGGCAGTGTTAGAAAAATTATGAAAGAATAAATAATTGTTATTTAAAGTAATGTTTTATCTGCACATTCAAACATAGTACTATATATCTCATGGTGAGGTCACTGCAGTATGTTCTCCTAGAACACACATTAGTGTTCCGTTTAGTCTCAGAATTACTGAAGGGCTGGGGGTTAGCTCAACCACTTTAAATAATCATGGTTTAAAGAGCAGGCAGAATAGTTGAGTAACTAAATGTGATGGTATATACACATGCAGAGTGGGCAGCAGAGGTTACAGGAACAAGTATATGTGCAGTAATTGCAGATTACTGAGACAGTGCTGTTTACGAAGCAAATAAAAGTTCCAAGAAAAAAAATCAAAATAACTGAAAGGCAGAGTTCATTTTTTTTCTGAATAATTGTTGTGTTCTGTCCTTTATTTTGAAGGCATTTCCACATAATTAAAGGCAGTGAACGCAGAAATGTCTCAGCTCTAAGAAACAGAGCCATGAGAATGTATGAACCCTTTGATACAAGGGACAAAATCCCTGTGGCTTCTTGCTAATGGAACTACAGCAGCTCCAGGGGCTCCAACAGCTGATGTTGGCCCAAGAAACTCACTATCAGGTGGAAACTGGTAGAATGAAGTATCCCATCCTCTCCATTACACATCTCCTGCCCACATGCTATGGGGAGGACTCCTGCAGGATTCCTTGCTGGAGGTGTTGGCATGAACCCTAGTGCCATCTGAATGTCTCCTTCTTGCCATGGGCTCTTACCATGCAGGGTATGGGACTGACACAGATAAAAGCAGCTATTTAAGAGAATTTAGCTTTGAATGCTTGAAAGAATAAGAATGTCTAACAGAATAAGAATTCACATCTTTACTTTCTCCATTGCCATACATAGTTTTCATTAGTTAAGCAGTTTACCCGTGGGGAAAGCTTCTGCAAAATATTCTCTTCATATATAGATCTGTGAATATGAAAACGTGTGTTATTTGCTGCCTTCAGAGGAACAAAATTCAGCTGTTGGCATTATTGTTAGGTTGGTTTTTTGTTGGGTGGTTTGTTTTTTTTTTTCCCCAGAAGTAACACAAGCTACTTGACATTGTCACAAGATTTCATTGTTGTTACTGGTGCTGCTCATTGGTACTGGAACCTTGTGTTTTCTTTCTCTTTGGAAATGTTGGAGTCATGTTTCATTGTATTCTCTGAGAACAAGGAAGAAAGCAGATATGACTTCAGGAAACTTCAGTAATCTTTCTGTTGTTGTTCTTGTTCTCGTTGCTCTTGTTGTTATTGTTGTGAAGTTGCAACAGGGTGGAGGCAGACCACTGCATGGAAATTATTGCACAGTGTAAAATAAGAACATATTACATGTATTACATGTACATGCAGTATGTAATAAGGATTCTAGATATATGCAGCCATTTTAGCACATCTCCTTGACTAAGGAGAAGTCTTTCTTTCTGCAGACCTTCTCCCTGGTCTCCTGGATCAGGGATTCCTGAGGGCAGTGAAGGTTGAAGCAAAGAAGGTGTTCCCTATCTGAGCTTCCTCTGCAACCTCTGTTGCAAGGTTCCTTTTTCCATTCAGTAGTGGGCCCACATTTTCCCTACTGTTCCTTTTGTTATTAATGTAATAATGTTTTCCCAGAGGCACTTCCACCATTGCTGATGGGCTTGGCCTTGGCCAGTGGCAGGCCCATCTTGGAGCCAGCTGTCCTTGGCTCAGCCAGACATAGGAGAAGCTTCTAGCCTCTTCTCACAGAAACCACCCCTGTAGCCCCCCCACTATCAAAACCTTGCCATGAAAACTCAATACACTGTGCCAGCTGAAATCTGTGTCTTCTAACAGTAGATGGCATCCAGCCCCTTAGTAGCAGACAGGTCCCAGATAAGCAACCCATGACTTCATCATGGAGACACATGCGGATTTTCTCAGAGTAAGGAGCAGATCAGTTTCCAAGTTAGAAATAAAGTCTGGGTCATCTGACTCATATTGACTGCCCTGTCCACCAGCCTGTTCACTGGTTAGGTTACTTGCTGGTGTGCCCATAAAAATTGCATCAGTCTGAAGTGCAGGATTCTTTCTACTTTTTGCCATTAGGAAACAAGAATCTTTTTTAGTTCATAATATGTTCAATTACCTTTAGATTGATCCATGAATAAATTATAATCAAAACAGACTTACTCACCTTAAAGCTCTCTGGCTTAAGGTTTCATTGTTGATTCATTAAGTTGTCAGTTCTCTATTGGCAGGGTAATGCTTTTTTATATCTGAATAGAGACAGTTTTAGTGGAGGATACTGTTATCTTTAAATGAGCAGGATTTAGCTTTTTTGGTAAGAACAAATTCATCAATGATGAATCCCTGGAGAAATTACTGAAACAAAAATCACAATTTGCTGAAGATTTATACAGTTCATCAGTTAAAAGGCAGCTTTTGGAAGTGAAGGGCGAGGGAGGATTTGGATTTTTGCTTTCTTTCTGTAAAATACTCCAGCAAGATACGTCAAGCTTCCAGTTTTGTGATAATGCAATTATAAACAATGAAATAATTCCACTTAATGTATTTATTTTGGCTCCATTCTTGATGTTATCCCTCCAGTAGAAACACATTAAATTATGTCTATATAGAGACAGATGGATACAAATAATGCAGCTATAGACATCACTGATACAGATATATAAGTAGATGAGAATTATCTAATTACTCTGCTTGTTGCAATCTTCTAAGGACTTGCTATGCTCCACATATTCATATTAATTGTGGGCTTTTTCTAGGCAGATGTTGATATAACAAAGATATCATGTATGGAGAGTTTAGTGACATTGGATTATCTGAAAATTAAAAAAAAAAAAAGTACTATATAGAGATTTCAAAAGCAAACAGAGTTAAACACACCAAGCTCTGTGCTTGTGCTTTCATTGGGAATTTTGTTATTAAAACCCCTATTTGCTTAGGAAGATATCCCCTATAATGATTAGAGGTGATTTAATTTTAAAATCTCTTAAATATCCATTTCTTCCACAGTTACTTCAACGTCTCCACTTTTTCTGTATCCAGTAACACATTTCATTAAAATATCATTTGCCATTTCATATGGCCTTTGACTGCAAGATGTTTGAAACCACAGCTCCAAACAATAAGCACTCTCCTCTGCATTCCCTGTGTCTGTGCATTACTCATAGAGGGAACCATCAATAAGTCCTTCCTAAGCTCCTGAGGCTACATTTTCATGTATTATTTATTGCTATAGAAAAGATTGTTGGTTTTCAGTGTTGTTTGATGAAATTTGGCTTGGCTGCTTGTGAACTACTAGACTCCAAATAACCAGGCCATTTGTATGGGCACACAGTGTGTGAAGTCAGTGGAAGCTCATTGTGTATGCCCCAGCCTGGACCAAGACCTACATGATTCCTTAATTATTTTAAATTCCATTTTACCAAACTCTTGACAGAAAAACAGCAGTACACAGCAAATATGAAAGTTGGACAATAGTTTGTAGATGAATCATATTTTATTTTTTAAAAATACAGATTATACAGTTTAATTTAGCTGAACATGTCATTACAAATCATCTGAATTATGGAACTGGTGGCATTGCACACTCTTCGAAATGTCTGCTGTACAGTCCAGATAGCAGATATGTTAGATGTAAAAATCTACTTCAACTTACAACTTTGAAAATTAATAAACCTTTGTAATTCACTCTTCACCTATACACAAAAATGAATTCTTCTTCCGCACTCTTCCTTAGATCGTCTATTTCACTTCAGTATACCCAGTGTTTCTGTCAGTAGAAATCAGGAGATTGGGCATATATTAAGAGAACAGGAAAGTAAAGGATTTATTAAGAAAAGATTTGGCTGTTCTTCCTGAAGATGATCTTCAATCAGTCAAGCCATGAACAACTGTCTCCTCTCTCTACTACTTCAGTTAAAACATCAGCAAAATTAGCTTTGCTACTTACTCTCAAAGTCAGCAATCCAATTCCTGGCCAGACAGGAAAGAATCCAACAATGCTTTGTCATCAAGTCTCCTGCCCTCTCAAGCCAAAGTTGTTGGCATCAGCACATAAATTATGGAGAGGAAATAGTTTCTCAGTGACACAGCTACTACTTATTCGTCGCCAAAAATGTATTTCTAGTTGATTCGGCCTAGTAGACATACCAGAACACTTTTTAGTAAAATTTGTGGTTTTTTGATTTTTGCTAAAAGTCTTGTAAAGAATTGAGTTTACATGTTTGTGCTTTAGAGCCTATTGATTAGAATGAAATTAAACGAATTTTTCCTTCTGCTCATTTTGCCTTATAAAATAATCCTGGTTTTGCTGCCTTATTTGACTTTAGTATGTAAGGCCGCTTCCTTACTGCTGTTTGCAGTAATTCATAAAGCCTTATTTTAAGACATCCAAGAACAATTCTCATATGGCAACTGCACAGAAAGGAAAGTTTGTTTGATGTCTGTAAGGAAGCCCTTGAACATGACATGCAGGAGCCAAGTTCTCATTGAACAGACACAATAAGAGCCCACGGACGGCGGGGAAACTTGGGCTATACCTACCTTTGGGACAGATGGGGTCTGCAGTATCCCCCACAGTTCTGGCCTGGCATTTGCCCAGACCGAGGCTTTGTCTCATGGTTTAGTCCCAGCCTGCAGGAGGTCACCTTCTCCAGAGAGCTCCAGGAGACTGCAAGGCTCATGCTGACTTGCCGTTAAAAATGTGTTGAGGCCACAAACCAACTCTTGGAAGCAGGGAAGCATTTCAAGGACCTCACCCTCTGGCTGAATGCTCAGAGTGCCAAAAACTGAACAGCCAAGAAAGCTTTTGTTTGTCATAGCAAGAAGCCTGAGGTCCCAGGGTTGGGTACTGTGGCTGACGGAGCTCATCGAGGAATTTTTCTCCTAAGGATTAGCAGAAGGGCAGGGTAACCTCTTCTGGATTTACTTCATTTTAAAAAATAATAATTTGTAAATTTTTAAATAATTCGGGGTTTAAAATTCACATTGAAATTCCCTCTTAAAAAATTGATGACCGCGGCAGTACTGTATCTTGTTCGATATGCTCTTTGAGGTTGTGTTATTAGCGTGAATTAATGCTAGCAGCTGCTGAGGCTATGTATCCCCTGTTACTACCTGCTGGTTTCTGCAGTACTGCTGTAGCTTCTGAACAGGGTTTAGTTAGGTGGATAAAATACTTTTGCAGAATAAGAAACTAGTTTCAGGGGAGGAAGGGCATGATCTATTGCATCAAGCAAAAATCCATTTTTTTACCATTTTTCGCTCACCGAACTCTGTGATTGTGGCACACTACAGTTGTCTATATCTCTGCTAGGTAAGCAAAGGGACTTTTTCTGTCAGGAAGCAGAGTGTTTTATGAATCCTTAACCAGCTCTTTCATGTTCTTGGGTGAGACATGAGTTTTGCAATTCAGTGAAATCTTCCTCTAGAGTTTGCTTAATTGAGTTCAAGGATTAAATGTTGCAGAAAAGATTGCAAGTGGGACACAGAGGTAAATTAGGAGATTATAATGTGTTTCAGTTCATTTGGTGTTTGTTAGCCTTACTTTGACAGGTCAAGACAGCCTTCTATTATCAGACTGCAAAATACATGTTTATAAGCTTTAAAAAATATGTATTGATATATTCAGATATCAATACAAGTAATCTTAAATACTGGTGGAACCCTTCTAAGTAAACTGATAATTTTCTGATACCTTACCACATAGTATAAAATAAAATAGAAATAAAGTTACACATTTGAATTATTTAACATGATACATTTTTATATACAAGCAAGTATGCAATGGGGATATAATAGATTGTGGGATGCTGACCTGCAATTCAGCTATTTTTCTGCTATGGGATATTAATATTTTAATATTCAGTATATATTTTCAAGTCAGATCCCAATGTTCATATTTGATTTTTATTCACTTCTCACTCTGGTGCAGTCTTGCTGTTTTCAATTTCAACTTCCTGAATAAGAAGCAAGTCACGGTCAGCGTGGACTTAGGGTTTCACCTGCGGGATCAGACTCACCTTTTTACTACCCCCGCTCACTAAGCATAATCATGTTTACTGATTTTTGTTTCAGAAACTACCCAGTTTTGGGCCTTACCTGGAACAACGCAAAAAAATAATAGCTGAGAACAAGATTAAACTGAAGGCACAGAACATGGCTGCTGTGCTTCCCGAGAAAAAGCATTTCATTCCAAAGAAGCCCATTCCAGCAATCAAGGTAACAAAAATATATGCTTATGCATAAGAAATGATCGGCCATCAGGCAGTTGACATGCACAGTCATTTCTGGCAGCTTGAGTTGGTTATTACTGCTTTTAAGCTAGTTAGAGGGCATCAAAGACAACTGTTTATGCAGACTTTCTAGCTTTTAACCAAAATCAATGAGAAATGATTTGTGATGTACATGTATAGGTATTTCTCTAATGTCATTTTTCAAAATGAAGATATTCAGGCAATGGAACAGTAATTACAGAACAAGCACTGGTAATGCCTTGAAGAACAAAGCAGAATTGTTTACGATTTCAGTTTGAATGCTACAGTATGAGCTGTTTTGCATGATGCCTTTTGATTACTTGCGATGTGCTAAATGCCTCCATCCCTCATGTAGGATCAATGGAAAAGATTGGTGTTCGGTACATATAAAAGCTGTGTCATAGGTTTTCAGACTGAACTTTTAAAACTGGAGAATATTTGTCTAAGTAGCTGATCCGCTGTCTACAATGAGTAAATGTCAAGGCAAAAATAAAACCTGTGACCCCTATCTACTGCATAATATATACATTGAAGCTTTTCCTTTCTCTTTAGTTAGCCATTAATATCAATAAAATGAAACGGCATGAGCTAATTATTCTAGGTGTTCACTTCAGAGCTGAGTTAAACTTCAAGTCTGAATAGAAAAAATAAGTGCGCAATTTATTATTTTTCTTTTTAAATCAGAATGCTCATGGAGGCCTTTTTATAAAGCAATTTGAAAATTATGTCTGTTAATTTGTTGACTGTTTTGCTCATATATGGGAGAATATCAGATATCTATGGGTAGGTAACTTTCCCTGTATGATCACACCTGTAAGAATTCTTGCAAAAATAAGGCCAAACATAAAATACAGTATGAACAGTGCTCAAAATAACACATAATTCCCAAGAAAATTTTGCAGTTTACCAGTATATCCAGTATTCCAAGCTAATAGGTAAAATGGCAAAACCAGCCAAGGAGAAATTTTGAATCATCTTCCTGTTTAAATTAAATAGTTTGCCACATCTATAGACCTCTCTCAGATTTCTGGACTGCTTATTTTGGTTTATGTCATGTTTTTGAAAATCACTCCCCTCCTCTTGTGCTGAGGTTCCCTTCTATATGTATACAAAAAGTTCCAAAGAACAGCAATCTACTCTTTTTTTTCCCCCCACTATGATGAGCATTTTCAAAGCCTGCTTGACCTCCGAGGTTTCATGGTTCTGTTCTCTTTGCAGGGAGAGAGTATTGATGTAGGGAAAAAGAAAAAGAAGAAGCAAGAGCCGATAACTGCATTTTCAATGAGATAGCTTGCTTCTGAAAACAGCAGAAAACCAAAAAACTGATACCATCCAAAAGCAAATAAACCGAATGAAGGAAAAAGTTTAGCAAGAGGGAAAACCAGACATAAAGACTTGAAAAAACATAAATAAAAAGTTGAGGTCAATAATTTATCAAGCCTAACTCCAAGTACAAAAGCAAAAAAGATCCAAGTAGTAGGAGACAGATTAAGAAAAAGAAAAGAGGCCCTACTGCAGGGAAGAGGAAAATGAATTCCCCCAAATACAAACTTTTGTTTATAAGGTATTGAATACTTTTGAGTGGTGTCTGAGATGCTTCTCAGACCTGAAATCAGGTTAGCCTCTTTTTCACACCTTTGATTAAATGAAACTGAAGCAATTAGAAGATAGGCATCGCCAAAGCTGATTCGTGACAGTCTTTCGGTCTGAACATTTCTTTAATATTTTAACCATAATGAGAAAAACAGCAGCAAGAGAAGTTGTACTGGGTTTGCGTGGCAAGGTTTTGGTGTAGTGGTGGGACTACAGGGGTGGTTTCTCTGAGAAGCTGCTGGGAGCTTCCCCAGTGTCTGACAAAGCCAAGGGCAGCTGGCTTCAAGACGGACCTTCCACTGGCCAAGCCCAAGCCCATCAGCAATGGTGGTAGTGCCTCTGGGATAACATATTTTAAAAGGGGGGGAAAAACCAGCAACTTCAGTCGAAGAGAGGAGTGAGAATATGGCCTTGTCAGGGATCTGCTTGGCAGAGAACCATGAAATAAAGCCCTGGAGGAAAGAGAGGATCACCTCTCCCAAGCTCAGGAGCGATGCATCCCAACAAAGAGGAAGTCAGGGAAAATGCCATGAGGCCCTGAACAAACTCAAGACACAAAAAGGAAGCCTTCAAAGGGCCACCAAGATGACCAGAGAGCTAGAGCACCTCTCCTATGCAGACAGGCTGAGAGCTGGAGCTGTTCATCCTGGAAAAGAAAAGGCTCTGGGGACACAGAGACCCTTCCAGTACCTAAAGGGGCTGCAAGAGAACTATAGAGGAACTTTTTACAGGGGTATGTGGTGACAGGACAAGGGGGAATGGCTTTAAACTGAAAGAAGGCAGGCTTAGATTGGATATTAGGAAGAAATTCCTGTGAGGGTGGTGAAGCACTGGAACAGCTTTCTCAGAGAAGTTGTGGATGCCCCATCCCTGGGAGTGTTCAAGACCAACATGGCCTGCTGGAAGGTGTCCTTGCCCATGGCAGGGGGGGTTGGAACTGGATGACCTTTGAGGTCCCTTCCAACACAAACTGGTCTGTGATTCTAGGTGATAGGAACATCTCTGTAGACCCCAAGGTCAATGAAGAAGGAGGGGGAGGAGGTGCTCCAGGTGACAGAGCAGAGATTCCCCTACAGCCTGTGGTGCAGACTGTGGTAAAGCAGGCTGTCCACCTGCAGCCCATGGAGGTCCAGAGTGGAGCAGATATCCTCCTGCAGCCTGTGGAGGACCCCATACCAGAAGGAAGTCTGTGACCTCATGGGAAGCCTGCACTGGGGCAGGCTCCTGGTAGGACTTGTGACCCCATGGAGAGAGGAGCCCATGATGGAGCAGTTTTGCTGGCATAACTTATGGCCCTGTGGAAGGGACCCATGCTGGAGCAGTCTGTTCCTGAAAGACTGCACTCTGTGGGAGCGACTCACACTGGAGCAGTTCATGAAGAACTGCAGCCTGTGGGACGGACTCGGGAGGGACCCCACTCTGGAGCAGGGAAAGAATGTGAAGAGTCCTGCCTGGGAGGAGGAAGGAAAGGCAGAGACAATGTGAAGCCAACTGCAACACCTTCTAACCCTAACCCATCCCCCTGCACCACCAAGTGGGGAGGAGGTAGAGAATTTAGGAGTAAAGTTGAGCTCAGGAAGAAGGAAGCAGTGGGGGGAAGGTTGTTTCATGATTTGGTTTTATATCTCATATATACTCTGATATTATTGGCAATAAATTAAACTAATTTCCCCAAGTCCAGTCTCTTTTGCCTGACACAATAACTGGTGAGTGATCTCTCCCTGTCCTTGTCTCAGCCCATGAGACTTTCAGTATATTTTTTGTCCCCTGTCCTGCTGAGGAGGGGAATGATAGAGCAGCTTTTGTGGATACCTGGTGTCCAGATGGGGTCAGTTCACCACAGATGCCCACTAAGAAATAGGAAAATACCTGGGTTTTGGTTAAAGTAGGGAATTTGCCACTACAAAGGGAGGTTTTAATAAAGTTGATTATTAATAGATCCATCTATTATTATATAGTGGTGGAAATCTGCCACGAGGATTCAGAATATTCATTAATGAAGCTGAGTGAAGCTTAATGAAAAAAGGTGACTTATCTGATACCCTTCCCTGATCAGGAATTCTCCATGGAGAAAGGCAAAGGAACTTGGACTTGAGTGATTTATTTGTAACTGTAGAAGAAATGTTCACATTTAGAATTACAAATCCCAGACCATCTTCAAGTAGTTCTGTCTTGGCTGACCCTCTAGACAGAAAGAATAACATATTCACTAACTGAATATGTTAGTTCAGACTAGAATATTGGGAGTAGTAATGGTCAGTACCTGGTTCTCACAGGTAGTCCCAGCTTAACTCTAGCTCTCTGGAGCAGTGAAGTGACATGCTTGAAAGCTGATGGGACCTGAGAGATAGGTGCCCTTGAAAGAGGTATGACCCCTGCGTTGGCTGCTTGTGTTTTTGGAGAGTTGCTGCAAATTTCCTGATGCCTCCCCCCCAAGTTTCCTAATCTGCCTAATCAGCTGTTGGGTTGGTCTGGATCCCTTTCCCCACCCACGACGTGGGGTGGCCCAGTTCTAGTTCCATTTCCATCTGAGGAACCATTCCGACGTCTGAAGGATGGGGAAAGGGAACTCCAGGGGTTTCTTCAGGGGTTTCTTCAGGCCCTGAGCCTGGAGGGGAGAGGTGCCCTCCCCTCCCCCCACGCAGGTGGCTCCATGGCCGGCACAGAGACAGCACACAGGGCGTGGAGAGGAGGCAAGAGAGGGTTTATTGTTGGGGATGTTACATTTATAGGGTTTAGGAGGATTCACAGAGTAACCAATTAGAAGTCTCAAGGGGCTTACAGGAACACCCAATCACAGGAAGGGGTTGACAAGGTCCAGTGAGAAACACCTCAGGACACCTTCCCAGGACATTCCTGAGATAACACTACCGTGGGGGGTGTTGGGAAGAAGAAGCATGTGTTTGCAAAGAGACCACCAAAAGCCATTTTAAGACATGTTTAAACAACAGTTTTCCCATATAATGCAGGTTTAGTGCCACAGGTTGGTGATATGTAAATTCCAACATTTTTGTAAATTCCACATGCTGTCAAATTGCCTTTTTTTTTTTTAATCAATTTAAAAACCCTCTGCGATTATCCAAAATCTAACTTATTTTTGAATCTCTTTTCCCATGGCTGTTCTCTTTATTTTCTCTATTTTTCAATATTATTTGAAACTGCATGCTTTGATGTTCAGCAGAGTTGTTTATTCTTTTCTCACTTGTCTGTAATATCGGAATTTCTGCCATTTGTGGATATGTGCCTTGGATATTTTCTTTTCAGTTGCAGTTTCGTACAGCTCCCACAGATGGATTTGCCTATTTCATGTTACCTCCTTATTACTTTAATTTCTTTCCTTATATGTTCTTGTGTTTTCTTCCTAATAATTTAGTTCTTTTGCCTTAAGGGCCTATACTACAATATTCAGTCACCATTTATCTGCTTATTTTATTTCTTCCTTTTTTTACTCCACAAGTCTTGCTGTAGAGATTGCCTTGTTCGGTAGTTCAAACATTCTGGCGTAGCTCTGTTTGTCAGCTTAGCTAGGGCGTGACATGCTGTTCCACCTGTTCGAAAAATATCCACAGAGATCCTCAAGCTTAAATTCCTCGTGTTCAATCTAGTTCAAGTAAACTTTAGTCTTCAGATATGGGCAGAAATCCTAGAGTCCAAACTTCCTCTTTCCTTCCCCGCTCTGACTGTGGCAGGAGGACTGCCTCAAGTGGCTCTGCAGTAGAATAGAATAGGAATTAGAATAGAATAGAACAGAATAGAATAGAATAGAAAAAATCATTTCCGTTAGAAAGGACCAACTGCCTGACCACTTCAGGACTGACCAAAAGATAAAGCATGTTATTAAGGGCATTTTCCAAATGCCTCTTAAGCACTAACAGGCTTGGGGCTTCGACCGCATCTCTAGGAAGCATGTGCATGACCACCCTCTCGGTAAAGAAGTGCTTCCTAATGTCCAGTCTGAACCTCTCCATCACAGCTTTGAACCATTCCTACATGACCTATTGCTGTATACCAGGGAGAAAAGATCATCAGCTCGCTTTCTATTTCCTCCGCTCAGGAAGCTGTAGAGGGCAGTGAGGTGATTCCTCAGCCTCCTTTTCTCCAAACTAGACAAGTCCAAAGTCCTTCGCTGCTCCTCACGGGATGTTCCTGCCCTTTCACCAGCTTTGTTGCCCTCCTCTAGATGCATTCAAGTACCTTCACATCCTCCTGAAATGGTGGGGGACCCAGAACTGTACACAGCACTCAAGGTTAGGCCACAGCACTGCTGTACACAGTTGGACAATCACCTCTTTTGAGTGGCTGGTTGTGCTGTGTTTGCTGCACCCCAGGTTGTGGTTTGCCCTCTGGGCTGTCCAGGCACACCACTGGCTCACGATGTGCCTGCTACCCACCAGCACCCTCACATCTCTTTCAGCAGGCCTGCACTCCAGTCACTCCTCTCCTAATTTATACTTCTGCCCAGCGTTTCTCCATCCTAGGTGCAGAATCTGGCGTTTGGGCTTGTTAAATTTCTTCCCATTAATCATTGCCCAGTGCTCCAGGGCACTGTGCTTCTGTGGTTGAAACTGGAATGACTTTGTATTCCACATCATGGCTGATTAATTATAACAACACCACTGCGGTAGTTATGGTGCTATTTTCTATCTTAACATCTTGCTAGTTTGCTTGCCTCTGGTCAGGACAGCACACCAAGCAGAAGGTTCCATGAGTTGTCAATAGTGTCTCCTACTGTGTTTTCTTTTGCAGATTTTTTTTATCTAGACTGTATCTGTTGGCAAGATCAGCAAAAGTTATTTACTTTGATAAGATGTTTGTCAAGCTGCATTTTTTCACCTTGATAGTATCTCTTCATCTAGTTTTTTAAAATACCTACAAGTTTCTTGGATTTTCTTCAATTTAAATTAAAACTTGTACCAACTCTACACTCTTCTGGTTCAAATCTTTTCCTGAAAGACACTCAAACATATTAAACAACATCATATCTAAACCAGAAAATTGAGATGCTTTGTTCTGTTAATATTTTACATTTTCTGAACATTGGTCATTGTATTCCACATCTTTATTTTTTGCTCTGTGTTTGCTCTTTAACCAATTTGCAATCCCAGTTCATGACTACTTAATTTCAGAGCTCTGTTGTGTCACAGGCTCCTATCAGAGGCCTAGTCAAACATAAAAATTACTGGGGGTTTTGGGTTTTGATTTTTTTTTTTAATTGAAAGACCTCACAGTCTTCATAAAGAATTGTGATAGATTCACAAGGCATAATTTTCATTACAGAAACCTCCTTGAATAATAACATAAAGGTTCATCTAAGCTTTTGGACAACACTCTCAGCCACATGGTGTGATTTTTGGAATTTTCCTGTGTACAGACAGGAATTGCATCCCTTTCCAACTCAGGATAGCCTATGATTCTATGAGTTATTTTGTAAGCCCCACTTTAGCTGGTACCACAACTGTTTTACTGAAAACAAGGCTTAGAGGTCTCTAAATCTCAGAGCACCTTTTTTAAGTATTGGCAAAGTATCTGTAATCTTTCAATGTAAAGTTAATTTTAATCAGATTACATATTTTTGTTAGCTGCTTTACTGTAAATTGACCTTGGTCATGTACCCTCAGATTCTGGTGACATTTTCTTCCATAATCCATCATTTTGTTTCTAACATTTCTTCTTTTCATCTCTCTCCCTCTGTCAGTAGCTCATCTTTATTACGGAAAAAGATCATGTGGAAGACAGGTACCTCCCTAATGTGTGTTCCCTTTGAATTTGCTATGTGAGGTGCAGTACCTGCGCTGTGTATGGCTTTCTAATGAGAGGCCTGTGATGTTCATCATCTCTAGAGCACAGTGGGGTCTTATACGAAAAGGTCTGCATGAAGATGGACACAGCAGGTCTACAAGGAGCCAGAGCTCAACCATGAATTGTATTTACAAATATGGGTTTACTAATATGATGGCTAATGAAAAGCTAATCACCATAAAATGTTTGATACCTTTAGATTAAAATGCAGCTATTATAGCATTGCAAAAATAATATCCTTCTGAACAGATCTGCTCCTTGTGTATACTCAAAATCACATCTACCTAGCTTGGTGACAAAAAGAATATTTTTTCTGTACTCATTAGTAACACAAAACTAATGGATTCTGCTCTGATTCTCTCCATAGCAACTGAATTCCCTGACAGTTCCAGTTGCAGGGCTACATTCCTCTCCCAGTTCATTCAGTACAGTTTTGTTAAGAAGAGCAGGACAGCACAGCAGTAATTAAAAGGAGCACTCCATGTCCTTGCCATCTCAAAGGTGCAGCTTAGGACAAAATTTAACTTCCATCTTTTTCTTTCTTTTTTTTTTTTTTTTTTAATTGCTGCTGGTAATGCATAAGCCAGAAAGAACACAACTTGACTTTCAGAACCTGGCTCCTGATGCAGGTCCAGCAGTTGGCAAAAAAAAAAAAAAAAAAAAAATTAGTCTGTAAACATTGCACATTTGATCTGGAGGCCATTGAGATATATCAAGTGTGGAATCCCATAGTACCATTTTAGACAGTTGCTTTTTGGAGTGAAACCACTTTAAACAGTGAAAGCTGATTATTTCTTGCTACACTGTTTATTTTGTTCCAAACATTTATGTTTTTATGAAAACAAGAAGCCCTGAGATGCTGTAAAAGAGTGCACCTGCAGAACGTCTTTTAAGTACCATTGCTTTTTTAGTCAATAATGTCTTGAAACTTTGCAAATGAATGAAGATACAGTTTTTGCTTGAGAGAAAAAAGTGATTAAAAGACATAACAGCAAAGAGGGTAAATCAGCAGTAAGTCATTGACACAGTCTTTTGAAATCACTTTCAGGCCTCTAAAATGCCATCATCCTCCCTGTTTGGGATTCTAAGTCCCCAAAAGTGTATTTTTGTAAGCTGTGAGAAGTGAGACTTGGTTACAAATTCAGAAATCACCATGCTATATGCATTGTTTTTGTTATTCCTTTTGTGAGTTTGTAGCTGGAAAAATCAACTTTGATTATGTTGTTGCAAGCAAGCACTTCCTGAGCTATCTAATGGTATCTTAAACTTTGGACTGCCTCCCCTGTGTCCTCCAGCTGGTTCCCTGGAAGGCCGTTAACCACCTCACTCCTTTCCCATTTAAAAAGCCTTTTCTAATTTCCAGCTTTGCATTTATTCATGGCTGGCTTATAATTGTGTGTTCTTGTGCCAGCATTGTCATTTAACTTAAATAGGTCTTTCCCCTCCCTATATTCTTGCTCTACCTTCATCTTCCTAGGCTAAACATTTTGTAAGGTTTTTTTTTGTCTTCTCTCAAAAGCAAGGCCCTCCATTTCATGATTATTTGAGTAGCCCATCTCTGCAACCTGCTTGAGCTCTGTGGGTTTTGTTAACATCCAAACAATATTTAAAGAATACAGATGTGAATCCAGAACCTCTCTGAGAAAATTGCTTGTGCTGTTTAAACATATGCTTTTTCAGACTGAAAAGCCCTTCGCTGTCGGGAATCTCCCCATGTTGATACTTTTGCAACATGGGCAGGCAGTGGAAAGCTTCTTCATTGTATGTTGCACAGATTTTACATTGTTTCTTTAAATTCTTCAGTGCACAGATCATCACTTGCAGGAGATATGCATTTCTGACAGTTGAACATTTTGGAGGTATATACACAAGAGAGGATACTTAGTATTGCTGGGGGCAGTAGATCACACAAAGATGTGAATTTCGAAACCTGTCGCAGGTTCAAAAGATGGGACTTGCCAACAGACAAGCCTACATGAGAGTTTAGAAAGCTGGAGCTGAATTCTACTACTACAATATTTCAACTGACACAGAAGACTGCAGACACCTGAGAACTGTAGCAACCTGAAAACTGCTGCAAATCCAGTAAATCCATGAATGTTTCTGAGTAAGAAGTAGAACTGAAAAGACAGGGATATGAGCAGTTCCTAGGAGATCACATTTGATTTAGTTACTGTAGTTCATCAGTGGAGTCACAGTAAAGGGCTGCATGTTCAAGTCTTGTTCTAGTAAAAAGTATTAGTTGAAACACTTTCATAGTAGTTAATTGACCTTTTACAGTAGTTTAAGCAAACAGATTTTACTTCAAATTTGCAATGAATTTGGACCATGCACATAATCGGCTCACACAGCTCTACTGATGAGTGCTAACTCATTAAGCTGTGATAACTTGCTCACAGTCATCTGTCCACGCTCATCACGCTGCCTTTAGCAATGTACCATAGCTGTTTTATGTTGGAAGAGCATTAATGTTCTCTGCATGTTGCTGAGAAGAACTGGAAGGCTTTTAGCATTGAACGAATGCAACCAAGGTATTTCACATGTCAGCAACTCGGGTTTGGCAGAGAGAAAACATTTGAGTGGTTTTGGAACAAGAAAACAGTACCATTTGCCAGTCTTTCTTCTTGGGCATAGGATTTGGTTGAGTTTTCTACCTCAACAGTCATTAGGAGCAAATTCATAGATACTACTACTGCATCAAGTGAAGAAAGAGATTTGTCTCTTTACATAAAAATACTATTGTACAAGTGCTGAAGGCCAGGTAGACCTCATTCTTTCAGAAAGCAGAGCTGGTTTTGCAAGTTCTTAGCAGATTAGGAAGACACTTTCTCATTTAATTCATCTAGCAGAGCTTTCCTTTAGAGCTAACATTGATAAAGCCACATTAACCATTGCTTTCATTTGGTATGGGAATAATTAGGGATGTTAAGTTTTTTTCAAAGTAATGCTGCCCAAAATAAGTTACACAATGAAACTTTAACTTGCTGTAATTCTGTTCTTCTGCAATGAGAGTGGAAAACAATATATATAAAGCATTGTATGAGATTATAAATCATACAGGTTAAATACAACATACTACTAGGCACTTAAAATGGTTGGTGATAATTTTGGAATAATTTTTGGACTAATAGGAATAAGGTTAGTATTGCTTGTTCAAAAATATTGAGAAACAGAATTCAAAAATAAATCCTTATCATGTTTCTTGGCAACACAAGAACAAAGGTAAACACTTTGAAGTTTATAATTTTGGGCAGACCTGTCTGTGTCTCTTATTTGGCTTGATCTTGAGCACTTTTCAATCAAGGACCAAATGTGTAACCTATTTGTAGAACGTTTGTACACCAATGTATACTTCTAGTACTGCCTGCATTCAAAATGTGCCTGTATGGAGCATTCTTTGTATTTTACAGGAGGTATGAAGGTCAGCAACTTGGAAATTTAAAAGAAAAATCCTAAACATCATCAAAATGCATGGCCAAATCTTCCACATTAGAGTACTAGAGAGTGCTCCTGTGCAGCTGTAGAAACTGCTTAGGTGTCTTATAAATGTGAGTCGGTAACTATTTTTTTCCCCTAGGATGTAATTGGAAAAGCACTGCAATATATTGGAACATATGGTGATCTGTGCAACACAGAGCAAGTTGTGGCTCTGATTGACGAGGAAATGTGTATCAACTGTGGCAAATGCTACATGACCTGTAATGATTCTGGCTACCAGGTAAGAGCACAGCTGTAATTAGCAGAAAGGCACAATGAGTTATCTTTCTGCTGCTGGGAAGAAAGAATTCACCTTCTGTTAATGAGCAGGTGGTAAAAACAGATGCCTAAAATACTGGATTCAAACCCCCAGCATGCTCCGAGGCCATGGCACACAAGCCCTGCCTGAGCTGTGTGAAAGGTGGCGACACAGCCCAGCAGGGCGTGTCACTGCCACAGGCCCTCCCTAACTGCAAGTGGGATTCTTTTTAAGAGGAAGAAAATGAAGGAGTCCCAAGTTACATGGCAGTAAAGGTAGTTCTTGATAGTTTTCATGTACATGAGGGAGAAAGGGAGACCATGTCCCTTCCTGACAAGGGCTGGTCTTATTGCCAAATGCTTTTTAAGAAACCCAGTCCTTGTTCCCGCAGCATAACTGAACTTGAACTGGTTTCAGGCAGGTGGGGGTTTGTTTTGGTCTTGATTGAGTATACAGATCCTTTCTCCGGGATAACTGTCATGGTTTAGAGCAGCAGTTTGAAGTTTGCAGAAATCATTGTGACCAGCAAATAGCAAAATTTTGACCTGAGGCTCCTGTTTGCAGCAAAGTATTCATCTGATTTCTGCTTAGTATGGTAGCATAAGATGTATGATATCTATCCACATGTCTTCGTGTCATTCTGTGCCACGTCCACTGGAGCTGATGGACTGGTCTGCAGCAAAAAAGGCAGTACAGGTAAACTCACCTCTTTTAGAAAACCAAAATATGGTCTAGCATAACTGTCATGGAATCCAATATGCAGTAAACAATAATTTCTACACAAAGTTTTCCATAAATCTTAGTCTGAAAATAGCTTGTCAGAAATAAATACTTTAAATGAGCAGCAAGTTTCCTCTGGACACACCATGAGTTTGTGTTCATCTTTGATTCAGTCTAATCAGTAGTAGAGGAACTGAACTACATACAGTCACAGAAAGAAGTCTTCCATTTAAAATCAACTCCTGCAATTAAAACAAGTATATCAGAGCAAAGATGGGGTTTTTCCCCGATACAAGAAAATTAATGCTGCATTTATACCAAAGTAGATTACTACAGTAGCCTTTTAACTGTCTAAAATTTTTCTTGACACTGCAATCTTCACCTCTTCCCCTTCCATCAGATTTCCCATTGAAGGGGAGGATATAGCCCCTGTTAAGCAAAAGACTGGGTTTATATTTAGTAAAATTTTATTTTTGAAATCTGTAACTGAAAAAAAAATCAGCACTGAAAGAACCAAAGTTTAAAGCCCCAGGACTTTTTCTAAGCACAAAAAAGATGTTTTTGCCTTATTTAATTAAAGAAATTGAAAAGAAATTAATTGCAAAGAATTGCAAAGCAATTCTTAATTGCAAATAAATCAACAACACACACACCTCCTTCAAAATAGCATCTGCTCTGTACTTCCCTTTGTTTCAGAAATTTCCATGCTGCTCTACAGAGCTGTAACCTTGTTTGACTCCAACGGAAAACCTTTCCTTAATTTAAAGTTAGCACTGTAGTCCTGACTTCCTCTCCCTCTTTGAGCTCCCTTTCAAGATGTGCATTGTTGTTAGTGAGAGAGAAAGGAGTCCTCCACAAGCCAGAGCTCTCTTTGTGCTCAAGCTAAACCAAAACTCATAGATCTAGGGTAGTAACTACCAACTTCATGCCCTTTCTGGTTACTACAGCAACTTCTATGCCGTCTGAGCAGTGAAACCCCAAATGCTGCAAATCGGCCTTTGAAGCCCATCCGCAGCAGCACCCAGTACCTCCTATCACCTCCCTGCCTGCCCTAGTTGCTGACAGTGGTCAGGGAGATTTGCTAAGACACTGCTTGTTTGCACAGAAGCCAGAGTTCAGCTTTCAGGCCTGACTTTCCCTCCTGAACTCTTAAAGTAGATGTTCAGTGTTTTGGGCAGGTTTTTCTAATATTTTACTTTTCTAGTCTTGCTTCTTAGACATTGAAGCTTTGGCAGTTGTGTGATGCTTTTGTTTCTGCTTTTAATTGGTATTTCCATTATACCAGGAGCTTATTTCATTGAGACTGCAATTGTTATTTCACATTCAGATACAGTTATCACCCTTCTTGGTAATGAGGATTCACTGCATGGAATGTAAGAACTAAAGGAAGGTCTGCGTGCCCCAAACTCTGATATCCCTTTTGAAGACTTGCAAAGGAAAATAATCACATGAGACACAGTGTGCTGTGTTTTTCCCTACTGTTTATTAAAGTAGGTTGTTTCTACTGTGATGAAAATAAAAGTCAAAAGAATGCATTGTGACCAGCATGGCTGAAGCCATGAAGGCATGGTCTGGTGTCTCCTCTGAACCAATACCCTGACACATTGCTATCTTATGAAATATTTCCTTCATTTGAAGGAGAAATACCTTCTGGGAGTTCAAATATCATGGGCCAAACTCCTCCTTTTTTAACCAGCCCTTGTGACCTATGAGCTTTTGCCAAGGTATAAGTTGGCCCACATCTCTAAGTTTCCAGTGTCCGCAGAGGGGGTTGTTTTGTTCCCTACCAGTTGAACAGTTGCTATAGCTGCAGTGCAGAATCACACCAAGATGTCTGCAAGTGCTGTAGCGCAGGAAACGCAGACACCAAAATGGGAGCAATTTTGACCTTTTCTGTGAGTGACATCAATAATGTTTATTCCTGTTCGCAGGCTATCCAGTTTGATCCCAAAACCCACCTGCCCATGGTTACTGACAGCTGTACAGGCTGCACCCTGTGTCTCAGCGTCTGCCCTGTTATCGACTGCATCCGCATGGTTTCCAGGACAACACCCTACGAACCAAAGCGCGGGCTGCCCTTAGCCGTGAACCCCGCGTGTTGAGGTGATCGGTCCGACAGCTAACGTGAACTTTACACTTGTTTGGTGCAATTGATTTGCTTTCTAATTAGTCCTTGAAAATCTACTCATATTAAAAAAAATGTGGTATTGATACCCGTTACAATGAACACTGCTTTCCAATTACTATTTTTACAACAATTAAGTTCTGAAATTACAGGAAGGCGGTTGTGGCTGTCAGTTGTCCACTATTTGAAGTGTAACTTTCTCCTCACAAATTCATGCTGTGATTTCAAAATTTCTCTATAGACTCTCTAATGTCTATGTATTTTCTGGCTGGAAATATAATTAAGAAAGCATTTTTAATGAACTACAAATCAATGTACAAGCTAACTGTTTTTAGGGAGGGCATTTTGTAATTAAACATTACATTTAGTTTTAAAATAGTTTCTTAGAAGATGTAATTAACTACATAGCATTCAAACAAAGCAATTGGCTTCTATTTTTCTATAGACAGAAATGAAAGGGAGTTTAAAATGGGATTTAAGAACTGGATTAATCACTTTCAACTACTACAACATATGGTAGTGTATTTTTATAATCCTTTCTAAGTCTTTCTCACACTAGTCACTTTATAGAATGAATTTTCTTTGCACTGACACATGCTGGACTGTTCAGATTTGTGTGTTACATGGCTCCTTGACTGTTGCTTCCTCCCCCCGGTGTAAAATCTCTCTGGGAACAGTTAAACCAGCTTATTAGGAAGTCCAAGTTGCATTTCAGGATTCTGAGAAGCAGCAACATTTTTTGGTCCAAGCTCATCATCTAAATAACTTTTTAATTGTGCCAATTAATGTTCCAGAATGTACATGTTACAGGTCAGAGAGCTGATTATGTGCCAATGGACTACACACCCTACAGGCTGCGTTTGCCAAACACTCACACACAGGGCAAACCAGCAAGGTGGTTTCCCCCAGTGCCGCTTCTTTATACTTATGGGTTATGTATGGTTGCAATAGTTTCACAGACAAAAATAAATATAGATTGTCTGTCTTGCTAAGCAATATCTCAATTTTAATCCAGTTCTCACTCACACTAGGAACTTTCTAATATGAACATATTGCTGTCCGCTTTACTTCACTTAAGAATATAAAGCCTTTAGTTTCATAACAATAATAAATGATCTATCAATTCAATTTCTTATATCGTATATTGTGAGCTCCAAAAGCTTTGATTAAAAATATACTGTGCCTTTTGTTTCTTGATTTATGGATTGTATACTGAGTTATAAATAAATTTGAAACCAACTTGGGTTTGTTTGTGGTATATTTTTCATTTACTAAACAGATTTTTTTTTTGTAGAGCCTTGTCAGTTGGTGTTTCATGATCTCTAAGATTCACTCCAGGAATCATTAATGAGTTAATTCATGTGTACATTATTTCATTGATTGCATACAGTGCAGAATGTAGCATGCTCTTTGCCCCTCTCTGGCACCTCTTTGTCTGCCTTTGACTTGCCTTCCTTTTGCCTCCCTTCCCCCCTTACTCATACACACACACACACTGGGTGTACGTATTGGAACATTTTGAAGTGTCATTTCATTTAGTGTCCTTGCACCATGAACACTGTTTTACTGGCACTTTGGGCTTGCTTGATGGGATCCCTTGGCAGGCTCAAACCCAGTAGTGTCTCCACTAATAGCTTTCTCTTAATTTTTTAATTTTTCTATTTATCATTGTGGACGTTTCCCACTCAGATGAAACAGGTACTGCTCAGAAAATATTTGCCTGAAATTTCTTTAAAGCTCTTAGTCTTCTGATAGTTTCTTATCTTACACAAGCTACAGAGGACTCACAGGAAGAACAAGCTGGTTTTGAATGTTAGTGGCAAAGTTTGGAGAGTCTCTGCATGCGCTGCTTGTACCTCTGCCGAGGAGCTGGCTGACAAGCAGCGTGCCCTTGAGCGGGGCAGAAAAAGACATCAAAATCAGATCGTCTGAAAGCAGCATTTTATGTTCTCAGACAGCAGATGCAAGGAAAAGCAGCTGTCTTCTCCCAGGCTGTTCCCATGTACTTCTTATTTCATATCCTGAGGGTGAGAGGTGGCGTATCACCTGCGACTGAGCTGGCCGGGGTCTCCAGGTCTTCTGTTACTGCATCAGCAGACCTGATTACCTTGCTACCCTGAAGACATCACGCCTGATAGCCTGGCTTCTTTTAGATACAGGACAATGCCAAGAGACCTAATTTAAGTATCTAAGCACATGTACATCATAAGTGTAACAGAAAAATCAGAGCTTTTCCAAGAATATTCAGTAGTCATAGGACATCCAGTATTCCCAACTAGCTATAAAGTAATCTTTGGAGGGATAAAGGCCTTCTTTGTGAATCAAGACTATAATTAAGACTATAACTTGTTTACTAAAGAAGAAATAATGGGTAATGTTATGGAGGTTTCTTTCTTACTACTCACTCTCTCCCCCACTCTTGTTTGGTCAAGTCCATTAACAGTTTCAGGAAATGCATTCCCAAATGAATATTAATAGTTTATAACTTTGACAGTCAGCAATAAATCTGTGTGTTGTAGGAACTCAAAGAAATGGTCACATTTAGGTCTCCTGCAGGAATGTCTTTAAGTCATCAGGGTAAGGCAAGGTGTAAACAGGCAGGGGAGAGAGACACAAAGGATATATTCCTGGGATTTATGTTTTTCACATTGATCTTGGGGAATCCATCCCATTTGGTGCATTCAAGAGCCAAGGAAACAAATTAGAAAAATCTGGTCTGGTCTGGAAATGCTGTAGCCAGTTATCAAAAAAGAGATATGAATTTTCAAAGTGTAAAAGGCTCCAAATTAAGCTCATGTATTTCAGTGATTTAGTTGCATATTTAAGGAATTATGTATTATTAAAGACATTGATGACATCTTCCAACCCTAGCCCTCACAGTTTTTAGACTTTGTCCTATGATTACTATTATAAAATATTGTAAACTACATTTGACAAATTAAATTATGATAGAAGTGCCATAGCTCATCGTCCAGTAGCATGTTCTTATTCATATCATATTCCTGAATAGAAGATCCTCTCCAGGTTCAGTGTATGCTCTGCAGGCCAAGAATTACTTGAAAAAGCTGCCAGATGTGCTTGTGTGAATCCCAATGCACCCATACACATTTATTGGAAAAAGAGATGTTTTGCCTCACTAACAGACTATACAGGCGGTTTGGTTTTTGGCCTCTACAATGAACTGACATAATATTTCCAAGGCACTGGACTGGGAACATTATGAACCACATTTGAAAAATTACACAGGATTTTTAAAATACATAATTTCCTAATTTAAAACGAAATATTAATTCGATCTCATAACTAAATTAAAACTAGTCATTGCATGAATCTGTTGGGCAGCCTGTATCTCCAGTGCTGAAGCCAAAGTACATGTATACTGCTCCTTGCCCTGAGACTTTACCAAGTGTTGGAGGAAGCCTTTTCAGCAGTCACCCATGTGCTCAGTTCATAAAATTTGGCAGGAGCACAATGTAAGTTACCCATTTAGAATTGCTGCCCCTCTTTGTGGTGTCTTGGAGGACACAGAGCTCTGGGAGAGGTGACTTGGCAGCAATGGAATGGCTCGCTGTCATTTCTGCAGTCTCTCCACCTTCCAGTACATATTACTGTCACCTTTGGCTCCTCCAGCTTTTAAGCCTTTTATCTCAAGGTGGCAAAAGCCATTGCTAGATTCAAGGCAAGTTACCCAAACTCAAACTGAATGCCATCAACCTCAAGCCTCATAAAACCAATTTGTTTAACACAATCCAAGACTGTAGCCTTAGAAATAAAATGTTAAGCATAGATACTTCCTATCAATAAGTTCTTGCCAACACCTTCTGTATGTATGTTTCATTATTTATCTACTGTAACATGGGGTTGGGCATGTTGTTAAAATTTTATATTTTTCAACATTTTTCCTAGTAGAAAATATTTTTTTAGATAAAATATTTATATTCTTGGCAAAGGTTTCACTTCACCAGGCAGCTCTGCTTCTTTGATGAACTGTGGAAGATAGGTTTTCATTGGCAACATCTGGCAACCTGGCAGACGCTCTCGGCAGCTGGATTGGTAACTTCAGAGTTGCTTCTGGGTCTTTCACATAATTAGTCTGCTTATAGGCCATCTGCGTTGCTTTGTTTTTGCTGTTGCTGTTTCTTTTTTTTTTTTCTGAGGAACTGTAATCTTTCCAGTTGTTTCTCCAGGAGATCAGTTTTTAATAACTCTTCCTTGGGTTAGTCTGCTGGGTCTTGTGCAAACAACCATGCTGGCCTTGCCCAGGAACAGAGATACTGCTTTTATCCCTTCTTTCTTAGAGGTCTGAATCTGCCCATCATATTTTTTATGACTTGGGAGCAGAGATTCTCATTGCTATCAAGCAGTGAAGCTGGAGGTCAGCTTGGCAAGTGAACACTTATCAGCTCTGCATAAATAAAGCCCTAAACAATCCAGATCTTAACAGTAAGCACATACATGCACTCTCCCCACTTCTAGTTTAAGTACACTAAAGTTACCACAAGGAAATGCAGTTGTTCATTTTCTGTAAAAGAACTGTAAAGTATTCAGCTTTACTGTGATACACTTACCTGGATACTTTCACACACCAGGGCAATGTATGTGAATTCGCTTGGACTGAGCACTGAACAGAAGAAAGTCCTTTCTGCTGCGGCTCAACAGCTGAACACTGTAGCTATTCAGTTTATCTGAATGCTAACAAACCTCTGAACTCATTGGGGTTTCTTGTGGTGCTGTAGAAATACCAACCCTCCCACGCACACTCAGCACTGCAGTAAGTGCAGGGAAGATTTCTTTTGCTCTGCAGAAAGCTGCCTTTGCACCTCGTGGCAGAACTTTCTCTACAGGGGCATCACCTTCTAGATGTGGAGGTTAGACAGCACTCATCTGTCTGCATCGTATATGCATTTCCACATATTTGTCAACCAGAATCCTTAAGGGCAGCAAATAGTTTCAAAATGTGAGATACTATATAAGGTTCAGGAGAATCTTAATAAATGATTTTTATGTAAGTTGGCTAAAACAGTGGCAACCATTGATCTGCCTTGTCTTTTTTGTAAGACTAAACATTTTACTTCTTTAGCATTGTGATACATTTAACACTGCCCCTCTGTTTCTGCCTCCAGTGGTGAGCTCTCTTTTATTTCATTTCAGCCAAAAGGCAGGCAGTATCAAATGGCTCCAATCACCAATTCACACTGGCAGTTGTGGATTAGAATCACATGCCACCTACTGGAGCTAATTGACATCCTAAAGGACATTATTCTCACCTGTTTAGTCTTCTTATGGTCACAGCTTTCACTTCTGCTTATTGTAGCCAGGTTTAGGCCTCAGCACTGGAATCTCTGTATTCAGTTGTTGAGGAATAATGTTTCTTGGGAACTGAACTGTTATCATGCAAATGACCTGCAGATAAAAGTCACCCAAGACTTCGGGTGCAGGGGCATGAGGCAAAACTTTGTAAGTTTGAGGTCAGCCAAGGGGAGCCAGTGCATTCTGCTTTTCCTATGGGTGTGCTATATTGACTTTTATTTGTTACAGGCAAAGTGAGTGACATGACATTTGACAAATCTCACTGTAACAAAAGGTAGCTAAAGTGAATGGAAGTGGTTCTGTGCTGTGAAATAGGGCTCCAGCCTGATGACAGCATTGGGGCTGGGCAGTGCCAGCCACCATCCCCAGCAGCTCCTCTCCCAAGGAATGCTGGTGGTGCAGGGGCTGTCCCAGGATCCTCTGAAGGGCAGAATAGGCACTCCTCTTTTCTTTGGCATAGACTTTAGTGATTATAATGTGTCCTCTGGCTGCTGGCAAGACAATAGGTCACCCTTTCCATGACTTTCTAGTTAAAACAAAAGCAAGCACTGAAGGATTCCTTATTGAAGTCTTAATAGAATTATTATTTTTTTAAAAAATCACATGAAATGCAGGTGAAAAGAATATAACGTCTATTTTCCATAAAATGAAATAGCTGGCAGGATAATAAGCGTAACTGTGTCTTGGTGTCTGGGCTACTGCTGCAGTGGTTGCCTGTGCAGTCACCTGCTTCCCAACTGTAGGAACTGCCCCATTGGAACACATTTGCTGGTTCACCATCACGCACAGAGCAGTCTTTTTAAAGCATCCCACGCTGCACTCCATGAATCCTGTCTCATAATTTTGCATAGGTAAACCCCTTTCATAAGTTTTATGAGGTGCCAACATATATGCTATTTTATGCTACTAGCCTATTTATTGGATTAACTTGAGGATTTGATGCAAAAGCTGAAGACGATATTGAAAACACACATCACTTCTATTGTGGCTAAGAAAATCAGCTTTAGAATTAGAGAGACCTTGTATCTGGCATTATGTATGGCCCTTTAGCTTTTTAGCATGGCTGTTCCTTGTTGCTATAGCAACTGAATTAACCATTTCATTAATATAATGGAATAAAACACATTTATTCATTTTTGCACTCGTGGGTAATCCACATTCAGCTTTCAGCATACTCGTCAAGCTGTGCCCCTTTCACCTCAGCCCCAGATATTTCCTCAGCATTGCCAAAGGGTTTCTATTTGTATTTTTCCTTGTTGGAGAGCGAGTGAGCTGTTGTTTTTGAAGAACACTATGTTTTTTGTAATTAAATTTACCTTCATTTCATTGGCTAGCTTCTGCTTAGCATCCCTTAAGTGGAAAGGCAGACTTCATAGGCAGCGTTCGGTGCAGAGAAGTGGTGTTCTTCCCATCAGAAAAGAATAAATAGCTTAAAATAATGAAACCTCGTGCCTGTAATCAGCTTGCAGGTTAAACTTGGCATGATGTATTCTACAGTAAATACTAACAGTACTCAGCTATGTATGCTGCCCAAACAGTCATGTTGCTGAACTATGGTCTTAAAAGCAGGTGGAGTGCTACACTCTTTGTTTACCTTGGTTTTAATGCTTCCCAAGCCATGCCCACATGTCATAATGGTTATTGAAATAATAGCTTAATTAAAATAATACATCTGCCCATCAGGAGAAGGAAGTGGAATCACTCCCTGTGTATGGCACAGCCAGGGCAGTGACAGTCCCGTTGGCATTGCTCTTCTCAAGCACTGCTAGTCCCACTGCTCCACCGTTCTGCAGAGGACTGGAATAAAGTGGGATTTGGCTGAGACTGGCACAACAACCAGCTCTTTCCTTGTCAGCCAGGATTTTGGCCACCAGTAACCAAAACAGGCCCCAGAATCAGCTGGAAAAGCTCTTCATAAAATACTGGTGCCAGGTAGCCGTGGGGGCTGCAGTGACAGGTAGGGTCACTGGAGCCAGGAGCTGGAGACCCCCTCAGCTCCAACTTGCTGTCTGCCAGTGACAGAAGGGCACAGTGCCCTGATGCACACCAGACTGGGTGCACCCGAGGGTGGGTCTGCTTTGCTGCAGCAATGAGGCACTGAGTACAACACAGGTTCTCAGCCATTATTTATCTGACTGTTCTTCCAGCAGCTACCAGTGCAAAGTGACTGGTCAAATTTCAGCCTGTGAAATCCATCAATATTAGCAATTCCACATCTGAACTCATTACAAATAAAGTAGCATATCTGATATAAGTTTTTGGGGGGTTTTTTTGGATGTTTTTAATATAACTCAGAAGGTAGGAATGTGAAACTGAAGTTTCACTGAAAACAGAGCAGATGTGTAAATGATTTTGAGAAATGAGTTAATTAACTTTGAAGGTATAAACCCCTTCATTAAAAAGACAAGACATAGAAGTAACAGCACAATAGCATATTGCCTGCTATAATATTGTTCATTCACTGCTGTTTGAGTGAATGTATAAATCATATAGTCTACAAGGGCTAGTAGAGTCTGTATCATTCATGTGCGCTGCCTTCCCTACCTGAATTAAATTTTAAGTGCTTCCTCCTAGGCAATTCATTGTCTAAGAAATGCCCAAAGACCCAGAAGGAGAAAGTTATGTAGCTGGCAAGGTGAAAGACCTGCCCTGGACACAAAAGCCGAAGCACAAAGGCTCTGTGCGCATTGCAGATAGTGCTGGTGCCATATTCTCCTCCCGCCTTTGTTTCTCTTTGTATATGGAAAACATCCTCCCAGCTGCCTAGTAGTAATACAGGACTAACTTAATTTTACCATTACATATTGTGATGCTGTAAGCTAGGAGTTTGGACTACTAAATATTATGTTGATGTTTAGCTTTTGAATCAATTGTTTGGTTTTGGGCAACATATCATCTGGTGTAAGTTTAACCAGAACACCATGTCATGTTATGATTCCAGAGAGTTTGTGGCTTCCAAAACCTTGCATCTAACACTTTGTTCACCCACACAAAGGTTAATACTGGTACAACAATTAATACACATTACCTTTTTTTCCCTCAAAACTTAATGATCCTTTTCTGTCCTTTAGTAGAACTTGGCCTGCATTAAAAATGGCAACTGGGTACTTTACACATTCAAAAAATAAGATGGAGTGATTTGAGGCGGGGTAGAGGGTGGGGGTAGGAGGGGGGCATTAGCTGCAACTCATTGAAACCCCTCTTGTCCAACCATGAGAAAAAATGTGTTTTGAAACACTGTGTTTCAAATCAAGCAGGGGCCTGGCCTGGCCTTCCTTTCCCTATTCCCATGGTGAAGAGAATACTTGGGCCCCTGCTCCTCTGGGTAAAGCCTTTTGTGGCTGAGGAAGCGTCACCGGGCTCCAGAGCCGCAGCACAGCCGCACCGGCTGCAGCTGCGAACCGCAGGATTGCACGTCCCTGGCCCCTGCTCCCCTCCCTGCACGGGCTGCAAAATAAAGGTTAAAAACTTGCTTCCTTCTCTCCCGAGGGCTGTTCTAAGGTTGGTTTGCTCTTGAACAGGGAGCGGTGTCTGTACCGAAACGGGTGTTATTTCACCCCTAGAGCAGCGGGGACTCCCGAGTCAACACCCGAGTGAGCGCCCGAGGGCTGTTCCACGGTCTGCAAACAGTACGCATGAAAAAATGAGATGTCGTCCAAGATTTGTTGCTTCCAGCCGCACCTGCGGCTGCCAGGGGCTGCTGCCAAGGGCTGCTGCGGCAGGGACCCGGGCTCTGGGCCGGGCTCTGCCCGTGCCAGGCGGGCTCTCGGACCCGAGGGGCCCGGGGCAGCTCCGGGCGGCTCCCGCGCCCGGCGGGGCCCGAGGGGGGGGTCGGGGAGCGGCGGTGCCCGCGGCAGGGGCGGTGTGTGACCGAGCGGGACGGGACGGGGACGGAGGGGAAGGGAAGCGCCCCCCCCGCAGCGAGACGGCCGGAGTTGCCGCCGGCTCGGCGAGGGTTCGCATCTGGGTCAGGTGTAAAACGCTCGGAAAACCCGCTCGCACCGCGCAGCAGGAGCTCCTACTCTCGTTAACCCTTCTCCTGACAGCCTGAGGAGGAGGGGGGGGGTGCACTGCAACCCAAATGTTTGTACCACTTCGCTTCTGGTGTCACATCACTGCCTGAATGCCGCATCCCAGTGCAGCCCGCAGCTGCCCCTCAGCCATGACCCCGGGCCATGGCAGCGAACCTGCCGCACCTCTACGGGACTCGGAGGGAGAGAGATTTGTTTTTCTTGAATGCCTGGCTTCATCCCAGTCATCCGTAATTCGGATTTGAGGTCTTAAAAATAAATCATTTAGCATTGGTCATCTCCTCACAGTACCCATGAGTCGGTAGCATTTCTTTTTGTCCCACTTGAATAGTGGCACACATTCGGGTGCTGTGATATCAGTCACAGCATATTCCAACTTTCCAACGGCTGTTGCTACAGATGGAACGGGAGACAGAGCTTTTGCCAGAGAGACTCTGGGTATCAGAATAAAATTAACATCATAGGAAGAGAAAGGAAAGTATTACTGCTACCCAAATGCGGCTGAAATAGCCAGATAAAGCTAAAAGTAGATTGGAAATGTCTACATTACAGCCAAAAGAGCACAACTTCATATTACTTATGCTGAAATGGTATTTTGCTGCATGAAATCTTAGGCATACAAACAATGTATTGTCTGCAATACACTGTGTGTGTATATATATATATGCTTTATATATTGCACATTTCATATATAAGTCTAGATAGATGCTAATTACTGCTCAGTTAAGTTTCTGTTTCTAAGCTTGTCATGTCACTGATAAAAGTCTAGTTATCTCCAAAGTTATGTCCAAAGACACTTGTCTACAGCAGAAATACCTTAAAGCCTCGTTGGGTAGAGAAACAGTGATAGAGGTACTGATGAATGGACCCCTTAGATCCCTAGCAAGAGCTGCCTGTAACTGCTGGGTTTTGGCAGCTGCATTATGGGGGTAAAAAGAGTGGCAAGCAGGAGGTTCTAGGAGCCCCTACCCTATGCATAAGATCGCTTACCTGCTTTTCAACCGCAAGACTTGTAGATCTGCCCCTTTTTCAAGGTCTGGTCCATTCACAGGCACAAAGAAAATCTGTGCTCTTCTCTGCATTCAGAGAGCCACTTTGGGATATAATTCATCTGTGCCGTGTCTTTACACATCAACATGGACTTTCACTGCTCTCAGCATCAACCCAGATGTTTATCTGGGCAAGATCAAGGGAGAATAAGGTGACGTTAAACCTAAATCACACAAGGGCCTTAACTGCACTTGAGTGGAGGGACTACAGTTGTTTTCCTATTGCAAGGGGACAGCCTCAAAACCTGCCCCACAGGATGAAGGGAATCCCTTGGGATTTCTCTGCCACAAGAGACCCAGGCAGGTGTGTTACCTTGCCCTTCAGCTAGTAAGCTACAGCCTGCGTCACCTGAGAGGTCCTGGCCAACAGGGCTTCATTACTTTTCAGGCTTTCCGTTATTTTCATTTCGATGAAAAATATATTGGCTGACAAGTGGATTTCTCACTAGAGATTCAGAAGCATTTCTGTAGCACAGACATGTTTTGAGGGGGTGAATACAGGCACTCGTCTGCCCTTCATTGGTCTGAAGACAGTAGCTCCCTGTCTCCTCACTCTTGCACATCATGGCTCAATGTCATGTCTGGAAGCTGGATGGGGAAACAACCAGAATATTGGCTCTGTTTGGAAATGGCTCCTCATCTCTCTTCTTGCCTGCTCCGAGCTGTGAACGGAGCATGCCAGAGCCCAAATGAGCCCTGTGGTCCAGTGTGGTGTGTATGCAAATCCTTCTCCTGGCTGGTGTGCAATAATTACCTGTGATTATTGCACAGTTCAGCTCATGAGTCAGCTTGGCATGCTCACTGCCTCTGAAACATTGCTTCACCCCACACACCTTTCCTGACCTTGCACATCCTATTTCTTCATAGACGCCAGTGCCTCCTGTCAGCTTTGCGCATTCATCACACCGCTTGCTCATTACTGCACATCCCAAATCAAAATTAAGGTCACTTCATGCATTTTCAAAGCCCTGAGCTGTCTCAGGGTAGGATATCTCAATAACTCCCTCTGTTCTGCTAACCCTTGGCAGGCAGCCATCACCACTGGCCCGAGCTCCACTTCTTTCAAGCCAAGCCCCCGAGCCCATCTCACAGCAGGCAGTGAGCTGCTCACCCAGCCACTCTATGGTGACAAAAGCAAGCAAAAGTCTTGCCACTTAAAGTCCTTATGATATATACCAGCTTTCTCTGACCTAGCTTTCCCACAGGGATGCCCATGACATCAGCCAGCTGATCCTTTAAAACTGGCAAAAAACAGGGAGACAATTCCAACATCCTGTCCATGAGGTTGGTTTTCTCCCTCCTCTCCTCAGTAGTTCTGTTCCAGCCTTGTCCTTGCACCTGAAGAGCAGCCTGGAGGCATTTAGAATTGCTGGTATGGTGTGAGTAACCCACCATGTAGTATTACAGTGTACCTTTTGTTTGCATAATTAGCTATACACCGTGCTTACCAACAGACCAGGTGGAATGGCAGGGACCTGTCTAGATGAAGGCAGGCTGGCACTGGAGATTAGCAGGGTAACTTGGGCACTGCTGCAGTGCACCTAGGACACAGCCCAAGGCTGCAGACAGTTACAGAGAGGAGATTTGCTTGGTGACACTGCTCTGAGCAGCCCCTGTAGCGTGTCCCATGGTTGCTGCAAGGAGTAAGGACGAACAGCACCCAGTGAGCCCAGCCTTTGGTTTCTGTCATGGAATACAGACTTCTTTTAAGCTCAAGTCGCTCCTGGACTTGAGCCGGGGGCACTGCCTCACTGCTAGGAGGGCTGTAACTCATCTGTGACTCACTTAGAGCCATGAATTAGGGACTGCCACTCAGGGTAGCCTATTGACACTCTTCAAGCAGAGCCCACACCAGCCATTTGTGGCAGGGCAGGAGGCCCATGCCTGCTACCTCCTCTGGCCCAGCCACCCCACCACCTGGAGAGCTCTGCCTGTCCTGACTGGCAATTCAGCCAAAGTCTTCAGTATTTTCTGTGCTCACTGCTTACTAGACTGAACTGTAGCAATCCAGAGTCTGCTGCATGTGTGACAAGAGAAGAAGAAAGCATCAAAGAAGGCTTCCTTCTTCATTTTATTTGTTCATTGAAAAATATCACTTTGATGCAATAACAGCATATGTAGAATGAACATAAGAAGCTGGCAGTAACAGAGTGGTGAAGCCACTCTGTCACTTCTGCTTCAGCATTTTGGATTCAAATGACTGTGTTGTCAAACGACTTCTTTATAGTATTTACCAAAACAAGCTTGCAGAAAGGCTGAGGCACCAGTGTAACATGGCATGTCAAGGCCATAGAGAGTGTGAATGCCAAGGACCACAGCAGCAGGGTGGAGAAGACATCAGCTGTGATAGCACAGGGAGAGGATGCTCCCGAAGGAAGGAACCAAGGCACATGCCAACCATTTGAGAATTTCTCCTGACAGCCAGCTGAAAAGATGCAGAACTTATTTCCCAGACATGAGTGCTGTGGATTTGGTGAGAGCTAGCAAGTTTTAATGTTTACAGATGGCTTAATTTGACAGTCATAATCATTATAGGAGCTACTAATCCAATGGGACTTAAAGACTGCCAGAAGAAAAGTATGACAATTAGAACAACACCCCATTCCATGAGTGCTCATAACTTAGTACCATTACAAACACCATCAGGTGCCCTAATGCATAAGCATCAGGTGTTTGGTTAATTGCACCGCAGTTCAAGCAAGCACCAACACAAAGGAATAAATGGACAGTGAAAATCACACCTTCCTCTATCTCTCCCCACCCAGCTCCTTGGCCACACAGCTGGCATGACATCAGGCTCAATTGCTTTTAATCCATAGGAAGAAAGCAACACATGAAATCAAATCAGTAGTGAAGCAGCACACAGCAGAAGAATATGCCACGTGAAGAAATATTCACAGTGTGCATTTAAAGCTTTTCATTATTCCACATCTTCAAAACCCATAACAGCTGTGTCACCCAGGGCATAGTCACAGGATTAAGCCTATTACTAAGTCAAGGAAATATGCCCAAACTAACCTGCATTGCCTGGTATTTGCTAAAGGTGTGCCTGTGTCCAGCTGCAGAGAATCATCTGATGTGCAGTACCTGCTGTTCTCTAAAAACTCCTGCGAGTGTGCAAAGCCCAAGAAGCACAAGTGCACACACACACATGCACATGCAAACCACCCCATTCCTTGCTGTTTACTGTTTGACTGTTCTTCAGCTAGTACACTAGCTGCCTGTTTTCTTTTTCCAGAGGCTCTGCCCTGCTGGATATACTCATTTTGAAAGCAGCTTCAGAAATCCTGTACTTTCCATATTACAAGGAAGTTGTATTTTTCTTTGACGTAGCCCTGTCATTATCTGTTATTCCCACTCTTAAAATCCCACCTACAAGGTCTACTGCAGAAACTCCTGCTGTCATGGAAAATGCTGACTGCTAGGTCACTTAGTAAGGTGGTTGAAGGCCAGGCAAAATACTGCTGCTGGGATGATGCTGACATGCTGGACTGGGACATTTTCAGGGAACTGTATTTGCTGGGGCAAAATCCTATTTTGCTGAAGAACCTTTCTGAGGTTCAAGACGGGTTTTTTGGCAGAAAGAAAAATACAGTCTGCATTTCTCTTACAAGTGTCCTGAAAACGTCTGTTAAGGATGGAGATGAATCAAATTCAAGTCAAGAGCAATGTATCTCACTGCAGCAATGAGCTGGTTCCTCTTGGGGGGGAAATGTTGTCTTTTAGTCTCTCCTGCTATTCTTCCTTTCTCTACCAGGAAGAATCAAAGCTCAGCTTAGGCTCAGCAGTCACATAAGAAGTGAGAGACCTTGTTGTCTCTGTGCCAATTAATAGTTAATTAGTGATAAGAGGAAGAGCTACAGTAGTCTATAATGTGCATGAAATACAGCATTTGGGTGGGTCTCCTCAGAGAGTCAATATCAGCAAACACATATATTTTGAACAGACATTAAGTCAAGACTCCTCACTCCAACAAGGCACAGTGTAGCCAAGAAGGCTTAATTTCTCTTGCTTTTGCTAGAAGATGTTTCCATCAGCAAGATGGGAAAATAATTCTTAACCACAGACTTCAACATAATAGTGGCAGTAACAAAACAGGCTCCATTATTAAACTAACTCTTGGTAAGAGCCAGATGATTTCTACAGACAATTTTGCATGCAACTGCTAGATGTAATTTGAAGAGTGAGCGCCAAATTGCCATACTAATTATTTCTGGGCTGATGTTCCCTCTGTGACATAGTGGCATTTGGAGAATGGGGACTAACCAACAAGTGAAGTGCTGAAGTGGGAGATCACTAATAGTGTTTCTGAGAAAGAGAAATATAGCAAATACCAATCTTCCTCTTCATATGCTCACTCTCAATTTGCACTGAGACAATTTAATACGCTGAACAGTTCTGTCTAGTTCATCTATGTTTTTGGCACCTTTCGAAGCAAACGATGCTCACCTGGCCCTGGCCCAAGGGCAGGTACAGCTGAGCGGGGCCCTGGGCGATGCTGGAGATCAGGGGATGACCCCGGCGAGGCCTCGCCAGCCCTGAAAATCTCCCAGACGAATTCGTGTCCCTCACGACGTGCCTGATGTGTGACTCATGCACACACGCTGCTTGCTTAATTCTCTGATCTGTAATATGCTGTGGGGGAAGGGCTGGCAAGAAGCTCACTTAATCTGGGTCTGCGAGCAGTTTTGTATCTGCTTTCATGCCTGCTCTCTCACTAGCAGTTTGCTCTGAGTCAGTTTTTCAAATTGGATACTTTTGCACACTGCATAATGTGAGATGGAAAATAAAAGCCTTCCCAGCATACTATGAGTTTTTTTGCTTTCTGTTCATTTCTCTGTCATATTTTCCTTTTTTGTTGTTGATGCAGTACTTTATCAAGTTTAAGCAGCATAATTTTAGTCTGGCACTACATACATTGTGTTTAGTGAAAAGCAAAAGGAAAAGAAAAGAGTAGGTTGGCTTCAAAGATTTTTAGGTCATATTTTCTTCTGTTAAAAGAAAATTTAAATGTGTTAAAAAGATTAATTACTGAAAGTAGAAAAACTATTTCATATTTGATTGGAAAAAAAATTACCAAATTTGTTTAGATTTTGAATATCAAAAGTTGATGGATGACAGTGAGATTTGGCCAAGGAAATAAAGGGTCAAAGTGACAGGAATATAAATTATGTTTGCTAAAATGATGATCATTTGCCATTGCCTTGTGTATTACTGTAGCAGAGACTTCAGGCTAAGGGAGACATTTGGGCTATTCCCAGCAGAACAGACTGGACGGATAACACTGAGCTGGCATGAAACCACCACCACATCAGTGCTGCATTGGAACAGCACTACATGGACAGATTTTAATTTAATTGACACCAACATAAGACCACAGAGATCTAATGGATGGTTTAAGTGTATGGGAGGTCAGAGTCAGTGACCTAGATTACATCAGCAAATACAAGCATGTCTGAGGCTGGGTCTGCATAGTGCATGTCCAACTCTGCCCAGTGGTACTGTGCCTCCAGTGGGAACACCCCACGTCTACCCTGCAGAGGTTTGGGCCTGCTCTCCTAAATCCCTGTTTGGGTTTATGCCTTTTGGTGCTGTTTTCTATGTGAGGTCCCTCTAGAGAAGCCGTATGCAACACACTGAGAAAATGATGTGGCAACGCAGGACTATTCCTCTGAAGACAATGACTTTGCTCTGCTCCCAGACTGCCCTTTTTTTTTTTTCCCCTGTGCATTTTCACTTAAACTCATAACTAATTTAATCCATCCCAGATAAAAATTCTGCTTGTTCAAGGACAGCACAAACACATGCTGTCAGGTATCTTGTTCCAGCTGCGTTTATTTAAGGCTACATTAATTCCCTTCCTTGCCCCACAATAACATCTATTTCATGTACCTCCAGCCAATACCCCCTCAGGGGGCTGCAGGTCAGTGCCTGACGCCCTTGGGTCACAGGAGGGGCTCTACACACCCTGCCCCATCTCCTGCTGCTTATGGGCAAAACACAAAGCCCCCACCTCTCTCCACTCGTGCCCCACTGCCCAGCAAAGGGAGCAGCTGGTGACAAACCTCCCATTTCTGGGCACAATACATGGCACCTCACAAATATTTCCAGCTGTAACTGCACTCAGTTTTCACCAGAGATGATCCTTTGAAGCTCATTACGTCCATTTGCATGATATGCCTACAATGAGGTGCATTACTTGCAGCCACACGTTAGCTGCAGCAGCTGTCTTTCCATCCAAGGAGAAGCCACTATTTCCCAGAACGCCTGAGACAGCCAGCACCACTTCAGATCCTCTCTAGTGCTACAATTGCTTAAGGATTTCCTCAGACCAAGATGAACTCATCAGTGGTTTAGTCTGTCCAAGGCTAATCTCATTACAGGTAATCTTATTTACCACGTGTACTGACCATAAAACAATGTTAGCTGTTAGCTCTTGCTCTCCCCACAAGCCAGCCTGATAGAGGCACAACCAGGCTAGTGCCTGTACTCATACAGAACATCATCTCCATTCCTAACTCTCACATCCTGACATCATATCTCAGTGACAGGTTGTCAACATCTTCAGTACCAGTGTGGATGCCTTTTGTGATTAAGGTTAACCCTGCTAGGCTCAACGTAGCCTCATATGAAAGGAGGACACAAAACTTTTCCCCATTGACATCTTAAAAATGAACCTAAAACCCACCTCCCAATTGCTTTCTTCACTTTGCTTCCACAGATTGATGCAATTATTTTAATGTGAAATTCCTGTGTCACCCACCTTCTCCCCGCCATGGAGCAGCTGTGCCGACATCTCTCCCCACAGCCGGCAGCATCAATCGCAGGGACGGTGTCACCCTCTTCCCCGGCAGCTTTTGGTGTGGCATGGCCCTCCCTCCAAACCAGCACCCTGTTCAGTTATTGTGGGCAGGGAAGAGAAAGTAATGGTCCGGTGACTTCTCTTTGAACTCTAGAAATAAATGTTCCCAGGCTACATGAAAACCAGCACCCTCACTGCTGCCTTGCCATGGATTTGTCCATGCCCTCAGCCACTACCAGCAAGTATTTCATAAATATTCCACAAGACAACCTGCTGCCTTCTGCACTGTTTCCAGAGACAGTACGGTAAGTTAATTTCTACCCATGGTATTTGAAAATACCTTAATTATGAACTTAGCAAGTCTGCTTGCTTATGCAGTTTTCCCTAAATTATTTCGTGGTTGAGTGAGAATTCAGTCATTAAAAAATAGTAATGAACACATAGAGTGAAACAAAGCCTTTGGAAGTCTGCCTTGCAGAGTAATGGAAGGAGGGAAAGCTCCTGTCTCTTTAAGACAAGGTCTGATCTTAAGCTATACATCTGGTATTTCTAACATTGTCTATAAATAAGAAACTCTGTCTCTCCCTAGCCCCAATCTGCTCTACTGCTGGTCCCTGAGCACTGCACAGATCTTACAAGCACTCTGCACTGAGGATTGCCACCAGACTTAATGCCATGCAGGATATTACACACTGCAGCATCAGGAGCTGGAAGGACATAGATAATCCAGAGCACTAAGAACTGCAACGGAGCAATTTGTACCGTGGGGCTAATGTCCAGGGCTGGGGCAGTGGTCTCTCACACAGTGCCATACACTTGTGCCACCTCTATAGACCTCTCCTCAAGACAGCCCCCTACCCTCCTTTCCCACATTTGGATGTTTTGTCTAGGATAAGTCCCAAGGGTGGTAGTCCCACTCGTTCCTGTACAGTCCATCAGCTCTCCTTCATGTCTCTAGTTGCTGGATTAGCAAGGTCTTCATGTGTACTAGCTGGGTCCCATACTATCTTTCTCAAGCCCTTCCCTCTCCTCAATCAAAGTTACAGGTAACATTAAAGGGCAGAACAGGAAATGTCACATATTAGGCTGTGGTCTCTGGTTGTGGTGGGGATGCTACAGGGAACAAAGTGGTGTTCACATACACAGGTCCACGCTTCAGGCCTGCTCATCATCATACTGTTTGATGCAGACTTGTACTTCTCTCCAAACAGCCGCAAGCAAGATATGTCCAGAGTGTAAGCACAGCCAGAGGTCAAATCCACAGATCAAATCCCACCAATCTGTATGAATTAGAGATGGAAGTTTAGCTGTAAAGCCATCCTACAGAACTTGCAGATTGAAATTTAAAGATAGTTTGGCAAATGCTGTTGTCTTTGAAGAATGGAGACACCACTCTTTATACTCTGTTTTATGCCTTTGTATGCATCAGATAATAACATATTTTATATATTTTTAAGATGTCATTCTAAAGGAAGATCATACTCAAGGATGTATCTATGAGATACCTTGGGGATCAGCTGTAAGGTATTGAATAAATTGACAAAAAATGTTTTGGTTTGTATACAAAGAATGAAAGGACGAGTAAGTAATGATTCTCTGCTACTGTTCTAATCATCCATCCAATGGAGACAGGAGACAAGGTTCAAAATTCCCTCAAAACACCTGTAAATTCAGCTATAATTTTAAGTTCTAGAGACTTTTTTTGCAGGAGAAAAGCATTTAACAAGCCCTGTGCATATGTCAAAAAAAGTTATTTTCTCTATTACAAAAGCATTGAATTGAATTTGTCCCCATTTCTTTCCTTCAGCTCCAGCAAGGAACTTAGATCTGCATAGAACTAGAATCAGTAATTCCTGTCAAATATCAGTTAGAAAACACCAGCATTTTTCTTTTCCCATATTAGCTTTAACTATAGTTTTACTTATATCTTGGTCTCCACTGACAGATTTGAAAAAAAATCCGGATATTTAAAGGAATAACACTGGGAACTACTATGCCTTTTCTCTGCAAGTGTTGCCTCCCTCATTCACTTCTCATTTGTTAGCTATTCCGAAGTAAGCAGTCAACAAACAATAACAGAACTGGCTCTGGGAAGTCGCAGATGAGCTCAGTACTTAGCACTCACCACACCGATGCCTTCCCCAGGTGGAATGGGAAATGAAGACGGAGTGATGGACTTGATTGATGGGTAGGGCAAGGGAGAGGATAGGGCTTGCTACACACAAAATTTTCCTTTTAGAAATTAAGAAACATTTCTGCACACTGACCATTCCAGCCCTGCCACATGGTATAAAATGACAGTTTAGAGACTACCAAGTGAGAACAATTTTCAATCTTAAAAGGACTAAACACAGACAGATAAAAATTATCTACTATACATCAATACCCTGGTATCCCTCATTCATAAATGCTTGGCCATGGACTGTTCTTCTGCCAAGATGCCTGGTCAGCATTGCAGCCCTGAAGAAAAATGTGTGAGAAACTACAGGAGTAAACCTGGAACTGATGGCAGAGTCAGGGAGTAAAACCAGGTGAAATAAAAGAGACCATGGTGAGATTCAAAATGTAGGCCAAGCCTATTCAGCTCTTGCAATCAAGTGTTTACTGTCTGCTGCAGCATCATCTGCTCCCATCCTCTTCCCTTTTCTTCTGAACAATGCAGTGTTTCAATCTTCTTTAAATTCAAGGACACCAAGTCCCCAAGTGCCCCGCTCACGAGCACTGAATAGGAAAACAAACCTGCCTGGCCTTAACAGCATCTTCGCTTATGTCAGTGATGCAGAACATATTGCTTCAAATGCGTACTCTTCTAGGGGTGCCATCCATCCACACTGACAAGAAATAGAGCGTTCCCTCCCTTTATCATGTCTGAGAGAGGGGAATGCGTGAAGCAAAGCTAAATGTGTGAAATGCAAATGTAAGTTGCTACATTCTAGTAATACATTTCTTATATTGTCTAGGAGAATTGCAGGGCTCCAGCTCGGGGATGCTGATCTCCCCAACAGATGGCACATCGTCCCTACCTACGTGGAAGAGACAGGCTCCTGAAAAAGCAAAGAGGCAGGAGCAACGTGAAGCATGTGAGGAGGGCAGAGCCGTCGCTCCTATCCTCAGTCTTGCGTGTCCGGGCTGGAGATCACAATGAAAGCTAAGGGAGCTCTATCGCAGGTGTTCTATCAAAGAAGATACAGGCTGTAGGATTTAAAAAAAAAAAAAAAAAAAAAAAAAAAAAAAAAAAAAAAAAAGGAGAGATTCTTGAGATTTTTTTAATCTGCAAAAAACTATTTTTTAAATTTTTTTTTTGTATTTTTAGTAGAGTGTGGAGATTTGCATCCACATTTGCTTTACACCCAAACACTTCTGCATATATGCATAAGATAAATCTCATATACAAGAAGAGCTTGCACCTTACACCTAGGCTTACACCTAGGCAAGGCAGAAACACAAGTATAGCTGGTGCCAAAACAGTTCTATTGTGATATCTTGTTTTCAGCCAATCTAGCTATTTCTCAATAATAAATAAGACCTAATTGAGCCCTATTCTTCCTTAAATACATTCCTTGGGCATGGCATCACTGCATCTATTTAAAACAAACAAACAAATCACGACTGAACTGAACCAGTGATAAAAACTTGGGAGCTTACAGAAGGCCTAGTCTGAACCACCTGTACTTTCTAGAGGTTTCCAGTTCATGACATTATTATAATGCATTCTCTCTTTCCCAAAAGAATTGAAAACCCTATTGAAGTACTGTGCATGACTTCAGTACTGTGGGCCTTTACAAAGACATCCTTAGCCACCTGAGAAGGCATCACAGAAGAACAGCCTGGACTCCTTGCTGGGGCCAGCTCATGTGTATCCAGAAAAATGCTTAGTGAGGCAATACCAGCCTCAAGAGGTAGCCATGTGGACATGGTCTATTCTTCTGGAAGTCACTAAGGTCTCCTTGGAAAACAGGTTTTCATGTGTGAACAAGCCATTCTGGGAGTGGCAGGAGCAGTGCATGGAGTTCACACCTTAATCCCAGGTGCTGTGGTGCCTCACACAGCTCGTGCTCCAGCCAGAGCCTGTCCCAGGGCTGGAGCATCGCCTGTCCCCCTTCCACATGTCCTGCTGCTGCAGGGTAACTGTAAAAGCCCCTGTCCCTAAGTGATGGCACTGAAGATCACCACAGAGCCTGTGGTAATTTGGTATTTTTGAGGTATTTAAACTGTCACACTTTACTTGAAGTTGCTTGGTATAGTTGAAAAGCCCAAAAAGAAGAAAAGCTCTGAGATTACATATCTGTAGCATGAATGCATAGATTGAGTTTCCTTGGGAAACTCAGTAGTAGTACCACTTTGATCCCTGAAGAAATTGTATGAGGATAACTTAATTATTTTAAGGTATTTGGGAATTCAAGAATTTTGCTGGTGGCAACTTGAGAAATGTCAGTAATTTTATCCAGTGGACAATACTGGATTTAGTTGGTCAAAGAAAAAAAAATTAATGACACTGTCAGTTCTTTGCAAAATTTTTCTGTGATATGTTTACACTACTTAGTGCACATATATTTAAACTACTTAGAGCCAAAAAATCCTAGTGCAACCCTGCAATCTATAAACAACTGGTAAGAAACAACAGATGTAATGGCCAGCCCTGCTAGAAGCTCAAGAACATTCTGACAGAGCTGACTTGATTCATTTTGCCACAGACAGTTGGTGAGGTCTTTCTATTTCTTACCCTGACTTGAAAGTATTACAGTGCCAGCGATCTGCCGGTGATGTATTCTCTGCATAGCTGCAGTTTGACCAATCTCAAATGTCCTTCCACAATCTCTCAGGCATACTAAACAAGTATAATACTAATTTTATTACTAAAAGCTACTTTCCTAGTAGATTAAAAAAAACAACCAACAACAAAAACAACAACAACAGGAAAAAACTCCCCACCAAAAACGAAACCCAACAACAACACAAAAAAACCCCACTACGATTTTGGTAATCCAAAATGTAATCACTTTTTGATTTCCCAAATGTTGTTAATAGTTATCCTGCATTGGCCAGCTTGTAGCCTTTGGGATGCTGAGCTACAAAAGGGAGGGCCAAGAGGCACGATACAACCTTAGAAGTACACTGCAAGTAGAAAAGTGAATGCCAAATTCAAAACTTTAAGGAAAGCATTTTTCATCTACAAGATAAAATGAACAGTACAGGACACTTATCTTCCAAATTTTTACTGATTTTTAACTGCAGTCTGCACCGAAGTTAACCTAGGAAAAAGGGTTGCACTGTCTTGGCTGGATTAGAGCTGTCTATCCCAAACACTTTTGTTTATAAACTAAATTTATCCTGTTTTCACAATGAAGTTTATTCCTGAAGTCAAATCAGTATGAAATCAAGGATAATGTGTGGTCTTAAGCCACATCAGAAAAATTAATCATCAGCATCATTAAAATTTGGACTTCCACAATGGTTATAGGCTTCTATTACACCTAAAGATATTCTCCACGAATTCTTGATAAGAGCTGGAAAACACCCACAGATAATATTTTTGCTTTACATATTGCACTGATCCCCCATCTGCTCTGGACTTACCAGGATTAAACCTGTGTAGCTGTCACTTGACTCCTCCTATTTCGCTCCAAAACTCAGGGCCTCCAAACCTCCTTAAGTCACTAAGTAACACTGAAGATGGCTCCTGAAGTTTCATGACAAAATTTTTAGGCATGAAAGGCTATTTTCTGGGTAAAAAGCCACCCCGACCTACCAGGTTGTGGAGTAAAACATGTAAAATTCCCAGAATCCACAAACCAGTTTTTCTGCCTGCTCTATTTTGAAGAAAGCTAAAAAGTGTATTAAGGAAATTCTATACAGAAAACAATTGGCACGTGCCAACCTGCTTACAAGTCTCTTCTGCTGCTCCTAAATGCCATCAGTGTCTCAGCTTGATCCAGTTACCGCATTGCACAGCTTATCAGACTGACTGTTTTCTTTTCCTCCTTTTCTTCAGAGCTGAGCCTCATTAAGGGGAAATATGACTTGTCCAGTCAATGTTAAATCCAAACTCTTCGGTTAGTTCTGTGTTTGGAGGCAACTTAGGTTGAGTGAACTTTCATTCAACACAAAAGCAGCCTCCTGGTACTCACACTCTTTAATGGATTTGTACCATTTATAGTAGTTCCATTTGCCATATTGTTTTCCTCCCAGATTTTGTCACTAATGAAGATTAAGATTTATATATGTGTTTGCACATATACATATTTTTGTGACATGTCTTCCAGCATCCTGGTAAAACACCAGGAAGATATTTTTCAATGGATTGAAAAGATTTCTGTTTGTTTTTTTTTTTCACTCTGCTACTCTAAAATGTCAGAAATATCAATGTAGTGATGCTCTAAGTGAAAATGCAGCAGTGTCCTATCTTTAAGTTTGAATCATTTCAAACAGACAGAGGTCCTATTCCTTTAAATACTTCCTGCCCTTCAGTTTTAACTCTCTTGTGCAGCCTCTCAGACATATAACAGGAAATAAGCTATAGTTTTATTTCTCTACAAAAGTATTTAAGAAAAATGAGTACTTTCGCTCCTCTGGGTCAGAACATTCCTCTGTAACATTTCAGCATAAACACAGAGCAATGGCTTACATATTAATTTAACTCCTTGTTTGAGATGTAAAAGACTTGCACAAGCAATGCACTTGGCATACTTCAAATCTCTAGTGAAGCCCAGCACTCACTGCCTTGACCACGGCACTTTGCTGTGCCTCTCCGCAGGGAAGCCCTCTCCCTGCTGCTGCCCATGCCTGCCCTGCCAGCACCCCACTGCTATGGCAGATCCTGCCTCTGCTCAATGGGGCTTTATTCACCGTCACTGACTTTCATAGCCATCTCATACACCCATCTGTCTCCTAGCTTTTTCCTGATTTCAAAAAGTTTCAGTTTTCACTAGAAACCTGCTAACTGGTTTTAACTGAGATTAAGACATAGAAAGTCACAACTTTCCTGGTCCCAATGAGACCATTTCTAAAATTCCCCTTGAGCCAGGAGCTCATTTAGCCCAGAATGAGTAAAAGCAAAGCGAGGAGCTGTAGGACCTCAGAATCATCGAGCTTGATCTCCCAGGCAGGGGCTGAGCATCCACACTGCTCTTGGATGCTGGTACCAGTGCTTGAAGGAGACCCTCCTAGCTCAGCCCTGCAGCTCCAGCTGCCTTCTTTTAACGAGGCACACGCAGAGCACACACAAACACACACCCTGCTCTCTAAGAATCTTTCCCTAAATTTTGAGGCAAGTGAAACATAAAAGCATAATTTCCAGCACTACAAGAGAAAGGGATCTGACCACATACCCTTGCAGAGGGGCTTGCCAAGGTAGAGCAAAGTGTGACTCTCCTCAGGGAGGCGTGGCAGACCTTCTGTCCTTTATACCTATGAGAATCTTTCCTTCTATGATAAGGCACAGAAGCTAAACCAAGCACTGCTTTATCACAGGTACTGCTACTCAAGAGCAAACGCAACAACAGGAAAAATAACACACACAGAAAAAGAAAGAGGCTGAGCTTTCCCCACTCACTAGTTTTCATTTCAAAGCAAGCAGCCAAACAAACAAGCACCTGACAGCATGAGCATGTGGTATGCCAGCTCTGGGAGGACCCCAAGGTGCACTCGGACAACATCTCCACACACCCCATGCTTTGCTGCTCGCTCTGAGGCAGCCTCACACAAAATGTTACCGTAACTTCCACAGCAGCCACTGCTTAATGAACCATGGCTTAATCCATCAATTGAGCTGAGCCAAAACGAGTACAGTCGTGTTCAGGGCACATTTGTCCATTTTCTGGTGTCTCATGAATCCCAGCTGGAGGAGGACAGAGCAAAGCAGTTCTTTGACAGTGGATTCAGCCTTGTTCAGGCTGCAAAAAACCAAAGTCACATTACAATTAACAATTGCACAAACCTTTCAGGAGATGTGCATCAATTTGCAAAGTGTGCAGAGAACCTCTCCACACTCCATCCTTACTGCTGTCTTCCTTCAAAAAAATAAAGCCAAAGAAGTTAATACCACAGTTTACCAACACTGGCACGAGCCTTGGCCTACCAGTTGATATATCCTGAGTAAAGAGAAGGGTTCATTTCAGAAGAATCAGAAAACCCACAGTCTTTTATGGGCACTAGATTCACTTCCTAAAAGGAGCTGGAAATGACCTGCAGGTTACATGCCTTTGGGCCCACCATGACTTGTGTGAGGCAAACTCGAGAAGCAAATCCCAGGGCAGAACACCTGAGTGCAGGGAGGTGATGCCACTTGAGAAGAGAACAGTCCTCATTGTAAGGGACTGATGATGCTCCCTGGGCTCAGCCTCTCATTTTTCTTCTCAGGGCTGTGCTTGGCAGCATTGGCCACTCTTCTTGCTACCCCTGTGCCAGCTCAGAAGTCTGCTCCCTCTACAGCTCACCGCCCATGGCCAGCCCTTGCCCACATGGCTCTTGGCTGCCCTGCCCTCTACCAGAGCAGCCAGCACAGAGCCTGGAGCCTGGCACTCACAAAAGATGCTGTGCTGTTCCCTGACTCCTCACCATGCCTTACGCAGGGATCAAAGTTTCTGGTAAGAAACTGCCCTGTATTCCAATATCAGGTGCACCAGTGCACTCCTCAGTGCAGCAATGACATGGGTAATACCTTCAGCTTTGTCCATTGACAGGATGGCTGGATGGAAGGAATTTCTGGGCAGTACACAGACTCTCTCCGAGTAACTGCTGAGCTGATTAAACCTATAGCATGGCCATCACGCTGGCATCACCCCACACTCACCGCATACATGGAGCACAGCACCTTCCTGAAGCCAGCACAGCCACAAGGGAGGTCTAAAATAATAAAATTAATTCAAATAAAGCTATAACTAATAAATATTGTGATCCAGGGTTGGGCTGTTCCTTGTCCCTGGGAACAGCAATGCAGGAAGGAGCCAAGGAGCTCTTCAGGAGTCAGTGTGTGGCTGGATAGGTTGATTAGCCCTGGCAAAGATCCAGCAATGCCAGATCCAGCATAATTTTCTATACAAATGGAAACACAATGCAGGAAGCCACAACCCATCTGTATGAAAAGTTAGGTCTGCAGAGTTTATTAGTCTGGGCTCCTGGCCACAAGAAAATACCTAATTTGCTTCTGGACTGCAGCTAGCCCTGGAAACCACATGGGATATTTTTGCTGGGCTATGTGTAAGCAGCGAGTAGGTGTCACCTTGATTATACTCTGTTATATATATATCTTTGAGGAGGACAGGCTATTTTGTACCAGTAGCTATCATGATGTATAATTACTGCAAAGAAATACAGGATGAGGTGTACAAGTCTATTTTATATTTATTCTTACATAGATGACCTGTAACTTCAACTGTAATTCATGAAAAAAGACTTGTGTCCAGTCAGACAAATAGCTGGATCTCATGGCTCCCTAGTCTGGGCAGCCCACATCAGTCTGAAGTGGAGGTGCACAGGGAGTTAAAGAAGGGTGCTCAATGGGACCAGGGACAGAGGAGGCCAAGCTGCTGTTACCATGTGTGGGCTGGAGCAACCCACGTCAGGAGCAGAGGGACCCCACAGGGAGCCCACCTGTGCCCACACCAGCAACAGCCACACTGGTGCACAGGGTCAGGGAGATGTCCTCTCTTTTATACAGCCTTGAAATTAGCTGCAAAAAGGCAAAGGAGGGATTATTCAACATCCTGCCACAATTCTGGGAAAGACAGCACAATTCAAGTTTGCTCCTGCCTTCCATTAGTATGCTGGGAAGGTGCAGAAAGGATTCAGAGCAGTCTGGTCTTGAAGGGATGAGACCCAGATTTTGCTGTCATGGAACATTAAGGCATTGGGTTCCTGTTACAGGTGAAGGAACAAGTTAGGTAGCACACTGCTCAGTCCTGACAGGACTGTGGCACTTCTAAACATGACCAGAAGCAAGATTTCAGACACCACGGGAGCTTCAATGTCAGAAGTACAGGTGCCTACTAATTAAGTCTCATCAAGGGTTGAGCATCCGCTCAGTGTGTATTTAGAGGAGCACAGTTTGATGGAGGTGCTCAAAGCGGGACTGAGGTGTACAGGAAATCTGGCAGTACATTTGCAAGCTTCACCTTCGTGCACGTCACTTATCTGAAGTTCATTTTTAAGCTCAAACACTCCAGTTTCTCCCTGTGGTAGAATCTGAATGTCGTAATAGCAATAAAAACCACACAAAGCAAACTAAATCAACCAAACAAAAAAATCCCAACCAAAAAACCCCCAAAACATGAACTGCAAAAATGTGCATTCTGCTTTTTGTGAATTTATATGTTCCACCCAGCTATGCAACAGAAGTGCCAGTAGACATACAAACTCTAGCTTTGCAGTCTGGGCATTTGCTATCCAGTAGCAGCAGCAACCTGGAAGTGGGGCAGTGGCAGTGGAATTTGTGCACTCAGGGGCAAGTTTGCACCACTGATGGTATTTAGAAAATGTAATTATCAGACAACTTTTTAAAATCTTTCTTCCAGTTACTGCTTTGCTTCTTACCAGTGTGCCCAGTGCAGTCTGTGCCATCACTGTGGTGCTGCATATCACAGGACTGATCCTGCAAGGGCCAGAGCTCCCAGGGAAGGTGGACAGCTTGCAGGGTGAGCTGTACCATCTATTGCCGCTCTACACAGCCTTTTGCACCCTGAGTTGCCTGTATTTCCCAAGCTGCTGATCTCTGTTCACAGCCTTGTATGTGACTGCAGGCTGCTGGGGGCAGAACAGTCACTGCTTTCCTACAGAAATTAGTGCAAGACTTTTTTTTCCACCAGAGAAATTTTGCCGCTCTTTTACACTCTGCTTCTAAAGGAAAGCGTGCTTAAAGCTGTGGAGAGTGTTAAGCACTACCCCAGGTTACCTTTAAACAGGAGAGCATCACTCTCCTCTTACACCTTTCTCTTACTCTTACACTCCTTAGGAGACCTAAAATTACTGCTGTTTGTTGTGTAGCAAGACAGAAAAGCTGTGTCTCACATAGTGATGGACTGGATTACTCCGCTGACTTTTACCTTCAGCAACAGGCTCCATGTATATCAGGATACAGTTTAAAAGGAATGATCATCTTTTTAATAGATCACATACTGAGTCACAAGCTACATATTCAACAGAAAATCAAGCTAATTGCTCACTTCTTCTAAGATATCCCTGAAGGATAATCGACGTCTGCAGAGCTGTTTCTTAGTTGGAAACTAAATAATTAAGCTGAAGAAATGCATTTCTCTTTCAAGTCTCTCTCTATATTTTCTTTTATTCTTCTTTGTACCAAATACATCAACATGAACATAAACTATTGACTTTAATTAAAAATTAAAATTAGCTCTAGTTCTGTTTTGTTAAACTCACAGCTGATAAACAAAAGAGACTGTCAAAACAGGAGAAGAAAACATTTCAACCTTCCTGCCAGTTCTCATCTCTACCCAACATACCCAGCAATTCGTAAACATGCTGTACATCATCTTCTTCCTGCATGTAACTCAAGAGTCTTCAGGAGGATTTACTGCACTTGGACTTCAGCTTATAACTGCAGCTGTGCAGAATATAAATAAAGAAATGGACAGTACCATAACATGATAGATTTGTGAATCCCCAAAATTTGATAGGAATCTTCTTTATTAATTTAATCTATTACTGGCTAATTGCTTATGTACTGTAAACGTGCAAAGGTCAATCACCAAACCATAAGAAGGTATGAAACACTAACAAGTCCTAATACAATAAGAATGTAAATCAATAGTCTAAATGAAGCCTTGTATTGCCAATGATGCATGAAAATGTATTATTGTTAGGGACTACAAGCACGGGTTTCACTAAAAGCAATAAAAGAAAAAGCCATGCCTTTTGAGAGAAATACACTATAAGCAGCATCTGTAAATACTGACTGTACAGCGAACTTTTTCGAAAGGGCAACTTCAAGGAATAAGCCATTTCACTGAAAGATACTTTCTTGCACAAAAAGTAAAAGGAAAAAGGTGCTGATGCAATAAAGAAATACTTGACAAAGGCTAATTCTGAACTATATGGATGTAACTGAAGAACAAGTTTATATATATATTAAATATTGCATTTTAAACATTTGTAAATAAATATTTCTATACATTAAACTTTCATAGACTTGCTTATAAACCCGCAGCCTCATCCCAGACAGAATCCTACAGCTAATTCCATTCAAACAATTGTGCAAAGAGGACAGTTACTGCAGATGTTCACAGCTGGAGGAGGAAGCAGATTCCTTACCTGGACGCTCTCTCCATTGTCTTGCTTTATGCCCATTTAGAAAATTCCTGCCTTCCTGAGGTTCTAACTGGTTCAGATGAATGTTAAGGAAAAAGGCTATTTTTAAACCATCTCCGAATTCTAAAAGGCTGCAGAATAGTGTTCTGTTTGTAGGAGCAGTTTAGCTTCAAAAAGCAGCATGACATGGACTAAGTGAGGTAAGATAAGCCTTGTGCAGTGTGTTGCAGCAGTCGGCAGCAGCAGAAGCCAATCAGTCTAGAACCTGATTACTGAGCTGCACTGGCACGCTGCAAGGAAAGGTGTTACACACACATCCACCAAACTAGACATCCCATTTCACCTCTCCTATCACTGAAGGAATTTCTCACAGCAGCAGAGGTTTGGTAAATGTACTTCTCAAATTATTTTTGTGTTCCTCCATTTTCATTAAACCTCTATGCCAAACTGTCAGTTGTGAAAGTTGTTTCACTTGCATGGCATTGTTAGAATATATTTCATAAGCAATGTAGACAGCACTTACTGTGAAATCTGTATTTCTTATTTTCCTGCTGGTAGGAAAATAGAATACTTAAAATCAGTTGGGAATCTAAAGAGTTAGACGTGCTACAGGCAGGTCTAAATTGCTATAACAAAGAGGTCCATTAGCAGGTTTGATCTGAGCAAGGAGGGTGTGCTAGTTTACCATATTAGTCTGATTTCTTCCCAACTAAATTCTGCTCATGAATTGTAGCAGTATTGAATTAAAGGAGTCTGGTTTTAAGGCCAGGCATGGATACTGGAAACAGTCATATAATAATCTACTCTTATGGTTCAGGCAGAAAAAAAAAAAAGGAAGCATTATTCTTTCAGAACATTTCCTTCCTCTTTAAATCTTCAGATACTCTGCTTTTGCTAAGGTCATTGCATGAATTTAAGATACACCATTCTGGAAACTAAATTAGCCCTCATTTACTGGGAAGTTGAATGCAGCCAGACTAATGGTGGTGCAAATATAATTGGTTCCCAACATGTGTCAGTGTGTATACTCCTCAAGCCACGGAAAAGATGCATTATGGGACTAATTTTTAAATGTTAATGGATATTGGATGTTTGCCAGACACCCAGCTGTGCACAAAACATTGAGATGGTAAATAGCTCTTGATCTGTTTAGAAACAAATTATAATGGCTGTTTGGATTCCACATGACTGAAGGCATGGTAACCAGCACAGGCTCACAGACTGACCCTATTAACTGCACTAAGGGGAACGCGCTGATTTTTAAAATCAAAATAAGAGACATAAAACAAGGCTATTAAGATGCCACTTAAATTATTTTAGATTAATATTAGGCAAACAAAATCTCAGCAGCAACCCATAGCACCTGTTACCATTCCCTACATGAGTGAACTTATTTAAGGGACTTACTTTTTGCTAGGTTTCTTTGAAAGGGGGTCAAAAAGAAATGCTTTCATCACACAATTAATTTGATTCTAAAGCTGAGATCTGAGTGAAGAGCTTACCTTACTTATAGAATAAAATCTCTCCTGCCTCATATCATCAATGGGTCTCACTGAGATGCATCAGAGAATAAGACCTCTTTTCATTTGATGTGTAGTTCTCATAATTTTAATTTAAAGTATATGAATATCAGTATTTGCAGGAAATTCCCCACTTGAAATGTCTTTCTAATTGTATTCATTTGGTCAGCAAAGCCCAACAGGGAATTTTTAATCAGCTGGATTAGGTGCTTTTGATTACAATACTGTAGCATTAGCAAAAAGCACCATTTTGCAAGTGAAAAGCGTACTAATTGTCAGCAACACAGGAGAGCTCTTTTCCATAAAGCTGTGTGTTCAGCAGTTTGAGACTCCTTTTCAGAAATAGATAAGACAGTCACATGGATATTCAGGAGAGCATCCCCTTTAGGATTTTGCTGCAGTTTGAGAAATTCTGGAAAAAAAAAAAGGCTCCATGTCTAGGACATGATTAGTCCCTATCAAAATTCCCCCATAAAACCCCACCAAAACAGTAGGCAATTCCAAGCAGAAGAGCACAATGTCGTTGGATCAATGGGGAATGACTCAAGACTGCCTAAGAGCTGACTTTGCAATGTCATTAAAACATAGCCTGTCAATAATGCAAAATTTGTACTCCCCAACTAAGTTTCTGTCTTGAATTTGTGCTTCTTAGCTTCTATTCTGTAGGCTGGTTTTTAACTGGGTGCTTTCTGCTAATTTTGGTACCTTACATAGCTTTTTCTCTATGATCGAAAATACACTAATGTATTAGGAAAGGAAGCCTGAGAGTTACTTCTCAGAGTTCTTCAAAATTCATTTTCTCAAAAGAATGTTGCTTTCAGCAAATGTAGGACATCTGCGAAAATAAAAGCATCCTGACCATCAGGATGCTATTCTAAGAGGCACCATTAAAAGATGTCAAAGGATGATTTTTTTCTCTGACAGCTCAAAAGTCTTGATCCATTCTTATAGGGTAAGTATGGAACTTGAAGAAATGTTTTCCTTACTGCCAATTTCAAGTGCTAAAAAAAAAAAAAAAAAAAAAAAAGACAACAAAACCCAAAAGCAAACCACAGACATCCTGCAAGCTGACAAGCCATGAGACAAAGTCTGGCCCCACAGAGACAAGCCCCAGTCTTTCTGCCACCCCACTGAGGGCAAGAGGGCATTGCTGCCATCCTCAGCCCTGCACAGCCCTGAGTGCATTATTTCATTGGATCAGGACACAGCAGAGGACTTTTGCTCTCCCCAAAGAGTCCAGGCACTTACGGGCTAGAAATCACAACAACTTAATCTCCTCCCTGCCAGCAGAATATGAGAAAGTCACAGCACTGCCTGCAGCTACAGGAATACTAGTGAAGAGTCAGGGTTTGGACAGCTGAGCTTTGTTGGTGAATTGGTCTCAGAAGAGGGAAGCTGAGGTGGTAACCGGATCTCCTCTGAGCTTCAGGAGGGAGGACTTTACGCCTCTGATGCTGTGCTGAGGAGATACGCTGTGCTGCCAGCTCAGGTTTCCTCCACTGATGTCAACAGGCAAATCGCAACTAGCTGATGTCCCACAAGAGCAAAAAGGGTAAAAACAAGCTCGTTGTTCATTCCTCATCCTGGACAGGGGTCTAGGAGTGCACCCACAGCCACGTGTGTTTCACACCTTTATAATGTAATATCGTCCATCCTAGCTGCAAGCAAACGGCTGGGACTCATGTTTCCTCGTAAATCATTGATTCAACATCAGAATTCAGACAGCACAACTACTTCAAGGACCAAGCTATACCTTCAGTTATGTTAGCATAAATCTGAAATAATTCCACTAAGACTGGAGAATTTATTCTTAATTTTCAAAAGCAAATGAGAACAGTCTGACCAGCAGCATTCAGGGTTTAAATGACCTACATACAAAGTGTGTTTTTGCAGACGCAGAGTAATTTCATTAGAGTACCCTGCAAAATCTTTTACTTGCATAACTTGTTTCCATTTCTTTTTAGTGTAATGAGATTTCATGATGAAAGCCAAATACAATCTAGTATAGCAAAAGTGCATGTTACACTGATCCTAATAAGCCCAATGAAAATCAATAATGCTGCTAGTTTCCCTGAAATCAGCCTACATAAGCTCCAAGTGCCGTGTTCTGCCTAAAGCAGAGTATTAGCAGCTTATATAAGACAGATATTTCCTAGTAGAAAATCTCAAAAGAACCACAGTTAAGAAAGAGAAAATTAAGCAAATAGTTGTTACAAATACCAAAAAATATTGGGGATAGTTGCCTCCTGTCCTCAAGGTGTGGCTAAAAGATCAGTTCCCTTCCCTTTTCATCCTGTTGCCAGCTGCTACCAAACCACTGTGTTGACTGCAGCCTGCACGAAGGCAAGTCTCCAGGCCCTGGCTTCTCTGTCCTCTGCAAAAGAAAAACAACATTGTCCACCTATTTGCTAAACAAGGATGAGAAATTTTGCTCTAAGAAGCCCCATTTTCACTGCCATGGAAATGAGGAATATAATAACACTGGAAAAAAAAAAGTCAAGCACAATGTATCAAGGAGTGTTATTAAAAAATTAAAAATTCAGGCAACCTGATGCAAAGAACTTTGCAAGGGTGCATGCATCATCTATCATATTTCATTCCTTTTGCTTGCAGCTTGTCCTGCATTCAGAAACAGGAAATGCTGAGTTAAGAGGGGAAGAGAGGGCAGGTTTGAAAGCAAAGACAAGAACGCACAAACGTCAGAAGAGAGAAAGTGACAATTCATCTATATGCTTAGGTATATACTGTATATCTGAGAGCAATAGCCAGCCTTATGTAGATTTTTACCCTGCATGTATTTCAAATAAAATCCTTCTTTGAAGTTTGCCTCTTCTTAAACAAGCTAATAAATGTAGGAAGCTTAAAATATAATTTCCATTGCATTAGCAAGCTATTTTTTATTTGCATAAGAAAACGTTTCTCTGTAATGATCTACCTTATGAATGACCTGGGGAAATAATTTCAGGTTGCTTTAAAATGCAACCATTTGTTTCTTATTGGTGAGTTCAATTTCACTAAAAGTTATGGAGTGAACAGCAATAGCCTATTTGCAATATTGGATAGCCAAAGGTGCATAATTATTTCCAGTTTACTATTAAAATAATATTTAAATAATTCAGCATGCAGTTGCTTTTTTCTTTTAATGGTGTACTATTAACAGGTTGGTAGATTTGCAAGAGTGAGGCATTTTATGAATTTTTTGAATTAGGAAATTCTTACAGAAGCAAATGTAAGCACAAGCTTTTATTTTTGTGTAACGTTTGCATTGGAAAGTCTTCCCTCAGGACAAGAATAGATTGAATTTCTGCAAGTGTATAACTTCATGTAAGTAGCATATTTGTATTTATTTACCAAATGTAAGTAGGGTAATTCTGAGTAAAAGGATTGTATATACGGACCACACACAGGTAGCATATAGAAATACATGTCATGATACTTCTGCCTGTGACAGGGGGATGGAGCATAGCTCATTCTACCTAGTTCAGAGGTTGTAACAGCTGCTGCCTGTACATCACAGGTATACAGTACTGTTGCTATGGAGACTGGCTCAAACGAGCAGGAAATTTCATTTTGATAGAGTTCTATTCTTGGGCAGAGGAAGAAGGCTCTATATTCAGCATCACATATGGCATTTTTTAATGTTTGAGACACATGTTCTATAAAGAACAACAGACTTGGAAAAAGTGAGTTGCATTTTCCCCTCATGATGCTGGCACCTGCAAATAACACCCTGGAAGCAGGTGGTGAAGTTGGGAACATCCCTGTAACGCAGATCTGCTCTTCACACCACAGAGACCACCAGCACAAGGGGCAGGGGTGCAGGCGGCAGCTCCCAGGCACACACCGACCCTGCAGGACACGGCCCAAGCACTTGCTGCCCAGGGAATCAGTAGCACATGGCTGGCCAAAATCAGAGAGGCTTTATTCAGATGAAAAGTGGAAAATTAATTTCAGATGAAACGGTTCATTAATTTTAACTTATGTAAAAACATTAATATTTGTTAATCAAAGAACTCAAACTTTTTCAGATGGAAGATCTTTCCAATGCAATCAAGCAAAACAATGTTTTGAAAACAGTGAAATTGTATTATCACTTTTTCCAGTTCTCAACATACCAGGATTTATCAACTCTATTGATTCACTAGGGCTGACAGAAATTTGCTAGACGATTCCATAGACCAGAACCTGCATTTTTCAGGAGAAAGAGGATTTTACTGAGAGCTGCCACCCAACTCTCCTCACTAAGATCAAAGCAAAGACAATTATCACAAGGCTGGAGAGCATCTGAAGTAGTTGCCTCTTCTTTTCTTTAACCTCCAGCCCTCAGTAGCACCTTCTGCTATCCAGGGACATTGCACCACGGGGTTCCCAGCCAGGGAACACATGGCCACTGCTTTTCCCCAGAGCCTGCCCAAGCCTTGAAGCCTCCTCAAACTGATGTGTGTTCCACCTACAGAAGAAACAAAACCTGCTCTTGATGGGCAAAGCCAACAGGGGGATTAAAGCAAGAGTTGGGGACCAACAGAGGTCTGGAGATGGCACAGGGTTGCTGAAGGGCAATGTAGCCCCTTGCCTGGGGGCTAGGAGGAGAAAAGTTTATAGCTCATTTGGCAAACAAGGATCAGGAGGCATTTTTGGTGTGGGAAATTTGTTGTTAGTTTTGATGGTTGGTTTCTGGTTTGTTTTTTTTTTCTTTTCATTTTAAATCACAGTATTTGAAAGCTCTTAGCTATTTACATCTAGCAGCCTTATGCAAACAGTTATTACACAAAGACCTTTTTGGGATCATGGGATTTTTTTCTGCACTAATTTGTCATAAAAATAATTTAAATATTAAAGAATTCACTACTACTCTTTGACTTCGTGTAATGCTTGGAAAGTACAGATTATTAAAAGCCTTTTACCTCAGAAACACCTTTCCTTAACGTAACTAGCGTTTCAATCAGGAAAGCCGTGGTGAAATCAATTCTGCTTCTGGCATATATTAAGCACTAGTCAGTGCTCGGAAGGCCTGTTGGCAAAACTGAGCCCTTAGCTATCACATGTCTTTTCCAAAACTATATCTAAATATATCCATAAATATCCAATGAGGTGGAATCTTCTTTTGCACTTCAGTATTGTGCTCTTTTATTATAAGAAAAATCTATTTTGTACCATATTAATATCACTTGCCACAATAAAACACAAGAATTTGCTTCTCCTCCATCCCCTCCTGAACCAAGCACTTACACTGCAGTAAGATTAAAAAAAAAAGCCAAAGAAAAATATCAGTAGTTACACTGGTAAATTGAAATACTTACTATCTTGGGGGGAAAACCTGTTACTAAAATAAAAATACCTGAGATAGTGTCAGGCAGTGTGACAATGAAGATGTCATTACTAACCAGAACTCTTCGGTCCCTTAGCTGTCAATAATTAATACATTATTTACACTTGCACATTCTCATTTCCCAGCTTTCAAGATTTCATTTACACTCTGATCCTTTGCTTAGCAGCAAATTTAACATCATTGTGACCTTCTTCTTCCTGGCACTATACACCTATCAAGCAGAGAAAGAGAGTAACATCTAATATGTGCATTTATTAAAGCAGAAAGCATCAGTTACTGGTAGAAGTGACAAATGCCAGTGTTTGCCACAATAAAATGGAAGAGAACCAAATTGCTCCCAAAGAAAAATCAATTAAGAAACCATCTTAATACCATTTGTGGGAGCCTCAGCATTTGTATGTTTTAGGGAAATGTAGCTGAAGTGTTTCTAATTAAAACCCAAAGGAATTACCAAACTTATGAAAGCCATGCCACAAATTGAAGACAACCTTATGTTAAAGATACACCATTTTGACTATCTGAAATTAAAATATTCTGTTAGGTTGAAATAGCATTTTCCCCATCATGCTGAGGGGATACAGCCATTCCTAGGAGAAACAATGTCAGATGGTCACATGAGACATAAATCACTGTTACATCACAGTGTACATAAATGTACATATTTATTTAGTATAAGGATATGCAAACTATCAGCATAAAATTGAACATATGTTAAAACTGTGCTGTAAGCAAGGATTGCCAGAACATAGATGACTGGGATAATTCTTTTGAAGTCAGTGCCAAGTTTCATGTTAAAGTTAATTTTTCTCTTTTGGAAAAATAGTATTCTGGACATATCCTGGCACACTGGGGCCAGACACTGGATGATTTTGAACTGAGAAAACCACATAACTTTGTAATTTGGGCTCTCAGGAAATTTTTGTGTTGACTTCAGTGGATTTTGGAGCACACCCTCAGTGCAATTAGAAGCTATAACAAGTAAGAGCAGCAATAATCCTGCTTCAGTAGAGGAAGAGCCGGGAAAAGGAGATTACCCAGAGATGCTTTTCCCCATCCAGGCCTTCCACCAAACCATTAAAAGAAATGCCAAAGAAGTTACTTTGTAATTTTTTTGGTTGGATTGAGTTTACAGGCATCATTTAGAAGACCCTCTAAATCTGTAGAAATCTAAAGCTCTGATGTTAATTTCTGGTAACTTTGCAGAAGGTGGGTGTACTCTCTTAGCCAAGCAGGCGCTTCCTCCAGCTGGAGTTTGTCTAGCTGCCAAAGTAACAGGGTTGCATTAGGTAGAAGAGATGATTTCTACAGAGCGACAGCTTCAGAGTCTCTCCAAGCACCTCCACAATTGCCACAGTTCTTGCTCTTCTCTGCGGTGGGGATGGCATCCTTGTTAATCATACAGAGCCCTGGCTGGATTTGGCACTTCCTGAAATTTCATCTCAGGAGCTGTAATGAAAGGGAAAACACAGACACACTGGACAGCTTCTGCAAAATGCTGTACCATCTGCCTGACCAAAAGGAGCACTCCAGCCACGAGGAAGCACCGAAGTGATGGGAAAACACAGTCCTATCTAAGGCTGGGCTTTGCCACTGCGTTCAGGCACTGCGGAGATGGAAACTTGTCTGAGACTAAAACTTCAGTTCACCTAGGCATAAACAACAAAACAACCATCCCAACAGTGCCATAAAATAATTGCACTGATAACCAGCTTCCACCTTCTTCTTGTATACCCAGCATTCAGCTATCACTGTCAAAACCATGTAAAACAGAGAGGTCTGCATTAAAGACATTACTATAACCACTCCAAAGTTAATATCTCATTAATTAATTTACCATTGCATGACATACTGACTCCAGTTTCTGCAGCCCTGTCTCTTCCTCTTCATCAGCTGGTGATCTCCAGTTGGCAGTGGAGTGGGCACATGCTGTTATTGCACTGTGGTGCCTGCTGCATCCTACTGTCCCTCTCTTTTCCCAAACACAGATTTAGAACAACTGATTGCTACAATGCTGTAAAAAGAAAAAATAGTTAACATTTGAGGAAAAGGACTTCATGCTTTACTTTGCACTCTGAGAAATTAGTATCATTTGTTGCAAATAAAAATTTCCAGTTGCATCCCAGTTCTTATCCAGGAGCACAATATATTGGTTGAATTGTGTTTTCTTGTTAGCAATAGAGATTTTATAGTGGAAGTCCTGGCACAGTCTTTATGATGGAGGAGTAAACACTATTGCATCCAATCTGACATTAAAGTAATAATTTCTGGAAGACTTTAACACAGTGAAAATTCCAGACTGTGTACTGGAGTCAAATTGGTGAATACCCAAAATGTGCCCAAATGCCACCCAGTTGCAAGACCTGTTCCGAATTCCTGAGTTATTAGGGGAATACAGTGTTTATGAGACATGCCAGATTGATGGCATCTGCATGCAAATTCTTTCTTGCTTGCCACACAACAAACACACATGGAAATCAGAGCGTAAATTTCCCTCTGTTGTCCCTTTCTGTAAATAACTCCTCGACAAGTGATGGATCAGTTTTATTTAATGGGTTAAGAAAATAGGGTGCTCTCTCAGTACAATTGTCCTTCATTTCCATTTGCTTTCATTTTTACAACTAACAGAAATACTAGTTATTTAAAATGAAGAGTTTTGCAGTATGAATAATTCGGAAGAAATTTTGTTCACTTGTGGACTACAAGGGGAAAGTCTAGCTCTCCTTTCATCACTATGCACCCCTTTGACTACTGATGGCTTTGTTTTCCCAAATGCTGACCTAGAAGTCAGCCATGCAAAAAAGGACGTGGAAGAGCCCATCACTGACCAGGAAACTCCTTTGTCTTTCATCTTACCTGCCAATACATTAAGCATTCCTTAGATTTGGCAGGAAAAAAATCAGATACAATGTTTACTTCCAATACGGCAAAATCATCCATAGCCCATTCCTTCCAGGATATATTTGTCAAAGGTGGGAGACTGAAAACCACAAGACAATCAGCACTGCTTACTTCTCATTCTCATAAGGGCAAAGAAGAACAGACCAGAGAAAAAAAAGCAGTTGTGATTTGGTTTTTTTAATTGTTCCAGCATTCTCTGCAAGAAAAGGAGGACCTGTCTGCTCTGTTCTTCCTGTATCTCATTCCAATTTTACTTTTCATATGTGCACATGGAAGAGACCCTGCTATTTCAGAGACCAGCCAGAGCAAATCCATGCAAAGACAGTTCCAGAGTGGCTGTGCAGATGAGCAGCAAGTGAAATCCTTGGGCAAATGGCAGAGCTGAAAGCAAAGCCTTCACAGGATGCTTTGCATCTCGCTGCCCTTCTTGGCTCTCCCCACTAGGACAGCAAGGACAGGGTGAGTGCTGGCACATCCTAGGTATTGAAGGCTGATGCCACAGCAAGAGGACAGTCTTGTAAGTCTAACATGAGATTACTGCTCCAAAGAGTGACCTGAACACATCTGAATCCTCAGCTTCTTAGGCTCAGAGTAAGAGATAATACACCAGACAATTTTGAGGACAGAGGTCTGACTGGCTGTGTTTCTGCTTCATAGCATGGGAGTACTACATGCCACAGATGATTTCACATATGATTTGGAGGAGAAATTCATTAATCTGTGAAGTACTGTAAGGACCATGTGGTTGGGACAGCCTGACTCAATGGAGTAAAGAGAGAAATGGAGAAGCTATTTAAAAGAGGGGGGAAGAGAAACGATTGACGAGAACAGAAAGGAAACAAAAGCAGGAGTGTCAGGGAGAGACCAGGAGACACCCAACATCAGGGCAGGCAACTGCTCCTCTCACAGGCCCAAAGAGCCCAAAGGACCAGCTCTGCCAGAGGTACCTTGACACAATTGTGAGCCCCACTCACAGCCCGGTGTCTGGCAGCTGAGAGCAGTGTCTGTGACAGGACAGGACTGGGCTGGGCCGCTCCCAGGATGGAGGTGGCCAGGCAGAGCCTGCCCAGAGTGTGTACACCACGACTCCTCGCTTCCATTCCCACAGCCGACACGTGTGCACGCCCACTCCGCCTGGAAATGTCGTACAAAAACACTGCAATGAAGTACACATGTACATATATATGTGGGGTTATGGATTTAGTTAAGCAGAGGTATAAACAGAACTAATTAGTAAGAGAGAAGGTCTATTAATGTTCTTCTCCAAGTCATAGGCTCTTTTATCTTTTTTTTTAAAAGGTTTTGTCTTGAAGCAGCTTTGGTTTTATATGGTCAGGCTTGCTGGTTTTGATAGTTTTGGAACAGAGCTGCTGATACATTTAGAAAATAGAATTTGGCAGTGTCAGACCAGCTGTGTGTAGGTCTGTCGTGTGAGGGTGGGTATGGACAAGGATCACAATGTGAAATGTGAACTGTGTGTAAAACCACAGTAACTCATCTCCAGAAGAGAAGTTTATGTAAATTACCATTAAAGCCTTTACTCTTGTTTGCTGATAAATTTATAGACATTAGCATCAAGGTAGCAATCAGGATTCATCAGCTTTACTTTTTTATAACCTGTTAAGTCTCTGATAACTTCTCTCTTCAAGTGACATACTGTAACGTTGTGCAGTATTAAATGATATGCACAAATAAGTACCTAATGGTAGATTTAAAGATGTTGCAGCAGTCCAAGTTCTTTCATTTTCCTGATTATAATGGCATTTGCATAATGTATGAATTCAAACATTATTGCTGTTAAATAATGCATAAATATTCTCCCAAGCTGAAATACATCTATTTCCTCTCCATGAATTATTTTGAATGTATCATTCAGTTGTTTTTCTATTTAAAAATGTAGTTAGAACTCTGCATATATCAGTATTATGACTGGAAGAAGTATCATCACAAGTAGTTGGCTAACCCTCCAAACTGTAAATGAAGTATACATTATTAAATGGGCCATCTCCTTCCTTCTTCAGAAAGCATTATCACCAGAATACAATATTTAGCATTTCTGAAATGTCAGAAAGAAATGCAGGTACATATTTGATTATCTGGCAGGTCCTAGGAAAGAAAAAAATAAGAACATTTTGCTCACCAACCTGAAGGGAATATGAACGTGGTCATATATAAAGAGATAAATCTGTAAGAGAGGATTGTGTGAGTTCTTGAATAGCTCTTTGTGAAACTAAGCACCTTCAACACCCATTGACTTCCAATACCATATCCCCCAGATGATGGACCCTTTTATTTATATTTGGTTCTATGAAACGTGCCATCCAGCAAATTCTGTCAACACTGTCACAAGTCAGTTACATCAATGACAGATGACAGGATGAATAAAAGGACTTCAGGATTCAAGTATCTAGAGTTCAGCACAAAAAAAATTTAAGCCTGCACAACATTCAACAGTAAAAATGCCAAAATTAAAATAACATAAAATATATTTCCCTCCTGGGCCTATAGGCCAGCTGAAATGGTCAAAGAAGGTAAAGAATGCAATAAAACCCCAAAGACTCAAAAATATCCTGTATATATGCTTACTTAGAAATGTGCAAGTGTACAGATTTGCCTGCTTCTCCCTAGTGTCTTTTTCATTAAATATCTGCTTTTTGCAATTGCAGTGGTTAAAGTCAGATTTAAGTATTGACTTGTAATTGTAATGTCTCTCTCTTTTCCCTCCTCTAAAATTCGTGACTTTTTTTTTTAATTACTTTTTACTTACCATGTAGACATGACTTAGTGTTTCAATTTGGACTCTAACTTGCTGGATTCTATTGTCTCAGTCAATTTTCCATTTGCTGAAGGTAGGAAATAATCAAGTCTCCAATAAACATCATCTATTTTTAAAGTGTGCCATCTTTTAGAGTTTGTCATTATAATGCTAAAATGTGTCTCCATCAGGGCCATCACCATTACTTTACCCATATAAACCCACACACCCATATATACATACACGCAAAGAAACTATTTATTCTGTCAAATAGATTTTCTGTCACTGTTCCTCCTTTATTTCCTTTACTATTTTTGATGGTATAGTGGAAATCCACTTTTAAAACCTAATAAACTTATACAGTGGTAAAATGAACATATTTTGCTTACACTTGTTTAAAGTGAGTCTGCATAAAATGGAGAACATTCTGAAATAGATTTGATCAACTTGAAACTATTGCAAATAAAGCACAGAAAATGTCATATCTTAAATTCAATACACTTGTTAACCCAAATAACTATGAAAATTCATGTCAGTTTCTAATGCATAGACATCTCAAAAACAAAAAAAAAAAAAAAGAAAGAAAGAAAAAAGAAAAGTTAATGCACAAATGGTTTATTATGAATAAAGTCCTTGATTTACAAGATTGGCTATTGTTACACAGATTGGACCACCTCATAATACCCAGACACCACCTAGCGAGAATTAACTCTTCCCTTCCCAGCATCTCCCAGGTAGTTGAATATCTGGTTAAATTTACCCACACTAACAAGTATCACAATTGGGGCTAAGTTTTCAAATCCAGTTAATGAATCCGAGATACTTTCTCTTGGGAAGAAACATCCACAAGACTAAGCTGGAATATTCTTTTTTTCACCTGTTGAAACAAATTGTGTCAATTCTCAGCATACAATTAGCAAAAGGCTGACGAGACAAAGGGGTTGCCCAGAGCAAAGCTTCCCTATGTGGTATCTGCTGGACTTTTTTGCAAGTCATAAAGAAAGAACTAGGCAGGTGGAAAGAAATACACTCTAGTTAAAAACACCTTTGTTTGATTCACAAATGAATTAATGAAGTATGAAACTCACCTCCGTATTTTGTTGTGGGTTTGCTGTCAGGAGCAGAGATGCATAGTTCAGAACAGTGACAAAAAAGAGCAGCAGTGTACATTTGAAACACTACTTCCCATGGACCCTGTGCCTTTGATTTCTGCCTTTAATACTGATAAGAAGTGACAGTAGTTGGATAAAACAATCAAAATTGGAGTTGAAGAGCTTATAAACCTCCTGACACTTCAATAAGCCAAAAGCCGATACAAACTTTAAAAAAAATCATATCTCCATTTTGACTCTGCAAGGCCACATAAAGCAGAACTTAAACACACACAGAGGGCTAGAAGTTTACATCCTGATTTATTTTACTCTCATTTCATTAATTTTAATTAAAAAAAAATGTTAAATTCTACATGGAGAAGTAAAATCTTTTATAATCTTTTAGACAGTTACTGCCAGTTCTCTGAAGAGCTTTATGCCGGCTGCTAAATATCTACAAATCAATATTTAATATTTTGAAAGATGAAGTCTTAATTATCCATCTCTCCTCTAAACATCAAACCAACTTTCAGTGAAAATACAACCACTGACTGGGTGATGGACTAAATGCTGCTCATTACCCCACCTTTTCCTGTAGTTCAGAAGGGAAAGGCTTCCAAGCACATTTCTTGTTTGCCTGACTTTAATTTCACCTGATTTTATTCATCTGTAAGTTGATCTCAAATGGTTTCTAAAACTCCTGCAATGGCACCTGCAAGCATGTGAATCAGACTTAGCACCTGCCCTGGTCAGAGCTGTCTGCTTCTCTCCACAGGCAATAGGGAGCAGAGAGCCTGAATTACATAACCAACATATAGACAGCAGAGATTAAGCAAGAGGCAAACAGCTAATATATGAAATCATGGCTGCATGAAAGTAAATATGAAAATTAGAGAATTATATTATTTAAGTATTTTTTTTATTTGCAGTCCAGAAAAATCCTATTGCAGAATATATTTTTCTCATTTGCAAGTACAATGGTAAATGTGTGCTAAATTTATGTAAGAAATTCTGAGGAAGGCAAGATTTTCAGATATCTGGGCAACTAAAAATTTTGATGCCTCAGCATTCAACCATCCTGTGATTTAAAACCTTGCTCTAAGCACTCTAGGAAGAGATCCACTCACCTTCTGTTTAGTAGAGGTTGCAAGAATGCAAAAAGCACAGAATCCAGCTCACTCTGGATCTGGATCCTTTGAAATTGAGTTACATATCAAACTATTCTACTTTCGATACCCAATTTTCAGTTTAGTATCTCCAAACATGAAGACTTTTAGTGGAGCCAGAAATGAAGTTCACTGAAACTAATAGGAACCTTTCAGCTGAGTTCAGTGGAACCTGGATAAGCCCAAGAAGTACAAAATCTTTGCAAACTCAAATACATATACTCCAATTAAGTAGAGATTTTGACATGGGAACTATCTGTTCAACTAGAGCTGAAAAAAACATATTTTTCTAATAGATGCTTCTATTTCAGAAAGCCATTTACCTTCTTCTTTGTTCCTTATGCTTGATCCTGCACTACAGTCCAGGACTGTATCTGTGGCATTACATTTATTTCTCTGGCAACTGATTCTGAGGTCACAGACACAAGAACTGCAACTTCATTGCAGAAGATGAGTATGAAATAAGAGAGCTAAATTTCAACATAAATGAAAAATATATTTCAAATGTCAATATAACACTGAAAACAAAATGTCCTTTAATAAATTTAAAGGTTTGATGTAAATGCAATTTTGTTGCTGTTTTTGAAAGCCCAAGAAAGCATGCTGTATCAGACCAAAAGGTTATTAACACAGCATCCCTCCTCTGACAGTGGTCTATATTTGATGCTTAATGAAGAAATTTCAGGATTAAAAAAAAATACAATTATACCAGCTTCTCCCTGCTGTTAAACACTCCACAGACTGGCAATCAGCACTTTCCCTTTGGAGTATATATTATAGCAACATTGAGAAATATCAGAAGTTGCAGTATTTGCATATCCAACATCTGTGTTGTCAAAACACTTAATGTTCAGGTAAAAAACCCCACAAAACACAACAGAATACCAATGAGGTCGCAATATTCTGTTCCATATCCTATTAAATCAAGTGCAGGTCTCCTTGTGTCCAGGCATGTGTGTGTGAATATGCACTCTTTGGAACCAACAATGATGGGCACAACAGGTTATGTCACATGAAGACTTACCAAAGAGTCTAGTACAAGAAAGGAAATCTCAGGTGCCAATATAAATCAGATTAGTGACATGGGCAAATCTTAATCCTGTCACAGAATGTGACTCTTTGGGGTACCAAGAAGCACAATCACTTCTATTACTGCAATCTCACTTTGCCCACTGTGTTGCCCAAGGAATATTCTGACACCATGGTTCTGTTTCATTTTGAGTAGTATATATTTGTAATAGAAACTTATTTTAGAAGATGACACAATATCCATCAGGAAACCTCTGTTTTGGGTAAGGGTGTTGTTTCAGGTAACATTATGAATCGAGATTTGCTGTCAGAACCCCGTCCCTCCAAATTAGCACTTAACCACACACTTGTTCTTACACGACACTTCCCACAAGCACTTCCCTGCAGATCACCCTTCTAAATGTCCAAGGCTTTTGTATATGAATATGTGGCCTTATGTGGTCAACATGTATTAAAAAAGATTTTATTTAAAAAAAAAAATCCCAACTCAGGGCACCAGTTCAGTCTTGCAACACAAAGGCACAGAGGATGGGCTTCATGGCATGGCCATGACAGGCAGGCACCCCATTAGAAACACTCAGGTGCAGCTCCCAGCCAGCTCCTCCTACAAAGCAGAGTTGCTTCCTGGACTTACCTTCTGGTAACCTCAGATCCCACTGCCTGCTTCTCTATGCCATGTGGAACACATTCCCCAGCTGTAAGCAGCTGCCTGCAGAAAATGCTGATGCTCTGCCACAAGTGGGAGGCCGTGAGACAGGATGGTGTCCACAGCACCTGGTAAGAACAGAGGCACGTGGTTACTCCAGACCAGCTGGCGAGTGGCATCCTGGCTGCCTTTGAAACGATAACCCCTTGGCAAGGTCTTTCCATGATCAAAAAACATCTGAGACATCTCACAGGGAAGAAGAGGGGAGGATGGAGTCTTCAGGGCATCATGCCTTCAAAGAACCCAGCTGAGCAGCCTGGCAGTCTGCCTAGTGCAGGGACAGTTTCCCTGGCAGTTCTGTGATGTGCATACCTTTAAGTCTCCAGCCAGCTATTTTTGCAGTGGCTTTAGACAACTGGAGAGTATATCGAAGATGCAACTCTTCAGCAATTGTCATTTCTTTGAACAGTTTTGGTGGAGTAGTAACAGCTTTTCACCCTTTCCTATTTTGTACTTGTGTTCAGGCATTAAGAGAATTCCATTGCATAATTCAATGACAATCACAGGTGACAGCCATCAGTGCAGCTCTGCTGAATTCAAGAGCCCCATGCTGACTTACTCAACTTTCTGGCCACAAGCTACTTCAGGGGATTTAATTTACTGCACAGAAAATTTCTTCAAAAGAATTTTTTTTCCCCTGGATGGAAACTGTCCTCAATACCATGAGTGCACAGCAGCTGTATCAAACATTTGGTCCACTAATTAAGAGAACTAGAATAATCAGCTTTGAAGCTCTAATACCCATCTCTAAATACCCCTAAATGAATTGAAACTAATTTTTACACAAGAAGTAGAGTGTGCTACTTCTTATAAAGATGTGTCATATTGGTATAACCTGAAGCACTGTTACTTTTTCTGGTTTTATTTTTTTGGGGGGGGCAAACATTAGTGATCTGATCCCGTCCACTTCAGGTTAAAAAGGAGACTTTTTTCTGGCATGAGTAGAAGCAAGATCAAGCCCTAAATACATGCCTTCCCTAGAGGACCAGGATATGCTGATGTGAGAGATTGCTTCAGCAAGCAGAAAAATGAGCTGGAACTTCTACTTTTGCTTTGTCCTTTGCATTTTTCATACTCTGTATTGACAGCTTCTAGATGTGTAGCATTCTGTGGCTGGTGAACCTTCCCACGCCTATGTACTTTGCTGTCTACAACCCTATTAACCTCAGATTTATTAGCTAGTTTGTCAGCCACTTACACTGTCAACTTCCCAAAAGGCAAAATACATCGCTATGTGAAGATGCACCAAAAAGACAGCAATGGGAAAAAGTACAATCCATCTCACCTTTTAAAACTTTAAAAACATTTAAACAAAAAGTCAATATTCTGCATGTATTCAACAAAACTTTTAAATTTAAGTCAAGCTTAAAACACATGTAGCAAACTCCAGTATTCCTCTTATCTTCAGAAACTATGATTTTTTTACTATTCTGTATTGCTTGTGGAGGGAGAAATATGCTGACATACCAAAAAAGATCACAGTGGATATATGCTAGGAAAGTAAGATATTAATAATGAAAAAGATATAATAATGAAAAGATAGTTCTGTGTGATTAAGGCTCAGCTATAAAATGTCTCAAAGGGGTGTTATTCTGACTGTTGTGCTTGAGACTCCATACAACAATGTGGTAAAATTTAAATGGTGGGTGCAGTATCAGTCTTGCTTTATCACCTCCACAGGGAGATGGCTGTGACACCAGTGCAACATGTAAGTTCTTGAACCTCATAAAAATCTGGCTCTAAGTGCTAACTGGAGATTGGAAATCAAACCAGCAAGGGTATACAGGAGAGCCTATAAAATATTTAGGTAGAAACACAAAGGTAGCTTTTTGGCTCACACACACGACAAGCAATGAAACTTTACTAATAGATAACCATCACTTTATAAATTTTCTCTGTGTAAATCATTGAGCATTTATTTTTTTAGGCATGTTTCTGCAGTTAGGATACATTTGAAAAATAGTGAGTTCACCTGGCAACATAATAAAACATCAGTTGCCTAATGTTGCTGAGGCTATTTTTAACAAAACTCCCTCCTCTGTTTTCCCTGATGTGTATCTTGGATATTTAAGAGTGAGGAAGTGTTTTTATATTACCTTGTGAAAAAAACATGGGAATGCATATAAACCTGTGTAAAAGGGAGGCAGTGTGAGGAAGGATATACCAAGAATTTCAGAAACTAGTGTTGAGTACCTAGCCATCCTATGTTTTATCTCCTCATGCCATCGAGGACTCAGTGGTATCTATTGCACTAAATCCAAGTTGCACTTGGGACAAACAAATAATTTGCAATAAGCTTAAATGAAAAAAAGTCAGACAAAATGGATTTTTTTAAGTGGCATGATAAAGCACAACAAAAAGTTTAGCCAAAATAAAATCCAGGATGGATTACTGAAGCAGTCTATTTCACTTGTTGAACAAGTCCATTATTTATTGAGAAAATAAAACGAACATAAAAGAGAAAGTAGAAATACTGGAAGTTTTACAGTTGTTTACAGTGATTGCAGTTTAATTCTAACAGATCTTTTCTCAACCATATATTTTTATCTCAACACAGTTTTTCAAATAAAATGAAAAAAACCACAAACATGCTTGTATGAAGTAACAGCTGTGCTTTCTTTCCTTTTTTTTTTTTTAATTTTGTTGTGAAGATGTTGAATGCACCAAGTCTCATAAAATGCAGAACAGTACAAGCTTCACAATGTGATAGTTGGTCAAGGGTACCTACGGTTATTACAATGATGCCTATCAGTAAGTATGTAAACACAGTCCTCAGAAGGAGTTAGGGCAGACCATCATGCCCCTTCAGAGATTTAACTAGACATTTGAACTGCAGGACTAATTTGTAGGAGTCTATCATTTACCGAAACTGCTTGTTAACACTGTGGTAAGTGCTGCCAACAGCACCGTGGGTGGGCCAAAAAGGTCTGGTGAAGAATAAAAGGTATAACTTCTTTTCTGCACTTGGTCAAGAGAGGCCATATTTTACAATTAAACTCTTTGGCCCACCACAGAGTACTACTAGGGTTGTTGACATGCAGGAATGGGAACATAATACTGCTGGCACACTGTTCTGGTCTGCCCCAGTGCTGCCAGGCTTCCCCTTGGGCTACACTAACAAAGTCCTCATAGACAAATTCAGCTAACAAATTCAGCTGGACAAAGAAGCACAGCCCCAGAACAGGCTACTTTGATTTCACACCTCAAACTTTGCTTCACTGGAAACTGAAAAGCTGCTACTTTGGGTCAGAATTACCACTGGATGAAAAGAGCTTCATAAACTGTTCTGTTGAAAAAGCTATGGAGAAGGGACTAGCTGGGCAAATTTTTCTGACTTTGGGGAATAAGGGTGAAAATATTTTCAGAGAGCATCTCCACAAACTCAAAGGTTATCTCTGGATGATATACTGGAGCTCTGTTTCTACAAATGTATTTATATGTAAGGTTTTATGAAGTGTAGAAGACAGAAAACCTGTGCTGGAAAATGTTGTTTCTGTAAAACAGCTTATTAAGAGAAGGTGTTCCACATAAGGATGTACACAGGCAGATATTTTTAGGTGTTAATTCTTAAAAGTGCCACAGGTTTCTCCCTTTGTTTATAAGGTTTTTAAAATAAGGTATTTAAAAGCTTTCATATAGTAAAGTCTAGCCCAGTGCTTTTCCTGCAAGGCAGACAGATGTGCAGGTAGAAGGCAAGACCAGGGGAATTCTGTTACATCACATCACATCCACACATTGCTTTTCCTTTCTTCTACCTATTCTACACAGAAATCTTTCTGATTATAATATGTGTAAAAGTAATTATTTTGATTGGTGCTGTTCCACTTATGAGCCCTTTTGTAAGATTTTACCAGGCTGACTCCTTCATAACGAGGTTGTGATATAAAAGCATTCTTCATTTCAAAAATCAAACACACATTATTAATTCTGCATGTTAATTTGATGGTCAGTGGTGATAACTATGCAAGTATATTCTACTAAAAATAAACAAATGTACTAATCCCAGTGTTGTCAATGTATTTCTAAACACTTACTGTATTTGACATTTGCAGCTACATACTTAAAACCACTTACTCTTCACTATTGTGTTTATTGATTGAAATGCCATTCATTTTTGTGCAGATAAAAAAGAAATGTGTCCTAGCCTGTTTATTAAGATGTTGCAAGCAGAAATTTCTCTTAATTTTAAAAAGCTCAGATAACAGTTTCCTTGCATTTGCTTCATATATACAGTTTGAAATTCTGAAGACAATTATTATATAATGCATTCATTTACCTTCCGTTTAGCAGAGAGACTTCTATCAGCATAATGGCTTCTGCAACTCTCTTTGCTAGTAGTTATCCAGTTGTTTACATACTGTTTGCACATGTGCATAAACTGTAATATTAGCTTTAACACACCTAAAAGATTAATTGAAGAAAAGGGAAACACAAGGAACTCAGGAATGTTAGAAAATTGTAGAATACAGCTCTTTATTCAAATCAGGATGTCTAACTTGAAACCAATCACAACACAACCTCTTTAATTGCTAAGGCTAAATAGGATTCATTCCCCTCTACTGATTGAGAGAGAGGATATAAGACTTCTAGTGCTACTAGATAACAAAGCGGATTGAAGTTCAGATTGCATGGCTCATACCGACTGATGACATATAGTCAAGACATCATTTAAAAAAATTATGTATTTTAAACGTTATAGCAGAACTTCCCCCAAGGAGAAAGTATCATAGTTGTGAATTAATAAAGAATTCTCCTGGAACGTCTATATGGATATAGAAAAAGATGGGTTTGGATATGGTGAGGCAAAAGTAGAGGATCAGAGTCACAAAGGTCCCCAAAGCTGAAGACAAAACCTACAATCTGATACTGCAAAAAACACAGAAAAATACTGAAATCGGGAAATTATTAGCTGAAACCAATAAGCTTCTGTATTTTTCTACCATGGTAAGATTTTTATGTAGGTTAAAATGATCAGAGGAAGAGAATTTCAGGAGTAGAAACTGAGGGATGCCCACTGCCTCACAATCAAGAACTCTTGATGCAGAAGCAGCATCATCAGGACTTCAAAGCACTGCCCACAGCACAACCATCCTGTGCACAAACTTAACAAACCAAGCTCTCACAGAAGTAAGCTACTGAAATGACTTTCCCATTACCATAAACTACTAACTTGAAAGGAGCTCTGGTGTATCATGGGATAAATAATACTAAAACAAGAACTATTGGAAATGCTAATATTGCTTTAACTTCAGATGGATTAAGCAATATCCATAACTGAGTTAGAAATGGATCATGCTGTTTATTTGTGTATATCTATAACACTAGCTGCTGTGTACCACTAAAAAAGTTTCTTCTTAACCTGCTTTTTGATGCTCAAGTTTAACCACAGTGAACGAGACAAATGATTGTCAAATCCCAATCCTTTGGAAAGTTATTTAAGTTAGCATAAATCCCTTGAGATCCATCCATGATTTATTAGAAGTTTGGAAATGAGTGGTTGCACATCTCCTTCCTCCAATTGCTATCTTCTGCCAGCTGTGTAAGGACTCAATAAAAGAATCATCCATCCTCTTTTGTCAACCAACAGTTCTCTAGTCTCAAGCTATAAAAGAACAGCACAATAAATTAAATGTTTGACAGGGAAGATGTACGGCTTCACAATACTCTCTGATCTATGTTTTTAAGGAGAAAACATTGAAACCCAGAGCTCCAGTTATTCTATTGATTAGTGGAAAAAACATGTTTAAATAAAAAATAACGAACGTCTCTTCTTCACCCAAGCTTGGAAATTATTCCAATTCACAATCAAGAGAAACAATAAAAATAAGAGGAATTGATTCAAAATTATGGTAGCAAATCCGGTGCTTCAAACAAAGACATTTCGTTATAATTAAAAGGAAGGGTATTGATAGCTGAAACTGAAAAGATACTTTTGGAAAACAGAGCAAAGGATAGAGCCTCCCTTGCCTTGCTGTCAAAAGTCACAAAATTAAGTCAGAAACAGTGGAGAAAAACAGTCACCTCCAGAGATGACTTAACCCCTTATCTCTGTTAGAAACCTCTCTTGACACAGGTACCATTAAGCTGCTTATCTCCAATGACTAATTTAGAGACCATGCTAGATGACTGGTTCAGATGAGATGTCTAATATTTAGGCAGCTAAATTTAGGGGAGATGAATCAGACAGAAGAGCTACCGTTAAAAAAACAATAGCAAGATAAGTTTTATTTGAGCAGCACTACGAATGGCAAACTGGCCATTTTAACAACTCAGTCATGCTACTGTCATGCTGTAACATGCCATACCAAAACCTCTAAGTACTGAGCTCTTTGAAACACTGCAGGATGCCTCTAATCTGAGTTAAGCACAGCTTTCTGTATTTATCAGCTGGGATAAATTGCAGCCCAGAAAAGCACCAATGTGGGCAGTTTCACTGGGTTGTTAGAGTGTGTCTCAGACAAGTAAAACAAGGAAAGTTTATGTTTAGTCATCAAAATCACTAAAGCTGTAGAGTCCAACCTGCATTCGGAGGAACCTTTATCCATGATGGATATATGGACCTATTCCTGTGAAACTGGGGTACCTTAACACCACAACTCTGTGGACAAAAACCAGCAATACCCACAGTGTTTGAGAGAGAGTTGTCAATGGCTGCATTCAGGAATGAGCTGTAGTTCCAGGAAATCAGGAAAAGCTGTCCACTGTAGTACTCTGCCAGCCTTTACGTGGACTTCAACACTGCTGGAAAAAATCCTGCTCTGCATTTTAATGTCTCAAGGAAGACAGGTCCAGACTGAGTGTAATGTCCTTTTCAGTGAGCATCAGCAAGTCTAAATTAAGCCAAGATCACAGGTGCACAAAAGATAACTAACCCCAGCAGGGCAGCACAGGGATGTCTTTTGTAGATTAAAAAGTCTGTTATTTCCATGTCCATCTTTTCTTGACATATGAACTTTCAGCATCCAGTGCTGTGTGAAATAACTGCAATTTTCCTTCAAGCACCTATTAACAGTGATGAGCTGACAAATGGGAAGCACATGATCAGCCCACTCATCTGTCTGCATACCTGCCAAAACAATGATGCTACAGAATGAAACCTGCCCTCATCTTTAGGTATTTTCTGAGAAGCTGGAGTGAAAACTTTTGGAAAATCTGTAAAGTAATAGGAGAATCAGTAGCAAACAATTTGTGAGGTGTCAGCCTGACATTTGTTTCAGATAGTACCTAAATAATGAAGATAACAGAAAAGTAGATGTTTTCTGCAATTTAAAGTTTATGCAAAGCATAATTTTTTAGAAACTTCCCTCTACCAACAATTCGCTAATCTGTCCGTAGGAGGTAATTTTCAAGTACTTCCCACACATAGACACAAAGATTACAGGCCTATCTCACTACTGGAAACCTTAGGCTCCTTTTTATTGAGCACGTTTTTCTTGTAGAAGGAACTACAAAAGACTGAGTAATCCTGTGTTTTAAAAACAGCTTTTTAATCAATTTAGTTATCTGACTGAAAATAGTAACAGAAAAAGAAAACATCTCAGCCCAAGTTAACTTCTCCACCAACCAAAATTTTTTTGGAAGTTCTCTCTGAAACAAGATTCAAGCTCCCACCAGACACTCCAGGAAAATATTGAACTCCTGCAGGAAAGCATGACCAAGTGCATTGGGTCAGGATAACCTCAGCCTCACATTCTGCACGATATTTGCAACTGAACCACTCACTGTGAAATGCTGCCAGATTCAGACCCAGACACAGAATTTGACATCCACTGGACACTGCTGCAAGTGAGGAAGGAGTTAAAAATATCATGGGGAATTAACCACTTAGTTTTCTTCCTTCCTACGCAATTCCTAGTCCAGAGCCTTGCTTGCACTACAGGTTTGTACCAGCTTTTAAAAAGGCCTAAATGCTGTGTTTCTGCATGCTCTCCTATCAAGTGCAACTAGAGCCTTTTTACAGTCAGAAACTCAGTGTTCAAACCTCTACACAAACTTAAGTAGATATGTGCCATCCCACAGCCTTCACAGTGCTCCCTGAAGTGGAGACCCACCAATCTGATGTATCTGAGAGTACTGTTGTGCTCTCTTGGGCCTGCTTGCTCCTACCCTCCTGCAAGAACTGAGAAAGGACTGCAAGTACTCCTCTTTTGCTGGTCTCAGCAGCACATGTCATGTTCAGCTGGGCCAGACCAGGTTACCCAAGCACAGGAAGGTGTGCCATGTGAACAATGAAGGTCTTGCTTCTTTCTCATACTAAACATGAATTAAAATATCTTAGTTTAAGGTCAGTGAAGACCATGCCACCACTAGGTCATGCCACATTTGCACAGGTGGGATCAGGTGGTAGATACAATTCAATTGCAGTGGATAAGAGCTCTGAGCAAGGTAATTGCCCTGGGCTTAGCTGCATATTGCTCTTGCAGCTGAAGCAGCCTGGTGAGTGCTCACCTGGGTGTCTTGGTGCCACACTTCAGACTGCAGGGGGAAAGCCCTGAAGCTCGCCTCCTCCAGGTTCACCACCTGCATCATTTCTGTTCTCACCCTGCATTACTTAAAGAATTACTGGTTTAGAGTCATTTCAGTCAGAAAGCACTGACGCATCAGCATGAAAATACATTAATCCTCCAGAGTAGCCCTCTCAATGCTCCAAAGGGTTTTTTTTGTAATCAGTTAGCAACACAGGGGACACTCATCTCTGTTCTTACACTGCCCCACAATTCATGCAATATAGTCCTTGTTCTGAATTCAGCAAAGATACAATAATTTGCCCCAGGCCCTACCCTCACAAATGAAATCATAGGCCATGAATAACGTACAGACCACGTGCCCATCCCACAGTGCTTGCATGGCCTCAAATGTGTTTGCTGCTCAGCCTTCAGCATCTGATGCATCTGGTGCACCTGATGACCTCAAGACACGAGAGCCTACAGTTAGAATTAGGTTCATCGAGTGTCTTCAGACAGCTGGCAATTAAAATGGGGGTTTTTAAACAGTATCTGGCTACCTATCTAGGTAAACCCTCTCCTCTTATCCTCCTAGAACATGCTGTTCATAACCCAGGTATTCGTCAGATCAGGGGTTCATCCAAACAGCACCACTGGGCCTCAGGAACTTGTTTGGTGGCAAGATGGCAAACAGTTGGTAGGATATATGTAACAAGAATGATGATAGTGAGATTCCTGGGGAAAAATGTAGAAGATGGTGTTTGCTGCCATCCAGGAGTCCACTGCAAGCTGTTGTTGGTATCTCTGCCTGTACTAGTGGGGTTAAGAGCCAGACAGATGTGCCACATGTAGACTGTCCCTGTGCTGTATAAAGGTACCATCAGTGTTTCCAGAAGAACTGAGCACTACTTAAAAGATAAAGTAACCACCATCTCATGTCCTACAATAGTAACAAAGATATTTTTCCCTGAAGCAGAGCCTGGAAACCACAGTGAAAAGAAAAATCAAGATTTAGAAATGGAACCCTAAAAAATTGCTCCTTTGAAGAGAGCTCAGTAAACCTCTCTAAATTAGCTTCTGAATAGCTCTAAATTAACTTCCATTCAGGACTAGATTAAGCCAGTCTAGGTTCAAAGGTGCCTTATGAGAGAGAGCCACCAAATGATCCTGCAATCATCCAAATAATCCACCAGGGACAGTCAGAATGACTAAAAGTATAGCTCAGGCCCTTCATCCCTCTCAGGAGCACTGCCCAGGTCTGATCTCTTGTCTGAAGAATGGAAACCTTTATTACCAAGAGGGTAGATTAGTTCTGGTGGGCACTCACTGGTGGGTGAGACCTACAGCACTTCTCCCCCTCTGTCACTCTACAGTCTCTCACTGGTATTCCAAGCTGGTGCTTTGACTCTGGTAGGCACTCTGATACTTGCTGCAGCTTCAGGCTCTGGGGAAGCAGAGGCAGCTCAAGCAATGTCAAGCACAGGCTACATTTCTGACATCTGCTTACTTATTGCCTGAGACATAGTGGCACCATATGCCTTTGCACTGAAAGCAAATTTAAAAAAAAATATTTGCCTATAATATGGTAATTTCTTAATAGCTTGTTCAAGATTTCCAGAGCATCAGTGCTATTTTTAAGCAGAATTAGTATCACCTACATCTGAACTCTCAAATAATTAGATTACTTTCACTCTAGAATATTCATACTGTGTTCAGCTTCCCAAGTTTTTTTGCTACATCTTGCAGCTCTTATATTTGGAGGCGATTCCTGTAGCCTGCAGTAAAATGGAGAGTTTTGCATACCTTACCATACCTCTTTCCCATTATTTGACCCTGTTTTCTCTGTCTCACCCTCCCACAAAATAAACAACCTGCCTCCAATGACTTTTCCCCTCATTGGTGCCAGTTTTTCTGATTTCTGTGCCCTAGGCTGGCTTTCTGACATATTTTTCTAGGCAATCCCAGCCTGACATGGTATGATTGACAGGGTTACCTAGTTGCTGTTGGCCTTGCCAGACTGTTCCCCAGCAGAGACAGTTTTCAAAGACGGGGCCTGATCCCACTTCCTTGCATCCAGTGACTAATTTAATTATTCAGAAGCAGTGATAAATATATTGAAAAGACATGATAACTGTCAGCTCTTTGAAACAAGATTCAGTTCAAAATTGAAGTGGTAATTTCAAGTATCATATCATGTGACTAAGGTTTGACTCAAGGAAACACTGACTAAACACCACACTCTACATTTGCTTCTTCTGCATAAGAAATGGACATCTGTACTATCTGTACTGCACAACTGAAGTCGTTGAGGACTAACAACTGTAATTAATGACTGATACTAGAAAACCTTCAGCTTTAAAAAGGCATTAAGGCAATAGCTTATCCCCACAGAAAATTACCTTGGCATAAAAGGCATCCTGACTTGTTAATATTTATACATGGATGTGAAAGTTTGAAGGCTAAATACCATACATGGTCAAAACCTGCAGAAATGCAAACTTTTCATAAATATGTGTGGTTCCAGAAAATTTTGGTTTGTCAAGTGACTTTTGCTAAAACCACTTCCTCTTTTGAGTATGAAGAACAAACCCAAGTGCCTTTTGTCAAAACTCATAACTGTATCATTTATATCTTTCCTTTGAGTATGAGTTTCCTGCTTAGGGCAGCAAAAAAGACAAGAAATGG